>NC_134095.1:146511557-147711557 GCF_000715075.1 Nicotiana tabacum | reverse complement strand
AATATAACAGTTGAGCGACCGTGCTAAAACCACGGAACTCGGGAATGCCTAACATCTTCTCCCGGGTTAATAGAATTCCGTATCCGGATTTCTGGTACGCAGACTGTAGTATGGAGTCATTCTTTTCCTCGATTCGGGATTAAAATTGGTGACTTGGGACACCCTAAATCTCCCAAGTGGCGACTCTGAAATAAATAAACCAATCCCGTCTCGATTGTCCTTTAATTGGAAAAACTCCCTTGCAACCTCGCGGGTGCGGAAAAAGGAGGTGTGACAACATATTCAGCTTCTTTGTGTCCAATGGTACTCCTAGAAATTTGAAAGGTAGTTGACCTTGAGTATATCCCATATTCTGGCAGATTGTTTTTATAGTCCCTCTTTCCATTCCTCCACAGTATATAACACTCTTATTTAGATTTTCTTGCAATCTAGAAGCTCTTGAAAAGGTTGTGAAGCATTCATGTAGCCTTTGAGTTGAAGATGTGTCCCCTCTAGCAAACAACAACAAGTCATCAACATAACTTACATGAGTTATGTGAAGAGATTACAGATTACACTGGCATACATCTCAGAAAGGAAGAGGACCTTGAATCCATATTCTCTGTGGATGATGAACCTAATGAAGAAACTTTATTCTCTCTTGATATCTATGAATATCAAGACAATGATCAATACCAAATTTTAGAACCAATGATCGAAGCCCGAGAGGAGATCAACGCTCTCGCAGCCGTTCCTCAAGTAGAACTCAAAGTCTATTCATCCAAATAGGATAAAACAACTCGAGTTATTGCTTTCATCGACACCAGAGCTGCTTCTTCACTCATAAATCCTGTTGTTCTCCCTGAAGATCAATGGGTGCCGCATTTCAAGGATTTCAACACTGCATCAAATGAAATCTTGACCACAACTGTCATTACAAAGCACCCGGTCACAATTGAGTTCTTTCCAGGGTTGAAGTACAGAACCAAGCTGCTAGGATCTGATGTACCAGGAAAGGATCTTATTATTGGGTTCGATATTTACAGACAACTTAGAGATCAACTCCATATCAAGGCTAATGGGATAGCTATTAAAAAGCAGTTCAGACCTTATTCTGAGATTTCGAGGCTATTCCAAATCACAGACGATGAACAAATCAAAAAGATTGAGCAAAATCTCATTGAACATTCATGTGCTGAATCCCATAAGGATTTCATGAAGAAAGGAAATGCCCGTTATGGAAAAACGAAGAGTTTTTTTGCTGAATCCCATAAGGATTTCATAAAGAAAGGGAAATGCCCGTTATGAAAAAACGAAGAGTTTTTTTTATCAAGCTCTTTTTCAAGAAGAATGAAAATATAAATCCAACAAAAGCCAACCATTCAGGGATGAATCCAGACCATCTTCAGCTTGCAAAGAAAGAATGTGAAGAACTTTTGTATTTTGATCTAATAGAGCCATCAGATTCACAATGGGCATGCGAAGCATTTTATGTCAACAAAAGAGCTGAATAGACAAGAGGAAAACTCGGGTTAGTCATCAACTATCAGCCACTTAACTATTTCCTCCAAGATGATAAGTTTCCTATCCCAAATAAACTCACCCTTTTCTCCTACTTATCCAAGGCCAAATATTTTTTCAAGTTTAATTTAAAATCTGGATTTTGGCAATTGGGAATCCACCCTGAAGAAAGACGCAAAACGGGATTTTGCATCCCCGATCATCACTTCCAATGAAAAGTCATGCCCTTCGGGTTGAAAACTGCACCCTTCTTGTTCCAAAAATCCATGATAAAAATATTCCAACCCATCCTCCATACCTCTTTAGTTTATATAGATGACATCCTGTTATTTAGTGATACATTGGAAGAACATGTCAACTTGCTTCATCAATTTGTGGCATTAGTAACACAGTACGGAATCATGCTCTCAGCAAAAAAGATGGTTGTTGCTCAAAAGGAGATTGATTTTCTCGGAATGCATTTTGTCCAAGGTGAATACAGTCCAGGACCACATATATGTCAGGAATTACTCAAATTTCTAGACCAACTTCACAACAAAGCAGATCCAACACTTCTTGGGGATAATAAATTATGAAAGAGATTTCATCCCAAATATCTCTACATGCATTTAACCGCTCACAAAAATGCTCCAGAAAAATGCTCCATCATAGGGAGAGAAACAGGATGAAGTAGTCAGAAAAATAAAAGAGATATCTAAAAATGTCAAGTCTTTCTGCATCCCTTTAGATGGAAAGAAGATACTGCAAACTGATGCCAGCCATGAATATTGGAGTACTGTTCTATTTGAAGAAAAAGATGGCCAGAGGAAAATATGCGGATACGCGGAAAGTTCAAAGATGCCAAGCAACATTGTCACTCCACTTTCAAGGAAATTCTTGCAGTAAAGAATGAAATCAAGAAATTCAATTTCTTCCTTATCTATACAGAATTTCTAATAGAAATGAATATGAAGGCCTTCCCAAAGATGATCCAGATAAATTAAAAAATTATTCCCAATCCTCAGATTCTCAGATGGGCTCAATGGTTCTCTCCATACAAATTTCAAGTCAAGCATCTGAAAGGAAAGATAATATTCTCGCACATTTTCTGTCTCGACCGGAAGAATTCTCAACAAGATTTTCCCCAGAAAAACTAAAGTCAAAGCAAAATCTAATTAGCCACATCTTCATGCTTTCAAGTATATCAGGAACAAGTTCATCAAAGCCAACAGACCATCCACCGGAGTTGTTCAACCTCATGGATCCCTTTGATCCGTCAATTATTATGGAAAGAAGAACGTATTATGAGCTCCAAGTTTCCGGCAACATGGAGGATCCATTCTCAGGCCATATGGGGTTAATCTAGAATATCCATTCTGCCATACATTCATAGCTCAAGCTAAGGATTTTCTACAAGAACTATTATGATTTTCTGGTACCTATGCCATCAGTATTACATTTTCATGGAATTCAAATGCAACGTCGTTAAGGATTTTGATAACATTGCACCAGCTCTTAAAGTATTTTTACTATGGTTCAAGCCTAGAAGATATTGGATGAAATATTTCAGCGATTCCTACGCAGCAAAGATATTTATGTTCCATAGGCCAGTGAAGATCATTAATGGAAAAGTCCAGGCACAAGTAGAGGCATCATTCTGGTGGAAATTTTCCGTGTCCATTTTATCAATGGAAGAAGAATATAGCGAGGCACAAAGAATCTTTTTCCAGCAAAATAGGTGCATCCCGAGAGAGATATGGCCAAAAGATTGGGCAAGCTGGAATTATACCAACACTCATCCTCATTGGGAAAGAGTTCGGGAAGCAGCAAAAGAATATCAAACCCTATACGAAGTCATCCGAGAAAAGATCACTCACGAAATTTCCAGATTAAAGTTGCGGATTACATCTCTCAATCCAAAAGAGAAAGAACACAACAGAGAAGGACCGTCAAATTCCAGGCATTACTACACCCGATCTTTGAAAAGATGCCTAGAAGACAACCCTAGAATCAATGAAGGATAATTATCTAAATCCCTACTAATCCCACCATAATCCTACATTACCTACCAAAAACCCCTCAAAAATATCCTACCCATGCCAAGACAAATTCCCACATCTTTCCATACTATACAGGCCCCACTTCCACTTGTTTTCACATGCTTCCACATGCTTCGTCACATGCAACACCCTACTTTTACATGTAGTCACATGCTCCCTCATCCTTTCACATGCTACACCATGTATATTCCACCACTTTCACATGTTTTCAGGAGCTTTTTAGTTGTTTTGCCTAAAGTTCTTCACATGCCAAGAAGGACCCATATATAGATAAGTTTGCCATGTAAGATAGGATTATTTTATTATGTAAGTTTGTCTTGTAATAACCTCTTAGTCCTATATAAAGGAGGCCTTGTAGTAGTTGGAAGATCATCTGGTAATCCTTTTAAATCTTTTGTGATATATTACATATGAGTGCTTTCTAAATTTTCCTCTTATTCTTTCTTTTGAATGGATGGAAAGGCCGATCCATGTATGAAAATAGAGTAAGAATACTCTTTGAAAGTTAGTTTATTGTAGTACGAAAGTTTTCTGTGTTATAAACAGCTAACGTTGGTTATAATACAAAAGTTTTTTGAGTTGTGTAGCTTGGCAAACCATCCCTTATGGGTTGTTGAAGCCAGCCCCTTTGTAGGAAAACTTTTGCGACTATAAATAAATTAACTGTTTGTGTAGCTTGGCAAGCCGTCCCATATGGGTTGTTGAAGCCAGCCCCTTTGTAGGAAAACTTTCGTATCTATGATTTAGTTTGCTTTCTTTTAGTCTCTTGCTCTGTTCCTTATAATGTGGTATCAGAGCCATCCCATCATTTCGGAGGGAGGAACAGTTTACTAAATATGTCTGAGTCATTTCCATCATCCTCTTCCCTAGCAAAAATGAATATGTCTCCTACTCTATATAAAACCTTGTCCAAAAAATATGATTACCTCTATGAAGTAGGTATCCTACCCGATCAACAAAAAGTATCCTCCACTGATCTACCACTTATAAACCCCTACTCAGCTTTCGCCAAAAAATCATTTGCACCCTGGACCCAAATTCGTTCCTTAGTCCAACACAGACCAAAAGGAGTCAAAGAATATGTTGTTGCCTCAAAACTTGACCAATATCCTATTCTTGCCACTTGAGAGGAACAATTTATCACTCTTCAAATTCCAGATGATTTTCCTAGACAATGGAGAGATCATGGTTTTACCCATATCCATTTTGGTGCTATCTGAATTGCTTTAACATATCACGGAAGAAAAGGTCAACTTGTTGTAGCTCGACTTTCTCTTCTAGATACAAGATACGTGGAGTACCAACATGAAAATTTGGGAACTACAGAAGTTATCCTAAATGTTGGGACTGTCTTCATAACTATCTTTCCAAATTTCAACATGTCCCTTTATGATCCATACTTAACCGAAGCTCTAAAAATCCAAGTCCAAATCCAAGGAGCCCCTCAAGCTAAAGATTCCATCCAAGCCACTCTTCATCACCAAATGGCGTGGCGAGTCCAAAATCATTCCATAGATCTTTGCCTTCCCGGAGGAGAAAATGCTTTACTCCTAATATTGATGCTACCAAAGGAAACACCATGTGCACTCAAATACCCAGACAAATTTACAAAGATGAACTTGTCAAAATTCTTCCTGATTCCTGGATCACAAATTATGAAAAGTTAAGAGAACCAGAGGAATCTCTACAATCTGGTGAACCAACTTTTATCAAAAGAAATGACAAAACTGTTTGCATAAGCTTTGACCATTCCCATCTCAAAAAATCCAATAAAACCATCTTCTCATGCCAAATAATTCAACCCAAAGATACAATAGATACATACCTTGAACCTGATGGGGAGTTCTTTAGGAATATACAAAGCATCATGGAAGAACATGACTGGTGTCAAAATTTCGACAAAGAAGGAAAAAAGACTTGGTGGTTCAAATGCCCCTTTACGGGACACTGCCCTTGGGATCTTGATTGTGACTGTCAAGACTGTTTGGAAGATCCAGTTGAAGAATATATTGAACACCACCAACGTCATTGGGAAAGGTTCGGCCTCAATAAAACCAAACCAAAATCAAAGAAAAAGGGGAAAACCACTGAAAAATAATTTTGAGCCAAATATGAAAATAACGATCCTTCAACTGGCTCATTAAGCCGTCCAGGTAAATATGAATTTCTTGTCAGTTACAAACCCCAGGAATGGCCAAAATTACCAGAAAAATTCACTCCAAGATGGGAGGATAGTGAAATCACATCCCAACCCAAATCACCACTAGCTCATACCCCAGAATCCAAAAAGCCACCTAAACCTGAAACTTCACCAACTAAAAAAATCATAAATCCCACACAACCACAAATATTCATGCTAATTTCTTCAAGCTCCAGTCATACCCAAGATTTTCCTTCACTTCAACCTTTTGATAAAGAGGGTATAAGCCATGCTCCAAAAATTCCCAAGAAAAGCATAGTGCTACCTACTGGAGAAAAACCCCTAATAAGTGACATCGAAACAACAATGAACTGGCAATCAGAAAACTCCATCTGCCAAAACAAGGTACTGAACAATATAGGCAACACCATAAAGAATGTGGCCTATACATAAAACAAAATGATGAGCAGAATGGAAACAATTGTGAAAAAGATGGAGCAGGCATCGTCTCACCATGCCGGACTAATCAAAACCTTGGAACTAAGATTGGCAAATTTACAATACGAGATTTGTCTGCCAGGAACTTCACTTTCCAATTCTTCCAACAATAACAAAAGGAGACGATTTCCATCAAAGAACAAATTCAACTTCTGAGAAATGACCACTTTGAGCCACAAAAAAATCCAGTTTTCCCTCAAAACCTACCTTCTTCCCTATGTCTCCACAAGCATATTCCCCACCTAAATTAGACTACACCTTTTCTACTTTTCCATCTACCTCACAAAATCCAATCTCTTTCACCTGAGAAGTCTGCTCAAGTATTCCATAGCAATGGCAAACAAGAAAGGAGAGATTGGATCTCCTTGCCTTAGGCCTTTAGCAACATTAAATGGCTCTAGAGATTCCACATTCAGTAGAATGGTGGAGTTAACTGTTTTCACACATGCCATTAACCATTTGATAAAATTTTCTGGAAAATTCAATCCTTCTAGAACATGTTCCAAGTAAACCCATTCTACAGAATCATAGGTCTTTTGCAAGTCAACTTTGATCATACATCTTGGAGAGATGTGTTTTTTGCCGTATGACTTAACCAATTCATGTGCAAGTATAATGTTGTCCACAATCCTTCTCCCTGGAATGAAACCTGCCTGAGCTTCTGAGATGATGCAATTTATAACCTTTTGTAGTCTCCCAACAAGATCTTTTGCAATCAACTTGTACATCATTGTGCAACAAGCAATAGGTCGATAGTCCTTCACAGTATTAGGATTTGCTATCTTTGGAAGCAGGGTTAGTGTGGTGCAATTAATAGCTTTAAACATGATTCCAGTGTTAAATAACTCTCTAACAGCATCACGTACCTCAGTTTTGATGATTAGCCAAGCTTTATTAAAGAAGGTAGCATTGAATCCATCAATCCCGGGAGCCTTGCGATCACCAATTGAACCAAGTGCTTCACAAATTTCAGCATCTGTAACTTTGGCACATAACTCAATCTGTTGGTAGTGGGACAGTCGAGGTCTATTTCTCATCACTATCGTATTAACTCTAGGAAGAGAAACTGCGGCTGATCCCATCAAGGATTTATAAAATGCTGTAAACTCCTCCTTGATAGCTTTAGGTTCTTTCAGCTTTATGCCTGATAGGGAAGTGATCTACAGAATCTGTTTCTGGTGCTGTTTTTCCTTCATTACTGCTGTAAAATACCTTGTGTTTGAATCACCTAGTTTGATCCATGTAGCTCTGGATTTTTGCTGCACCACACTTTCTTCGATCATAGACCACTTCTCTTGCTCAGCCAGGGAGTTAGAGTACCTATGTTGCATTTCTTTTTGAAGCTCCTTCAATGCAGTTCTAGTCTTTGTGATTTTCTCAGTGATCCCTTTAATCTTTTCATTGTTAAGTTGCTTGAAAGTTGGTTTCAGTTGTTTCAGATTGAGCTATACATTTCTCATTTTCCATCCTATCTCCTTTCTTTTTCAACCATCATCAACTATCTGTTTGAAACTTCTATGTTCAGTCCAAACATTAAAGTATCTGAAGGGAAAGGTTCTCCAAACTCTACTGTCAGATGTCCATATTGCACCATCCATTCATCATTTTCTATCGCTCTATCAATTCTACTACAAACTTTGTCTGCTCCTTGTTGCTTGTTTGTCCAAGTATAGTATTCGCCTCTCCAAGGAATTTCATTTAAAAGAAGACTATTATAGCAATTTGAGAAGTCCTGTAATTCTGCCATAGTTATTGGTGAACCTTGCCTATCATGTGGGTATAGGACTGCATTGAAATCACCACATAATAACCAAGGTTCATTACTTCTAGTAGCTATCCTATGTAACCCATCCTATAGAGCTTTCCTCTGTTCAACTGTGTTATATCCATAGACTGTAAGTAAGCACTTGATTCCATTGTGTAAACCAGTGACCTGATAATGTATGAATTGAGCAACTTCTTGAACCAGTTGGATGTCATACCATTTAGGATCCCAAGTGATCCATATTCTGCCATTTCTTGCTTCCTTATAGTTTGATAATCTTTCCCATTTAGGAGTAACTCTACTAGCAACATGCAATGCCTTATTTTGTTTAACTCTAGTTTCTATGATAGCAACTAACTTTATATGATTGTTTTTAAGGTACTGCTTTAATTCTTTCTGCTTGTACATCTTATTTATTCCTCTAATATTCCAAAAGAGCCATGTCATTATGATAGCCTAGTGTTACCCCCTAAATCAGGAGGTTTAGCTTTCACAATTCTCTGTTCTTCATCAGCCAAAGCTTGAAATCCATTTTCTGTTGCAATGTCCCCAGGAGCTAGATAATTTTGTGATGTTGTTGCTTTTATACCTGAGCTTGATCCTTTTTCTCTAACCTGTGTCCAGCCTCCTTTAGTATTCATATCTGCTGATTGCACAACACTTTTCCCTTTAGCTTGGTTATTTGTATCTTCATTTTGTTCCATCTGTATTGGTTCCTTTTTTTGTTGCTCTTTGTTCTTAGGTACCCATGTTGGAACTAGTATATATCTTTTGTTCCTTTGGTTTTGCACTGGTTTCCCTATTTGTTTTTGCTTCATACAATCAAGTCTAATCTTTAAACATTCTGAGCAAAATTCTAGTTTCCATTCAAACTCAATGGGCTATTGAAACTGTCTACCAGACGGATCATTAACAGTTATTTCAGTAGGAAGCTTCTTTGTTACTTTTACCTCTATCAATATTCTAGCATAAGACGCTCTAGTTTGCTTGGTGGTGCATTGATCAGCAAACAGAGGATTACCTAGAGTACTAGCCATCCTGCTCAAAGAATTTATTCCCCAACAATTCATCGAAAGTTTAGGAAAGTTTACCCATAATGGAATCTCTGTTAAGAATTCTGCATTGAAATCAAATTCCGGCGACCATTGCTTGAGAATAATAGGCTTGTTATTAATGGTATAAGGCCCTCCATACAGGATTTCTTGTAAATCACTTAGACTGAGAAATTTGACTATGTAATAACCATATTCATGTAAAAATAGATCTGGTTCAGCTACCTTATTCCAGTGTTGGGCAATATAGCGATGCATCTGGTTGTAGCCTGGCGTTTCCCCAATTACATAAACAATTAGAACTTTCTTCCATTTTTCTGTCTCATTTTCTACCTCCAGTTTGTCTAAATTCACTACATATTGACCATCTACTACTTCTGGAGCAATATGGGATAAGGCCATACCATTTTCTGCAGATCTATTTCCAGCAAAGAGTTTCACCCAAGGCGTTCCAGTCAAACTTACTTTCTTTTCTGCGATTGGCTCAATTCGAATCTGAATAATCTCAATTGGCCGAAGCATGTTCTGGTCTCTTTATTAATCGTCTTCTCCACATTGTTAATTAAATTTCCTTGATTAATTGAGGGACTTTGTCTTAGAACCAACTTTTTCAATGCACATGTGTAAGCACTAGCATCCCACTTCTAGAGATCTAGTCGTGAATGGTGGACCAGTTGGGGTTGCAGTTTGTTGTGTATTACCACATTCAATGGTATCAGCGATGACAGTTGCACTGACGGAACTTCCAACCGTAACGAGCGGTGAATTTTTGAACGGCCGACCTCTCTTCTTAGCCATGGCTACCAAGGTCGGTACAGGTTAGCATAACCTACGCCGAGAGCAATGATAGAGAGAGTTTAATCTCTATTACCCAAGGTTATTGGATTAATTCCTCCTAGGATTAGACAAAATAACTATTCTGTAATACCGGTAATGAAAATTATAGAATTTCGTTGAACTCAACAAATGATAGTAAACTATACTGATACTTACGTTTTGCTTTGGAAAAATAATGCAGAAGAGAGAGGGGATAGTTTTTAGATTTTCGGTAGTGAAAAATGAGGCTACTCCTCTGTATTTATAGCCAACGATTTGGGTGTCAACAAGTGCCAAGATACCTATTCATTTGAAATGGTGTCTGTTCGCTAGAATTAAAATTCTGTTATGCGCAAATTTGACAATTGGGAACCAAAAATCTTAAATTTAACAACGGAAAACAAAAAATAAATTTGGCTCAAGAAATTAATCAATCAAATCAGTTGACCAAATCCATCTGAATCCGAGCCGAAACTGAAGACGAGCCGAGCGAGCGAGGGACGACAACGTGAGGCACCACTTCTTCTCAACTCTTTAAGAGCTAGAAGATGTGCTTCTCTATATAAGCATAAGAATTTCCTTTCCATTTTTCGATGAGGGAAAAAATGCCTTAGTAAAAAAAATCCTTCAAACTTTTCGTTTCCCTCCAAATTTTTTCTCTCCATTTCCCATTCACATCTTTTATTTAATTATATAAAAAAATCAATAATCCCCTACATGAATGGGGTATGACTATCTGAAAATATACATGTATGAAAAACTATGTGATTTACACGCAAGGATTAATCAAATTTGGATAAGTAGGTTTCCTTTTGAACTTTCCATAGTGAACTTATGTCAGATATACTCGGTCAAATGGTAGATTTGATATCTTTGAACCGTTGAACTTTGGTGTATACTTAGACAATCATAAGTCACACAATAAACCCTTTAACGACTTTTGATTCTCATTGTTATGTTCACTGCCTCGTTCATAAGTGCGTAGAGAACAAACCTTACATAATTCTCCTTGAAGTGGTTTACACTTCACACTTACATATGTGATTCGTAAACGTGTTATCCCATATATACACTATTTGATATACTCTGTATCAAATTTAGAAACTATTAAAAAGTCTTAACTCTTTATCCTTAGTACTGAACATTGTCTTTATCACGAGAATGGATCAAAGTTTTATTTGACAATGTTGAATCGTCATTAGTGACTTTGATTGATCTCATTGAACCTATATTTTGGGATAATATATGTATTTTTGGCCGATCATCAACACCCCACACTTAGACTATTGCTCGTCCTCGAGTAAGTATTAAAACAGCTCTCACTAAATCAAGCCTAGAAACACCACCACTTCGATTGATACTAACAATTTGTCTCTATAGAAACTCAAACCATCAATTATACACTTCTTCATCATCGTGTAAGATATACAAGTCACAAACAAATAACAAACTTCTAACCTCCTAACCTCAGAGAGGGACTCTAACTCACCAAAACTTATGCTCGCTCACCTACTCTGTCAAATAAAACTAATAACATCACTTATCTATCATGAAAGAACAATTTAAGTGCCCTCTCAGGAATAAATAGTCCATACATTCAAATCAAGGAATGGATATAATTTAAGGACTTGGCATTAAAGAACAACTCTCGCACTCACAAACAAATTCACATGTATGCACAAAGAACCATAGGCTTGCCCATTATGTACATATCTACTAATTAAGTGTGCTCGAATAAAATTAAATAGGACTTTAATGGGTTGTAATATTGGCTAGGGAACGGGTAGGAGAACTATATAATAGTGACTTATACTTCCCTAAGCACTTTGCATTTTTGGGCTTCATCACCCATTACTCATCTCTTAATTTTATTTTTATCCTTCTATTCATCAATTGTTTCAGAGTATTTCCCTCATATCAAGAATGTTTCATTTTTTTTCAAAGCAATATTTTTTTTTCATGTCACATTCTTTTCAAGAGAGCCTTTTTATCACTTTTAAGCTATCGTTGGTCACTATTTTTCACTTAATCATCCTTTTCTTCAAATTTATCAATTAATATCACAGTCTAAGAAACAATGCTCAAGGAAGCAGGGTGCAAAACCTAGAGATTTAACAAAAGAATCAAGGCAAAAATACAGCTTCCAAACAAAAGGCTACAGGTTCAAAGGGCTAACTAGTGGTACAAAATCTAAAAAGGCTAAAATTCGCAAGACAAATCAAAGAAAGCCTATTATCATCTTTTAAACAGAGCAACGCTTTTATTTCGCTTCAATAACATGCATGGCAAGTTCTCGACTAAGATGCAAAGCATGAAATATATGCAAGAAATCCTCACCCCACATGGCACAAGTATCAATCAAGATGGATCAATTCTACTCTAAGACAGACATGATCATAACGAACAACAAAATAAGAATAACCTATATACAGAGTCACAACCCTGATCCTAAGTGTCAAAAAGACTGCTATTTTATTCATTACTCAACCACTCAGAGAAAAATACTACTCAAGCTCATGCCTAAATATGCTAGTATCAAACAAGTTACAAAATTTTTTCTTCTCCCTCTTTTACTAATCCTAAAACAAATAAAGAAAAAATCTATTCCTAAAAATAAAAAAACTTATTCGGTTCAAGTTACATCCCTTGGAAAAGAACCGATGCACAAAGAAAAATCAAAGGAGATTGTTACCTAACTAAAACTAACTAGAAACGAAAATAAAATCAGTTTTTTTTTTTTACATTTTAAATTGGACCTTAATCCCTTAAGAAAGTTGTCCGTAAAATCCATTGTCGAGACAAGTTCAAATTTTCTATTTTTTTCCTTTTTTATTTATTTATTTTTTAAACAAAAACCACTACATTAAGAAAGAATATTACAACTAAGCTCAAATAGCACAAAATATTACTCAGACAATCTCCTCACCCCACTAAATTATGCAATGTCCTCAATACACACTATAAATAACAAGAAGATAAAAGAGACTCCCTTGTAGGCCAAAGGACGAACATTAACAGCTCACGGGATACTCAGACTTCTCCCAAGTATGATTCTTTATGCGAGTACCTCACACTTAGTTTCAACTGCCTGCTCGCTTTTGCATATGCCTATTGGTTTTTATTCCATGCTTCTACTCCTACAAAATACAAAAATAACACACAAAAAAAAAATAGTAGAATTGAGTTGCCTCCCAACAAGCGCATTATTTAACGTCGCGGCACGACGCCATCACTTTCACCACTTTTTCTTCCACTTTGAGGATATGAATTGCGCCCCCAATTTTGCATCAATTTTTCTATCATGTTCCTGGGGTGGTGATGTGAAAATAAAGGAACCAAACAATAGATATCACATCTTGCACTTCTTGGCCCTTAAGTGAGGTATATCATTTTGTCTTTTTGGTGTGGAAAATTTTAGAATGTAAGGGTCTTGTTCTTCATCTATACAACTCTCCAAAGGCTTGATCTCCATGTCTCCATCCAAACATAATGTAGAAAAATATTTAGAATAAGGACCAACACGCCCTAACTCTAAAACTACTTTATTTTTGACATCCTCAATAATATATACTCCATCAACATCAACATCATCAACAAGAACATGGTCTAATAATTGATATTATCATTTTAGCTCCTCAATTTGGCCTAGAAGATCTTTTTCAGCTTCACGCAACTCACCACTAAATTATTAGGCGTTACACACATCAACCTTTGTACTGAAATCTACATCCAAGTTGCGTACAACCAAGCTAAACCTGTCATTTTTGTGCAAGATTAACTCTCTCCTTAGACCAATCATTTACCAACGTTGTTAGTAAACAACGTCGTTTTGCATATTCCCTTAATCGATAATATTCGTCACAATACCAACCCTTACTCTCATATTCAAATTCAGACTTCCAAGAGGTCAGGTCATGACAAGCCCAAAAGTACGGGCCATAAAACTCTTCTGTCAACCAAACATCTTCATCAATAATCTTATCTCTGTATATTTCATCCCTAGATATCATGCTGACATAACTAGAAACACACTAAGAGAAAATACCAAATAATTATAAACATAAAAATATTTACAAAAAAAACTTGTAAAGATAAAAGTAAAAGTCTAATTTAGAAAAACAGCTAATTTCTAAGTCCCCGGCAACGGCGCCAAAAACTTGTTGCTCCCAAACGCTCACGCAAGTATACGTGGTCGACAAGTAATATAAGATTGTAAGTTTAGATATCGTACCCACAGAGACTTGTGATTAACTATCAACTAAATTAAACCAAATAATTAATCTATTCAAGCGCATCCTAAAGTATAGATATTTAACTAAAATTAATCTAGAGTTACAAACTAAGAGATTAAAGGAAACAAGTTAGCTAATATTAGAGACGAACTCAATGAGAGACGATATTCTAGAGCTATGGGTTGGCTAACAATCCTGTTGAGTTTTCTACCTAAATTGTTTAATTAATTTATCTAGTTTATTGATTGACAGGGTTAATATTAGTCGTAGCCTTCTCCCGAAGTACTACTCGCCTATTCAAGCTAACCTAACGCCTATATTCCTATGGAATTAGGATTAACAAGAACACATTAATAATTCCCATATAATAACCAAACAAGGCGATCAGGTATATCCCTATCCTAACCGCAAATCCAATCTCAATACTCAGGTTCAAGATCTCGCTCTACTCTATCTTATATGCAATCTAGGATTCCCTCTCCCAAATTAAATTCTAGATTTGTAGATAGTATTCAATTGGTGATCAAACAATCAAATAATTAAGTACAAGATTAAATAAATAAACCAATATATAAAATAATAAGAACAATTCAAGCTTCAAATTCAAGCTAGAGGCCGTGAACGTTTTCAATTTCGAATTCTTGGTGCATTAGAAGCCTTTTTTAATTGTTGCTTATTTCTCTTTTTCTTATCTTTCACTTGGGTGGGCAAACACCAAAAGGTGTCCCCCCTGTCTCCTCTTTTTTTGTTGTTTATTTTCCTTCTTTTTTACTTCCGCATTTTATTCAATTCGCTCCAAATCTCTTTATCTTCACACCCTTTTATTTTTACACAATTAAAATATAATATTAAGCATAAAGTAATATATTTAGTACTCAAAAGATGATTAAACGTGCTATAATGTGAGCCAATAATGGTTAAATATATATATTTTTCGCCGAGCATCATCTCCTAGGTAGAGTTACCGCCACAATGACTTGTACTCTGCCATAGTCCCATTCCCTTCGATGATTTATCAATCGCCTCACTATTTAGGCCTTTTGTAAGAAGATCTAATACATTATCGTTTGACTTTACGTAGTCAATTGTGATAATTTCACTAGAGAGTAGTTGTCTAACAGTATTATGACTTCGTCGTATGTGACGAGATTTGCTGTTATACATAACGCTTTCAGCCCTTCCTATTGCCGCTTAACCATCGTAATGTATACATATAGGAGCCACTGATTTGGGCCAAAATAGAATATCTTCCAAGAAATTTCAAATCCATTCAGCTTCTTCACCAGCCTTATCTAAAGCTATAAACTCAGACTCCATTGTAGAGCGAGCGTTGCATGTCTGTTTGGATGATTTTCAAGGCACTGCTCCTCCACCAATGGTAAAAAATGTATCCACTTGCGGACTTTGATTCTGATGATCCAGTGATCCAATTAGCATCACTATATCTTTCAATTATCGTAGGATACTTATTGTGGTGCAAAGCATAATCTTTGGTATATTTTTTATACCCCAAAACTCGTTTCATTGCCATCCAATGAGTTTGGTCAGGATTACTTGTGTAACGACCCAGTTTACTTACAACACAAGCTATATCAGGTCGTGTACAATTCATGATGTACATTAAACTTTCCAATACATGAGCATAATCTAGTTGAGATCTGTTTTGACCTAGATTCTTTGTAAGAGCAACATTTACATCAATCGGTGTCTTTGCAACTTTGAAATCTAAATACTTGAATTTTTCAAGTACCATTTTAACATAATGAGATTGAGATAATGTTAGACCTTGAGAAGTCCTATGGATTTTAATTCCAAGAATTAAATCAACAGCTCCTAAGTCTTTCGTATCAAACTTGCTAGCAAGCATACACTTAGTAGCATTTATATCCGCAATATCTTTGCTCATTATTAACATATCATGAACATATAAACATACCATGACTATGTGATTTGGAATATTTTTAATGTAATCACATTTATCACACTCATTAATCTTAAATCCATTTGTCAATATTATTTGGTCAAATTTCACATGCCATTATTTGGGTGCTTGTTTTAGTCCCTAAAGTGACTGAACAAGTCAGCACACCTTCTTTTCTTTTTCGGGAAGCACGAACTCTTTAGGTTGTTCCATATAAATTTCAATAGGTGCCAAGATACATGTTCGATTAGGCGCGAATTTGAACTTCCGCGAAAAAATATTAGAAAAGAAATTAAATAACGGAACACGAGAAATAAATTTGGTCCAACAAATTTATCAATTGACTTAAGCCGAAGCTGAACGATGACGACGGCGCGAGACACCACTTCTTCTCAACTCTTTAAGAGTTAGAAAATGTGCTTCTCTATATAAGCACAAGAATTTCCTTTTCATTTTCCAATGAGGGACAACGCGCCTTAGTAAAAGAAACACTTCAAATTTTCCGTTTTCCTCTAAATCTTTTCCCTTTATTTTTCATTCACACCTCTTATTTAATTCGATAAAGGGTCTGTTTGGTATGAAGGAAAATATTTTTTATGGAAAATAGAAAATATTTTCATAGAAAATGAATAGTTTTTCTATATGATGAAAAGAAAATGCTTATTTTTTGTAAATGAAAGAAAATATCTTTTCTACATCGCGAAAAGAAAGTACTCTTTTTGTTGAAATGAAAAAAAATACATTTTTTACCTTATGAAAATAAAGTATTTTTGTTGTTAAAATTAAAAAAATACTTTTTTATATCATGAAAGAAAATACTCATTTGTTAAAATGAAAAAAAATACTCTATCTCTCACATAAAAAGAAAGTACTATTACTAATATTTCTATTTAGGGTGGGGATGAGGGTGGGAAGGTTGAGTGGGTGGGGGTGGAGGTGAGTTGGTGGGGATGGAAAATAGTGTAGAAAAATATTTTACCTTCTCTTGATAGGGAAAATATTTTCCTCTAATTGGAGAAAAATGAGTTTATGAGGAAAATATTTTTCAAAACATTTAAGTCAACCATGGGAGAATTTGAAAATATTTTCCTACTACAAAACACACCCAAAAATCCAACATAGATCACACAATTATACTGTTGCTCCAAAACTCTCTTTTAAGAGAAAAAAGTCTACTAATTGAGCTTCAGAATTCTTGAATCAATAATTTCACCATTTTGAGCACTGTATAATCGTCAGCCTATTGCTCCCTCCTCTTTTATTTGGGTTTGTGAGAAAAAAGATCATTACAAAAACGCAATTTTAGTACGTAGTCGCGAACAAAACGAAATTATGCCCACCGATTAACAGTCTTATAGCAAATGATTTGACAAGTTAATGAAAAACAGAGAACCACAGTCAGGGGCGGAGAGTATCAAGTTCAACTGAATTCAATATTTTTAATACGGAGTAAAAATATAAAATAATAAATATAAACTCTTTAAAATACACTACGTTAAATGCGAGCAATAATGAGGGAGTAGACAACTTCCTAAGTTTCCCTTCGGTTTCCAACTATTATCACAAAGTGAAGCATGCCTTGACATTTAGATAAGGAAAACATGGACGGCAATTAACGTATTCCTCCGCATTCAGCGCTACCTAATTCGTTCAATCTGTTGTAGACTCATGTATTACGCTGTCAATCTTGTCATATCAAGAAAGTGAAAAGAAGATAACATGAAACTTTTTCAAGAAAAAACAAAAGAATTCCTATTTTTAAGGATAAAATGTTGTTTTTTTGGTAGGCTATCAAATTTGACCCAAGCCCGAATTACTCATCCAAGGTTGGGCTAATTATTGACCTGACAATTTATTAATTGAACTCAACTCATTTTGATCCAATCTATCTTAACCAATTTAAAGTTGGACTGATTTTTAGCTCAAATTAATCAATAACTAACTTTGTCAAAATATCTTAGAAATAAATCTTTTTTATTTGATATGTTATATATGACAATAACAAAAGAAAAAAAAATTATTTAGTAATTATACAATTCATAAGAAAACAACACGTTAATTAAAGTTTGGCAAGAGTTGGATGAGTTAGGCTATGACCCAAGTTTAGACCATCTTGACTCCGCCAAGTAACTTTTGGACGGATCAATGGCCACCCATTTATTGACTCAGCGTCTCAACATATGTAATGAATTGTATGTCCTTGCATAATAATTCTTGTTTCTTCTATTTTTTTCTGTAGTAACTATTACCTTAATACAAACAAAAATTGTAGACATCAGAAGTATATTGATTAGGGGCAAAGTGTTGTTTGGTACCGAGTAAGACAGTTAAACTATATATATATATATATATATATATATATATATATATATATATATATATATATATATATATACCAAAACCCCTATATAAGTGGACTAAATTTGGAAACTATAGTTGACTAGTTGAGGCTTGAGAATGTGTCAAATATATACAGCCTTATTTAGAGATTGTTTATAGGAAAAATACCAGCTATATTCATTTATAAGTAGCTTATTACAAAAATTGATCAATTCATAAGATATTACTAATATTGGCTAAATATTACGCCAATTAGCTATCTATAGCAAAAAAGGTCAAATTTTTACTTTTTTTTGAGTGGGTGTTATTAGAATATATTGGATACATCTTAAGGAGCTTGAATCTTAGTTTTGGGATAATTTGGTAGAGTTTTGAGGTGGTTTGAATTGAAAATTCGAAATAGAAGATGAAAAAAAATGATAGGTGCATCACACTATGTATCACATATGTATCATAATTGTATCAAATGTATATTACATATATATCCATGTATACCTACGTGTGAGATACATGCGTGATACGTGTTTGATACATGTGTCGCACAAGAATTTTTTGAACTCGATTTTAACTACGAATTTTTGATACCAAATCAGTCCAAATTATCTCCAATCTTCCTAAAATTTATATATGGATTCATCTATATGTTTTCAATAAATCTCAACCATACCCATTGAAAAAAGCCTTATTTTGCTTAGACTTTTGGAATCTTATATATATATATATATATATATTGTATTTCATCACCTTATTTGTTACCTCATCCATGAAATTTTCTTTCTGTTTGCATCGAATGTTGCTAATCACGCTTAAAAAATATGGAAGGAGCTCTTTGTGTGCGATTTTTGGATAGAAAGAACCTTATTTCTTTGGGTTTTTAATTTTTATTTGTGTTTGACTAGTTTTGATAAGTCTATGATTAATGGCTGGAGATCGGTAAGTTAGTACTTTTTTGGGACATTTGTGTAAGATTCCCTTGTTTATATTAGCACACTTGAGTACCAAACTGCACCTAGACTAGTCAATATCTTTATAATTTGGCGGAAAATTTTTGTGTCTCATACAACTGACACTAGTTGTATGTGGCAATTTTTTTGTCTCACAATTTTGTAGACCCAGAAGTATAAAATTAGGGTCCACAAATTTATAAGACAAAAAGGAGCTTCATACAACTACTGTCAGTTGTATGATACACAAAATATAACTTTTCCAATTTGGAAAAGAAGATAAAAATAAATGTAAAGTAAGAGAACTTGCTTTTTGTGTTTTGTTTAACATTTTTTGCTTTTCCAAAAAAAAAAAAAAACAATAGTTTTCTATTTCAAACAGAAAATAAATAGTATGCTCGAACGCACACTTCATTCATATTTTTAACATTATCATTAACCTTTCATTCATTAACGGAGAATGTTGGCAATCAAGAACCATTGAACCTGCCTTGATGATGGGCTTGATATAATTGCCAAGTAACTAGTACTATCTGTGCAGAGACGATATCGGTTAAACTTTTAAGGTTTTTAACATTGAATTTATTGTATTTTTTAAATTAGAAGTTTATATCTATTATTTGATGTAATTTTAATAGATTTTACACATAATTTATACTTTGTACCTGTGCATTGCATTCGCTAGTAATATGGAGAAGACTAAATTACTTCGAGTACCGACAAAACCGGAAGCGCCCTTTCTTTCAAAGAGAGGAGGATAGGTTATTTACATTTCATTTGATGGTCATAGGCAAACTGAAAGTTAATCAGTGAATTTTAAAGATTTTTCGGGGAAAAATAAAAATGTCTCATACATTACCTTTAATATGTAGAAGTATTGTTGGCCCAAGTGAAGTTTGTTTTGAAGATTGACAAAGCAATTCAAGCATGAACCAGGTTCATTCACAGTGTACACAGACACGGGCAGATTCAAGCATAAGGGATGCACGTGAATGAGATAAGCTTAACTTGTTATATATGATATCTCCTGATCGAAAAGGTTGCATAATTGATAAGTAGAAGGACTTCTTACCCAAAGAGAACACTATCCAAGATAAGGAAGGAGTTAGAAGTTGAGGTTAACTAGAACTTTTCCACCAAGGAAGAGTATAGCGCTGGAACTCTAGTTATTTCATATTTTACTAACTCTATAAATTACAGGATGTTCTCACTTTATAATACGCACAAAAGGTGAAGTTAAACGTGAGTTGAGAGAAAAATAGCAAGTCATTTTGCAAGCAATCCTTGTGTGATTTAAGTGTGCGAACCCGAAGCTACATGAACCAGATAGAAGAACCAGTTCTAAGTGTCTGTCTTTTGTTCTAGTTCAATTGTAGTAGGTGTTTTCATATTGTACCTTTTAGTTTTATCTAGAAGCAATTGTATTAGGTACTCTGAGTATTCAAGTTAGAGCTAACTTGAAGTTGTCGCAATAATTAGAGGTTGGTTGCTACAATGAGATTAGAGATAATCCTTAGGTTTACAAAAGTTTTTGTAAATGCTGTTTTGGCTCAATGATTTAGTGAAGTGTTGGAAAAAATCCTACTGAGTAGTAGGTCGTGATTTTTTCATCTTTTGAGTTGGGTGTTTTCCACATAAAAATACTTGTGTTCTTTACTTTTCGCATTTATTATTTTCGCAATAGCAGGTTAAGGAACACATAGAAGAACCAGGTCCTTCTATAATCTGTGCACGCAAAAATTGGACACCACACAAATCACCCCCATCTTGTGTAGCATTGAAGTATAAAATATCAATTGATATCAGAGCGGGTTATCCTTGAAGAGGCTTACACACTTAGGAGAAGATCAACATGAGTGGACCACCTGGAAACTAGGAAGGGCAATTCACTGCTAGGCCACCACTCTTTAATGGCCAGTACTATTCTTGGTAGAAAAACAGGATGAGAGATCACATTATAGGAGAGGACTACGAGCTATGGGACATTGTCACCGATGGTCCATTGGCTACCTTGAAGAAAAATGCTGAAGGAGTATATGTGCCAAAAACAAGAGCTGATTGCACTGCTGAAGACTTGAGAAAGTGGGAGAAAAATACTAAATCCAAAAAAGCGGTTGTTTGTGGACTTGGTCTAGATGAGTACAGCAGAATCCAAGGTTGTACCATTGCTAAGCAAATATGGGACACAATGCAGGTGGCTCATGAAGGAACACCTCAGGTGAAGAGATCCAGAAAAATGGTTGTACTCTCAATATGAGAGTTTTGCTATGAAGGAAGGAAAAAACATTCAAGAAATGTACACAAGGTTCACTACACTGACAAATGAACTGAAATCTCTTGGAAGGATTATTCCTGAAGAAGAAAGGGTTGAAAAGAATTGAATAGAGTTTTGCCTATCACATGGGAGAGCAAAATCACTGCCATCCAGGAATCAAAGAATATTGCCACTCTCCCATTGGATAAATTGATTGGGAATCTTATTGCTTATGAACTTAGGAGACAGACCATGAAGATGGATGTACCTAAGAAGGAAAGGAGTTTGGCTCTAAGAATCACTGAAGGTTCTGATCTGGAAGATGATGAAATGTCCATGATCATAAAAAATTTCAAGAAGTACCTAAGGAAAGGAAAGGGTTCTTAAAGAAGTGGTAGCTACAACAAATCAAAAGCTCATGAGAAACAAACTAGTGATGGCTACTACAAGTGTGGAAAGACTGATCACCACATCAAGAACTTTCCTCTGTGGGAAATTATGTGGAAGGAGGAAAGAGCTGAACGAAGGAACAGGAAGAAGGAACAGGTTCAACCCAAGAAAAGCAATAGCAAAGAAACAACAAAGGCTATGGTCACTGCTTGGAGAGACAACTCAGATGAAAGCTTGGATGATGATGATGATGATGATGAACGCACACTTATGGCTATTGGAGAATCTGATGAAAATGCTAAGGTAAGTATTTCTCATCTCAAAGACAAGATTAAATTTTTGTCTAAGGAAAGGTTTTCTGAGTTGCTCTTAGAACTAATTGATAAATCTGAGGATGTAAACAATGAAAATGAACAGCTGTCAAAAGAGTGTGTAGTTTTAAACGCTAATTGCAAAAACCTAGAACATAGGGCTAGTGAACTGAAAGTGAAAAATCTGTGTTGAAGAACCAGGTTCATAAAATTGACACAACTGTCCTAGAACTTAGATCTGAAAATCTAAAATTGAAATTTTAAACAGGTAAAAAGATAGTTGATTACACACAACTCATTTTAGAAGAAAATGTAGGAAAAATGAAAGATGAGTTGTACAAAAGAGATGAGCAGATAAGAATCCTTAAGGAGGATCTAAGCAAGGTCAAGCATGGGCTAGACAAAACATGTAAATGGAACAGGTCTTCCGATACACTTTTATGGCTACATGAATACCATAATAGCAACAAGAGAGGACTTGGCTTCGAGACCCCTACACTTAAGTGGAATCCCAAAAGCAAGTACCTCACACTTTCTGAGAACAAAATTTGCACACATTGTGATAAAATTGGTCACTATAAAAGTGAATGCACTGCAAAAGAAAAGGCAAGTCAAAAGATCAAAGACTTTGTTCAAGGGAAAAATAGGTTGCCAAGTTGGGCTAAAAAGAATTTGATTCATCATTTTGCCTATAGAAAAGGACCCAAATAGTTTGGGTTCCTAAGACTAACCCCTGATTTCCTTTTGCAGGTCAAGTGAAGGAGAATACCCAAATATGGTACATGGATAGTGGCTGCTCAAAGCATATGACAGGAAGAAAGAACCAGTTCCTTTCACTTGAGGAACTTAAAGGAGGTAATGTCTCATTCGGAAATGGGAAGAAAGGTGAGATCATTGGGTTGGCAAGGTAGGTAAGACTGATTCTCACTCTATTGAGAATGTCTACTTGATTGATGGACTGAAATACAGTCTAATAAGTGTATCACAATTGTGTGATAGAGGTAACATGGTAGCATTCACCTCTACAAAATGCTTTGTGATTAATCTTATCACTGACAAGATAGTTTTGCAGGGAAAAAGAGTAAACAACATATATATTGTGGATCTATCCACACTTTCAGATAATGAACTCACTGTGTGTGTGTGTGTATGTGTGTGTGTGTATTGCGGATCTGTCCACACTCTTAGATAATGAACTCACATGCTTAAGTGTGTTGGATAATGATCCCCTCTTTTTGCATAAAAGACTTGGACATGCCAGTCTAAGTCAACTCAACAAACTAGTCTCCAAGGACTTGGTAATAGGACTGCCTAACATTACGTTCAAGGAAGATAAAGTTTGTGAGGCTTGTGCAAGAAGGAAGTATGTAAGATCCTCTTTCAAAAGCAAGAAAATGGTAAGTACCACCAGAACGATGGAATTAGTCCATATGGATCTTTGTGGACCAATGAGAACTTTGAGCAGAGATGGTAAGAGATATGTTATGGTGTTTGTTGATAATTACCCTAGATTTACTTGGACATTTTTTCTAACATCTAAAGATGAAGCATTTGACATATTCACTTCTTTTGTTAGAAAAACTCAAAAACAACTAGGTAATAAACTTACATCAATTAGGTCTGATCATAGTGCTGAATATGAAAATGCTAAATTTGCTGAATTTTATGATGAGCATGGCATAGATCATAATTTTTCTGCTCCTAGGACTCCACAACAAAATGGAGTAGTTGAAAGAAAAAAATAGGACATTGGAAGAAATGGCTAGGACTATGCTTCTTTCTAGTAAATTGCCTCATAGTTTCTAGGCAGAACTTGTGAACTGTGCATATTACATTATAAATAGGTACATGACTTGACCTCTTGTTGAGAAGACTCCCTATGAGTTACTCAAAGGGAGAAATCCAAATATATCCCATCTTAGGGCATTTGGATGCAAGTGCTTCGTGCACAATAATGGAAATGACTCCCTAGGTAAGTTTGATCCCAAAAGTGATGAGGTAGTATTCTTGGGATATTCTTCACATAGCAAAGCTTATAAAGTGTACAATAAACGAACTTTTTATGTAAAAGAAAGTGTACATGTAGTTTTTGATGAAACTAATATTCTTTCTGAGAGGCATGAACATGAAGAATAAGCAATAAGGCTGGCAAGAAACTCAAATGAAACCACAACCCAAACTGAAGCTGCACCAGATAAGGGTGGGCATCGGTCGGTTGTTATAAAAATACGGTTCGGTTTATCAGTTTTCGGTTTTGTAATATTAATAACCAAATCAAACCAAAGTATTTACGGTTCGTGCAGTTTTTTCAAAATTCTGTTCGGTTATTTTCGGTTTATATTTTCGGTTTCAAACAGTTGTAGACTTGTAGGAACAACGAAGTCTGTCCTTATATAATTATGTACAATACAATTAAATCTACCACATATATGCAAATAATAAGCAACGCCTTTAGTAGAGTATTGTCAACTGCATAGTCATATTCATCTTTAGTACCCAGTCATATGATGTAGCCTACGAGTACGAGTTCTCTTGCTGATGAATCAAGAGATCAAATATTGTTGGACAATTTGCTTGAAGTTAGGCGACAATTTTTGGTCCGAGGTACTATGGGCACCAGGCACCAGCTGAAACTATTGACTATATCGTTAATTTGACATTGTCTTCATTGGAGGAAACTTACGAGCTTAATCGCCAGTCTGCATCATCGCCAGCTGACAAGTGACTAAAACACATACAAAGCTAACTACACTACAAAATTTCAGTTTTTTGGTTTAACCGAAAATCGAAATACAAACCATAAACCGTACAGAATAATCAAAAATTAATAATTTTAAACCCGTGCACCGACCGAAAAATCGATTAAACCAAAACTGAAAAACTGAAATTCACGGTTCGGTCGGTTTTTCCGGTTCGGTTGGTATATGCCCACCCCTAGCACAAGAGGAAGGAACTGGTGATGGAACAGGTTCTTCTACCCAAGGCAACCTAATAGGGGGAATTGAACAAAGAAGAATTGATCCTCAAATTTTGAGGGAACCTGTCCATGAACCTATTCCTCGGCAACAAAACACTAAAGGAACATCTAGGGGAAACCAACTGGTTGTGAAACCTTATAAGTACCAAAATTCTCATCCCATTGAGAACATAATTACTGATCCAACCACTTGAATCAAAACCAGATCTTCTTTAAAGAATCTTTTTGCTTTTGATGCTTTTCTTCTTTTTGCTTTTGATGCTTTTCTATCTCTTATTGAACCTAAAAATGTTGTTGATACTGATTATACAAGTTTCCTTGTGGATAGAAAGAGCACCTCAGGTATGGCACACTTTCTTGGCTCATGTCTTGTGTCTTGGGCTACCAAAAAACAAAATTATGTGGCCTTATCTACTGTTGAAGCTGAGTATGTTGTTGCTGCCTCATGTTGTGCTCAATTGTTGTGGATCAAATAGCAATTAATGGATTTTGGAATTGATGTATATTGTATCCATATATTCTGTTATAACACTAGTGAAATTAGTATGACCAAGAACCCGGTTCATCATAAGAGAACTAAGCACATATATGTTAGGCATCACTTTTTGAGGGACAACTATGAGAAGGGTTTGATCACTGTGGAATTTTGTACTACTAACAAGCAAATAACTAACATCTTCACAAAAGCACTAAGTAGAGATCACTTTGAAAGGAACATGTTAGAATTTAGGGATGATTAAAACCACCTAAAAGAAACCAGTTCTAACTCAAAATTGGTTAGAAAATATGAATTTTTGTACATAATTAGATTAGATTTTGCTCAGTCTCATACTTTCATTAGTATACTTTTGCGCCATGTGCTAATATGACTCATTAGTGTCACGACCCTAAGCCCGAATCTGGTCGTGATGACGCCTCTCATGAAGACAAGGCCAGCCAATTATACCCAATTCACTTTTTAAACAGTTAAATATCATAAAAGTAGTCTAAAATATGATATAGCAATACTAAGTAGCGGATAATGTCAATAAGGTGTGGAAGTACAACCCAACACAGCCCTAACCGAGGTGTCACAAGTCACGAGCATCTACTAGGGTATAAATACAATTGAAAGCCTAGGGTGTACAAATACTCTAATGAAAATAAGAGAGAGAAAAGCAGTGATGCGAACGCCGGCAACTACCTTGCTAAACTCTAATGACTCTGCCTCCGATCAGCCAAAACATACCTGAATCTGCACACAAGGTACATGGAGTAATGTGAGTACACCGACTCAGTGAGTAATAATAATAAATAATGACTAAAGGCAAAAAAATAACGTAAAACATATCAAGATGTTGTATAGAAGCAGTCTAAAACCAGCAAGAAAGCAGTGAAGCAATAAAATCTCTTAAAATATCTTAGCTCAGTTTAAACTTCTTTAAAAGGACTTTTTCAACAGTTACACAACCGAATGCAAACAATTAGTACAGATAAGCACAGAAATCCGCCCCTCGGGCACAAATACACAATCAATAGGTAATGAGAGGCAATTAAGAAGATAAACACATAAAGGTTCGCCCCTCGGGCACAATCTCAGAACAATACCAGCCCCTCGGGCTATATCTCACATCACAATGGGTGCCCGCGCTCACTAAGGGTATGCAGACTCCGGGAAAGACCCCTTACGGCCGAAGGGCAATATCAAGACATCTCGTGGCATAAAATCTAGGCCCTCGGCCTCATATCAATCAAGCCACCTCGTGGCATATATATCCCAGGCCCTCGGCCTCATAAACAATATCAACAAGCTACCTCGTGGCGTACATATCTCATGCCCTCGGCCTCAAATCAGTATCAGTGTTTCCTCACAACTTGGCCCTCAGCCTTACTCAGTCAAAAATACTCACAAGCCCCTCAGGCATTAGTAAAATAGTATTTCTCAGCCCAAAACATCATTTAAAATATCATTTAAGTCTGAAACGGAGTAAAAATGGCTGAGTAGTAAAAACAATGAAAAATAACATGACTGAGTTCAATTAATAAGTCAAAACAATGAGGAAATAGTAATAAAAATCACTGAAGGGTTCAAATAGTTGGCACGAAACCCAAATATGGCAATCAGCATAAAGCATGATGAAAGCAAACAAGTTTCAGTCAAATACGCAGAAAAATCATCAATCGGTACGGACCTAGTCACAATCCCCAATAGTGCACGACCCCACGCTCGTCATCAAGTGTGTGCCTCACCTCAATATAACACTACGATGTGTAATCCGGGGTTTCAAACCCTCAGTGCATCATTTACAATCATTACTCTCCTCTATCCGGTCCGAACTCTAGCCCGCGATGCCTTTGCCTCTCCAATCGACCTCCGGATGCTCCAAATCTAGCCGAAATCAGTACAAAACCATCAAAATGTGCTAAGGGAACAAAGCCCATTCGAAAATAATCAAATTACCACAAAATTCCAGAAATTGGTCAAACCCGATCCCCGGGTCTATAAATCGGAATTTGACAAAATTCACAAAACTAGAATCCTTATACTCTCACGAGTCTAACCATACGAAAATTATCCAATCCTGATACCATTTGGTCCTTCAAATCATCATTTTACATTTTTAAAAGACTTCACAATTTTCTTCCCAAATTCCATCCCAAATCACGAATTAAATGATGAATTCAATGATAGATTCATGTACACTAGCCAAATCTGAGTTAGAATCACTTACCCCGATGAATTTCTTGAAAAACCTTCGAAAAATCGCCAAAATCCGAGCTCTCTAGGTCAACATATCAAATAAAACCCAAAACCTAGTATTTATAGAGTGCCCCACAGATTTCCACCTCCGCGGACCGCACAAAATCGACCGCGGTCCGCACAAAACCAGTGTGGTCCACACAAAAACGACCGCGACTGCACAAGCTTTCTTATGCAGTGACAGGCTTTAGTTTTTTATCCATAACTTTTGCTACAGATGTCTAAATTACGATATCTTTAGCTTTCTGGACACTAGACACGGAGGACTACAACTTTTGTTTTTGAATCATCTCAAAATGTTTTGTAGATCAAAAGATATGAACTTCCGAAGTAGGATTAGTGAAATGTTCCCCACCGCGGCCGCAAAGCATTTTGTGCAGTCCGCACAGCACCTACCGCGGACGCACTTCATTTTGTGCGGTCCGCACAACACATACCGCGACCTCACTTCTTTTTGTGTGGACCGTGCTGGTGGGTTCCGAGGCCTGCAACCCTTCTGGACCTGCTACAGCTATGATTTTCGGCCCTAAACATCCCGGAACCTACGGAACTTCAAACCAATTGTACCAACACATCCCATGACATCGTTCAAACTTGTTCAAAACTTCGGGACGCTCACAACAACATTAAATCACCAATTTAATATAGGATTTAAGCCTAAGAACTCCAAAAACTCTTAAATTATGCTTTCAATCAAAAGTCAATCAAATTTCGTCCGAATGACTTGAAATTTTGCACACACATCCCAAATGACACAACGAAGATACTGCAACTCTCAGAATTTCATTCCGACCTCTATATCAAAATATCACCTATCAATCGGAAAACGTCGAAATCTAAATTTTGCCAAATCAAGACTAAACCTTCCGCGGACTTCCAAAATGCATTCCGATCATGCTCATAAGTCCCAAATCACCTAACGGAGCTAACCGGATCATAAAAATTTTGATCCGAGATCATATACAAACAAGTCAAATTGGTCAAACCTTTCAAATTTCAAGCTTCAACTGAGAACGATTTTCTTCCAAATTCATTCTGATTACCCTGAAAACGATAACCAACGATTTACATAAGTCATAATACATCACACGGGGCAAGTCATGCCCGAGAGCTGACGATCGAAGTGCAAAAGCTCAAAACGACCGGTCGAGTCGTTACATTCTCCCCCACTTTAACATATGTTCGTCCTCGAACGTGCCCAAAGTTGTTCCAAAAGCCAACCAATTGCTGAATAACCTCACCATACACATACCTGGGGGTGATCCCACGTCACCCTATCTCACATAGGTTCGATAACACAATACAACTGAAATTTCACAATCCAATCTAGCCCATAAATCTTAGAACCGCATATCTGCTTCCAAAATCATCAATACGATTAGAATCTCACATTTATACTGTGAATAAGTCCGAAAAAGATGTAACAAACCATATCTGCTACCTCTGGTGCAATCACATGGTATACCACATAACTCAAACACTTGTAGTGATAACTTCTAATCACAGTAGTTGCACACGACATCCGAATACCGATAGAAAAACTCTTATCAACTAAAGTCTCATCCCAACACCCTCATATACTGCCAATGATCACTAAAACACGCAGTAAGCCATAACCATTTCTTAGATCAACCATTCACGAAGCCACTTCTCCTTTGGCGGATACCATAGCAATTCTGAGCCGAAGCTCGATATTATCCATCCGACATGCTGAAATCGGCCCCGTTCATATTTATAAATGATCCCAACGATCTCCTCTAATCCAACACATTACTCTGGTGACATGTCACATCAATACAGGCCTAAGCCACAACTTACACAATGCACGCACCAATACGCGATAGTCTGAACATACTCAAATCATGTAAATGACTCAAATGAAAGAGGTATACCTCAAGCTCACCAGTACCGCCACAACACAAGGCTGAGAACCCGTCTCTCATCGTAGGAACAGAACACACGAATCCAACCCGCAAGGTCATACCTCCACATAACTTCGCTGCGATGCGCGATCCTATCCAACACTGCTCCATATGAACCACCTCAAGTCACTATGCTCGAAATCGACAACCACGTACAATTTGATGTCTGGAATCAAAGCAATTCATCACACCCACGGTGAAGAAAATAACTTACACCACGCAAACCCGAACGGACATAACCGATACGCCATTCACCGAGCAACACCCAATTACTCTTCCCGCTCGACTTCCACTATAAGACCCCAATGGAAACGTACCATATGTGCCTATAACCAACAAATCATAACACCTCGCAACATAGAAAAGTAACTCATAGATCTCCCCAGATTACTAGTAAGCTCAATAGCAGTCGAGTCAACACATCCTTCAACAATACAATTCGGAGCCAACCAAGCAGACCCAAGTTAGAACACGCGTCCACATTGGCCTGCCAACAAACTCCTTATCAAGGAAAACTTAAGTTGCTCCTTCGACTCCTTTAACTCTGCCGGTGCCATACGATATGGTGCCCGACATCAAATCAATACCGAAATTAACAACCTTGCCTGGCGACATGCCCGACCACAAGAAACACATCCAAAAAGTTCCTCACCACCGGAACTGAATCAATGGTAGGAGCCTTTGCTCTGACATTCATCACGAAAGCCTACATAAGAAAAACAATTCTTCCCAGCCTTCCGCTGGGTCTTCGAAATATAAAACCACTCCAATAGGACATAATTCGTCGAACCTCGCCACTCAATTCGTGGCATTTTCGGCATAGCCAACAGTGCCGCCTTAGCGCAATAGTCCAAAATGACACAACACAGAGACAACTAGTCTGAACCCAATATCGCATCCAAAATCTAACATACCAAGCAATGAAATATCTGCTTGGGTATCCAAACCCCGATAGTCACTAAACAGTGCCGATACACACGACTCATAATTACAACATAGCCTAAATATGAGAACTTCCCTGACTCCAACAAAGTGCAATCGATCACTTTGCCTAACAACAAAGTGCCGCAATACTACCAAAGTACCATCAACTTAATCACATTGCCTTTCCTGAAACATATACCCTCATCAAATCACTCCAATTAGCAATACCATTTCCTTAATCATCTGAAGATCATCCCCCTAATCATCTGAAGCTCATTTCTCTAATCATATGAAACTGCCCGTGCTACCTAAGAATTTTATGGCCTTCCGTGCAGAGCTGAACCGTAACCTTACACACACAAATCTCGATCCTCCACACATACCACATATACCATACCATCCTAGGATAACCATAAGAACTTCATATCCCTTCCGAACCACAAGCAACTATGCACTCAACCAACAAAGAACTTTCCATTGAGCCCAACCTAGAAGAAAATCACTATACATCCCCTACTCCTCACGCCGGCAGAAATATACATCTCTAACCATGGTAGAAATCGACAAGAATTCTCCGACTCCCCTTTCACAACAAGTCTGTCAGGACTGAATCTTCCTAACTCCGCCAATCTATGAAAACCACTAAAACCCAAGGGCATTGCTGCGAAATACCCGTAAAAACTCATTACCTTGAACACCTCCAAGGAACTAATCATATCTTTACCATGCCGATCCGGCCTACTACCAAGCTACCTCACTTATCCAAGTTCCCTTCTGATTTACCTTCAGCTTGATATCCCTCCTTGCTATATCATCACAATTACTCAACCCAGACTTACCACACGGAACCCAAGCATAAAGCCACACCGTCTAAGGCTCATAAGCCACTGAATACTCTTTTAAGTGTTCCCAAAGCCATTACCTTCACCTTCCCAATACTGATATATAAAATCCCATAATTAATATAGAAAATACCACAAGTCTTGCCATCTTCCACTGAAAACTCAGTTTCTAGCCATAAGTACAACTTGATAGCCTCCAATTATTGCATGTAGAGTTTTGAACACAATAGGACCATTCTCTAGAGCCATCCACTCTACTCAACCCGCAGTTAGATTGATTAAACGAACCAAACAACCTGTGCTTTATTAGCACTCTGACACTGTAGAATGTGAACTCATTCCAATATTACCAAGTAACTTCCTGCCCTATGCACCGAGCATTCCTTACCAACCATAACTCAAGTCATTCCCCGATTATCGTACACCCATAAAGCATAACATAGCCTTTATTGAAATTTCCTTTACTCGAGCCATAACTGATTCACAAATATACCTCGATATGGAACCATTAGAGCACATAACCGTGCAATCAACTATTCAATAGCGGACTCCCCCACTTGGCTCGAAGCCATATATCAAAATACGCACCATAACTCATAACGCATAAACTTTATTGCTGTCATAACACCATAGTGAGATTAACTCAATCCTTCATAAGCTCGTGGAACACAGACCATCTGGTACTTCATATCTTCTACAAATCTCGCGTTTACTCTCGTAACAATTAAACCCACTCTCTTAAGCAACCCAAATTAAATTCACACATATATTTCACTTGTAAATGGGATCTTCCAACAGGCAACATAAAGATCACACAACTCCAGAACACTTCGCAGGAGATAACCCACCTACTTCGTCTTAAACTAACATTTATGTATACCTTCCACCGTCATAACCACTACGCAGTCACTTAGTCTTCTTGAGTCTGAACTCATACTGCAACATGAAATATACTCCACTTCCAACTAGGAGACATGAAAAGATTCTTCACACGCCCATAACTCGGGTTATAACTCGAATCAAGACGGAAATCAAGCACCTAATAGTTCTTCTTTCCTCCAGCAGACCTTTCTCGTCACTTCTAAATCATACGAATACATCTCACAGCACTAACATTCTCATTACATAGCCATCCAGCCGTCTCTTCCACTAATAGGGAAAAATACTGAACATATAAATTCAAAGCACTTGCTCACACAATCAGTACCTCGGTGCTCAATCTATAGGCAAAAATCCGGCATCAAGTCCTCCAGACTGGCCCAACATCAACACACAAAGATCATATCTCGCCCCTTGATCGGGGAATCACAAGCCATCGATGCATATCTGATACTGAGCGCTCATGCGCACATACGAATACGTGGAAGGAATTCAAGAGTTACATTTCAAGCTGAATCAAGGACGCACGATAAGAATTCAAGAATGTGAAGTTTTTCCTAAAGGTTCTGTAGCCTCTCGAGGATAAATACAGACGTCTCCGTACCGATCCGCGAGACTCTACTGAACCTGCTCATGACTCGTGAGACCTATGTAACCTAGGCTCTGATACCAACTTGTCACGACCCTAAACCCGAATCCGGTCATGATGGCGCCTCTCGTGAAGACAAGGCCAACCAATTATACCCAATTCACTTTTTAAACAGTTAAATATCATAAAAGCATTCTAAAACATGATATAGCAATACTAAGTAGCGAATAATGTCAATAAGGTGCGGAAGTACAACCCAACACAGCCCTAACCGGTGTGTCACAAGTCACGATCATCTACTAGGGTATAAATACAACTGAAAGCCTGGAGTGTACAAATACAGTCTAATGAAAAGAAGAGAGAGAAAAGCAGTGCTGCGAACACCGACATCTACCTTGCTAAACTCTGATGACTTTGCCTCCGATCAGCCAAAATTTACCTGAATCTGCACACAAGGTGCATGGAGTAATGTGAGTACTCCGACTCAGTAAGTAATAATAATAAATAATGACTGAAGGCAAGAAATCACGTAAAACATATCAAGATGTTATATAGAAGTAGTCCAAAACCAGTAAGAAAGCAGTGAAACTGTAAAAATCTCTTAAAATATCTTAGCTCAGTTTAAACTTCTTTAAAAAGGACTTTTTCAACAGTTACACAACCGAATGCAAACAATTAGTACAGATAAGCACAGAAATACGCCCCTCGGTCACAAATAAACAATCAACAGGTAATGACAGGCAATTAAGAAGATAAACACATAAAGGTTCGCCCCTCGGGCACAATCTCAGAACAATACCAGCCCCTCGGGCTATATCTCACAACCCAATGGGTGCCCGCGCTCACTGGGGGTGTGCAGACTCCGGGAAGGGCCCCTTACGGTCGAAGGGCAATATCAAGACATCTTGTGGCATCAAATCTAGGCCCTCAGCCTCATATCAGTCAAGCCACCTCGTGGCATATATATCTCAGGCCCTCGGCCTCATAAACAATATCAGCAAACCACCTCGTGGCGTACTCTCGGCCTCAAATCAGTATCAGTGTTTCCTTACAACTAGGCCCTCGGCCTTACTCAGTCAAAAATACTCACAAGACCCTCGGGCATTAGTAAAATAGTATTTCTCAGCCCAAAACATCATTTAAAATATCATTTAAGTCTGAAACGGAGTAAAAATGGATGAGTAGTAAAAACAGTGGAAAATAACATGACTAAGTTCAATTAATAAGTCAAAAGAGTGAGGAAATAGTAATAAAAATCCCCGAAGGGTTCAAATAGTTGGCACGAAGCCCAAATAAGGCAATCAAGCCAAAGCATAATGAATGCAAACAAGATTCATCAAATACCCTAAAAATGAAAACCAACGATTTACATAAGTCATAATACATCACACGGGGTAAGTCATGCCCGAGAGCTGACGATTGAAGTGCAAAAGCTCAAAATGACCGGTCGGGTCGTTATATCCTCCCCCATTTTAACATACGTTTGTCCTCAAACGTGCCCGGAGTTGTTCCAAAAGCCAACCAATTGTTGAATAACCTCACCATGCACATACCGGGGGTGATCCCACGTCACCCTATCTCACATAGGTTCGATAACACAATATAACTGAAATTTCACAATCCAATCTATCCCATAAACTTTAGAACCACATTTCTGCTTCTAAAATCATCAATACGATCAGAATCTCACATTTATACTGTGAATAAGTCCGAACAAGTTGTAACAAACCATATCTGCTACTTCCGGTGCAATCACATAGTATACCACATAACTCAAACACTTGTAGTGATAACTTCTAATCACAGCAGCTGCACACGGCATCCGAATACCGATAGAAAAACTCTTATCAACTAAAGTCTCATCCCAACACCTTCATATACTACCAATGATCACTAAAACACGCAGTAAGCCATAACCATTTCTCAGATCAACCATTCACGAAGACACTTCTCCTTTGGCAGATACCATAGCAATTCTGAGCCGAAGCTCGATATTACCCTTTCGACATGCTGAAATCGGCCCCGTTTATATTTATTAATGATCCCAACGATCTTCTCTAATCCAACACATTACTCCGGTGACATGTCACATCAATACAGGCCTAAGACACAACTTGCACAATGCACGCACCAATACGCGACAGTTCGAACATACTCAAATCATATAAATGACTCAAATAAAAGAGCTATACCTCAAGCTTACCAATACCGCCACAATACAAGGCTGAGAACTCGTCTCTCATCGTAGGAATAGAACACACGAATCCAACCCGCAAGGTCATACCTCCACATAACTTTGCTGCGATGCGCGATCCTATCCAACACTGCTCCACATGAACCACCTCAAGTCACTATGCTCGAAATCGACAACCACACACAATTTGATGTGTGGAATCAAAGCAATTCATCACACCCACGGTGAAGAAAATAACTTACACCACGCAAACCCGAATGGACATAACCGATACGCCATTCACCGAGAAACACCAAATACTCTTCCCGCTTGACTTCCACTATAAGGCCACAATGGAAACACACCATATGCGCTTATAACCAACAAATCATAAAACCTCACAACAGAGAAAGGTAACTCATAGATCTCCCCAGATTACTAGTAAGCTCAATAGCAATCGAGTCAACATATCCTTCAACAATACAATTCGGAGCCAACCAAGCCGACCCAAGTTAGAACACGCTTCCACATTGGCCTGCCAACAAACTCCTTATCAGGGAAAACTGAAGCTGCTCCTTCGACTACTTTAACTCTGTCGGTGCCATATGATACAGTGCCCGACATCAAATCAATACTGAAATCAACAACCTTGCCTGGCGACATGCCCGGCCACAAGAAACACATCCGAAAAGTCCCTCACCACTGGAACTGAATCAATGGTAGGAGCCTCTCCTCTGACATTCATCACGAAAGCCTACATAAGAAAGACAATTCTTCCCAGCCTTCCGCTGGGTCTTCGAAATATAAAACCACTCCACTAGGACATAATCCGTCGAACCTTGCCACTCAATCTGTGGCATTTCCGGCATAGCTAATAGTTCCACCTTAGTGCAATAGTCAAAAATGACACAACACGAAGACAACTAGTCTGAACCCAATATCGCATCCAAAATCTAACATACCAAGCAACGAAAGATCCGCTTGGGTCTCTAAACCCCGATAGTCACTAAACAGTGCCGATACACACGACTCATAATTACAACATAGCCTAAATGTGAGAACTTCCCTAACTCCAAATCCATATGGCACATGACTCAACACAGCTGATCCCAATTCCGTCGTCCGAATGCATACCACACCTCAAATACCCAAACATTCCACGAGAGATACTCTTAAATTCTTTGGTGCCATCAAGCAAACTCGAATACCCGCAATCGATCTAACAAAAAAGTGTCACAATACTACCGAAGTACCATCACCTTAATCGCATTGCCTTTCCTGAAACATATACCCTCATCAAATCACTCCAATTAGCAATACCATTTCCTTAATCATCTGAAGATCATCCCCCTAATCATCTGAAGCTCATTTCTCTAATCATCTGAAACTGCCCGTGCTGCCTAAGAATTTTATGGCCTTCCGTTCAAAGCTGAGTTGTAACCTTACACACGCAAATCTCGATCCTCCACGCATACCGCATATACCATACCATCCTAAGATAACCATAATAACTTCATATCCCTTCCGAACCACAAGCAACTATGCACTCAACCAACCAAGAACTTTCTATTGAGCCCAACCTAGAAGAAAATCACTATACTTCCCTTACTACTCATGCCGGCAGAAATATACATCTCTAACCACGGTAGAAATCGACAAGAATTCTCTGACTCCCCTTTGCACAACAAGTCCGTCAGGACTGAATCTTCCTAACTCCGCCAACCTATGCAAGCCACTAAAACCCAAGGGCATTGTTGCGAAATACCCGTAAAAACTCATTACCTCGAACACCCCCAAGGAACTAATCATATCTTTACCATGCCGATCCGGCCTACTACCAAGCTACCTCATCTATCCGAGTTCCCTTCTGATTTACCTTCAGCTTGATATCCCTCCTTGCTATATCATCACAATTCTTCAACCCAGACTTACCACACAGAACCCAAGCATAAAGCCACACCGTCTAAGGCTCATAAGCCGCTGAATACTCTTTTAATTGTTCCCAAAGCCATTACCTTCATATTTCCGATACTGATATATAAAATCCCATAATTAATATAGAAAATACCACAAGTCTTGCCATCTTCCACTGAAAATCAGTTTCTAGCCATAAGTACAACTTGAAAGCCTCCAATTATTGCATGTAGAGTTTTGAACACAATAGGACCATTCTCTAGAGCCATCCACTCTACTTAACCCGCAGTTAGATTGATTAAACAAACCGAACAACCTGTGCTTTATTAGCACTCTGACGCTGCAGAATGTGAAATCATTCCAATATAACCAAGTAACTTCCTGCCCTATGCACCGAGCATTCCTTACCAACTACAACTCAAGTCATTCCCCGATTATCGTACACCCATAAAGCATAACATAGTCTTTATTGAAATTTCCTTTACTCGAGCCATAACTGATTTACAAATACGCCTCGAGCTGGAACCATTAGAGCACATAACCGTGCAATCAACTATTCAATAGCGGACTCCCCCACTTGGCTCGAAGCCATATATCAAAATACGCACCATAACTCATAACGCATAAACTTTATTGCTGTCATAACACCATAGTGAGATTAACTCAATCCTTCATAAGCTCGTGGAACACAGACCATCTGGTATTTCATATCTTCTACAAATCTCGCGTTTACTCTCGTAACAATTAAACCCACTCTCTTAAGCAACCCAAATTAAATTCACACATATATTTCACTTGTAAATGGGATCTTCCAACAGACAACATAAAGATCATACAACTCCAGAACACTTCGTAGGAGATAATCCACCTGCTTCGTCTTAAACTAACATTTATGTATACCTTCCACCATCGTAACCATTACGCAGTCACTTAGTTTTCCTGAGTCTGAACTCATACCGCAACATGAAATCTACTCCACTTCCAACTAGGAGACATGAAAGATTCTTCACACGCCCATAACTCGGGTTATAAATCGAATCAAGACGGAAATCAAGTACCTAATAGTTCTTCGATCCTCCAGCAGACCTTTCTCGTCACTTCCAAATCATACGAATACATCTCGCAACACTAATGTCACACATCCTTTTTGCGCGCCCGGCCCCGAAGGGTTAAATGCGCTGGTGGAGTTTTTCCAATTTAAGTGACAATATTCGAAATGGGATTATTTATTTAATTCAGAGTCGCCACTTGGGAAAGGTTTGGCTTTTGGTGTCCCAAGTCACCGGTTTATCTTGAATCCCAAATCGAGGAAATTTTCAACTTTTCCAAATGAAGTCTGCGAACCAGATATTCTAAGTAAGGAATTCTGTTGACCCGAGGGAAGGTGTTAGGCACCCTCGAATCCCGTGGTTCTAGCACGGTCGCTTAAATTGTTATAATGGCTAAATATCTGATTTAAATACATGTTATGACTTACGTGCTTTTATTAAGTTTAAACCGCATTTATTATTATCACTTATTTATAGAATTTCAACGTCGTAAAAAATGCATCTTGAGCCACGTCACAATCAATGCACCCGTGGTCGTCGACACATTTTGACTCCGTTGAGATTTGGATTTGGGTCACATCAATGTGCACCCGTATTTAAGAAGATAATTTAATTAAGCCGCGCCTAAAGAGTCTAACGTGTTGTTATCTTTGGAGAAGGCAAGGAAATTCACTAGACCGCCCATCTCCAAATCCTAAATGTTTATTATGATTAATTATTGAGGGCCCCGCAATGTGTATCTTTCTTCTAACGGGGATCATCTCATTATTTAAAAGGGATATCCTAAAGTGGCTACATTTTCTATTATGTTTGTCTCTAAAATAAAAAAGGGAAAAGGTACGTGCTAATTTACTTAACCAAATCCGGATTTCCTGTCAATCATTTGATTCATTTGGTGAATTGTTTGCAAGATGAAGAATGCAGTATCTCGTGGAACCTGCCTTCAATTTTAATGAAAATTACATACAAGCTGGTGAAACGCTACAACTATTCCAAACATTTCTTGAGTTGAATTTAGCTAAACTTATTTAGGCTAGATTAAAGGAATTAACTACTAGACGTTGTTACTAATGGGATTTGAACGTGATCCTATGTATTGCCTAACAAGACCCAACAAAAGGACTAAAATAAAACAAAACAGCATAGTATAAGTTTGGAGTATACATACCCCGTATTAACAAACAACTACAAACTACAACACAAAGGACTAAAATCAGATGAGTGTCAGTTAACATACACTTTCATACTATTGAATTATAAACTAACAACTACACAGGCCCATTAATATACCATGAATATTCCAACAAATACTTGAACTTCTTCAACCTTTTTCATTTCATGTTTTCAAACTGTTTCAGTTACACCAATATGGGACTCGAAATGTGTACCTGGGAGATGCTTACAATGAAGAAAGCAGGAGAGTCAGTTGAGCAGCAGTGCAAACGAAACAGCAGCAGTAACAGATAAATAGCAGCAGGACAAATTCCAGTGCAAGATGCAATTATAGACGAAGGAAAAGGCCAAATGATGGCAGCACACAGTGTAGTAGGAATGGAACTCCAGACAATCCAATTCCGAGATAAACCAATGCAACAAACACTACCAGTAATCTCGATTGAAACTTAGAAGAAGCAATACTACCTAACAGATTGACAACAGATGAACTTCAAACAAAACCAAAGTTTCTGATTTCCTGTCTGTTTTTTTTTTTATTTCTTGCTCTCTTTCTATCCCTATCTATCTCTCTCTGTATGTGTATTTTTAAAATCCAGAACCAGTCCCTCAATGTTTATACCTTCCTTGTTTTACTTCTCTGTCTATATTTCTTTTCAAAAAATTCCTCAAAAATTCCAGTCTCATGTATGTTCTGTGTGTATTAATCTGTCTGTATTTCAGCTCTCTTCTCTCTAATCTATCCCCTCTCTGTTCTCTTATATCTCTCCTTTTAAACTGATGGAAGTTCTTCCTTTTATAAGCCTAAAGTCTGCCCTTAACAGCCTGTTCATCAATCACCCAAACACCCTCCGATGTGCTCTCTTATTTTCAGATTCCACTGACTATTTAAATAAGAACAAACTCCCATGATATTCCCTGGCAGACTTACCTTTTAAGTGAGGTTTAATATTTCTAAACTAAAGCAGGATGTGGGCAGCATGGTATAATCTGACAACATATGCTGTCAAACTATTTTAAATGTAACAAAGGCCTTTATGCCCATGTTGTGCACAAGTGCACATGTTGTGCACAAGTGCACATGCCTTCCAATTCTGACTGCAACTAAACAAAACCAATCTTTTTATATTTCTGATTCAGATTAACAACTATAAGTAGCTAAATTCAATTCCTAACTGATTCAGACAATGCTTAACAGAAGCAGATCGATTTGTTTATTGTTCAAACATCTGAAACTAATTGACGACACATGTCGACTCGACTATATTAGTTATAACACATACAATCGAAACCAAAATCAGACATTTAACAGTATAGGACACATGATTCGAATTGTATTGACTAAGCAGAATTGTACCCGAGGAATCAATTAATCAGTTCAAATTTGAAATTTAACTAATTGCACAACAAATACATACATACACATTATCAGAACAAGTAGAAGAAGAAACTCAATCAAACAAACAAAGGTTCGGGCAAGGTGGGCAGGACACAGTTAATAAAACTCAAAACACAGATTTCACAAAACATGAACAGCCTTTAGAACAATCACATGGACTAAAACAAATAAAGAAAAGAAAGCAAACTCACCTTAAAACCCGAAAAATCAAAAGACCCTAGCTTGGACTCGAACAGACCTTTCTTAAGGCTGAACGGACTCTAATCGAAGTGTTTCTCAGATGAGAAACACTTCGATTAAGGTCCATTAGACCTTAATCTCTTCGGTTTGAACCAGATATGGACCAGTGACGAGGAACCCTAAGGTTCCAAAAATTAGATCCGGGATTCATGCTTCCCTGGTCAGATTCGGACCAAACCAAGCATGGTTTGGTCACGAGGGGAGTCTGGGGAGTGTCTGGTATGAATTTAGGGCCGATCGGTGTAGATCGAGTTTTGACTCGAATCTTCAAATGAAGATTCGATAAGGTGGGGAGGGATTCGAGCTAAATGGTTAAAAGATCTAGGTTCAGGATGGCAAGGGGGTTCTATGGTGTTAAGGGTGTGGTCACCGGCGTTCATGCCGCCGGGATTAACGGCGAGGGATAAGGGGGCAGCTAGGGTTTCGTGGGGAAAGAGATGAAGACGAAAGCCGGGGTATTGGATAGGGGGGACAGGGTATGGTTGGAAGGTTATATATGGGATGGGTGGGTTGATCTCAGCCGTTGGATGAGGCGAGATGGAAGGCCCAGATCTTTCATATGATGGGGAAACGGTGTCGTTTCCCATACCAGGGTTTGGGTTGGTTTGGGTAAGGTGGGTCGGGTCTGTTGATGGGTTCGGGGTGAGAGATCTTGGTCGTTGATCTTTCAGAGATCAACGCCTCAGATCAGCTTGTTTGGACATTCTTGAAGTAGGCTAGTCACGGACCGGGCAAGCATGGGTTTTGGGCTGAGTTTATTTGGGCCAATTTGTTTAAAATTGGCCCAAGTCCGAAAAAAGATTTTTTTTATTATTTTATTTTCTTCTTTATTTTAAAAACAAAACCTAAGTAAATCAAATTAAAATTAAATAAACACTTAATACAATTATTTGCACACACATTAAAATATTTTAAAACAGGTAAAATCAAACAAAAACAAAATCACGGACAAAGATGCCTATTTATGATTTTCTATTTAACAACCGGATTACGGTTCAAATTATGCATGACCCATACACATTTTTTTTGTATTTTGTTTTAATAAAAATAAAACGGGCAAAAATCATAAATAATTAACAAAGCACCATGTAAAAATCCAAAAATTGTACAGCAGGACCAATTGTTATTATTTTTATTTCTTTGGAGCGATTGTCGCGCGAAAACAAAAATCACGTGCTCACAGCTGCCCCTCTTTGTTCGGAAACACGAAGAGTTTTCGTGCAAAGATAAAGTGAGCGTGTATGAGCGATTTTTGCCTATGGACTACTCCGTGTGAAGCATGTTTTTGAAAGATCTGACCGAATCTTGCTTCAAAGATTTCCTACATATCCTGGGCTAAACAGGAATCAGGTCAATGTAGTTCGGGAAACTTTTGGTAGCTGGGACTACCATGGGATTGCAATGCTTGTTGTTACTGCTGTTGCTGTTGTCACTGCTGCGTCACTGACCGCCTTATTACAACCAAAGGAAAATTGGAACTGAACTAACTACTTATATGCATGTCAACTGCGAGTTACAAGATTCCTATCTATGATTCTTTTGCGACTTGATCTTAGGTCTTAGCTGATTGTGCTTGGAGACTTTGATCCGAATCTTGATGCTTGCGAGTTGCGGCGACTTGTTCAATCTTTGGGATACTGAGTGAAACGCGACTGGCAGAGTTCAGGACCTTAGTCAAATGTTGGAGTCGATTCGCCTTCCATTTACTCTGATATTCTCGGGACATCTTCTTTTTGTCTTTTTCCTTCTTTGATTCTGAGTTGAGACTCATCTCGTGGGTCATTTCGAATCGGGTGGCTCGAGGTTAGACCTGCGGGAGAAAACAAACAAACGAACGAAATTTTCTGCCCCAGTTTTACTAGGAAAATTTCGTGAATTATTCGCCAAGAAGTTCATAAAATTAATGAAGGAAGATAAAAAATGCTCAGTTCAGGGTTGGAGCCCTAATACCGACTAGCTGGGGAGAAGTTCAGTTTAGAGTTTGAAACTCTAATACTGGCCAACTGGGGAAAAGTTCAGTTTAAGGTTTGAAACCCTAATGCTGATTACAGGAAAAAATAAAATTCAGTTTAGGGTTTAAAACCCTAGTGTTGACTGCATGGAAAAGAGTTCTCGGGTTATGCCGAAAAGATTCATCGAGTCATGCTGGGAGGATTCATCGGGTTATGCCGGGAAGATTTATCGGATTATGCCGAAAAGAATCATCGGGTTATGCTGAGGGGATTTGGGTTATGCCGAAAAGATTCGGGTTATGCCGAAAAGATTCGTCGGGTTATGCCGGGAAGATTTATCGGAATATGCCGAAAAGATTCATCGGGTTATGCCGAGGGGATTCATCGGGTTATGCCAGGAGGATTCATCGGATCATGCCGGGAGGATTCATCGGATCATGCCGGGAGGATTCATCGGATTATGCCGAAAAGATTCATCGGGTTACGCCGAGGGGATTCATCGGGTTATGCCGGGAGGATTCATCGGATCATGCCGGGGAGATTCATCGGGTTATGCCGAGAGATTCATCGGGTTATGCCGAGGAGATTTATCGGGTTATGCCGGGAGGATTCATCGGATCATGCCGGGGAGATTCATCGGGTTATTCCGAGAGATTCATCGGGTTATGCCGAGGAGATTTATCGGGTTATGCCGAAAGATTTATCGGGTTATGCCGAAAGATTCATCGGGTTATGCCGGAGGGGATTCATTGGGTTATGCCGGGAGGATTCATCGGTCATGCCGGGGAGATTCATCAGGTTATGCCGAGAGATTCATCGGGTTATGCCGAGGAGATTTATCGGGTTATGCCGGGAGGATTCATCGGATCATGCCGGGGAGATTCATCGGGTTATGCCGAGAGATTCATCAGGTTATGCCGAGGAGATTTATCGGGTTATGCCGAAAGATTTATCGGGTTATGCCGAAAGATTCATCGGGTTATGCCGGAGAGATTCATCGGGTTATGCCGGAGGTTCATCGGGTTATGCCGGAAAGGTTTATCGGGTTATGCCGAAAAGATTCATCGGGTTATGCCGAAAAGATTCATCGGGTTATGCCGGAGGGATTCATCGGGTTATGCCGGGAAGATTCATTGGGTTATGCCGAAAAGGAAAAGATTCCTCGGGTTATGCCGGGAATTTGGGTAGAAAAAGTTCCTTGGGTTATGCCAGGGAGATCCGGGATTTATACCGGGATAGTTGAGGAACGAGGTCCTGTGCTACCATGATTTGTTTTTCTTTTGAGATGTTCATTTTTTATTCCTTGTCTTCTTTCCTTCCTTTGGTTCTCCCTTTCTCTCTTTTTTTTCTCTTTTTTTTTATTTATCAGAAATGCACGAAAGAATTATGGGGAAACTTACCATTGGTCGTTTTCCCGCTGCAAGGTTGTTTCAATGCTTGTGTGCTCCATTTCTTTTGGGCTACACCAGCTTCATGCATGGCTGCTTCGGGTCGCACCTGTCTCAATTTCCTACACAAAGAAAACATTGTCAGTTTGAAAATGGCGGTTGGTTTTGGGGGCCTTGACCGTTCCAATTGCTTTGTCTTAGCCTAATTCTTGTTGAGAAACTCTGCCATTGATTAGATTTACATGCGAAACCCTTTGGACTACTCAGACTTGCGTTTCCAGATTTTGTGATGATATGCCTTATAAGGCTTTGGTTTTTCCGTCCCGTTCTGCTTGGGGATTTTGGTGGGGATTTTATCAGGGAGACTCTGTGGGGATTTGTACAATAGAACCTCCGTGGGGATTTCTCCAATGCGAACTCTGTGAGGATTTTTTTTTTTTTTTTTTGTGTAGCAAACTTGCTGGGGATGTGCTGGGGTGGACTTCTTTGGGGAATTGTACAAGGGGAGACTGCATGGGGGATTTGTAACAAGGGATACCCTGTGGGGATTTGTCGGTTTTGGAAACAAATCAACTACCATGGCCAATCGGGATGGGACTGACGCGCCACTGAGGTCGTTCAGTTTTGACTTTTGCCAAAGTGGGCCCTGTAAAACCGGTCCTGCCACCTTTCTTTGCTATTATTACGGAATTAAGAGTTAGATTAAAAAGAAATCAAAGAAAACTATGCAAAGGAGAACATATGAGTTTAAAGAGAAGCGCCCATTTCGGGGAGAAAAGAAGGACTTATTTGGAGTGTATGCCAGCTTCAAACTGACATGACATGCCTTTTGGACTGGATGCCCGACCTCCAAGAACTTGCATTTCCTCATGAAACAAAACAGATCTATGTTTTTTTTTGTTCAAAACCCGGGAACCTTGCTAGGACTTTCTGAGGTGGAATCATCTTTTTGGCCGACAACGCCCTTTGCGGGTTTTCGCTAGTCTTCCTCTCTCATTTCTCTTCTTACTGTCTCCTGCTAGCACTCTTTGCGAGTTTTTACTAAACAAGCTCTCTCATTTTCGATTTCCCTTCTCGCGTCGTCTCACGGTGCCCAAAGGTTTTCACCGACAAGACTCTTTTTTTTCTCCTCATTTTGTTGTATCAGACCCAAATAATTCCATCTTCCCATTTTGAAACGCTTTGCTGATTGATCAGAAGGACTTGGACAACGGCTTGGGGTGAAAAGAATGTGGATTGAACTACAACTTTGGAACCTTTTGGGCGGGGATCATTGCCGAATTATTATAACTTCTGCCCCAGTTTTACTTTCGGGGGAATTCCTGGATTTTATTGTTGGTGTGACTGAACCCCAAGGAGAGGTTGCCTACGTATCCTTTCGGAATCAAGTCAAACGTAGTTCAGGCAATTCTTTTGTTTTTGGTTTTTTTTTTCTTTTTCCTCTTTCTTTCTCCTTTCCTTTTCCTCATTTTTCTCATTTCATTTTCTTTGTATTTTCATCCTTTTTTTTTATCTTTCTTTTTCTTCTCTTTTTTTTCACTTTTTTTTTTTGAATTTTTTTTTTCAATAATAGTTTTAGGTTCCAAAGAGGGTAATCAAAGAAAAGTAACCTGCTCAAATGAGTTTGCAAAGGGTTAATAGTGTTTGGGTAGCGAGAATGAAAGCCTTCGTCATCTCAAACTGTGCAAAGATATCGCCAGAGTGATCTAGACATATCACTGCACCTGCTTTCCAAGCAAGGCTGACGTCGTTTCATTCGACGTCGCCCAGATACAAATACTCCATTTGGTAACGTTTTTCGATGACGTATGGACCCTTCTTTCTTGGTACAATTGCTCGTGACAAACTGCAGTTATTAAGGTTATCATTCTGTACGGGTCTAAACCCATTTACTACTCTCAAACTCTGCTTTAGTGACGGACATTTTCCAAACCATGAACCAATTTTCTTTAGTTGTTCCTACTTTTCAAATTCTTTATATCTCAAATTTTGACTCATTATTTGAAATCTGATCGGAGTCCTCGTGATCCGGGCATGAAGTCCGCAAACATGTCATGATTTTTAAAGCTGCATTTATCAGAATTGAAGAGAACACAAAAGAAAACATAGAAGAAAAAAGTGAGTAATGAAACATGATTTCATTTCTTGGCATTTTGGGGAAGATAAGGAAAAAGGTTGATATTCAGGAAAAAAAAACATGAAAATGAAGAAAAACATCTGAGTCACCCTCTGGGGTAATTCGTGATGCAGAGAAGGTGGCAAGACAGGTTCATTAGGACTTCCGTTTGATCAAGAATGGCGTAGCCTTCTAGTTTTGAAGCTTGGTGCTTAGTCCCATGTACGATACTTCAACGGTGCTAGTGCCCTCTCCTGGCTGGACCATGTGTATTTCGCATAGTTTTTCCCTTGTCGCCTCACATATTTCCTCACTCTCATCGAGCGGGGACACCTTATTTTCTCCCTCTTTGTTGTATTTTGGTTCCTGTGGTATGCGTCCGACAAACGCTGGCTCGTTCGGTCGAGGTTGTTTGATCGTCCCCCATACCATGGAGGCCTGCTTGAAGACATCACTTATTCCTTTTTCTTGCTCCGGAGTTACCCTGGGTCCTTTTTCTGTATCAGCAATAGCAATTATGGCTTTAAATGCCGGATCAACTTCCTCGTCTTCATAAATCATCCCAACTATCGGCCCGTTGTTGTGGGCGGGCAGTGGATTATTGGTCACATTTGGGATATCCTCGTCTCTCAACACAATCTTCCCTTGGTCTAACAGATTCTCCACAGCTTGTTTCAATGTCCAACAGTCATTGGTGTCGTGCCCTTCTACCCTTGAATGGTATGCACATCTGACACCCCGCTGATATGATGGTGATCCCGGGTTCTGCCCGTTCGGTGGTATAGGCTGCAACAAATTCATTTGGACAAGCTTAGGGAATAGGGTGGAATAGGGTTCACCGATTGGTGTGTAGTTGGGTCTCCTGGGTGGTTCCCGAGGACGGAAATTATTTTGAGGAGGTCGAGGATTGTAGTGGTTTCGGTGAGGAGGCTGATTCCTAGGATGTGGGGCCTGCCCCGATTGACTGGTTGTGTCCGCTGGATATAAGGCTGGGTGCTCATGACCATGTAGGGCTGAGGAGCGTAAGTCGCATTTCGGTGGGGGAAATAATGTTGCGAGGTTCTTTCCGAAGAACAAAGCCCGGATTATGATATTCTCCCGCCTCTGATACCGCCATGGATGTTTCCTCTTTTTTCTTCCCTCTTGCCATTCCTCCAGACCCGCTTTGGACGGCTTGGGAGGTTGCCCTTATGGCTGCCTGACTCAAACTTCTTCCCGTTTTCAAACCGTTCTCCACCATCTCTCCAATCTTAATCGCTTCTGCGAAAGGCTTTCCCATGGCCGACATCATGTTTTGGAAATAGTCGGACTCTTGAGCCTGGAGAAAAGTAGTGACCATCTCTATCTCGTCCATGGAAGGTTTTACCCTTGACGCTTGCTCACGCCATTTGATGGCGTATTCTCTGAAACTTTCCGAGGGTTTCTTCTTTAAGTTTGACAAAGCATTTCTGTCTAGTGCGATGTCAATATTATATTGAAACTGCCCTACGAAGTCTCTGGCAAGATCATCCCATATATGCCAGCGAGATATGTCCTGGTCCATATACCATTCCGAAGCGACTCCCACCAAACTTTCTCCAAAATATGCCATTAGCAGTTCTTCTTTTCCGCCGGCTCCCCGCAATTGATTGCAGTATTTTTTAAGATGTGCAATGGGGTCACCGTGCCCATCGTATTTCTCGAACTTTGGGGTCTTGAAACCTGCTGGCAGGTGCACGTGAGGGAACATGCATAGGTCGGCGTAAGAGACGCTCTTCTGTCCGCTCAATCCTTGCATATTTTTCAAACTTTGTTCAAGGCTTCTCATTCTCTTGGCAATCTCATTTTGTTCTGCAATTCTGGGGTTCTGATCCTGCCCAGGTGCAAGCTCGCACTGAGGCGGTAGAGGATTAGTGCTGGTAGCGAATCTAGTTGGTTCCATTGAGAACGATGGTGCTTGGAATGTAAAAGAGGATGAGTCAAAGCTTGGCTTGTACGTGGCAGGCTGTGCCGTAATCGGGCAAGGCGATGCAGTAAAGACGTTCATGCTTGCATCGGTGGCTGACATTCGGGGATGAGGGTCAGAAGGCGATCCAACAGAGAAGGCTGAGGTGGCTGGGTACCCGAATGGGGTAGCAGGATAATTTATGGGGACATTAGAAGTCCCACTTGACCTGGAGAATAATTCAGGGAATCCGGGGACGACACTTGGCGGCTCTTTCCCATTATTCCAGTCGTCCAGCATTTCCAACATGCGGAGCCGTAGGATTCTATTTTCCTCCGCAGTTGCGGACTCAGGTGTGAGGACGGCTGAGATCGTGCTCTCCTCGAAAACAGGGATTGTTTGCAATGGAATTTCTGAAGATATTTCCACACTTCCTTTTGACCTGGTGAAGTGTGAGTACTGCTTCTGGTCCTAACAACAGGTAGTTGAACACTTCCCCTTGACCTTGTAAAGTATGAGTGCGAGGCCAGACTTTCACCAAACCAACCGTCTTTTCAAAAACCCCGGAATACTCAACGACAAACGCACGGTTAATTTGCAGCAAATAACAGATAGTCAATCTCACATTGGGCATGATACACCTACACAGTTAAGTGGATTACTACATGTTTGCTACGAGAGCATGCGTCATTCCGGCATTCTTCCTTTTATCAGTTTTTTCCCTTTTTTTTATTATTATATATTTTTTATTTTGCAGTAAAAGAAATGCGACCGGATCCGATGAGGATGGCCTACGTATCACGATGCCTACGTGAATCAGATCATTACGTAGTTCGAAACTAACAAGTATAAAAATAAAGAAGCAAGTGCTCATTTAGCATAGGGCTCAAAAGATTTGACTATTCTTTGTTTATTTACTTATTCAATTTTTTATTTTTATTTTTTTGGAATTTTTGAAAGAAATACTTTAAAAGAAGAAAGAAAATTTTGTTTATTTTAATTTTTGTTTTATTTTTTAAAGAAAGACTTCTAAAAAATTTATTTGCTTTTGACTTGAATTCTGGAAATTTATTAAAAAAGAAAATATGTTTGGTTGATTTTTTTTCCGTTTGTTTTACCTTTTCTACGGAAGAAAGAATGTATATGATGTTGCCCCTTAAATTTTGAAAGAGGGACTTTTAAGAAAATGATGTGAAATTCTGAGTTTTATTTATTTACAAAAGCACTTCTAAAGAAAAATCCTAATATTTTGAAATTCAATTTTTCAAATATATTTTTTTTTTTAAAAAACATTTTACAAAAGAGAGACTAAAAAGCAAAGAGTATTTTTTTGGATTTTTATTGCTGATTTTTAATTCTTATTACATTATTTCACATGAAAGACTTCAGAAAGAAGGAGACTATTTTTATTTGAGTTTAAGAAAACTTCTATATTATTTTTTGTTTCTTCTTTTTTTTTTATATTTTCTAAGGAAAAATTTATAAAGAAAGAACTAAAGGGAAATATTTTTTTTTTGGATTTTTGAAAATTGGGGCCGGAACCGATGAGGTTTGCCTACGTATCTCACATCCGGTGAGAATCAGACCCGCGTAGTTCGGTCAAATTAACCGAATTATTTTAGAACAAAATTCTTTCTTTTTCAACAAACAACTTTCCAAAAATAAAAGACTATTTTTCTATCTTTTTGTTTTTTCTTTTTCTTAGTAAAGCAAATTATTGAAGACAAAACATTTTCCCTTTTTATTATCGCAAAATTTCGGCAGAGTTTTGACAGTAATTGGGCATTGCTATTTTTCAAAGTAGAAAATTAGCCCTATACACTGTTATTTTTTTTATTTTTTTATTTTTTTTTATATTTTTCAAATACTCCAAAGTGGGGCAGCATGCATGTCCGAGACAAATAAATGCACGGAAACAAATAGGATGCAACATGATGGTCTTTTCATTTCAGGTTGCTAGTCCTAGACGGACCCAACCCCTGTGTTGAGTCCCCTAAGTCAAATGCAACATGATGCAAATAAGCGTTCCTACTAGGGATCCGGCATGAAGTCAAGTTATTCTAGGTTCGTAACCTGGGTATTTGTTCTAGACTGTGTACCCGAGCGGACAACTCGAGTCGAGGAGGGGGCTACGTACCGGGGACCCGCGAGATCGTCCGGCTTTGTAACTTGTCCGGCCTCTTTCTTATTTCAGGTATTGACACTAACAGAATAGGGAGTCTCGACCAGCGAGCTTCTCCCCGGAGGTAAGAAGAGAAGGGTTTCGGCACAGTTTATATATAGTTCAGATAATATCAAAGCGGTAAAAGACAACATTTAGCACGTTATGCAAAAACATGTAATAAAGATCAGATAATAAAGCCAAATATAACAATTATTCTAAGCTCGAATTCTTGAACCCTGAATCAGTGGTTCTGGGTTAATAATCTCCCCAGCAGAGTCGCCAGAGCTGTCACACCTCCTTTTTGCGCGCCCGGCCCCGAAGGGTTAAATGCGCGAGGTGGAGTTTTTCCAATTTAAGTGACAATATTCGAAATGGGATTATTTATTTAATTCAGAGTCGCCACTTGGGAAAGGTTTGGCTTTTGGTGTCCCAAGTCACCGGTTTATCTTGAATCCCAAATCGAGGAAATTTTTGACTTTTCCAAATGAAGTCTGCGAACCAGAAATTCTAAGTAAGGAATTCTGTTGACCCGAGGGAAGGTGTTAGGCACCCTCGAATCCCGTGGTTCTAGCACGGTCGCTTAAATTGTTATAATGGCTAAATATCTGATTTAAATACATGTTATGACTTACGTGCTTTTATTAAGTTTAAACCGCATTTATTATTATCACTTATTTATAGAATTGCAACGTCGTAAAAAAATGCATCTCGAGCCACGTCACAATCAATGCACCCGTGGTCGTCGACACATTTTGACTCCGTTGAGATTTGGATTTGGGTCACATCAATGTGCACCCGTGTTTAAGAAGATAATTTAATTAAGCCGCGACTAAAGAGTCTAACATGTTGTTATCTTTGGAGAAGGCAAGGAAATTCACTAGACCGCCCATCTCCAAATCCTAAATGTTTATTATGATTAATTATTGAGGGCCCCGCAATGTGTATCTTTCTTCTAACGGGGATCATCTCATTATTTAAAAGGGATATCCTAAAGTGGCTACATTTTCTATTATGTTTGTCTCTAAAATAAAAAAGGGAAAAGGTACGTGCTAATTTACTTAACCAAATCTGGATTTCCTGTCAATCATTTGATTCATTTGGTGAATTGTTTGCAAGATGAAGAATGCAGTATCTCGTGGAACCTGCCTTCAATTTTAATGAAAATTACATACAAGCTGGTGAAACGCTACAACTATTCCAAACATTTCTTGAGTTGAATTTAGCTAAACTTATTTAGGCTAGATTAAAGGAATTAACTACTAGACGTTGTTACTAATGGGATTTGAACGTGATCCTATGTATTGCCTAACGAGACCCAACAAAAGGACTAAAATAAAACAAAACAGCATAGTATAAGTTTGGAGTATACATACCCCGTATTAACAAACAACTACAAACTACAACACAAAGGACTAAAATCAGATGAGTGTCAGTTAACATACACTTTCATACTATTGAATTATAAACTAACAACTACACAGGCCCATTAATATACCATGAATATTCCAACAAATACTTGAACTTCTTCAACCTTTTTCATTTCATGTTTTCAAACTGTTTCAGTTACACCAATATGGGACTCGAAATGTGTACCTGGGAGATGCTTACAATGAAGAAAGCAGGAGAGTCAGTTGAGCAGCAGTGCAAACGAAACAGCAGCAGTAACAGATAAATAGCAGCAGGACAAATTCCAGTGCAAGATGCAATTATAGACGAAGGAAAAGGCCAAATGATGGCAGCACACAGTGTAGTAGGAATGGAACTCCAGACAATCCAATTCCGAGATAAACCAATGCAACAAACACTACCAGTAATCTCGATTGAAACTTAGAAGAAGCAATACTACCTAACAGATTGACAACAGATGAACTTCAAACAAAACCAAAGTTTCTGATTTCCTGTCTGTTTTTTTTATTTCTTGCTCTCTTTCTATCCCTATCTATCTCTCTCTGTATGTGTATTTTTAAAATCCAGAACCAGTCCCTCAATGTTTATACCTTCCTTGTTTTACTTCTCTGTCTATATTTCTTTTCAAAAAATTCCTCAAAAATTCCAGTCTCATGTATGTTCTGTGTGTATTAATCTGTATGTATTTCAGCTCTCTTCTCTCTAATCTATCCCCTCTATGTTCTCTTATATCTCTCCTTTTAAACTGATGGAAGTTCTTCCTTTTATAAGCCTAAAGTCTGCCCTTAACAGCCTGTTCATCAATCACCCAAACACCCTCCGATGTGCTCTCTTATTTTCAGATTCCACTGACTATTTAAATAAGAACAAACTCCCATGATATTCCCTGGCAGACTTACCTTTTAAGTGAGGTTTAATATTTCTAAACTAAAGCAGGATGTGGGCAGCATGGTATAATCTGACAACATATGCTGTCAAACTATTTTAAATGTAACAAAGGCCTTTATGCCCATGTTGTGCACAAGTGCACATGTTGTGCACAAGTGCACATGCCTTCCAATTCTGACTGCAACTAAACAAAACCAATCTTTTTATATTTCTGATTCAGATTAACAACTATAAGTAGCTAAATTCAATTCCTAACTGATTCAGACAATGCTTAACAGAAGCAGATCGATTTGTTTATTGTTCAAACATCTGAAACTAATTGACGACACATGTCGACTCGACTATATTAGTTATAACACATACAATCGAAACCAAAATCAGACATTTAACAGTATAGGACACATGATTCGAATTGTATTGACTAAGCAGAATTGTACCCGAGGAATCAATTAATCAGTTCAAATTTGAAATTTAACTAATTGCACAACAAATACATACATACACATTATCAGAACAAGTAGAAGAAGAAACTCAATCAAACAAACAAAGGTTCGGGCAAGGTGGGCAGGACACAGTTAATAAAACTCAAAACACAGATTTCACAAAACATGAACAGCCTTTAGAACAATCACATGGACTAAAACAAATAAAGAAAAGAAAGCAAACTCACCTTAAAACCCGAAAAATCAAAAGACCCTAGCTTGGACTCGAACAGACCTTTCTTAAGGCTGAACGGACTCTAATCGAAGTGTTTCTCAGATGAGAAACACTTCGATTAAGGTCCATTAGACCTTAATCTCTTCGGTTTGAACCAGATATGGACCAGTGACGAGGAACCCTAAGGTTCCAAAAATTAGATCCGGGATTCATGCTTCCCTGGTCAGATTCGGACCAAACCAAGCATGGTTTGGTCACGAGGGGAGTCTGGGGAGTGTCTGGTATGAATTTAGGGCCGATCGGTGTAGATCGAGTTTTGACTCGAATCTTCAAATGAAGATTCGATAAGGTGGGGAGGGATTCGAGCTAAATGGTTAAAAGATCTAGGTTCAGGATGGCAAGGGGGTTCTATGGTGTTAAGGGTGTGGTCACCGGCGTTCATGCCGCCGGGATTAACGGCGAGGGATAAGGGGGCAGCTAGGGTTTCGTGGGGAAAGAGATGAAGACGAAAGCCGGGGTATTGGATAGGGGGGACAGGGTATGGTTGGAAGGTTATATATGGGATGGGTGGGTTGATCTCAGCCGTTGGATGAGGCGAGATGGAAGGCCCAGATCTTTCATATGATGGGGAAACGGTGTCGTTTCCCATACCAGGGTTTGGGTTGGTTTGGGTAAGGTGGGTCGGGTCTGTTGATGGGTTCGGGGTGAGAGATCTTGGCCGTTGATCTTTCAGAGATCAACGGCTCAGATCAGCTTGTTTGGACATTCTTGAAGTAGGCTGGTCACGGACCGGGCAAGCATGGGTTTTGGGCTGAGTTTATTTGGGCCAATTTGTTTAAAATTGGCCCAAGTCTGAAAAAAGATTTTTTTATTATTATTATTTTATTTTCTTCTTTATTTTAAAAACAAAACCTAAGTAAATCAAATTAAAATTAAATAAACACTTAATACAATTATTTGCACACACATTAAAATATTTTAAAACAGGTAAAATCAAACAAAAACAAAATCACGGACAAAGATGCCTATTTATGATTTTCTATTTAACAACCGGATTACGGTTCAAATTATGCATGACACATACATTATTTTTTTGTATTTTGTTTTAATAAAAATAAAACGGGCAAAAATCATAAATAATTAACAAAGCGCCATGTAAAAATCCAAAAATTGTACAGCAGGACCAATTGTTATTATTTTTATTTCTTTTGGAGCGATTGTCGCGCGAAAATAAAAATCACGTGCTCACAACTAATATTCTCATTACATAGCCATCCAGCCGTCACTTCCACTAATAGGGAAAAATATTGAACATATAAATTCAAAAGCACTTGCTCACACAATCAGCACCTCGGTGCTCAAGATATAGGCAAAAATCTGGCCTCAAGTCCTCCAGACTGGCCCAACATCAACACATAAAGATCATATCTCACCCCTTGATCGGGGAATCACAAGCCATCGATGCATATCTAATACTGAGCGCTCATGTGCGCATACGAACGCTTGGAAGGAATTCATGAGTTACATTTCAAGCTGAATCAAGGACGCACGATAAGAATTCAAGAATGTGAAGTTTTTCCTAAAGGTTCTGCAGCCTCTCGAGGATAAATACAAACATCTCCATACCGATCCGCGAGACTCTACTAAACCTACTCATGACTTATGAGACCTATGTAACCTAGGCTCTGATACTAACTTGTCACGACCCTAAACCCGAACCCGTTCGTGATGGCGCCTCTCGTGAAGACAAGACCAGTCAATTATACCCAATTCACTTTTTAAACAGTTAAATATCATAAAAGCAGTCTAAAATATGATATAGCAATACTAAGTAGCGGATAATGTTAATAAGGTGCAGAAGTACAACCCAACACAGCCCTAACCGGGGTGTCACAAGTCACAAGCATCTACTAGGGTATAAATACAACTGAAATCCTGGAGTGTACAAAAACGGTCTAATGAAAAGAAGAGAGAGAAAAGCAGTGATGCGAACGCCGGCAGCTACCTTGCTAAACTCTGATGACTCTGCCTCCGATCATCCAAAACTTACCTGAATCTGCACACAAGGTGCAAGGAGTAATGTGAGTACTCCGACTCAGTGAGTAATAATAATAAATAATGACTGAAGGTAATAAATCAGGTAAAACATATCAAGATGCTATATAGAAGCAGTCCAAAACCAGTAAGAAAGCAGTGAAGCTGTAAAAATCTCTTAAAATATCTTAGCGCATTTAAACTTGTTTAAAAATGACTTTTTCAATAGTTACGCAACCGAATGCAAACAATTAGTACAGATAAGCACAGAAATCCGCCCCTCGGGCACAAATACACAATCAACAAGTAATGATAGGCAATTAAGAAGATAAACAAATGAAGGTTCGCCCTCGGGCACAATCTCAGAACAATACCAGCCCCTCGAGCTATATCTCACATCACAATGGGTACTCGCGCTCAGTGGGGGTATGCAGACTCTAGGAGGGGCCCTTTACGGCCCAACGGAAATATCAAGCCATCTCGTGGCATCAAATCTTGGCCCTCGGCCTCATATTAATCAAGCCACCTCGTGGCGTATATATCTCAGGCCCTCAGCCTTATAAACAATATCAACAAGCCACCTCGTGGCGTACATATCTCAGGCCCTCAGCCTCAAATCAGTATCAGTGCTTCCTCACAACTAGGCCCTCGGCCTTACTCAGTCAATAATACTCACAAGCCCCTCGGTCATTAGTAAAATAGTATTGCTCAGCCCAAAACATCATTTAAAATATCATTTTAAGTCTCAAACGGAGTAAAAATGGCTGAATAGTAAAAACAGTGGAAAGTGACATGACTGAGTTCAATTAATAAGTCAAAACAGTGAGGAAATAGTAATAAAAATCCTCGAAGGGTTCAAATAGTTGGTACGAAACCCAAATATGTCAATCAGCCCAAAGCTTGATGAAAGAAACAAGTTTCAGTCAAATACGTGGTAAAATCATCAATCGGTACGGACCTAGTCATAATCCCCAATAGTGCACGTTCCCACGCTCGTCATCAAGCGTGTGCCTCACCTCAATGTAGCACTACGATGTGCAATTCGGGGTTTCAAACCCTCAGGGCATCATTTACAATCATTACTCACCTCTATCCGGTTCGAACTCTAGCCCGCGATGCCTTTGCCTCTCGAATCGACCTCCGGATGCTCCAATTCTAGTCGAAATCAGTACAAAACCATCAAAATGTGCTAAGGGAACAAAACCCACTCGAAAATAATCAAATTACCACAAAATTCCATAAATTGGTCAAACCCGACCCCCGGTTCTATATCTCGGAATTTGACAAAATTCACAAAACTAGAATCTTTATACTCTCACGAGTCTAACCATACGAAAATTATCCAATCCCGATACCATTTGGTCCTTCAAATCATCATTTTACATTTTTGAAAGACTTCACAATTTTATTCCCAAATTCCATACCAAATCACGAATTAAATGATGAATTCAATGATAGATTCATGTACACTAGCCAAATCTGAGTTAGAATCACTTACCCCGATGAATTTCTTGAAAAACCTTCGAAAAATCACCATAATCCGAGCTCTCTAGGTCAACATATCAAATAAAACCCAAAACCTCGTATTTATAGAGTGCCCAACAGATTTCCACCTCCGTGGACCGCACAAAATCGACCGCGGTCCGCACAAAACCAGTGTGGTCCGCACAAAAACGACCGCGGCCGCACATGCTTTCCTCTGCAGTGACATGCTTTAGTATTTTGGCCATACCTTTTGCTACAGATGTGAAAATTATGATATCTTTACCTTTTTGGAAACTAGACACGAAGGACTACAACTTTCATTTTTGAGTTATCTCAAAACACCTTGTAGATCAAAAGATATGAGCTTCCGAAGTAGGACCAGTAAAATGTTCCCCACCGCGGCCACGCAGCATTTTGTGCGGTCCGCATAGCACCTACTGCGGCCGCACTTCATTTTGTGCAGTCCGCACAGCACATACCGCGGCCTCACTTCTTTTTGTGCGGATCGCGTTGGTGGGTTCCGAGGCCTGCAACCCTTCTGGACCTGCTACAACTATGATTTTCGGCCCTAAACATCCCGGAACCTACGGAACTTCAAACCAATTGTACCAAAACATCTCATGACATCGTTCAAACTTGTTCAAAACTTCGGGACGCTCACAACAACATCAAATCACCAATTTAACATAGGATTCAAGCCTAAGAACTCCAAGAACTCTTAAATTATGCTTTCGATCAAAAGTCTATCAAATCTCGTCCGAATGACTTGAAATTTTGCACACACATCTATGACACAACGAAGCTACTGCAACTCTCAGAATTTCATTCCGACCTCTATATCAAAATCTCACCTATCAACCGGAAAACACCGAAATCTAAATTTTTCCAATTCAAGCCTAAACCTTCTGTGGACTTCCAAAATGCATTATGATCATGCTCCTAAGTCCCAAATCACCTAACGGAGCTAACCGAATCATAAAAATTCTGATCCGAGATCATATACAAGCAAGTCAAATCTTGGTCAAATCTTTCAAAATTCAAGCTTCAACTGAGAACTGTTTTCTTCTAAATTCATTTTGCTTACCCTGAAAATGAAAACCAACGATTTACATAAGTCATAATACATCACGGGAAAGTCATGTCCGAGAGCTGACGATCGAAGTGCAAAAGCTCAAAACGACCGATCGGGGGTTACAATTAGTCTCTAATGATATTATCTCTATTTTCTTGGAAAATTCAGACTTATACAAATTTCAGTAAAGAATCTGGTCATCAAGATTACTTGGTACGTATTCTCCACTCTGTATAGTTTGAAATAATTATATTTGAATCATGATTAAGAGAAGAGTCTCATTCAATCCAAACCCCTTGGACTTATCTGTTACAAAATTAACCAGTTTCGTTCAAAAGGAGTCCAAGACCTCATTAAGTGCCTAGATTATAGGGATACTCTTCAATGTCTTTTCAAACATAAATTCAGTTTGATTAGACTTCTGAAAGGTTGCCGTTACCCAATTAAACACCCCCTTCTTAAATTGATTAGGCCTAGTGTTTCTTCACTTCAAAACTTTTAAGCCCTCAAAATACTCTCCATCTTCTCTCATCTTCCAAACACACTCAAACTCTTTTATCTTACACCCAACCATAGAAATGGCTAACACCTCTGAGAATCCCTTATCAACACCCAAGTAAACCTCACCCACCATCTAATACACCTTCAACTACTCCCATCTCTAAGAAATAATGAGTAAAAATGATGGCTCGCAAGGTTGTCGCTGGTGGAGAGCAAATCAAAAAAAAGAAATGAAAACTTGAAAGCAAGTAGGGAAGAAGAATCCCAGAAATCTGATGAGTCATTCAAGTCTGCAACTGAGGGGGAAGAAACTGTTTCTTCTGAGACAGATCAGGTAATGTCTGGCCTTAAAATTACTCCTGAAACTATTCCTGAGGTTGCTACGAATTCTGAAACTAGGTTTGTTCTGATAGGAACTATGGTAGGTGTTGAAACTACTAAGTTAGGAAAGGTGGGTGGTAAAAATAAAAAGAGAAAAGAAAGAGCGTGAAAGAGAGAGAGAGGGTGCTCGAAGTGCTGTGAGGGGAATGGGAAAAGGAATGGTTGAATCTTCACCCACTCTTGTTGGTTTAACTAAAGAATCAGGTGCTATGGTAGTTTGGAGTGAGGAATTTGCTGGAGAAGAAAAGAGTGTGAGAGAAATAGGGGGAAGTGGGTCTGGAGAAACTGCTGAGGGGTTAGTTCAATTAGGGAAGGAAAATGTTGAAGAAACTGTTCCATTTGAACAGGAAACCCTCGCAGACCTACTGAAAAAGGTGACCGACAATTACAATCCCAAGAAGAAAGAAAGTTCAGAAGTTAAAATCCCTGGCACTGCTAGGGAAACAAGAAGAGAAAGACTGCCTCTTCAATCCCTGTAGAGACTCTTCCCACAAGAGGAAGAGCTACAAGGAGTCAGAAGAAGCAGAGTGAGGCGGAACTAGAAAATGCCTTAGAAGAAAGTAAGAGAAAAGTTGTTGCTAAGGGAAAGAAGAAGGTGGTTGAGTCTGTTGAGGTAATTGCAATTGATGAGATAGATCTGGCCCTTTGGGATGAAGAGGAGACAAGAGATGTGGAGGTTGTGACTCCCAAAGATAAGAAAGTCAAAGACTTCCACAAAGAAGTCTATTTCAAAGACAAAGTCTGTTGAGCCATCTACTTTGGCTAAAAGAACCAGGTCTGTATTGAAATCAAGAAAAGTGAAAATTGTGGATGAAGAATGGAGTGGAGAAGAAGAAGAAGAAGAAGAAGAATCTGATATTGAGAAGGACAAGATGGTTAAGTTTGGGAAGAGAACCATCTTGAAAGGTAGACTCCTCAGGGACTTGGAGGAGGAATAGATGTTAATGCGGCTGGAGAAGTTATAATTGCAAGGTTGGAAGGACGTGGTCATTCAGATGGATGGAAGGCTGGCCAGAAATGAGATTGTGGAGTTCATGGTAAACTGTAAGATCAAAGATGGTAGGGTCACCATTGTGGTCAAAGGGGTGACAGTGACTTTTGATGATAAAAAACTGGGAGAGATCTTAGGTGTACCTGTTGAAGGGTATAAGAAGCTCAAATGGCCAAGTCTAGAGAATTTCCCTATTGTCCTTGCCATTACTAGGAAGCTTGGTGACAATGAAGGGGAGCTTGAGCCTAAGTCTATTTACAAAAGTGAGATGAAGTTACCCCACAAAGTGTTGTTCGAATTTGTTAACAAATGTGTGCTGTCAAGGCAGGAAAGGAGGCACATTACCACATTCATGGACCTGGTCCTTAGGGAATGTTTGGACAGTAGGAGGCAAATCAATTGGCTTAAATTTATTATCCATCTTCTTGACAGGGTTCTAAATGGTACCAAGACTCACGCCATACCCTATGGTTTTATTCTCACGGCGGTACTTGCACATTTCAAGGTATCCATTAAGAAATGGGAAATTAGTACAAGCAAGGATCATTTTGGGGCAAACACTTTAACTGTTTGTGACTATGAAGATCAAACCACCCCCAAAGAACTTGGTTCATCCAAAAAGATACTAGTGAATAGCAAAGTGCGAGCTTTGGTACAAGAAAGTGGGGCTAAGGATGCTGAGATTGATAGGCTGAAGAAAAGGTTAGCTGAAGTGGAGAGTGAGAGAGATGCTCTCAGTGCTGAGCTAGCAAAAGAGAAGGTGAAAAATGATGGCATTCTTAGGATATGTTGAACTGCTCCAAGCCAAAAATTATGAACCTGGTCCTGCCCAGCCTTAAGCCTCCTAGCCTAGTGTAGATCAACCAATGACCTAGTTTGGGATTTTTTTGTTTCTTTTACTCATGATCCAATGTTTTTATTTCTTTTTATGCTTTGTGGTAGGATCTTATCAATCAATGAAATTCACTGTCTTTTTCTCTAACTGTTTGTTGATATTTCTTAGATGGCTAATATCCTTAGATTGATAGATGATGCTTAAATCCATGATTGTGTTTGAAGCAGACCTAGTGGCCATGAGTAATTTCTATTAAACTCTGGTTATAAAAGTTATCTCACATAATTATGCAAATTTTTTATGATGCCAAAAGGAGGAATTAGGTTGTGCTTTTACATTGGACTGTAATGTTTATAACCTAATGAACCTGGTCCTTAATGATTAGTTGACTTTAAAAAGGTAAAATGTTCTAACTTTGTATTGATGTTGAGCTGAGTTGAAATAGGGCCTACGCTTATGAAAAGCACAGAGTTTATCATCATCAAAAAGGAGGAATTTGTTGGCCCAAGTGAAGTTTATTTTGAAGATTGACAAAAGAATTCAAGCATGAACCAGGTCCATCCACATTGTATACAGATACAGGCAGATTCAAGCATAAGGGATGCACGTGAAGGAGATAAGCATAACTTATTACATATGATATCTCTTTATCGAAAAGGTTGCATAATTGATAAAGAGAAGGACTCCTTACTCAAAGAGAATACTATCCAAGATAAGGTAAGAGTTAGAAGTTGAGGTTAACTAGAACTCTTCCACCAAGGAAGAGTATAGCATTGGAACTCTAATTATTTCCTATTCTACTAACTCTATAAATTACAGGATGTTCTCACTTTACAGGTACGCACAAAGGCTGAAGTTAAATATGAGTTGAGAGCAAAATAGCTAGTCATTTTGCAAGCAATTCTTGTATGATTCAAGTGTGCGAACCTGAAGCTACATGAACCAGATAGAAGAACCAGTTCCAAGTGTCTGTCTTTTATTCTAGTTCAATTGTAGTAGGTGTTTCATATTGTACCTTTCGGCTTTATCTAGAAGCAATTGTAGTAGGTACTTTGAGTATTCAAGTTAGAGTTAACTTGAAGTTGTCGCAACAGTTAGAGGATGGTTGCTACAATGGGATTAGAGGTAATCCTTAGGTTTACGAAGAGTTTTTGTAAATGTTGTTTTGGCTCAGTGATTTAGTGAAGTATTGGGGAAAATCTTACTGAGTAGTTGGTCGTGGTTTTTTCATCATTTGAGCCGGGTATTTTTCACGAAAAATAATTGTGTTCTTTACTTTTCGCATTTATTATTTTCGCAATAGCAGGTTAAGGAACATATAGAAGAACCAAGTCTTTCTATAATTTGTGCACGCAAAAATTGGACACCACACAAATCACTTCTCTTATGTGGCATTAAAATATAAAACATCAAGTATCAATGTAATTTCATAGATTCATTCGATTTGAATGCTACATGAAGAACATAAATCGGTGTTGTACAGCTCAAGATTTATTGGATTCATGAAAAAGGTTAAGTCCTTTATAAGACAAACTTAAACTTGAGATGTGTATCCAAAATGCTTAATCATATACTTTAACAAATGCCAGCCAATGGTTGTCAATTCAAATGGTCCTAATAATTGTTTCATCTTTTCTTTTAATTGTTTGTACTTTTTGTGGTTGGATTAATTTGATGTACTTACGTATTCTTAAGTGCTTTCAACATCTCTTTCTTATAATATATATCGGATTTTTTTTTTTTGTTAATGTTTATTACTATGAATTAACTCATGCATTTGACCCTTATATTTCACGAGATTTAAGCTAAGTGATCAACTCGGAGTAATATTTTAAAATATAGCTAAGTGATCAACTTGGAGTAATATTCTAAAATATAAGTACTTCATCACTGTTTTGATGCGTGAAAACAACTTATGTTGCTTTTGGTATAATTTTTGAATATTTAAGAATTTAGTTTTAGTTGAATTTAACTTATAAATGGTCAAACTTGCATTGACAAGCCAAAATTGTTAAAAATCTACAGAGGAATCATAAGAAATAATTTAGTATTACCCTTTTCCATCACTCCTCGTACTAAATCAACCAACTAAAATGCAAATCGGTATCAGAAATATTGTTAATATCACAAAGAATATATATGTGTCTCATTTGTCCTATGGTTAAATAGTAAAAATTTAACCTTTTGAGCTAAGGCAGCTCGATGCATGAAGTATTCCGTGTTTATGTAAGGTTTGAGGAAGGATTGCATGTTAGGACCGAAAATAATTATGTGTCATGCGGAATCTAGTAAAGCAAATCTTGAACGACAATAAATCAAACAACAAAAGAGAAATATATCAAAAGAGACACAAATATTTAACGTGATTCGGTCAATTGACCTACATCCACCGTGGAGATGAACAATCCACTATATAAAAAGAGAGTACAAAATATCGAGAGAACAACCTCATGAAGAGGCAAACACAAGTGACACACTAACACTTGTCCCGTAAAGTTCTCCTCCGAAACAAGACTCTCAAATTCCTTATGGCTACATTGGGAATGCCCCTTAATTTATAGAAGTCCAAACCTTTTCCTCCAAGAAAAAGGACTAGCCAAATATGGAAGAATTATAATTTCCTTCTCGTAAAAGAAAAAATCAATTATGGTAAATATGTTGTCCTTCAAGAAATAGGAAAACCAAATATGGTAAGAAAACCGGGACAAACACCTAACAAAGTTAACAAAAGGAAGGAGAAAGTCTCAAAATGTATACAATAGTGGCTACGTCGGGTAAATTTTAAAAATATTTGCTCAAAGATTAATGATTGCCAGCTAACTTGAACCAACTCTTGCTACTGAAGATTATGAAGCCACATGAAACTAAACTGGTCATAGGGTCACAAATTCGTTAGTTTTACAGAATCCAATGCACTACTACTTCAATCTTGCGATTCTTCAGTAATCTCGTACTAATCAATTAGTAATAATCTTAGGCCAGTTTATCACTTTTTGCCATTAGATATTTTAGATAATGTCATGCAATTTGAATTTTTGTCCGAATATTTTGTGGATGTTAATGTCCTGGACGGGTTTAGCCGAACCCAATAGCGTTGTTTCGAACCCTATATTTATCGTAAGAAATATATATATATATATATAATTATTATTATTACTTTAGAACTCAGTAGCTTAAAACGACTAGAATTTCGAACACATAAACTTAAAATCATTGCTCCGCCTCTATGTTACATCAAAATATTTTTATAGAGAATATATATTATAATATAATATAAAAGTTGATTTTAAAGAAAACTTGATCGTTAAAATAAAGTGTTGTTATAAAGAATGAATGTTATAGGGTCAAATTATTTACTTTTTGGTATATATTATTACTATCATAAAAGGATAATTAACGAGAACAGTCAAAATTTTGTTTAACTTTACAACTTGTTTGGATGGTTGTTTCATAATATATCGTATTGTATTGTATTGTACTGTATCGTTTGATGAATATAATATTTGGATAGATTGTATTGTCTGCCGTCATTTTATGATATCAAGTACTAGCAATATGAATAATAAATTTACAATATTATAACGAAAAATTATAATACGAGGTAAAATTATTATATAAAAAGATAGGATAATTGATAAGATAAATTATTTAATAATATTAAAAGATGAGAGGAGAGAAAAAGACGAGGAAATAATGCGACCACACTAACTAGGTCGCTACATAAAATAACTCATTTTACTGATTTAACGATACAATATAATAAAATTTAAATAATAATCAAAACAAATATCGTATTTAAAGTTGTGACGACCCGGTCAGTCGTCTCATGAGTTACCGCTCCGTTTTCCCCATTTCTGCTTCTTTATGCTTTGTTTATCCGTGCTATGTGATATCGGGTTGGTCGGATCGAATCCGGAAGGAATTTGGTAAGGTTTGAGACATCTAGTCTCTTTTAAGGAAGTTTAAGTTGAAAAAGTCAATCGGATGTTGACTTATGTGTTAGAGGGATCGGATGTGAGTTCTGATGGTTCGGTTATCTTCGGAAGGTGATTTGTGGCTTAGGAGCGCGATCGGAATAAATTTTGGAGGTCCGTAGTAGATTTAGGCTTGAATTGGCGAAGTTGATATTTTGGCGATTTCCGGTTAATAGGAGAGATTTTGATAAAGGGGTCGTAATGGAATTCCGAGAGTTGCAATAGTTCTGTTGTGTTATTTGGGATGTGCATGCAAAATTTCAGATCATTCGGTCAAGGTTTGGTTGGGTTTCTGATCGAAAACGCAATTTGGAAGATTTTAGAAAGTTTGGCTTGAATCCGATGTGTTTTGGTTGATTGTTGTTGTTTGAAGTGTTTCGATGATTGGAACAAGTTTGAATAAGGTATTGGGTCATGTTGGTACTTTTGGTTGAGGTCCTGGGGGCCTCGGGATGATTTCGAGTGGTTAACGGGAAGGTTTGAGACTGTGAAATTTCAGAAACTTTGTTGTTTCTGGTGTTTTCGCACCTGCGGTTTGGGGATCGCAGGTGCGGCACCGCACGTGCGGAAGAGGAGCCACAGAAGTGGTTATTCAAGGGATTCGTCAGGAGCCGCAGATGCGGTTGATGAGCCGCAGATGCAAAGCTGCAGTGCAGAAGATTTACCGCAAATGCGGATTTGGGCCTTTTAAGAGATTTCCGCAAAAGTGGATAAATGACCGCAGAAGCGGTGGAATGGTCGCAGATGCGAAAATTCCTGGACAGAAGGTATATATTGCTTTCTTCGCGAATTTTATAAAGAACTCCATTTTTGAAGATGGAGCAAGCCTATTAAGTCAAGTAAGCTAGGTCAGTACTTAAGTTGGCCATCACTGGCTAGACCTCCGGGAGGACGCCCGTCTTTTTCTCTTCTATGTTTATTGTATATATATTGCTTCCTTCGCAAATTTTTGCAAAGAACTCCATTTTTGAAGACAGGAAAGAGGCTAAGGCATAGGATCTCAAGAGGAATCAAAGGATATCGGTTGGGTAAGTTCCCTAAGCTTAATTACTTGGGTTAAGATCATTTTTCCACTGTTTAATCATGATTTTTAAAGGAATTAAAGGGCTAAAAATGGAGGATTAGGGCTTGAGTTTAAGAGGCCTTTAAAGGAGGATTTGAGGGGTCATTTGGACTCTGATTTTAGTGTTCTTGATATGTCTAGACTCGTGGGGAGACGAGGAATCTATTGATATAAAAATTTCTAAATTTCAAGACGTGGGCCCGGGGGTCGGGTTTTGGTAATTTTGGGATTTTTGGTATTTTTCGATTGTTTTCGCTTGGGCTTTGTTCCCTTGGCATATTTTGACGTCCTCGTTCTGATTTTGGATAGATTCGATGCGCGTGGAAACTGATTCGAAGGGCAAAGGCGTTGCGGAGTAGTATTTCACCGGTCTGAGGTAAGTAGCCATTGTAAATATAGAATTGAGGGTACAAAACCCCGTTATTTGACTTGTCTTGATAAACGCTGTGACACATATGCTAGGTGACGAGAGTGTGGGCGTGCACCGATAGGGATTGTGACTTGGTCTGTCCCGTAGCGACTATTAAGCTGTGTATTTGATTTGGAAACGTTATATTATTCCGTATTTTGGATATTTATACTGTATTATGGGTTGTATGCCATGTTTGGGGCCTTTTGCCAACCTGTAGAAACACTTAGGGACATTTTGACTATTTTTCCTCACTATTAGTTGCTAAAAACATATCCTCAGTCATGTCTTACCTGTTTAAATGTTTAAAATTGGTTTTATCTATCCACTTCTAATTGTGAGGACTGTTTGGGCTGAGTTCCCTAATTTCTATTTTTGTGCCCGAGAGGCTGTGAGGTTAATGATTGAGAGAGGTTGAGAACCTAATAGTGAGGATATGATATGCATATATTATGGATCGGGCTGCACGCAGCATCGATACTTATATGGATCATGTTGCACGCCGTAGCGATATATATACTGGATCGGGTTGCACGCCGCAGCGATATGTATATTGGATCGGGCTACGCGCCGCAGTAATGTGACGCTTGGACTGTAGGAGCCCCTCCGAAGTCTGTATACCCCCAGCGAGCGTAGTCGACTATAAATTACGGATCGGGCTGCACGCCGCAGCGGTTACTATGATTTCTATTATTATGAGATACTAATGAGCCGAGTGCTGAGAGTGAGTACTGTGTGATGAGAGTCGAGTCAGAGTGACTGAGAGGTTACCCGAGGGGCCATATTCTGAGTGATCCCTCGTACGAGAGGCCTTGTTATGATGTTTTCACTGATTTCACTCTTCTCTTAAATAAGCCTCTGTTTGATATACCGCTAAGTATTTGATTCCAAATGTTTAAACTGGAAATGTGATTTTAGAACGAAAACTGATTTTTAAACTGTAAAGATGACCTGATATTCTGTTGATTATCCAGTTATGTATTTCTGAACTGCTTTCATTCCTTATTTACTCTAGTTACTTACTGAGTTGGCGTACTCACGTTACTCCTTACACCTTGTGCGCAGATCCAGGTGCCCAAGCGGGCGAGTGAGGGCTTTCAGATGTTTCAGTATTTGACGGAGACTTCGAGGTAGCTGCATGGCATCCGCAGCCCTGTTCTCTCCCTCTTATCTTATTATCTTTTCGCATTTCCTAGACTATCGATGTATTAGGTATTCAGACTTGTATTAGAGGCTCTAGACTCGTGACACCAGATTGTTGGGGCTGTGTAGTTATTATTATTTTGACCTTCCGCATATTCTGTTGTTTTAACGCTTATAATGACTTCAGTATTTAAAACCTGTGTTAGAATATGGCTTAAATGTAAAAGGAAAATGAGTCGTGGTTAGTTGATTGGTTGGCTTGCCTAGTAATGTGATAGGCAATATCACGACTGGTATTTGGGGCCGTAACAAGTTGGTATCAGAGCCTAGGTTACATAGGTCTCGCGAGTCATGAGTCGGTTTACTAGAGTCTCGCGGATCGGTACGGAGACGTCTGTATTTATCCTCGTGAGGCTGCGGAACCTTTAGGAAAAACTTCATATTCTTGAAATTCTTGTCGTGCGAACTTGCTGATCCGAGTACTAAACTTCTGTTATTCCATTCTCTCACAGATGGTGAGGACACGTGCTACCGGGCGGGGTGGTCGACCACCAGTTCCACCAGTTCCACCAGCTAGGGCCACTAGAGGCTGCGGTTGTGGGCGAGACCATGGTAGGGGCGGAGCAGCTAGAACAGCACCGGCAGATCCATCAGCTGCTGTCACACCTCCTTTTTCCGCACCCGGGGGGCGCAGGGGAGTTTTTCCAATTAAAGGACAATCGAAACGGGATTTGTTTATTTATTTCAGAGTCGCCACTTGGGAGATTTAGGGTGTCCCAAGTCACCAATTTTAATCCCGAATCGAGGAAAAGAATGACTCCATATTACAGTCTGCGTACCAAAAATCCGGATAAGGAATTCTGTTAACCCGGGAGAAGGTGTTAGGCATTCCCGAGTTCCGTGGTTCTAGCACGGTCGCTCAATTGTTATATTCGGCTTGATTATCTGATTTTATACAAGTATGAACTTATGTGCAAATTTTAACTTTTAACCGCTTTATTATTATTGTTTTTACAAGAATGTGAACATCGCTTAAAACACGTCTTTGGACTGCGTCACATGAAATGCACCCACAATCCGGAATGCATTTTATTTGATGTTTTGAGATTTGGATTTGGGTCACATAAATGTGCACCCGAGTTTAAGAAAGTAGATTATTAAATACGCGCCTAAAGAGACTATTGCGTTATTATTTTGGGAAGGCCACGAAGTTCGCTAAGCGGCCCTCCTGAATTCTAAGTATTTTAATATATATATCTAGAGGGCCCCGCAGCTTGTGCATTTTTGTTTGTCGAGGCTCGTCTCATTCATTATTTTTTAAAGAATTTGCAACGTCATGGAAATGCATCTCGGGCCATGCCACAATCAATGCGCCCGTGACTAGAGACATATTTCGACTCCGTTGAGATTTGGATTTGGGTCACATAAATGCGCACCCGAGTTTAAGGAGAATAAATTATTGAAGGCGCGCCTAAAGTAACTAGCGCGTTATTATTTTTGGGTAGGGACGTGAAATTTACTAAACGGCCCGTCCCGGAATCTAAGTATTTAATACACATATTTTATGAAGGCTCCGCAATCTTTATATTTTTTTTTTTGGCGAAGCTAGTCTCGTTTTTTGTTTATTTATTTATTTTTTCTCTTTTTTTTTCTTTTAGGAAAAGGACAAGACTAAAACAACTACGTTTTTCGCTACTTCACTAGATCATGGGTTATAAATTGAACTCATTTGATGAAGCGGTTTTTTTCCTGCGGAATTAAAATTGCTACTAAAATTTTAACGTTACTACCACATGTATAAACAACTATTAAGACAAACTAAGTAATTAGCACCTTTCAGAATAGGAAATCCGATATTCAACAAATCTGATACACAAACAGTGCGTAGGAAATCCATATCATTTCATTCCAATTAAGCAAATATAACAAGTTTAAAAATGCGCATGCACCTGTTTGAAGCAAGAACAACAACCAACTGGACCGACAACTGTCGGACACCTCTCCAATAACGGAATGACGGAACTTTGACGTCAAGCTCAACGTACCGGACCTCGACAAACCAAAGACGACCAAAGACGACCTCGATGGAAATAAAAAGCTTGGACCAAAACTGTTGCTACTGCTGGATTTTGCGACGCAGCAAGCTAGCTCGAGGACATGCCACAGAAAGGGGTCGTTTGGATGCGAGTAAGGAACTGGGTTGGGTGGTTGTCGACCGGAAAATGATGATGAGGGGGACTGGTGTCGTCGGGGCAAGCATTCGACAGTAGGGTCGAGAGGCGGAGAGGGAGCTGGGGCGACAATGGTTTTGGGTTCGTTGATGGTGGGTTTGGGGTGGTTGACGATGGCTGCTGGGTTCCGACGTGAGGGAGTAGAGGTTATGGCGTCGTGGGTGTTCGTCAAGCTGGTGGAGGGGGAGCTCGTTCTTTTCTTTTTTCAGTAGGTTTTTTTTCTTCTTCTTCTTCATGAAGAAGAAGATGTACAGTACTCCCCTTTTTAAAATTCCAAAAGTTCCCCCTTTTGTCCGTTCAAGTCTCGTGCATTTGTAGCTTTGGCCAAGACAAATGAGCCCCACGCGTGGTGGGGTTCAAGGTTTATGTCCCCCACGCGTGGTGGGGTTCCCCATGTGTCCTGGACACGGTTTATTATGGGCTAGGTCCGGAATTAGGCCTAAAACCGGGTAGTTTGAACCCGAATATTATTCTTTTGTCCGGACTCGAGAAATAGGAACACGCCGTTGCTTAACTAATTATGTAAGAAAAATAGCTACTAAATAAGACTAATTATTTAAAACAAAACTATATTGTTATTTTCTTAATATTTTCGAGATTAAAATAGCTACAAAATATTAATAAAACTATTTTTGTAATTTTCGTTTTTTAAATATTAAGATAAAATATGAAGTAATATTTTTGTATTTTTCAAAGTTAAAATGACTATAGAATATTAATAAAACTATTTTTGTAATTTTTGTTTTTTTAATAAAGACAAAAATGTGAAGTAATATTTTTGTATTTTTCAAAATTATAATGACTGCAAACATTAATAGAACTATATATTTTTGCAATTTTCGAATTTATATAAAGTACAAAAATAAAGTGCAATTTTTGTATTTTCAAGTTTATGAGAGATACATAAACTAATATATATATATATTTTTTGAAATTTTATTTTTGCAACGAAATAAAGTAAAAATAGTTAAAATGGCTATATTAGACCTAATTTCACATATTCACGCTAAAAATGTGAAAATTCTCGGGGAGGGTCAAAAATCACGTGCTTACAGCTGCCCCAGTTCCCGATCAGGTCCTAGTTGTGGATGCTACAACAACACCAGCCCAGGCACCAGCTGTGCCTATTGTGATTCGAAGCCTTCAGGAGGCTTTAGCTCAGATCTTATCAGCGTGTACCGGTTTGGCTCAGGCGGTTTCAGTTACTACGGCCGCAACTACTTCTTAGACCGGGGGAGGCACCCAGACTCCCGTTGCTTGCACACCTAAGTAGGTTATGCAGGTACTCCAGATACCGGGGGCACCTCCAGCCTAGCCTGTTGCACCAGCTCAGGAGTTCGTGGTACTAGTTATGCCGGATGATGAGCAACATCGATTTGAGAGATTTGGTAGACTCTAGCCTCCAACATTTAGCGGTGCAGAGGGCGAGGATGCCAGGGTTTCTTGGAAAAGTGCTAGAGGATGCTTCGTACAACAGGGATTCTTGAGACCAGTGGTATGGCATTTACTACCTTTCAGTTTTTTGGGGTCGCCTTCACTTGGTGGGAGGCATATGAGAGGCGTAGGCCTATTGGTGCAGTGCCCCTTACTTGGCAGCAGTTCTTTGTTCTCTTTCTAGAGAAGTATATACCATAGTCATGCCGAGATAAGCTGCATCAGGGGGATATGACGATGACATAGTATGAGATGAGGTTCTCTGAGTTAGCCCATCATGCGGTTTGGATGGTTCCCACAGATCGAGAGAGGATCAGGAGGTTTGTTGATGGCCTCACGTACCAGCTTCGGATTCTCATGACTAGGGAGAGGGTGACATGTGCTACCTTCAAGGAGGTTGTTGATATCGCCGGTGAGATTGAGTCAGTTCGCCGACAGGAGCGAGAGGAGAGGGAGGCCAAGAGGTCTTGGGGATTTGGTAGCTTTAGCAGTGCTCCTTCGAGGGGTCAGTTCCAGTAGGGCAAAGGTTGTTCATTCAGGCAGGCTCATTCAGCTCGCCCAAGTTACCATGGAGCATCATCAGGTCATGGCTTTCATAGTTCTTATTAGGGCCACTCATCACTTAGTGCCCTTCCAGCTCAGAGCTCGTCTCGTGCTCCATCAGTCTAGGGTTCTTCCATGCCAGGTCTTTCTACTGGTCATTTCGGTGCCAGGGGTTCCCTTCAGTCCCTATCTCCAGCACCGGGAGTTGTTATGAGTGTGGAGAGTTTGGACATATGAGGAGGCAGTGTCCTCGTCTTCATGATGGTCAGTCTCAGCAGAGGGGTCAACCCTTGACTTCTGATCTAGTTACTTCATCACCCGCCCAACCAGCTAGGGGTGGAGGTCAGGCAATCAGGGGCCGCCCTAGAGGGGGGTTGATCAGGTGGTAGACAGGATCATTTCTATGCCCTCCCAGGCAGACCAGATGTTGCCGCTTCAGATGTCGTGATTTCAGGTATTGTTTCAGTCTGCCACAGAGATGCCTCTGTATTATTTGACCCTGGTTCCACCTTTTCTTATGTGTCATCATATTTTGCCCATTATTTGGATATACCCCGTGAGTCTCTTGTTTCACCTATTCATGTATCTACTCCGGTGGGCAATACTGTTGTTGTAGACCGTGTGTATCAATCGTGTGTGGTGACTATTGGGGGTCTAGAGACCCGAGTGGATCTTTTACTATTATGTATAGTGGATTTTGATATCATTTTCGGCATGGATTAGTTATCTCTGTGTCATGCTAAGACAGTCACATTGGCTATATAGGGTGTGGCATGGATTGAGTGGCGAGGCCTGACCGATTAGGTTCCAGCAGAGTGATTTCATTCTTGAAGGCCCAGTGTATGGTTGGGAAGGGATGCCTTTCGTATCTAGCCTTCGTGAGGGATGTTGGAGTTGAGGCTCCCAGTATTGATTATGTCCCAGTTGTGAGGGATTTTCCAGATGTGTTTCCTGCAGACCTGTCGGGCATGACACCGGATATGGATATTGATTTCGGTATTGATCTGGTGCCGGGCACTCAGCCCATTTCTATTCCGCCGTATCATATGGCACCAGCGGAGTTGAAGGAGTTAAAGGAGCAGCTTCAGGAACTCCTTTATAAGGGGTTTATTCGGCCTAGTGTGTCACCTTGGGGTGCGCCGGTTCTATTTGTGAAAAAGAAAGATAGCACTATGAGAATGTGCATTGATTATAGGCAATTGAACAAAGTAACAATTAAGAACAAGTATCATTTGCCTCGTATTGATGATTTATTCGACCAGCTTTAGGGAGAGAGAGTGTTCTCCAAGATTGATCTCTGTTCGGGCTATCACTAGTTGAATATCAGGGATTCACATATTCTTAAGACGGCTTTCAGGACCCGATATGGTCATTATAAGTTCTTGGTGATGTCTTTTGGGTTGACCAATGCCCCAGTAGTGTTCATGCATTTGATGAACAGCGTGTTTCGGTCTTGTCTTGATTCGTTTGTCATAGTCTTCATTGATGATATTCTAGTGTATTCGTGTAGTTAGGAGGAGCATACGGAGCATTTGAGAGTTGTGTTACAGAGATTTACGGAGGAGAAGCTTTATGGAAAATTCTCCAAATGTGAGTTTTGGCTCAGTTCAGTGGCTTTCTTGGGGAACGTGGTGTCCAGCGAGGGTATTTAGGTTGATCCGAAGAAGATAAAGGCAGTTCAGAGTTGGCCCAGACCGTCCTCAACTACAGAGATTCGCAGCTTTCTTAGTTTGGCAGGCTATTTTCGCCAGTTTGTTCAGGGATTCTCATCTATAGCATCGCCCTTGACCAAGTTGACTCAGAAGGGTGCTTCATTTGTATGGTCGGACGAGTGTGAGGAGAGCTTTCAGAAGCTCAAGACAACTTTGACCACAACTCCAGTGTTAGTTTTGCCATCAGCTTTGGGTTCATATACCGTGTATTGTGATGCTTTGAGAGTTGGGATTTGTTGTGTGTTGATGCAAAAGGGTAGAGTTATTGCTTATGCTTCTCGTCAGTTGAAGCCCCATGAGAAGAACTACCTCGTTCATGATTTGGAGTTGGCTGCCATAGTTCACGCATTGAATATTTGGAGGCATTACTTGTATGGCGTATCTTGTGAGATATTCACTGATCATCGCAGTCTTCAGCATTTGTTCAAGCAAAAGGATCTTAATTTGAGGCAGCGAAGATGGTTGGAGTTGCTTAAAGATTATGATATCACTATATTGTACCATCCGGGAAAGGCCAATATGGTGGCCGATGCTTTGAGCCGAAAGGCAGTGAGTATGGGGAGTTTGACATATATCTCAGTTGGGGAGAGACCTCTTGCAGTTGATATTCAGGCATTGGCCAATCGGTTCGTGAGGTTAGATATTTCGGAGCCTAGTCGGGTATTGGCTTGCGTGGTTTCTCCGTCTTCCTTATATGACCGCATCAGAGAGCGCCAGTATGATGATCTGTATTTGCTGGTCCTTAAGGACAGAGTTCAGTATGATGATGCTAGAGATGTGACTATTGATGATGATGGGGTATTGAGGATGCAGAGCCGGATTTGTGTGCCCAATGTGGATGGGCTTCGGGAGTTGATTCTGGAGGAGGCCCACAGCTCGCGGTATTCCATTCATCCGGATGCCGCGAAGATGTATCAAGATTTGAGGCAGCACTATTGGTGGAGAGGAATGAAGAAAGACATTGTGGTATTTGTAGCTTAGTGTCTTAATTGTCAGCAGGTGAAATATGAGCATCAGAGACCGTGTGGCTTGCTTCAGCAGATGGTTATTACCGAGTGGAAGTGGGAGAGGATCACTATGGACTTTGTTGTTGGACTTCCACGGACTTTGAAGAAGTTCGATGCTATTTGGGTGATTGTGGATCGGCTGACCAAGTCTGCACACTTCATTCTCGTGTGTACTACCTATTCTTTAGAGCGGTTGGCAGGGATCTATATCCGGGAGATCGTTCGTTTATATGGTGTCCCAGTTTCTAACATTTCAGATAGGCGCACTCAGTTTACTTTGCAGTTTTGGAGGTCTGTGCGGCAAGAGTTGGGTACTCAGGTTGAGTTGAGCAAGCTTTTCACCCTCAGACGGACGGACAGTCGGAGAGCACTATTCAGATATTGGAGGACATGTTGCGTGCTTGTGTCATTGATTTTGGAGAGTCATGGGATCAGTTTCTACTACTTGCTGAGTTTGCTTATAACAACAACTACTAGTCGAGTATTCAGATGGCTCCATATGAGGCTTTGTATGGGATCCGGTGTAGATCTCCAGTTGGTTGGTTTGAGCCCGATAAGGCTAGGCTATTGGGGACTGATTTGGTGCAGGATGCTTTGGAGAAGGTGAAGGTGATTCAGGAGAGGCTCTGTACAGCGCAGTCGAGGCAAAAAAGTTATGCTGATAGGAAGGTTCGAGATGTGTCCTACATGGTTGGTGAGAAGGTTCTATTAAATGTTTCGCCCATGAAGGGTGTTATGAGATTCGGGAAAAAAGGAAAATTGAGTCCTTGGTTCATTGGGCCTTTTGAGGTGCTTCAGAGGATTGGGGAGGTGGCTTATGAGCTTGCTTTGCCACCCAACTTGTCAAGTGTGCATCCGGTATTTCATGTTTCTACGCTCCGAAAGTATATTGGGGATCCGTCTCATGTTTTGGATTTCAGCACGGTTCAGTTGGATGATAATTTGACTTATGATGTGGAACCAATAGCTATTTTGGATCGTCAGGTTCGAAAGTTGAGGTCAAAAGATATAGCTTCAGTGAAAGTGCAATGGAGAGGTTGGCCCATGGAGGAGGTTGCCTGGGAAACCGAGCGGGAGATGCGGAGCAGATATCCTCACCTGTTTGAGGCTTCAGGTATGTTTCTTGATTCGTTCGCGGACGAACGTTTATTTAAGTTGGGGAGAATGTGACGACCCGGCCAATCGTCTCATGAGTTGCCGCTCCGTTTTCCCTATTTTTGCTTCTTTATGCTTTGTTTATCCGTGTTATGTGATATCGGGTTGGTCGGATCGAATCCGGAAGGAATTTGATAAGGTTTGAGACATCTAGTCTCTTATAAGGAAGTTTAAGTTGAAAAGGTAAACCGGATGGTGACTTATGTGTTAGAGGGCTCGTATATGAGTTCTAATGGTTCGGTTAGCTTCAGGAGGTTATTTTTGGCTTAGAAGCGCGATCGGAATGAATTTTAGATGTTCGTAGTAGATTTAGGCTTGAATTGGAGAAATTGATATTTTGGCGATTTTTGTTTGGTAGGCGATATTTTGATATAGGGGTCGGAATGAAATTCCGAGAGTTGTAGTAGTTTCGTTATGTCATTTGGGATGTGTGTGCAAAATTTCAGGTCATTCGGTCATGGTTTGGTTGGGTTTTTTATCGAAAACGTAATTTGAAAGATTTTAGAAAGTTTGGCTTGAATCCGATGTGTTTTGGTTTGATTTGGTGTTGTTTGAAGTGTTTCGATGATTGGAACAAGTTTGAATAAGGTATTGGGTCATGTTGGTGCTTTTGATTGAGGTCCCGGGGGCCTCGGGTTGATTTCGGGTGGTTAACGGGAAGGTTTGAGACTTGTAAAATTTCAGAAACTTCGCTACTTCTGGTGTTTTCGCACCTGCGGTTTGGGGACCACAGGTGCGGCGCCACACATGCGGAAGAGGAGCCGCAGAAGCGGTTTTCAAGGGATTCGTCAGGAGCCGCAGATACGATTGATGGGCCGCATCTGTGAAGCCGCAGGTGCGGAAGATTTACCGCAAATGCGGATTTGGGCCTTTTAAGAGATTTCCGCAAAAGCGGATGAATGACTGCAGAAGCGGTGGGATGGTCGCAGATGCGAAAATCCCTGGACAAAAGGTATATATTGTTTTCTTCGCAAATTTTGTAAAGAACTCCATTTTTGAAGACGGGAAAGAGGCTAAGGCATAGAATCTCAAGAGGAATCAAAGGATATCGGTTGGGTAAGTTCCCTAAGCTTAATTACTTGGGTTAAGATCATTTTTCCACTCTTTAATTTTGGTTTTAGTGGAGATTAAGGGCTAAAAATAGAGGATTAGGGTTTGAGCTTAAGAGGCTTTTAAAGGAGGATTTGAGGGGTCATTTGGACTCCGATTTTAGTGTTCTTGATATGCATAGACTCGTGAGGAGACGAGGAATCTATTGATGTAAAAATTTCTGAATTTCGAGACGTGGGCCTGGGGGTCGGGTTTTGGTAACTTCGGGATTTTTGGTATTTTTCGATTGTTTTCGCTTGGGCTTCATTCCCTTGACATATTTTGACGTCCTCGTTCTGATTTTGGATAGATTCGACGTGCGTGGAGGCCAATTCGACGGGCAAAGGCGTCGTGGAGTAGTATTTCACCAGTCTGAGGTAAGTAACCATTGTAAATCTGGAACTGAGGGTACAAAACCCCGGTATTTGACTTGTCTTGATAATCGTGGTGATGCACATGCTAGGTGACGAACGTGTGGGCGTGCACCGGCAGGAATTGTGACTTGGTTTGTCCCATAACGACTATTAAGCAGTGTATTTGACTTGGAAACGTTATATTATTCCGCATTTTGGATATTTATACTGTATTATGGGTTGTATGCCATGTTTGGGGCCTTGTGCCGACCTGTAGAAACCCTTAGGGGCATTTTGACTATTTTTCCTCACTATTACTTGCTAAAAACATATCGTCAGTCATGTCTTACCTGTTTAAATGCTTAAAACTGGCTTTATCTTTCCACTTCTAATTGTGAGGAATGTTTGGGCTGAGTTCTCTAATTTCTATTGTTGTGCCCGAGAGGCTGTGAGGTTAATGATTGAGAGAGGTTGAGAACCTAATAGTGAGGATATGATATGTATACATTATGGATTGGGGTGCACGCCGCAGCGATATATATACTTGATCGGGCTGCATGCTGCAGTAATATGTATATTGGATCGGGTTGTGCGCCGCAACAATATGACGCTTGGGTTGTAGGAGCCTCTCCGGAGTCTGTACACCCCTAGTAAGCGTAGTCGACTATAAATTACGGATCGGGCTGCATGCCACAGCGGTTACTATGATTTCTATTATTATGAGATACTAATGAGCCGAGTGCTGAGAGTGAGTAATGTGTGATGAGAGTCGAGTCACGAGTGGCTGAGAGGCTGCCTGAGGGACCATATTCTGAGTGATCCCTTGCGGAGAGGCCTTGTTATGATGTTTTCACTGATTTCACTATTCTCTTAAATAAGCCTCTGTTTGATATACCATTAAGTATTTGATTCCAAATGTTTAAACTGGAAATGTGATTTTAGAACGAAAACTGATTTTTAAACTGTAAAGATGACCTGATATGCTATTGATTATCCAGTTATGTATTTTTGAACTACTCGTCATTGCTTTCAGTCCTTATTTACTCTAGTTACTTACTGAGTTGGCGTACTCACGTTACTCTCTGCACCTTGTGTGCAGATCCAGGCGCCCGAGCGGCCGAGTGAGGGCTTTCAGCTGTTTCAGTATTTGATGGAGACTTCGAGGTAATTGCATGGCGTCCGCAACCCTGTTCTCTCCCTCTTATCTTATTATCTTTCCGCATTTCCTAGACTATCGATGTATTAGGTATTCAGACTTGTATTAGAGGCTCTAGATTCGTGACACCAAATTCTTGGGGTTGTGTAGTTATTGTTATTTTGACCTTCCGCATATTTCTGTTGTTTTAACGCTTATAATGACTTCAGTATTTAAAATTTGTGGGCTAGAATATGACTTAAATGTTAAAGAAAAATGGATCGTGATTAGTTGATTGGTTGGCTTGTCTAGTAATGTGATAGGTATCATCACGATCGATATTTGAGTTCGCTACAGAAGTAACAATTATCATACAATACAATTGGTAACAACCATCCAAACAAGATGTTAGATACCATTTATATTAAGTTGTTTTCTGTGATTGGACCGTTTTAATTTAGTTGCACGCAAGCTTCCAAAAGAGGAAAGTAGATAATCAATTCAGTCTGTGCAACAGCAATTCAACCAATCAATAAAGAAATCACATGCCTTTGTCACGTAGTAGGTTGACGATTTAAATCCTAGTATACATTTTTTTTTCTTTTGGTATTTTTCTTTTAATCTGTACTAATGGATATTCAATGTATTTTCAATATACATTAAAATGAGGCAAACGATAAATTATAGATAAGTTTAATTTCTATGTACGGATAATATTTACTTTTAAGTTATTTATAAGGTAATTATATATAAATTTTTATAATATATATTAGACTTATAACCCAATAAAAATAGGTAACTAACTTAGTTAACACGTTAAATTTCTATCAAGTTTATAGCGGTAGCAAAAATTATTTAGATTAAATGCAAAAACTACAAACGAGGAATAGTAAGGTGAAATAGTACTACAATTATTACGTCACAATCTCAAGTAAGTTGAGGTGAGATATATGAATTTTCACTTTTTACCTCACTTTATTTGAATTTATTTCATTTAATACAATATAAAATAACTTCTCTAGTACTAGAAGTTCTCTACATATATATTCTACTAGTATATTTTTCCTTAATTAGGCCAAAAACTCCAACTGACCATTGGAACTAAAAACGTATTTAACATGATTAAGAATAATCTATATTGCATGCATAGATCGTTTTATTTCATGTCATATTTTCAATAGATTTCCAAAAGATTGTAGGTCTAAGCATAGGCGGACCTACCCTTAGGATAATGCACATCACCTGTCCTTGGTAATTTCAGAAAAAATATGTGCCAATCAATATATATAAGACTCAAAGCTTAGGTAAAAATTGCGGGTGCCCTATTTGGTCGCCCCCATTTAACCTATACCCATTTTTTTAAGAACCTTTAACTTGTACTTGCTTTTTAAATAACGTCAGCCCTCTTTCTTCTCCTCCTTTGTTTTCTTCTTCAAGTTACAAAACAAATTGGTATTTATCTCCAAAAGCAATGCTGCTTTAGTTATAAGGTCAATTTTTTTTTAATTGAACAGTTCGGCAGTTATACTTCTGCTCCAAATTTACAGTAAATTAGTCTTAGGAAAAAGTTTAAGTTACCAGTTGGGTTTGTTTTGGATTGCTCACCGTTGGAAAGCGTTTTTGTAAGGCCAATTGTTTGTGTGTCCTTTGGAAATATATATATTTCTTGGTATGATTTTTGTGCAGTATATATTCATACGTCCCTCTACTTATTTTTGTTTGTTTGGGCACCGTTATTCCTTCTTTTGTCTCAGAGGACATATATCGAGTGGCTTTCTTAAAAACATAACTTGCTCATTCTAGTCCACTTCAGCTAACAGCCACTAGGTACAACTAAGGCAAAACAGCAAAAATACAGCTAGAAAATTATAATTGACAAATACAGCAAATTAACAAAAACTTCAGCTTTAGAACTGAAGTTCGCCAGTTACAAAGACAAAAACTTCAGCTCTAGAGCTGAAGTTTCCCAGTTACAACACAAAAACTTCAGCTCTAGAGCTGAAGTTCCAAGTTACAACATAAAAAACTAAGTTTCCCAGTTACAACACAAAAACTTCAGCTTTCTAGTTACAACATAAAAACTTCAACTCTAGAGCTGAAGTTCGCTAGTTACAAAACAAAAACTTCAGCTCTAGAGCTGAACTTCAGGCCCGACTACTAGAATGCTGAAGTTTTGCGTAATTGCCTTTGCTACTTCAGCGCCGTGTGCTGAAGTTATGCGAAAAAGCGGGTACGTTTGCAATTTTTTTTGTAAAGCGGGCACAAGTTAAAATGTGACACAAAAAGCGGGTATAGATGCAAATGCCCCAAAACTTAGTTAGCAGCATTCTTTAATTTGGGGCACTTGAGCTTTTAGTACACTATCTGGGTTCGATTCTCACTATAGCATTTGCTCAAATTTTTATTCGATAGTGTTGCGCCCGTCACTTTAAGACAACTTCTTTTAATATGATTTTAGAACTCATCCTCTTTTAAAATCTTCAATCACTATGGTCTCATCCAGAGGCGAAGTCAGAATTTCAAGCTTATGGATTCGGGATTTTAATCGCTTTAAGTTACTAAATTCTAGATTAATAATTTGTATATATTTAATGAAATTTTAAGACAAATACAAAGCTCGAACTAAAATTATTGGATTTAGCCGAACCTGCTCTCGGCACTCTCACCCGTATGGATCGGTGCATAAGGTGAAATGGTGGACTAGAAAAATTCAAAAACCTTAGTTAAATGTTCCTAAAAGGTGGGAAAGAATTTTAAACCTTATGCATAGTGCGCTCCAACGTTCCTATGGACTTTAGGATACTCGTGAATGAGCCTAAAAAACGGTCATATTTACATGTGAAGTCACTTAAATTTCACCCTCCCACTCACACCTGAGAAAAAACTACTGGACTATTTTAACCACAAATTACAGTTCCTACTCAAAACTTTCTATAAATAAGTGAAACAATTGTTCAGAAATTCAGACCAAATCATTCTCTCTTCAGATTTTTCCAATATATTTTTCATCATTGTACCTTGTTGTCTAAGTCATAAAGCCCATCCTTCCTTTTCAAATCTTTTAAGCTACTCCTATATTTTATTACTATAACAGTCATATAATATACTCTAGTTGCATATAGTACTATTTTCCTTCAAAGCTATTTCCCATTATATCTTTGTCCAACTTTCCAAACAGATCAACACCCACATCACATAATGCAGTTTCTGATGTTGGTTTTCAAGATTTTGTTCATTCTTACATTCTTTCACCTCTTTTCAACTTCATTGTCCTTAGCCCAAGAACCACAACCCGCGCCTGCAGTGTCAGAGTCAGCTTGCGCAGAGGCCGATAGGCGAGCTCTTCTTGGATTCAAAGACAAGATATTGAAAGACACTACTGATATTCTGTCTTCTTGGACAGGTACTGATTGTTGTGGGGGTGGTTGGGAAGGTATAGAGTGTGATCCTGTTACGAGACGAGTGAATAGGTTGATTTTGCAAAGACCTTCTGAGAGGGATACTAGCATTTATATGAAGGGAATTTTATCACCAACACTTGGTGATTTGCATTTCTTGGAAACAATGATAATTAGTGGGATGAAACACATCGCAGGTAAAATCCCAGAGAGCTTTTCAAATCTCACAAAATTGCAGCAGCTTATCTTAGATGATAATTCTCTACAAGGGTATATTCCTACTAGTTTAGGTCATTTGTCCTCACTTCAGACACTCTCACTAGGTGAGAATCATTTGTCAGGACAAATTCCTTCTACTATAGGAAATTTCAAGAATCTGCAGCAGCTGAATTTGGCTGGAAATTTGCTGACTGGTCCTATACCAATTGCCTTCAAAAATCTTGCTAAGTTACAGTCTATGGATGTTAGTCACAATTTGTTATCTGGGGTGATTCCGGATTTTCTAGGACAGCTTCAGAATTTGACATATCTTGACCTTTCCAGTAACCAATTGTCAGGGCAAATTCCAATTTCCTTATGCAATTTGCTCAAGCTTTCGTTTTTATCGCTTGATCATAATCGGATGACAGGAAGAATTCCTAGCCAAATTGGGAGGTTAAAGGCACTCACTTCTCTGTCATTGAGTTTTAACAAGTTGACAGGCCAAATTCCTGAGTCTATTGCAGGATTACCAAATCTTTGGAACCTTAGTTTATCCAGAAATTCCCTCTTAGATCCTTTGCCTATTGCCTTTTCCAATGGCCTCCATTCTCTTCTGTCAATAGACTTGTCTTACAACAATTTAAATCTGGGAACAGTGCCTGATTGGATAAGAAATAGAGAACTTTCTGATGTTAACTTAGCAGGCTGTAAGCTTCGTGGGAGGCTTCCGAATTTTACAAGGCCCGATTCGCTGAACTCAATAGACCTATCGGATAACTTCTTCTGTGATGGGATATCGAATTTCTTTGCAAGAATGTCAAGCTTGCAAAAGGCAAAGATATCAAACAACCAATTAAAATCTGATGTTGCTTTGATCAAATTGCCTGATGGAATTTCATCTCTTGATCTGCATTCAAACCAGCTTTTCGGGTCTTTTTCAAAGATGTTAAGCAACAAGACGAGCAAATTTTTGGAGGTGATCGATGTCTCAAACAACCAACTTTCTGGAAACATCCCAGAATTCAGTAATGGCTTAAACCTGAAAGTGCTCAACCTTGGCAGTAACAAGATTGCAGGTCAAATCCCCACTTCAATCTCAAATCTGGATAAGCTTGAGAGGTTAGATATATCAAGAAATCAAATTGCTGGTACAATCCCTATAGGTCTAGGATCATTGCTGAAGTTGCAATGGTTAGACTTGTCAATTAACAAGATTTCAGGCAAGATACCAGATAGCTTGTTGGGGATTGAAGAATTGAGACATGCAAACTTCAGGGCAAACAGATTATGTGGAGAAATCCCACAAGGCAGACCATACAACATATTTCCTGCAGCTGCTTATGCCCACAATCTATGCCTGTGTGCCAAGCCTTTGCCACCTTGTAAGGGAAAGAAACAAGACAAGTTGGGCCAGTAAATGCTGACCCAATCATAGGAATTTATGCTTGCAATAACCAAACACATTTTTTTTTGAATTCTAGTACTACTTGTACAACTTTGTCTTACTTTGTTAGTCAATGTTCCTAGAGATAAATTTGACATGAATTGGAAATTTTCATTTTCAAGTTCTCTGCTGATGTCTTGCAATCACCTTATACACAAATCAATTATCAATTGGTAAACACAAATCCCCTCAAAAGAAAGGGGGAGAGGGGGTGTGGAGGGGAGAAAATTTGACATAAGAGATGGCAACTAAGAATCATCAGAAAATAGACATAAGATTTAATTCCAAAAAGGCTTGAAAGCAAGAACTTAAACATAAGCTTCCATATATTACTTCTAATAAACCTAAGTTGACAATGATCAAAATTTACATAAGTTCAAGACTAGTCATTTCAAAAAGCTGAAAAATAGCTACAAATTTCAAACACCAAAAGCTCTATTCCTCATCTACTTCTACCTCTTCCTTCACTTCCTTCTCAGGCAACTCAACTTCATCCTGAAATTATTAATTTAGATGTAAGAATAGGGAAAGTACACAACAATTTAAAAACTTTAGACTACAATTTACAACAATAACAAAGAGAACAAGAACCCACATTGGCATTCTCAGCATCAGTGTTGGACTGTTGCAAGGCCTTTTCATATGCTGCTTTGAGCTCTGCTGCCTTATCCTGATAAGGCTTTTTCTCCTGATGAAACCATTTGAACCACACAGAGTAAGAATCACATTGGACACAATTACAACAAACTAGTAGAAACCATTTTACACATGCCACTCACCTCATCAGTCAGTGACTTCCATTTCTCACCTCCTTCCTTAGCAACCTAAATGGTTCAAAAGTACAGACAGATTAGCACTAAATGGAGCCAAAAGGCATTAATATCAGGAAGAGCTCAATTCAACATTACCATGGAGACACTTTTGCAATCAGGATTTGCAGCCTTAAATGTCTGCCTAAACTCATCCCTGCAAGTATGTTTGTTTCATGTCAGAGCATTGTATATAACTTATCAAACATACAACAGATTTATATATAAATGCAAACTCATACACAAAGGTAGAGAGATTACATGAACACAAAGAAAGCAGTGGGAGGGCGTTTGGGGGCATTTGGATTCTTTGCTTTCTTTTCCCTCTTAGCTTTTGGTTCTGTCGATTTCTCCTTACCCCTGTGCAAAATCACATAGTACCATGTTACAAATTGTAAGAATACTGTCAAACATTAAAAGATCAAGCACAGAATGAAAATGGCAAATAATATCCAAGGATCTAGGAAATTACTTTGCTGCTGGCTTCTTTGTTTCACTTGCATTTTCCACAACCTGAGCCTCTGTGTACAAACAACAAATCAGTCCATTAACAAAGTCCAATAAAATGCCTAATACAATTAATTCCAAGTGAATAAAGAGTGTAAATTACCCAAATTCATTTTGATTTTTGCATCAAGGCTACAACTGTGGAAATTAATCAATGCTATGGGTACATCTTTGTTACACTCTTCACTGCAATAATGAAAGGAAGAGAAAACCCAATTCATGTCAGTATTATCTTTCACTGAATTTCCCAACCACAAATACATTTACTTTTTGCATGGGTTAAAAAATTTTAAAAAAAAATCACCACATTTAAACTTGAAATATATATATATATATATATATATATATATATATATATATATATATATATATATATATATATATATATATATATATATATATATATATATACACACACACACACACACACTTAACTCTTACAAATAAGAATATAATGATGTTTATACTAATTCCAAGTTTATAAACAACGAAGAACATGCTAAATGACTCAAAACACACACTATCTCCAAACTGAACATTATATTTAACCTTTTTTAAAGAAGAAAATTACATGTGTACTAAATCCACAAAAAAAAGTACCAAGCAAAAAGGGATGCCTGGAAATTTACATTCAGAGACTTAAAATACTGAATTTGCCGATAAATCCATAGGATGAATAAATTTACAGCACCATAAATCAAATGGTTAGAAACAATAGCAGATAATATAGAATAGTGCATACCAACGAGCAAAAGCGCTGCCATCTTTAGCACGTTTAAGACTAGCAGCAGTAGCAGATTCAACTTCCACCCTCTTTCTTACTCTAGTTGGACCATTTGACGACTTTGATGCTCCACCACCAGCCATTTACAGCTAATTTTTTAATGAACTTTTCAAAGAGAATTTCGGAAATGTGACAGAAGTGAGATTGTTGAGGAAATGAGTGTGGGGATTTGGAGGGTTTAAACAAGGATATGAAGGGAGGGAATGTGGTTTTCATTTTTCGAATTAGGCGCCACATTGAATTTTATAAAAACCCGCCAAAGGGATTTTGGTGGAATGTGAAATGGCTCGGATCGATGACGTGGGTTGTGTATCTACTGTTGGATTGGGGAATTTTCCTTTTGGACGGCTCACGATCGTTTACGTAATAAGTTCTCTTTTTTATTTTATTTTTCCAGTGTAAACATACACTAGTACACTAACCCGCACCCCTTAATCTAATTATACCAAATGCCATGTCCCATTCCATCTCTTTTTTTTTTTTTAACCTCAATATATTCTTATAAAGGGAAAATGAAAAAAATTAAAGAAACAAAAACATAGAAATTCCGAAAATAATAACCGATAAAATATATATGGTTTATATATTAATATACAACACATTTTTTATGCATAATCTCACATCTCTATGACTCTTTAAGATACAATCAAACTTTTCTATATTAGTCATTCTTTGTAATAGCACTTCACTATAACAGACCAATTTTCTTTGGAACCAATTTTTCAAATTATATTATAATATATGTTTTATATGACAGCACTTCACTATGGCAGCCAAAAAATATTGAAACGAACAAAGCTGCTATAGAGAAGTTTGACCGTATATCTTGTGGTATTATTATCTAAGCATATTATTTATATCATACTAGAGGATAGGCTCAATCTTGATTATATTTGGCTAGTAGTGTAATTAGTTTTGGCCGACATGCCAATGTGTGCACAACATATCGGGAGAAATTCAAAAATAGCTAGATTTACAACTGGTCGTTCAAAAATAGCCAGTTTCAAAAGTAATTGAAATTAGTCACTTTTCATGTAAATATAAAATTGAGCGAAAACACTGTTCAAAACCCGAAAAATACGGCAGTATATTATGCTGGAGTTCCAGGATAAGTATGCTGGAACTCAAGCATAATATGATGGAGTTCCAGCATAAGTACACTAGAACTCCAGCATAATATACTGAAGTTCCAGCAAGTATACCGGTCCAGCATAATATGCTGGAGTTTATACACAGGTGCACTGAACTCCAATATATTATGCTGGATCGGTCTCTGTTGCAGTAAAATAGTGGTTATTTTTCATTGACTTGATAAACACTGGCTATTTTTGAATGACCAGTCCGAAAACTGGTTATACCGTGTTGTTTTTACTAAATGGACGCCCATATTTGGGCTTTCAAAGAAGGCCCATATTTGTATTCGAGCTTTCCGAACGGCCCATGCTTATTGGGCTTTCAAAGAAGGCCCACTAATTTCCGAAGACGGCCAATGTTTATTGGGCTTTTCAAAGAAGGCTTATATTTCACATCTCTTATCAAAGGAAAACCCTAGTAGCTGATAGCGTCAGAAGCAGAGTGGTCGCCATTAGAGTTCCATCGTATCCACTGCTCAGCAGCTGCTACAACTCGTCCGGCGAAAATGGTTAGCTAAAATTTTGAATTTCCTCAGCTAACGTAACTTTATACCTAGAAAAAATTGTATAATTTCTAAATCTATTTCTCTAAATTTACAGACATTCAAGAGAAGAAACGGAGGTCGTAACAAGCATGGACGTGGCCACACCAAATTCATTCGCTGCTCAAACTGCGGCAAGTGCTGCCCTAAGGTCTGTTCCTTCGTTATTATTGTTTATACAACAACAATAACTACTTGTACATCTCTATATCAAACTAGATGGGTTTGTTATATCAATCATATGTGCATAAATGATATACTTGTGAATAAAAGTACGTTTAAGGATATACACATATGCATATGATGGGCTTAGATTGTTGGAGCAAGCTTTATTTTGTTATGGTTTTGATGTTTATCTGACTATTGCTAGTATATTTTGTTTTTGAGTGCTTATTCGGTTTGTTGTAAATGTCTAGTGTTGTTGAATGGAGCTATAACTTTAAAAGAAACGAGAAATAGGTCCAGTGGTACCCGGTCCTAACTGCCCCTCTACACTTCTCCACAACAACAACAACAAACCCAGTGCAATCCCACACAATGGGGTCTACCCTTCTCCACATAAATACTAATGTCTTTGTTGGGTTTGAACCCGTGACTTGTGCGCCTAAACGACACATCACAAGTTGTGTTCTTACTGCTGGACTAAAGTCTTGTGGGCTATCTGGAGCTATAGCTTGTTATATAGGAATTGTAAGCCTGCTGTTTGAGTTTGTTCACCTGTTACTCTTTTGTCAGAGAGACTCTAGTTTTAAAGACCCCTTAATTTGTTTTATAAGACAAAGTTATCTATTACTGAATATAGCTGAATGCGTACAAGATTATATAGCTGATTCTGAGTCGTTTGGGATTGAGGCATACTTGATTGGTTGATTGAGATAAAATGCTTTGTGTATGGTTTTTGGATAATTGCTTAGAACTCAGGCAACTTGAGAAGTCATGGATCTTCACAATGTTTGATTTAGTGCAAATTTGCTGTCTAAGCTAATTAATGGAGTATCCATGCTTTAACAGATCAATATATTTTTGCCCGCGGGATAATAAGACAAGTTTTATGGCTCCTTTCTTCATCTCAGCTTTGCAGAATCAATTTGGTTTTAAATTAAGAGACCCGTTTTTCCTGAGTAGGGTAGATGTTGGAGAAATTTTTTTCATGTTAGAGGTGTTGTATAGCAGATGCAACTTCTTTGCAATTGAAGATTAATTGAATCTGATAGCTTGCTTTCTTTTTGATTTGTCTATCAGGACAAAGCAATCAAGAGGTTCCTTGTGAGGAACATCGTTGAGCAAGCAGCAGTGAGGGATGTTCAGGAAGCTTGTGCTTTTGAATGTGAGCTTCTTAGTGCATTGACAATGTATTTATATGCAATATTGCATAATGTAATAAGATGAATATTTTTGTATTTACAGTGTACACTCTTCCTAAGCTGTACTTGAAGATGCAATATTGTGTCTCATGCGCCATTCACTCCAAAGTTGTTAGGGTCCGCTCTGTTACTGATAGGAGGGTCCGCGAGCCTCCACAGCGCTTCAGGCGCCCAAGGGTACTGAATTTTACTTATACTATCTTTAATTCTTTTCTGTAGTATTTTCTCTATTGAGATCAAATTTTAGTTGTTAAAGTCTATTTCCTGCTTTGGAGAAGAAAGACGTCTTTTTAGATACGTTAATGTAGTAATAGGCTATTCTGTCAATTCTGCTGATGTTTGAATCTCATCTTTGTTGTTTCACCTAAATTCAACAAAACAATTTGTCTGCTAAAACATTAAGTACTTATTTCACCTACTTTAATGTGTGTAAGTTTTTTGAGTTATCAAGAAGTAGATTGTTCTATGTTTGTGAAGTATCATCTGCTTATGAAATGCTTGCAATTTGCTTAGAGAAAATAACAGGGGTCATATCTGTTTCACTTGCTTTTGCTGAATCAATGTAATTCTGCTTGCTTAGAGCTTTATTTCTTTGTGGCTATTTCAGGATGATGCTCCCAAGCCTGGTCAAGCTCCACGCCCTGCCGGAGCTCCTACTGCAGCTCGCACTTAAGTGCCTACATTTTGATCTACTGCTGTTAGGCTATTTGGGTTTTAGTTAATTTGAGATGAGTTTTTGAAGTGGATTTCTTTATTTAGTTTACTGGAACAATCATTAAATTTGTGCATGCAAATCTCAAGTAAACAGGCCTGTTGTTCGTCTTATTGCTTATATAGCCTTTGCAATTGAACTCTCTTTGCTTACACCCAACAAAAAAACTGTCGACTCCTTTTGAAATTTCTTCTCACTTTCACCTTACAGAAAGTGTTTTGGATCAAGTTTTAAGTTTGGCTTTGAGATAGCAACGTTTTCCGTGTCTGATATTGAAAAATCATTCAAAAGTTTTTCAATTTGACTTAAAGCTATCATAAAAGTCACTTCGTATGGAATCATTTTATGGTTTTATGGCCAATTTTTGAAACTTAAAGGTAAAAACAAAGTAGCAAAGGGTAAATACTCGAGTATACTAGCGTTTCTATTGAAAAAGAAACTCTACAGTAGGGGCGTCAATGGTTCGGTTCGACCGGTTATTTTATAAAATTTGTACCATATCAATTTTTCGATTATTCTATTATGTATAACCAAAATTAGACTTTTCAAAACTGTCCCAATCATGTCGGTTTCTCTTCGGTATCGGTACGGTTTGGTTAATTTTCTGTATTTTTTTTATATCATGTAAAATTCACCAGTAGAAGTAGAATGCAATAACATACGTTCTTTTATAAGACTTAACAAAAGATGGCAAGAGTATAGATCCATCAACTATTCTACAACAGCGTAAAAGAAATCAAACAAAGGCAAAGAAAATATAAATCACACGAGTTGAAAGATATACCAAGCTGGGACTCAAGAATAGAGTTTATAGAAGATTAAATATTCAAAAAGATAAATCCAAATTATATGAAAAGAAACATATTTAGTACATTGTAGTTTGCTACTCATAATCGCTAGAATACTTTGTGTCTTGCTAATAAAGATACTTGAAATAACTTAGTTTAAGTAAAAATAGCATAATAGGTTTTAGGAATTAGTATTTTGAGTTTAATTACTTGTTGGGTTGTAATAGTTTTCATAATTTCAAGGCCCAAAGAAAATTTAATGCATTATTACTTTTAAACTTACTAAATAAATATATTTTCTACATGTAAAATTTATTCGGTACGGTTCGGTATTTTTTCGATTTATTTTTATAAAAATAAAAAACCTACCCTAATTATCGGTGCGGTTATAGATTTATATAAAAACATACGGTTTCTTAAAAAGAAACCTAAAACTTAATTCGGTGTGGTACGATTCGGTCGGTTTTCAAATATCCATTGACACCCCTGCTCTACAGCATATGCTTGTTCTGTCCAGCCAGTTTTATATTTGTTTGAGCTGTACATATTCTCTTTTGGTAATAAATACAAATTGTTTATTACAAAATTTATTGAAGGCAAAAGAAATATTAGAGCATGGGTAAATAAGCGACTCTGCCTAACCTAAACACCTGGTTTCCCTACAGGCTGTAGCTATCAATCAATTATGAAAACAGCATCTTGATTTTATTCTTAATCCCATAAACTAAATGCTACATAGATAACGAACAAATAGTTAAATCTTTATGAATTAAAACTACAGTTTAATGGTTACAATTCATCCCTACATCAATTAAATATTTAGATTAATAGTAAGCCTCCTGCCCTTTTTATGGGCCAATCCCACCTTAAAACAAATTAAAAAGAAAAGAAAGTAAAAATTGCACGGGTCGACCAAACCTATACTCATTTTTTAAAAAAGTTTTAACTTGTACCCACTTTTTAAATAACTTCTTGTGCGTAATTGTGTGCGCAAGATAGTAGTACCACAAAGCTAACTATTGGCATAATGTGTTTAATATTAACATAAAGTACATCATACATATAGATGTATATGCGGAACAAAGTTGTACAGGTACATTCTTAAGCTTGCTAGAAAGTCCAAAACAGTCAAATTGTTCATGTTCATGTTGGCGAGATTGGATAAAATCTTGAGTTTAGGAGTTGCAACTGGTAACCCATGCTTCATCTTGCTATTCACTGAAAGACATGGAAAAGCATGCATTAGAAATAAAACATAGTATACGAAGGTAAATCCATGATGATCTACAATAAAAGCAGTGGCAAAGACAAAATATTAACAACAGGAAATATTGGTGAGGCGTAAAAGGGATTCTTGAGAAAATTGTGGCAATGCTGGAAACAGAATCCCATGGTAGCAAAAATTTCAACATAATGTAAGATCAGTGGGAACATGAGTCAAAAATGGACCTTACTGCTCATATAAAGTAATTCTTCACCATGGTCATTCTTCCATGAAAGAACCTGTTTTCCATGCAGGCTAACCTGGAGATAACAATATACGTAAGTGGCACATAAGCAAATGGGGAAATGTCATCCGATTCTAAAGTTATATCCAAAATTTAGTATCCAAAAGAAGACCAATATTTTATTGTCTCCATTGCAGAGTTTAAACAAAATATCTGAAGAAGATTATTCAACAATGAATATGAAAGTAATGCACCATTTCTATATGTAATAAGAAAGCTATCAATTGTAAGTTAGAAATCCTTATAACCCCTTTTAAAAGGGTAAGGAGAGAACAATTACACATTATATACAACACCAGGAGGAAAATAAGATGTCACCTATGTTTTCTAAGTGAACAAAGATAATTCTCAAGTGTTGTGCATATGCCCGTCAATCGAGACCTTTTGTGAGGTTCTTAAACATAATATATGAGACGACAAAGATTGTAGGATTCTTAAGAGATATAGGTCTCTTTCTTGAACACACAGGCTATGGAGAAAATGAACTAATCTCAAATGACATGCCAAAGCAATCAGTTTCTATCTATTTTTCCCACCAAAACTCATTTGTGCTTTACCCGAGCTTATTAATAGGAAGAATGTTTACAAACAATAAAATCCATACAAACTCCAACTACCAACATGAAAATTAAAATTTTATGTAGTGCCTCCTTCTTGAGAAACACTTTCGTGGCGCCCAACTTGAGTCAACCACTTCCCAACAAGTATTAAAAAATTAAAGATATTTAGGAGACTTGGAAGGAAGAGCTAATTCCCTGAATAACTATAGATTACTCGTCACTGCTCACCTACCATCAGACGGACCAATTATCTTTTGCTATGGCAATCTTCTTTATTTTGTTTTTAATTATTTTGGTTCCTAGAGATTTTTACTAAAAGTTAGAATTCGATTGTTTTACATTCTCATCATCTTTTAGCCAAAGAGGGACATCATGTAGAGTAGGAATTTCCTCCGCAAAAAATGAGAAACTTTGAGAATGTACTATTTTACTTCATAAACAAAAATAATACTCAGAAAGAGGCAAGAAAGATGAAATGAAAATCTACCAATAGATAAACTTAGAAACAAAAAGATAAAAACTAAACCAGTAACAAACATATGAGGAGGAAAACATTGGATTTATGAGTTACTTCTTCCTTCATCTACCATTCTTCCAACTTGTAAAAAACAGAAATGCCTATTACAAATAAGAATGGTAAATCACCTTACCTTTACCTATTTATTTGTCTAGTTTCATTCTTTGTGTGTATTCGTTGAATCAAAGATTTTATTTTCTTGCATGTAGATAATGGCAACAAATAGACAATGAAAGACCAACACCTGAGACGATGAAGAATGGATCTTATCTATCTTATTCTCTATCATAAAAGTATTGTTCTCAGGTTAATGCAGATTTATGCCATGTATGAGCCAAACAATAGTCAACAATTTTTTCTCATCTACTACTTCAAGTCATATCTCTTAAAATCTTTACCCATGATTAATCAGCTCACATATTCTTGAGAGTCTATGCAAAAGAATGTTGTCAAATAAATCATATAGGATTTATCACACTCCATACTGCCTAGAAGAGTAATCAATGATTACATTTAGATAAACTCGCAATCAGTTCAAAACCAATAATTTCTGAAGTCCACATTACCACCAAAATGTGAAACAAGCAAAAAAGTATTATTCCTTCCTTTTATTTCCTCCGTAGTCACCGCATGATGTCACACTTCTTACAATTTATCTTTTTCTCGGAGAGCACCAGCAGGGTTAAATCACAAGCAAGAGATTAAATTACCTTATCAGCTTTTCTATCCGGTTTCCCAACGTTTTCACTGTAAGTGCTTCCAACTTTCTGCGTTCCGTCACAACTTTCAGATCTTCAAGGCAAAAGAGCAAATAGGACACAGACTGGTCATCATCTAAAGGTGTATTTGCCACACATCGACCAATATCTACCAGTTCATTTATCTGTGACATAAAAAATTATAACATCAAAATGTCAAAATTCAGAACTCCTGAAAATATGGAAGCAGGTTAGTTAAAGAAGTCGATACCAAATATACTACACTAACACGAGCAACTAGGGGTGTAAAAACCGAACTGGAAAACCGCACCAAACCGAAAAACCAAACCAAATCGATTAAAAAACCCGACTAGGTTTGGTATTGAGTAAAATAACTGTCACGACCCAATCCCCGAATCTGGTCGTGATGGCGCCTCTCGTGAAGACAAGGTCAGCCAGACCAAAACGGAACACCTCTTTTAAACAGTTAATCATCATAAACGGTAATAACATATAATATAATACTCATAAATTGCAGAATTTAACAATTATAACCGCAAGAACCATCCCGACACATGCCCAAACCGGGGTGTCACAAGTCACGAGCATCTACTAGGGTATAAATACAGCTGAAAGCCTGGAGTGTACAAATACAGACTAATTAAATAAGGAGAGAGAAAAGCATTGTTGCGAACGTCGGCAGCTACCTTGCTAAACTCTGATGACTCTGCCTCCGATCAGCCAAAACATACCTGAAACTGCACACAAGGTGCAGGGAGTAATGTGAGTACTCCGACTCAGTGAGTAATAATTATAAATAATGGCTGAAAGTATGAAAACACGTAAAGGCACAAAGCAATTCCATATATCAAGTAGTAAAATCACTTAAAGCAGTAAATCAATGAAGAAATCAAATGATATTCCTTTTAAAACAAGTAAAACCGGTAGTTTAACAGGTAAATAACAAGTAGAAATCCGCCCCTCGGGCACAGTATCAATCGCTCAGCATAGTATCAGCCCCTCAGACTCACTCTCAATACAGTATCAGCCCCTCGGGCTCAGTATCAATCACTCAGAACAGTATCAGCCCCTCGGGCTCACTCTGTCCAAAAATCATCACAAGCCCCTTGGGCTTAGTAAAACAGTAGTAATCAGCCCAAAACATGATGTAGAAATATCATTTAAGTTTCAAATCTGAGTAAAAGTGGCTGAGTTTGTAAAAAAAAAGTAGATATCAATAGGACTGAGTTCAAATAATAAGTCAAGCAGTGAGGAAACAGTGATAAAAATCCCCGAAGGGTTCAAATAGTTGGCACGAAGCCCAAATATGGCAATCAGCCCAAATCATGATGATAACAAATGAATTTCAGTCAAATATTCGGTAAAATCATCAATCGGGATGGACCAAGTCACAATCCCCAGTAGTGAAAGACCCTCACGCTCATCATCCAGCGCGTATCTTGCCTCAATATAGCACCACGACGTGCAATCCGGGGTTTCAAATCCTCAGGACATCATTTACAACCATTACTCACCTCGAACTGGCTAATTCTCTAGCTCGCGACGCCTTTGCCCTTCGAATTAGCCTCCACGCGTCGAATCTATCCAAAATCAGAACAAATACACCACAATATGCCAAGGGAACAAAGCCCAAGCGAAAACATTCGAAAAATAGCAAAAATCCCGAAATTAGCAAATCTCGAGCCCCAAGCCCACGTCTCGGAATCGATTAAAATTTACATTTTCAGAATCCTCATACCCTCACGAGTCTAACCATACCAAAATTATTCAATTCCGATACCATTTGGTCCTTCAAATCATCATTTTACATTTTTGAAAGGTTTCACAATTTTCTTCCCAAATCACGAATTAAATGATGAATTCAGTGATAGATTCATGTATGCTAGCGAAATTTGAGTTAAAATCACTTACCCCGATGAATTCCTTGAAAAACCTTCAAAAAATCGCCAAAATCCGAGCTCTCTAGGTCAAAATATTAAATAAACCCAAAACCTCGTATTTATAGGGTACCCCTCAGGTTTCAGCCTCCGCGGGCTGCACCAAATCGACCGCGGTCCGCGCAAGCCAGTGCGGTCCGCGCAAACACAACCGCGGCCGCACAGGCCTTCCTCTACAGTGACAGGTTTTAGTATTTTGGCCATAACCTTTGCTACAGATGTCCAAATTGTGATAGCTTTACCTTTCTGTATACTAGACACGAAGGGCTACAACTTTCGTTTTTAAATCATCTTAAAATTCCTTGTGGATCAAAAGATATGAGCTTTCGAAGCTGGACCGACGATCTGCAGATCTTCATAACCGTAGCCGCGGTCACTTTTACGCGCCCAGCACTAAGCCAGCGCGCCCAACGCTAATTCTACCGTGGCCAGCGCTAACAATTCTGCCCCCATCTATTTTCTAAGTTCCGAAATGTCCGTACTCGCTCAAAACTCACCCGAAACACACCCGGAGCCATCAGACCTCAACCCAAACATACCAACACCTTCCATAACATCATTAACACCTAGTCGAGTTTTCGAATCACTCCGAACAACATCAAAACACAAAATCAACTTCAGATTCAAGCCTAAGAACTCCAAGAACTCTTAAATTATGCTTTTGATCAAAAAATCTATCAAATCTCGTCCGAATGACCTGAAATTTTGCACGCGCATCCCAAATGACACAACGAAACTACTGGAACTCTCGGAATTCCATTCCGACCCCTATATCAAAATCTCACCTATCGACCGGAAAGTGTCGAAATCTCAATTTCGCTAATCCAAGCCTAAACCTTCCACGGACTTCTAAAATGCATTTTGATCACGCTCCTAAGTCCCAAATCACCTAACGGAGCTAACCAAATCATAAAAATTCTCATCCGAGAAAAAATACACATAAGTCAAATTTTGGTCAAACCTTTCAAATTTTAAGCTTTCAACTAAGACTGTTCTTCCAAATTCATTCTGATTAACTTGAAACCCAACACCAACGATTTACATAAGTCATAATACACCACACGGGACAAGTCATGCCCGAGAACTGGCGGGCGAAATGCAAAAGCTCAAAGCGGTCGGTCGGGTCGTTACAATAACCCGAACCAAACCGACATATAAATATATAAATTGTATTTATATTTTTAAGACTTTATAGTGATTTTTCTTTAGAAAATGTAGAAATATTTGGGATCCTCTCATGTATTAAGCTTGAAAGTGTAAATTAACAAAAAATTATTGTTAGACGACTAAGAAAATAACTATCATGTGTTACTAGAAAAATTCTCCCATTAGAATATTTTAATAGATCATATATTTGTCAATTTTTTCCATATTTACTAAAATATATTCACTTATCAAAGCTTTATCTATAAATTTAACAAAGTAAGATTGAAATAATATTCTTGTAACAAAAAAACCTGAAAACCCAAAAAACCCGACAAAACCGAACCAATCCAAACCGATATAGTTGGTTTGGTTTGGTTTTGATAAAAACCGAACCAACCCGGTCCATGTACACCCCTCCGAGCAACTATAGGATATAAGATATATATTACTGAATTTTTACAGTGAGACAGGAAAATATCATTATAAACTCTTTTTCAATCAATATGTTGCAAGAAACACAAGGTTCTCAAACTTCAAATGGAGTAACTCCAAAGAATAAGACAGAAAATACGGTTCAAATCAGAAATGAAAATGCTAAGCATATTTCCACTTTAATAACAATTAAGCAATTACATATAATAAACCAATTCTTATCCTTTACAAATTCTGCAGTTTTAGGATCCCTATCTACTGCTGTAGAATGATCCATTTCAAGAACAGAAATTGGATAACATTATCCTCTCAAAAAGTATTGCTCAAACTTGCAGCACAACAGTTATTATTAAAGAGATGCAAGTGACGAATAAGGTCAAGAGGTAATTTTGATTACCTTTGTTTCATGCCTATGGTTAGTGGAACATAGTGGTTACTGGAATGTTTGTGTACAGGACAAAAAGTGAAAAGCAAGCTGCAGTGCAAAATTTATTTTCCTGCAAAACAACTGTTGATAAATATGAATTTTTTAAATAAATTTACATGTAATGGAGCCAATTAGAATTTTTACAGAACTACCACATGTACATATGTTGCTAAATTTCTAAGTTTTCGTAGGTAGGTCAGTGTTGTGAAGAGCGTCAAGTAAGGAAAAGCGAGAAGCTCCTTTTTGCTTAAAGCGAGAAAAAATGGCAGTAAGAACTAAGAAGAACTGGAGGACTAAAACGGAAAAATTGGCAGTAAGTAAGAAAAAAATTGGGCAGCATTTCGCTGCGAGTTTAAGGACCAAAACGAAAATAAAAAGAAGAAGAAGAACTGAAGGGGAAAAAATTGGCAGCATTTCGTGGCTATTTTAGGATAGAAGAAGAAGAAGAAGATGAAATCACATACCTGGCCTTGAACTCGATGAGCTTGAACTTTGCTCTGCTCCTCAATGATGTTTGGAAAAAGATACATTTTTTTTAATGTTGCACAAGATGTACACAAAACTTCTAGACCCGGCAACTCCGAAGGACGGGGCAGTCACTAAAAATACTGAAACAATCGCTACTGTCGCTTCTCGCTACAATCGTACTTCTCGCTTTTTGGAAGAAGCGCACGCTTCAACTAACGTGCTACGCTTCTTGATTTAAGCGCTGAAGTGAGCGCTTTTCACAACACTGGTAGGTTATTTCTATTTTGTGGATAAACGCATAGGAGTTGACATGACATCAGAGTATACAAACTATCTCTGATGTGGTTTTCTATTTAGTTACCTTTGTTCCATGAAAGCCAAAACTGATCGCAAAAAGGAGCTGATTAACCTGCAAATATTTTCGGGGAAAAAAAAGAAGATGAAAATGAAAATGGTTGTTGTTAAAGGATAGGTTTAGTATATAATTCAAACAATGAATGAGGAAGAGAAATTTTTGAGTGACCTTCATTTCATTTTCACTGGAGTCGTTTGCTCCAGTTTTTGTTTTAGCTTGAACAATTCACCTCGTTCAGTTGCTAGCTCTATTTCTCCATCAGAGGAAGACAAATCTTCTTTCTTTCTCTTGCTGCCTTCACCTATATCCGTTGTGGTTGGTGCAGGGAGAGAATGAATGATATTTTCTTTTTCAACGCATGATACAATATACAATTTTCCAGATGTTGCTCCTGAATTGCGTGCGAATGCTTTTTTCACTTGAATTTTGAACAGTTTTTGACTAAGCCTGCTTTGCACATCTTGCATTTGCAAGGACTCATTCTGAAAAAAGGAAATATATTAAGTTATTTTGCAAGTTCAATAGTAAAGTGATCGTGTGTGAATTGTTTACTTAGAATACATACATTAACTGAAGCTCGCTCATAAACTTCTTCTGCAGTAAGACATAATATTTTCTCTCCTTCTTTACCCATAACCATTCCAAATATTGAGCCAGAGGTATCTTGAAGATTCACATCAAATCGATACCTGTATTATATGTGTGAAAGTCAATAAGAGTTTAGGGCAGAGTCTGATTATGCTTTGGATGTATCTATAAAATTAGATAAGAAAGTACCCGGGAGTCAACATATTTTGTTGATTGCAGTTCATGTTGAATTTGGCAAAGTCCCACATTGTGGGTTAGCCATTTGGTTGGGAAATTTTTCCTATAAAAGAAGGCCTAATGTTTAGTATTTAGACACACGTCTCATTTGCCTTCTCATCTGTTTAAGACATTTGTATCTTCTCTCTTTAGTATTATTTCACTTGTATTTTTGGAGTGAAATAAAATATTGGTTGTGTCCGAGGAGTAGGCAAAATTAGCCGAACCTCGTAAATTCTGGTGTTCCCTTTATTGTTGCTTTATTGTCTTATTTATTATTTGGTGGCTGTCATAATTTTTGGTATAGTAGTTGTGACTTATTCACACTATATACATTTGGCTTCCGCAACAATTGGTATCAGAGCCAGCAGAGGAGGAAACAAATGAAGATTATCCTCTGGAAGGAGAGCCAGTAGAGGAGATTCCAACTCAGGAACCTCAACAACAACTTGAATCAATAGCAACCAGCAGGCCAAAAAGAACAATAACGAAACATGTTCGTCTCATAGAGACGGTTGCTTGTGCAACCTCAATTGTAGCTGATGATGTTCCTACTACTTATAAAGACGCTGTCCAAAGTTCAGAAGAAGATAAGTGGAGGATTGCCATGAATGATGAAATACAGTCCCTTCATCAGAATCATACATGGAGATTGGCCAATCTCCCGAAGGGAAAGAAAGCAATTGGGTGCAAATGGGTATTTGCAAAGAAAGAAGGATTTCCTAACCAAGTAGATGTTCGCTACAAAGCAAGATTGGTGGCCAAAGGATATGCTCAAAAGGAGGGAATTGATTACAATGAAGTGTTTTCTCCAGTTGTAAAATATTCCTCCATTAGAATTATGTTGGCTTTGGTAGCACAATTGGATTTGGAACTAGTTCAGATGGATGTAAAAACTGCGTTTTTACATGGAAACTTGGAGGAGGAAATCTACATGACTCAGCCAGAAGGATTCAAAGTTGCTGGAAAAGAAAATATTGTGTGCAAACTTGAAAAATCATTGTACGGATTGAAACAATCTTCTAGACAATGGTACAAGCGATTTGACGAGTTTATGTTGCGGCAAGGGTACAAGAGAAGCAAATACGATCATTGTGTGTATTTGCGCAAGCTTAAAGATGGTTCCTTTGTATATCTTCTCCTATATGTTGATGATATGTTGATAGCTTCCAAGAATTCGGAAGAAATTGATAAGTTGAAGATTCAACTGAAGAAGGAGTTCGAGATGAAGGATCTAGGTGAGGCAAAGAAAATTCTTGGCATGGAGATAATAAGAGATAGACGTTCAAAGAAACTCTGTTTATCTTAAAAGGAATATTTGAAGAGAGTACTTCAATGTTTTGGCATAGATGACAAGACTAAGCCAGTTAGTACTCCACTTGCTCCCCATTTTAAGCTGAGTACTACTATGTCGCCAAAGGATGAAGTTGAACGAGAGTATATGTCAAAGGTACCATACGCAAATGCTATTGGTAGCTTGATATATGCAATGGTCTGTACGAGACCTGACATTTCACAAGCTATTGGAGTTATTAGCAGATATATGCATAATCCAGGAAAGGAGCATTGGCAAGCTGTGAAATGGATTCTACGGTATATTCATAATACTGTAGATGTCAGGTTAGTTTTTGAGCAGGAAGATAATCAGTTTGTAATTGGATATTGTGACTCAGATTTTGCGGGTGATCTGGACAAACGAAGATCAACTACTGGTTAGGTGTTTACTTTTGCAAAGGCACCAGTTAGTTGGAAGTCTACTTTGCAGTCAATAGTTGCTTTGTCTACAACAGAGGCAGAGTATATGGCTATTACAGAGGTTGTGAAGGAGGCAATTTGTCTTCAAGGATTGCTAAAGGAGCTTGGTGTTGAACAAAAAGGTATCACAATTTTTTGTGATAGTCAAAGTGCTATTCAATTAGCGAAGAACCAAGTTTATCATGCAAGGACGAAGCACATTGATGTTCGGTATCATTTTTTACGAGAAATCATAGAAGAATGTGGAGTCACGATGAAGAAAATTCATACTACAGAGAATCCTGCTGATATGCTGACAAAAGTGGTGACTGCGGTCAAGTTTCAACATTGTTTGGATTTGATCAACATTGTTGAACACTGAAGATTGAAGATGAAGACACAACCAAAATTTGTTATTGAGAGAAGATTGAAGATGTGGAATTTTGCCAAGGTGGAGATTTGTTGAATTTGGCAAAGTCCCACATCGGTGGGTTAGCCATTTGGTTGGGAAATTTTCCCTATAAAAGAAGGCCTAATGTTTAGGATTTAGACACACCTCTCATTTGCCTTCTCATCTGTTTAAGGCATTTGTATCTTCTCTCTTTAGTATTATTTCACTTGTATTTTTGGAGTGAAATATAATATTGGTTGTGTCCGAGGAGTAGGCAAAATTATCCGAACCTCGTAAATTCTGGTGTTCCCTTTATTGTTGCTTTATTGTCTTATTTATTATTTGGTGGCTGTCATAATTTTTGGTATAGTAGTTGTGACTTATTCACACTATATACATTTGGCTTCCGACACATCGGATAACAGCCCTCTTACATCATATGGCATTGGTTCAATACGATTAAGGAACCATGATGGAATGATCAGAACATTAACAGATGTTCGATTTGTACCGGATTTGAAGAAGAATCTCATCTCTGTAGGATCCCTAGAATCAAAAGGGTTCAAAATCATTGCATAAAATGGAGTGATGAGAGTATGCTCCGGTGCACTAGTGATAATGAAGGCTAATCGGAAGAATAATAATATGTACCGCTATCATGGCAGTACAGTTATTGGGACAACGACAGTGACATCCAGTGACGACAAAGAGGCAGAAGCAACCAATCTATGGCACATGCGCTTGGGACATGCTGGAGAAAAATCCTTGAAAACTCTATCAGATCAAGGATTGTTAAAAGGAGTCAAGGCTTGCAACTTGGAGTTTTGTGAGCATTGTGTTAAAGGGAAACAGACAAGGGTTAAATTTGGTACAGCGATCCATAATACTAAAGGCATTTTGGATTATGTACACTCTGATGTTTGGGGTCCTTCCAAAATACCTTCATTGGGTGGGAAGCACTATTTTGTAACCTTTGTTGATGATTTTTCCCGAAGAGTATGAGTGTATACAATGAAGAGCAAAGATGAAGTGTTGGAAATTTTTCAAATGGAAGATGATGGTGGAGAATCAAACAGGCAAGAGGATCAAGTGTATTCGCACAGACAATGGAGGTGAATACAAAAATTATCATTTCAATAAGGTTTGTGAAAATGATGGCATCGTCCGACACTTCACTGTTAGACATACACCACAACAGAATGGAATGGCAGAACGTATGAACCGGACCTTGCTGGAGAAGGTACGGTGTATGTTATTCAATGCTGGCTTGGGCAAAGAATTTTGGGCTGAGGCAGTTACATATGCATGCCACCTCATTAATCGCTTACCATCTGCTGCTATTGATGGCAAGACACCATTTGAAAAATGGTATGGAAAGCCTGTTGTAGCTTATGACTCTTTGCACGTGTTTGGCTCAACTGCATATTATCATGTGACAGAGTCGAAATTGGATCCAAGGGCAAAGAAGGCTATTTTTATGGGAATTACTTCTAGAGTCAAAGGATATCGCTTATGGTGTCCTATGACAAAGAAAGTAATATTCAGCAGGGATGTTACCTTTGATGAATCTGCTATGGTAAATAAGGTAACAGAAGATACCAAACAAAATAAAGGTGCTTCTAAGCAGGTGGAGTTTGAGGGAAAATTTATTTTTCCTACACAAGAAGCAGAGGAGGAAACAAATGAAGATTATCCTCTGGAAGGAGAGCCAGTAGAGGAGATTCCAACTCAGGAACCTCAACAACAACTTGAATCAATAGCAACCAGCAGGCCAAAAAGAACAATAACGAAACCTGTTCATCTCATAGAGACGGTTGCTTGTGCAACCTCAATTGTAGCTGATGATGTTCCTACTACTTATAAAGATGCTGTCCAAAGTTCAGAAGAAGATAAGTGGAGGATTGCCATGAATGATGAAATACAGTCCCTTCATCAGAATCATACATGGAGATTGGCCAATCTCCCGAAGGGAAAGAAAGCAATTGGGTGCAAATGGGTATTTGCAAAGAAAGAAGGATTTCCTAACCAAGTAGATGTTCGCTACAAAGCAAGATTGGTGGCCAAAGAATATGCTCAAAAGGAGGGAATTGATTACAATGAAGTGTTTTCTCCAGTTGTAAAATATTCCTCCATTAGAATTATGTTGGCTTTGGTAGCACAATTGGATTTGGAACTAGTTCAGATGGATGTAAAAACTGTGTTTTTACATGGAAACTTGGAGGAGGAAATCTACATGACTCAGCCAGAAGGATTCAAAGTTGCTGGAAAAGAAAATATGGTGTGCAAACTTGAAAAATCATTGTACGGATTGGAACAATCTTCTAGACAATTGTATAAGCGATTTGACGAGTTTATGTTGTGGCAAGGGTACAAGAGAAGCAAATACGATCATTATGTGTATTTGCGCAAGCTTAAAGATGGTTCCTTTGTATATCTTCTCCTATATGTTGATGATATGTTGATAGCTTCCAAGAATTCGGAAGAAATTGATAAGTTGAAGATTCAACTGAAGAAGGAGTTCGAGATGAAGGATCTAGGTGAGGCAAAGAAAATTCTTGGCATGGAAATAATAAGAGATAGACGTTCAAAGAAACTCTGTTTATCTTAAAAGGAATATTTGAAGAGAGTACTTCAACGTTTTGGCATAGATGACAAGACTAAGCCAGTTAGTACTCCACTTGCTCCCCATTTTAAGCTGAGTACTACTATGTCGCCAAAGGATGAAGTTGAACGAGAGTATATGTCAAAAGTACCATACGCAAATGTTGTTGGTAGCTTGATGTATGCAATGGTCTGTACGAGACCTGACATTTCACAAGCTATTGGAGTTATTAGCAGATATATGCATAATCCAGGAAAGGAGCATTGGCAAGCTGTGAAGTGGATTCTACAGTATATTCATAATACTGTAGATGTCGGGTTAGTTTTTGAGCAGGAAGATAATCAGTCTGTAATTGGATATTGTGACTCAGATTTTGCGGGTGATCTGGACAAACGAAGATCAACTACTGGTTATGTGTTTACTTTTGCAAAGGCACCAGTTAGTTGGAAGTCTACTTTGCAATCAACAGTTGTTTTGTCTACAACAGAGGCAGAGTATATGGCTATTACAGAGGCTGTGAAAGAGGCAATTTGGCTTCAAGGATTGCTAAAGGAGCTTGGTGTTGAACAAAAAGGTATCACAATTTTTTGTGATAGTCAAAGTGTTATTCAATTAGCGAAGAACCAAGTTTATCATGCAAGGACGAAGCACATTGATGTTCGGTATCATTTTGTACGAGAAATCATAGAAGAAGGTGGAGTCACGATGAAGAAAATTCATACTACAGAGAATCGTGCTGATATGCTGACAAAAGTGGTGACTGCGGTCAAGTTTCAACATTGTTTGGATTTGATCAACATTGTTGAACACTGAAGATTAAAGATGAAGACACAACCAAAATTTGTTATTGAGAGAAGATTGAAGATGTGAAATTTTGCCAAGGTGGAGATTTGTTGAATTTGGCAAAGTCCCACATCGGTGGGTTAGCCATTTGGTTGGGAAATTTTCCCTATAAAAGAAGGCCTAATGTTTAGGATTTAGACACACCTCTCGTTTGCCTTCTCATCTGTTTAAGGCATTTGTATCTTCTCTCTTTAGTATTATTTCACTTGTATTTTTGGAGTGAAATAAAATATTGGTTGTGTCCTAGGAGTAGGCAAAATTAGCCGAACCTCGTAAATTCTGGTGTTCCCTTTATTGTTGCTTTATTGTCTTATTTATTATTTGGTGGCTGTCATAATTTTTGGTATAGTAGTTGTGACTTATTCACACTATATACATTTGGCTTCCGCAACACATACAATGAATTTCTCTTCTGATTGGATTCCTCACTTCTTGTCCACAGTTTGGACATATTAAAACGTAAAAACACTCGAGGTCACTTGGAAGTGATATTTTTGCCTCAATGAAAAAGGTGTGTCCTTATGTTACCAAAGTGAGTAATTTTTGTAAGGACAAATACTTATATCATTGTATAAAATATGTGAATAGAAATTATACTGACGTCCTGCTGTGATTGAACATTTGCAATTGGCACTATTTCTTCATCCACTGGAACAGAAATAAGAGATCCGAATGTGGATGTGCTCCTCACAATGAAAGAAGCAAGCATGTCTTTGTTTTCTACGATCCTGTCCCAAAAGTAAAAATGACAAACCTTAGAATGTTAATAATAAGAAAGAAACATGAACAATTAATGTGATGCCATTTACGTAGTTGCAGACATTGTTGTTTGTTGATAAGGTGGATTAATCTGTATGGTTGTGTTAAACCTTGTTGTCAATGATGTGCCTGCATAAATTACATTAAGAAATTACAAAATCACATTGGTTCTTTGTATAAGATGAAATATTGCTGATTTTAGTTTACCATTGTATTTCGACACCCCAATACGTCTTGCAAGAATGATGGGATACTCTTGGAATTGCCCAAGGAGTTTCTTTCCCTCATCTTCAATAATACCTTCTTCCCATATTGTGAATGTGAAAGTTTGCTTCCTGTGTAAATTGAAGGGACAAATATTTATATTACTTTTTTATATAATTAGATAATAAGTATAAAGAAGTGTCTGAAAAGCTTATGACTTGGCTAATAGACCTACCGAGTATCAATGAAGATGAGTTCCTGCAATCTTTTCTGCAGACTTGCAACATATCTTGGCGGAAAGCACTTGACAACAATTGCAAGCACATCTATTGACAAAAGGATTTATTAAAGTTAATAAGTAAATGTATAAAATAATAAATTCACAAGTTCTATTAAATTACTTGTTCATTGATTAAAGAATAAAATTTTCATACTGTGTTCTACGTTCTTAGTTGGATTCTTGATAGATCGAGAGGCTTGATCCTTAATGTCTCTAAAGGACGTCACAGCAAGTTTAGTGGGTGGCGGCAATGACAAATTTTCCAGTATCTCGCCTTCTGTAAATTGGATATGAATTCTGACCTTTAGATGTTTCGTTGGCATAATCTCTGGGATATTTAAATTTACTTTGTCTCATTTTTTTCATGCATGGACTTGTAGGATTTAAACTTCCACAAGGACCATGCATCATATGCTTAACAACCAAAGAATATAAATAACTATTTGTATTACCATCTGGTAGTTCGGCACAAACAACTTTATCATAAGCCTCAAGTGTCAATAATTTATACCCGTCAGCAAGTATAATGAGGAAATGAGCGTGAGGAAGACCTCGTTTTTGGAATTCTATGGTATACATAAAAGCAGCGACTTTTCCAAATATACTCTTTTTAACTATATCTGACTTAAGCTCTTCTACCTTTGCTTTAAATATGCGACTCACTAAATCTGGTCTGTTTTGTACTTCATCAGTTGGTAGTAAGAAATCTTCTATCTCTAGCCATGAAGGATTACATGTCATCGTTAGAAAGATATCAGGTTTTCCAAAATGTTGTACTAACGCAATGGCATCCATATATCGACGTCGCATATCTCTTGGACCTCTAGTAAAGCTAACAGGAAGGAATGTTTTTCTACCAATATTTGAAGCTTCTCTTTCGCCTAGTCTTAGAAGATCAGTATGTCCTTCTAATACCTCAATATCCGAAATAATTTTTGATTGAATAGGAAAAAGTCTAATCTCTGTGTTTCGAGTTTTATATATTCATCTACAAAATATTGTTGGAATAATCTTCCAGAATGTAAAGTTCCATTTTCTTCATCATCTCTAATTTGAAGTTTGTAGCAGTAATATTCTTGACAGGAAACAATATTTTTTTCTTCCTTTCTTTTTTCAAGATTTCTTGTTCTATGTTAAGTAGTCCATCAATTGAACACATATTAGTTACACTTGGAAGTTGCTCATGTTTGCAGGAAGCACGAGGCGTAGGAGAGCTAGTTTTTTGTTGAACCTTTTGGATGTCGCAATGCCATCCGTTTTCACCGTAGGGAAACAACAAAGGATATTGTAATGGGTCGTAGCAGCCATAGCAATAGTGAACCAGTTGGTTACTGTTACTATGGGTGTAGATACGAATATGGGATGTAGATAAAGAACATTCCAATTCTTCGTCAACCCATATTGTTGCGACTTCTGATACACTAGGTAAATTATATGTTCGTTGGTCCAAGGTAGAATCACACTTCAGTGCGATGTAAAAGTTAGATAAATCTGGAATGTCTGTCAAAGATTTCAGAAAGATGGAGTATGAATTAATTTTTAGAATGTTCATCAATTTTGCAATAACCGACCTATCAAGTTTTTCGGAAAAAGCCATCTTGTTAACTATATCCTCATCATTGTCATAAAAATAAAACTGCAAATTTTTGGCTTTGTTATCTCTGGGGGTGAGGTCATTTATAAAATGGTACATTTGTCCTTGAACTCTAAATGTATAGACACCTTGAGTTCTTTTTGCTAATTCCTTATCGTACTTTACTCCAAGGGAAGTAAATGTGAACATGTTGTATGTTCTAATATAAATACGGAAATGATTGGATTGATCGTTCACGCCAAAGTAAAGGCTTTTTAACTCAGAAGGTAGGCGTTGTGAAACTAATTTTACTGAACCATTACTATAGCAGAAGCTAGGAGTTTCATATTGAAATCTTCTAGCTCCGCAGAATTTACAATTTGGAACCCATTTTAGAATGGAAGGACAACTGGGTAGCTGGTTGATATTCCAGCACCCTACCTGTGTTGAGGTGCGTCCTGCAACATCATAAGTAGTTAAATTTTTATTATATGTTCCTGATGCCAACGTGTAATATACAGGCAGCACCTCAAAATATGTTAACTATCTGAAGATAACCTAAAATGCCGGAAGTTAATCGAATATTACAGTTCAATTCAACCAACCATTTCGGGAAGAAGAAGGTATGTCTCGGATGAAGGTAGCAGCTTGTCCTGGAATCATCCTTTGAGATTCGGAAGAAGAATGACTTTGATCAGAAGGTTTGGCGGAAGAAATTTCAGAAAGACGGCGTTTTCTCGCAGCATATTCAGTCCGACGTCGGCTTTGTTTTCTCGCAGCTAATTCCTTGTCCTCAAATCTTGCAGACTGGAAACTAATCACCATGATGAAATCTGTTCGGCTTTGTTTCCTATTGTTCATGTGTGAGACAAGAGCAAATAAGAAAAACTTCGCCAGTTACAAAATCAAAAACTTCAGTTCTAGAGCTGAAGTTTGCTAGTTACAAAAACAAAAACTTGCTACTTCAGTCCCGTCTACTAGAATGCTGAAGTTTTGCGTGATTGCCTTTGCTACTTGAAGTTACACGAAAAAGTGGGTACGCTTGCAATTTTTTTTGCAAAGCGGGCACAAGTTAAAACGTGACCCAAAAAGTGGGTATAGATGCAAATGCCCCGAAAAGAAAAGAAGATTAATTTAACCATCTTGGTAGAAATAAAGTATAAACATGAGTAGCAAATTAACACTTGTTTAGTTATCACAGTAAAAATTAGTCGATAAAATGTAGGGCAAAGTGACATTTTGTGCCAGTTGAGTGCCAGTAGGTATAGTAGAGTCAAATTTTAAGCAGGAGATATATAGATAAGAAACGAGGTAGATAATGAACGAGGATTGGAAACATGAATGAGAAAAATATCATGCACCATTTCGAAAAGTTTTCCTTTTTGTTTCTGGATGGTTTAAACAACTTAGCTTTACTCTAAATCTAGTCTATTTGAAATTACAAAATACATCAGCCACACAATCTCTCTAGGTAAAATTTTTTATCGATATCACATGTTCAGAATATAGATTTCTCATTTCTCTACGTCTAATCTTCCTCTCAAAATTATTCAAGATGCCTAGGCAAACATACGGGTATACTTTGGAGATAGGACACACGTTCTGCTTAAACAAGACTAAGGCAAGATAACAAAACAAAGACAGGTAGATTTAACCTCAAGAAAACTGACAGCAGTAAAAATTGTGTGAAGGAAATTGTGCCTATTAAATAAGGGATTAACTATTTTTCACTCTCAAAAACAAGAGAGAAAAATCAACAGATCGAAACTCTGCTCAATAACCATCAAGCCATTGCTACCTTCTTCTCTTCCTCGAGCTTCTTCAGTTCTGCCAGTCTTTCCGCCCATGCTCTATCCCTTGCAACTGCAGCCATTTTACGCTCTACTCTCTTATTCATTTTTTTCCGATGGGCCTCCTGCAATTGAGCTTTGCGCTTCTTCTTCTCAGCCTGTCCATGAAAATAAAACCAAATTTATAGTAAAGGACTAATTAACGAAACTAGGATCTCAGGAAGCAAACAAAAACGTATTAATTCAAGGAATGCACAGAGAATTTGCAGAAGTCCTTGAAAGACACTTCCTTTGTTTCTGAATAGTCATTCATACCATGCAAAATAACAATCTAGCTTTTATGAATGGGCGATCAACTTGTAGCAGGAGAGCCTTTTGATGCAATAAGCTAAGCACTTTCTTATTTTACTGTCCTAATAACTAGCTCCGCAGCAGGATAAGTTGGATTCGATTATCTGGGACAGGAGTTTATTCAAGTAAAAATGCTTTAAATGGGCATACCCCTAACATTTCATGGTGCAGGCCAGAGTGACTTAAGAGACATGCTCAGACATAGAGACGTGAAAGTACCAACATGTGCTGCGTCAAAATGGCAAACACAACATGGATCATCTGTTCAATGTTTTTTGAAATGGGGATCATCTGTTCAATGTTGTGTGTGCAGTAGACACAATATCATATCAATATATTAACCATCAGCAAAATAGCATATGAACGGCGTTTTGCACATTAAGTTCAATGCTAATATCCAGTTTCTGAAAGAGTGCTGCGGCCCTGAAATGTTTAATACTATTAAATGTGCAGCAAAACCTTACAATAATCCAATTATCTACTTATCAAGAAAAGAACACACTTTTTTGTATTCTAATGAAAAGGTAAAGAGAGAAGAACGAAGAACGCACTCTTCTCAAGAACCAAAGAGGATTCATCTCAGAAAAGACAAATGAAAACAAAAGCTGTAGCAACATACCAAAATAAACGCCTTTCGCTGCCCAATTCTCTTCTTCTCATTCCTTCGCTTGACACTTCCTTCATTGGGATTGTTTGGACTTATAGGTTCGCCAGGCACATATTTGACCCACGCATATGGACCTAAATTCCAAAAGAAAAACAAAGCTTCTAAGTTCGTTTCATTCTTTCTAGTCCAAAAGTTGATTAAAATCCTAAACATACAAAGTGTGTTTGCTACAATAGGAAATGTGTTTACGGAAAAAGTTTTCCTTTTTCAAGTATGTGGTTAGCTTGAACCGTTGATAAATATTTTCTGCAACGGAATATAATTTCCACCAAAAGAAGGGAAGTAACTTCCATAACTATGACGAAACGCGTGCCTTGACTATTCCATCAGGTACCTACCACCTCCCACCGGCACAAGTACCAGTTAATTCTGCCTACCAATGGGCCATTTTACTTTACAATCCCAAATCTTACTCTATATCAACCAACATTTAGACATTGTTGTGAACCTTTAATACTCAAATATATCATCAAACCACCATCCGCATGTCCTATCCTCCACCTTGTACGATTAAAATCCCAACCAAACACTAGAAAATGATTTCCCAAGCTAAAACATTTTCTATGGAAGAAACTTTCTATGGGGTAAATACTTTTATTAATACACATTCTCACCTTAATTTATGATTTAACTTTTTAACATTTCTTCTATGGAGTAAAAGATTTTCGTTTATGCTAAAAGCAAACAAAAACATCATAATTTGCGGAATGAAATGCCCAGCTACGAAAATGGCATAAAATCTTAAACCCTAAGATTCAAAATCAAACTAAAAAGAGTAGTAATTAATTACAACAGGAAAATGAAAATTATTAACCTGGCGGTTTCAAGCTAGCTCTTTTCCGTCGAGACTTGAGACTGGGTCTTCGCTTTGGGAAGCGAGTGTCAGTTAAGCTGTGGAAAGCACTGGACGGTGGAATCCATGGAAGTTTAGGGCGGAGATTGTTGAATAAATGACGGAGCTCCGGCGCCGGAGAGATGGTGGTCGCCGTACAGTTGAACGAAGGAAAAGCGGATGATGCTCGGGTCGATAAGAGTGCTCTCGAAACGGGTCGGATGATGGATCTTAGGGCTCCGAAACCCATGATTGTAGCTTGATTGATGACGGCGTTTCAGAGTAGTCTGAGAAGTAAGGAGAAGAAAAATGTAATGACGTAACGACGTCGTATGAAGAGTAATGGTATTGAGCTGCTACAAATTATAAGAATTGGAAATAGTTTATTTTGACAATTGAATTCCCGTGCAGTTGAATTTTATGAATCAAGAGTTTAAATTAAAATTCAAACCAATTTCGTACTAACTTTTTTTTATTAATTTTGATTCTTAATTTTAAACTATTATTTACATCTCATTTCATTTCTAATTTTCTATAATAAAGTAGGCTTGCATTAGAATGTAACTACAATCTAATTGCATAAAATAAAGAAGTATAAAATTGCAACGCTATTAGTAAATACTTATATTATTAATTATCAAATTAACATTTATTTGTAAATTAATTCACCTAATAATTATGCTTGATTGATATAATTTATTTTTTAGATCGATATAATACATATAAACCGAATTAATTGAGCAGAGTCTAGCATAAGTTAAAGTTTATCAAAATACCAAGCCGAACTAAGTTTAATTTTACCCTCCGTTAACTGAATTGAGTCCAGACTTTAATGGCTACGTTTTAACGGAGAATGAAGTTAAACAGGAACAAATTGCTTAAGTAATATTTCGAGTTAAAATTATATAATTAAACGGACATGAATAACCACATAATTTAACAGATAATAAAATTACACCATTTCACAGCTCCATAGTAAATTTAACCCTCTACCTTTAACCTTATACATTATACACAATATTGATAATATTGTTATGAAATATAACTCAAAGTAGCAATATGGAACAAGAAAATAAAAGTAATTTAGTAAAACATGAACAAGAAATGGAGACAGAAAGAAGGAAGAGATTTTCTTCTTTAATTGTGTGTATTTTTCTATCTATTACAAAGCCTTTATATAGGCATGAAAAGAAAATATGTTATGGAATATGTCATTGAACATAGAAAATATGTTAGTGAATATGTCACTAAACATTTGACATGAAGATCATGGAGGAAGAGTAGACATTCACCATAATATGATATTTATCATAACACTCCCCCTTGGATGTCCATAAATAATGTGCCTCGTTAAAACCTTATTAGGAAAAAACCCTATGGGAAAAAAAATTCTAATGAAGGAAAAAGAGTACACATATTTAGAAATACACCTTTTGGTTGCCTCGTTAAAAATCTTGCAAGGAAAACCCGATGGGACAAAATCTTGTAAGGGAAAAAGAGTACACCGCGTATTAACTCCCCCTGATGAGAAGCATCAGTTCACATCCTTCAGCCTTCGCATCCCAATCTTGTACACCAGTTTCTTGAAGGTTGACGCCAGTAGAGATCTGGTGAACAAATCAACCATATTATCACTTGATCGAATCTGTTGCACATTGATATCACCATTCTTTTGAAGATTATGTGTGAAAAATAACTTTGGTGAAATGTGCTTTGTCTTATCTCCTTTTATGAATCATCCCTTCAATTGGGCTATGCATGCTGCATTATCTTCATACAAAATTATGGGTAGTTTTTCACACTTCAAACCACATTTGTCTCAGATAAGATATATTATAGACCTCAACCAGATACATTCTCGACTTGCTTCATGAATAGAAATTACCTCAGCATGATTAGAAGAAGTAGCCACGATTGATTGCTTAGTCGATCGCCAAGATATGACAGTGCCTCCACATGTAAACACATAGCATGTTTGAGATCAAGCCTTGTGTGTGTCAGATAAATACTCTACATCGGCATAACCAACAAGGTTAGGATTGCAATCATTGCCATAAAATAAGCCCACATTGATAGTCCCTTTTAGATAACACAATATGTGTTTGATTTTACTCCAATGTCTCCTTGTAGGAGCAGAGCTATAGTTTGTTAAGACACTAACTGAAAATGTTATGTCACGCCTTTTAGTGTTAGCAAGATACATTAGTGCATCAATTGCACTAAGATATGGTACTTCAAGACCAACAAGTTCTTCATTATTTTCATGAGGTCGGAATGGATCTTTATTTATATCGAGTGATCTCACAACCATGGGGGTACTAAATGGATGTGCTTTATCCATATAAAATCGCTTTAAAATCTTTTCAATGTATGCTGATTGATTGATAAAATTTTCATCTTTCATATACTCAATTTGTAGACCAAGACAAAATTTTGTCTTTCCAAGATCTTTCATTTCAAATTCTTTTTTTAAACAGTTTACTGCTTTAGGAAGCTCCCTGAGAGTTGTAATGATATTTGAATCAACAACATACACAAAGATTATAACAAATTCAAATCCAGATCTTTTTATAAAGATACAAGGACAAATTTAATCATTCTTGTACCCTTCTTTCAATAGGTACTCACACAAGCGATTATACCACATGCGCCTTGATTGTTTCAATCCGTATAAGGATTTTTGAAGTTTTATTTAATGAATTTCTTGGAAACATTAATATGCTTCAGAACAATTTTAATCCTTCAATGATTTCCATTATACGCATATCAAGTTTTCATGTATTGCCAGGTTAAAACCTGAAATAATTATATCCACCATAAGAGAACATCTCTCCATATAATCAATGTGAGGATATTTACTAATTTTCTTGTGTCACAAGTCGTCTTTATGTCTATCGACATGAACTTTTTGCACAAGAACACATTTATACTTCCATTGGCTTTATACTTTCAAGTGTTGGGACTATCCGCCCAACTTTACATTTTTTCAAGTGAAGTCAATTTTCATTGCGTATTTTTCATTTGACCATTCATTTATCTGTCCAAATTTCATGATAGATTTGAGCTCAAGATCCTCATCAATATTAATAATATTGAGCGCTACTTATGTTAACAATATCGTCGATGATCATTTTATATCAGTTCAATTATTACACAATAAAGACATAACTTATTGAGATATCTTTATCTCATTATTTTCAGGTACCTGAGCCTCTCACAAGAGGTCTTACGAAGTATTATATCGTGGTGCTCTTCTAGAGCACTTGCCTCCTTATTATGATCATTTTGAACATTTGCCCTTCTCTTTCTTCAAGGAGTTTTATCTTTGGAACCGATTAGTCTGTTACGCTTCATGTGTGCCATAGACTCTGTCCCTCATGGACTTTATTCTGTTTGGAGCATTAACAACTGAAATATGACATTTAGCTTTAGGTCAGCAAATGCGTCTGGCAATAATTTATAAATTAATTATCACTTGAACTTCAAGTTCATATTATCACTTGAACTTCAAGTTCATATTATCACTGGCAATGTATTCATAATAATTCATTTCACGTATCACTTTCTCAGCTATCCATTTTCTCCCCCTAATGTTGGGATCACCAACACATTTCCTAAACTTCTTTGGGAACCCATCTTTGTGCATTGTGGTGGCATAATTAAATCATATAGCACATTCATATTTCTATATAGAAATTATTTGGTTCCTGACCCTGAACCGATTGTGATAGGGAGAAATTTTCATAACTTGGCTAGATGCGTACAAGTGCTGGTGTATATTAAATAATACATCTCATACCAAATTTTATTTTTGGGAGTTTTGTTCTCATAACCAATGATTTAGCTATAATTGGAGGCATACAATTTTTGCTAAACCAACTTGGATTTAAACCAGTATTATCAAGATAAATCATCATAATTTATATTCTGGAACTGTGCTCTAATAATTTGAGCAAGCAATCTTGCAAAAGTCAAATTGCAAGTTGATAACAAATGCACATGTGACCATAGAATAGATGCATCTATTAAAATCATATAATAGTAAACGGTCCACATGGCAGGTGACTGGGCCCATATATTTATCACCTTTTATTCGTTCCAGAAATCAAGGGATTCAATCCCAACCTTAACTGGTATATCATGAGAATAAGCAGCACAAGAGAATTCTTGAAGAATCTTCTATTCTTCAATATATGTCAATGTAATTCTTAATTAATTTTTTGCATCATAATTGAACCGGAATGGTCAACTGGTCATGCCAACTAATATTTATTTTAGTAAACCTCTAGTTTACTTGTGTCATATAATTCCAGCATCATGCTTATATTTGTGTAGTACAAATTAAAAAAAATCGGGTAATCTTTCATATTTACCTGGTATGATTATAGAAATATGAAGATATTCAATCTTCCTTTCATTTATAGTCTCAATGTGCCAATCACTTTGACTTATACATTTGAAATTAGAAAAGTTTCTTTTGAGACTTTACAATATCAATGGCATGAATAATTTTATTCATCCGGATAGTAACAAATTAGTTTTTTCGGAGCTCTTAACAACTTTTGTACTACAAGATCTTTTATCATACCATTCATATGGTAAATGTCTCCTTTACTGAGAAAATTATATCATAATAAATTGTCATGGTCAAAATTATTATAAGCAAAATCATTTCTTGCTTTAATTTTTCCTTTAATAATTTTTTATAAGGCATGTCAAAATATTTTGGCGTATCACATGTACGAGACCAATGACATATTCATGTAACCACACAATAATATTTATTCTCTTTATTTCACTCAAACCTCCCTTAAAGGTGAGTTGTGTGCTATTCATCCAATCATGCCTTGCATGTCTTTATTCATTACTTTTATCACATATTACCACATTCACCTTTAGGAATGAGTCAGCATTCTCAATGCTTATCACAAGTCACATTCTCTTCAAGGAATGGATCATAATGAGCGATGTGCTTCATACCAATTTGATGGTAAACATTGCCTTCATATTTTGAAGGACTATTTTGAGAACCCTTATTGTTCTCCTTTTATAATCATTGTGATGATTATTATTATTTGGAATGCTCAGTTCATTGTTCAACTACTTGTCTTCATTTAGACTTATTATGCACTGCTACCACATTCACTTCAAGAATAGAGCTAATCAAGTGGGACAATCTTCATGCCTTTTCATGAAAAATATATTATTTTTCTTTAGTCATCATTATATCATCAATATGGTACATTGAGACTCAAACCCAATGTCTTACCAATAGAAAGGCATGTTAGGCCATAATAAATTGGGACTCAAACCCAACTCTTATCATTATGGAGCATCAGGACTTGATCCTGATGTCTTACTCTCAATCAATGGCATAATAGGCTAAACAATATTGAGATTCATTCCCAAGCCTTAATTTCAATCACATGCCAATAAAGTTGTACACAACTAATTTGCAACTTAACAAATCAAATTTGTTTTCTTAAATAAGTGTACAAATCTCAAATCAGCGTAAAGCTTTATCAATTATTTGTAGCATCTATATGAAATACAACCATTTGTAGTCAGAATATTTCTTCTAAATTCTATTAGAGTTTAATTGGATCATAAAGTCATTGTCATAATATTTATTGAGCCTCTCTCGAAAATATTGTTGTTTTCGGGGTATACCCTACCTATTGGATTTGATTTAACGTCATGACTTTCCTTCACTCAATTCAACCAAGCAATTAGTGAATAAATTTATCAAAAGTACAACATATAGGTAACAACACATATATAGTACTAATATATAAATTCAGCATTTATATTACCTGAAAAGTGACATTATAGGTAACAACTTACCAGTTGTAGCTTATGCATCATTCATATAAAATACTTGAAAATGGTAAGTCAGTAGCAAGCATCAAGTAGATCATGGATACTCGAAAATTCCTCTTCTAGTAGTCATACTAATCACTGTTTGCTTTCAAATGATACGACCATAAATTATGAAGTATACTTTCTCAGTAGCTGATTTATTTTCCAAATTTCAAAGAAATAATTAATCAACCTAGATAAAGATGTGAAGTATTTCTTGTTTTCTTCAAGATGATTTATGCTTCTAATCAGTATGACATTTTTTTTATTCTCCCCCTTTTTTTTGGTACTATATGCAAGTGCAAAAATCCAAAAGGAAAAAATATTCATCCAAGTAAAAGAAAATGTTAAAAGCGGTAGGATAGATTTAAGATAGTTAACACACAAATATGCATAAGACAACTTATATAACATATCCTTGGTTACTATGACATGCCTCATATCAACAATTAACTGCTACTATGATTTTCACATATAGAACTTCGAAAATTTTATTCCATTCATGTGATATGAAAGATGTAATATTAATATGTGCTTATGTAATACATGTATGGTATGAAGTTGTGTGCATACGAGACATTAGAGGAATGACAAGTATAAGATAATCATACCTTCTTATGTTTCATTACTTACCATATGTAATTTCTCTTTACTTTCAACCATGAAATAATATATATGGCTTCTGATTGCAATATTTTCGGATGTAGGACAAGTTTGTAGATATATATAGAATTGGTTAGAGACTCGTGCTGATAACGTGTTATGACATATAACTCAAAGTAACAATATGGAACAAAGAATAAAAATAATTTAGTAAAACATGAACAAGAAATGGAGATAGAGAGAAGGAAGAGATTTTCTTCTTCAATTGTGTGTATTTTCCTATCTATTACAAGGTCTTTATATAGACATGAAAAATGAAGAAAATATGTCATGAAATATGTTATTGAACATAGAAAATATGTCAATGAATATGTCAACAAATATTTGGCATGAAAATCATGAAGTAAGAGTAGACATCCACCATGATATGATATTTATCATAACAAATATAACTTAAACTCTATTGATAATACATAACGAAATTGATTTGTTTTTTAGGTTAAGGTTCAAAATTTCGATAGTAAGGAATCTATATGCAAAATCTATAAAAGGAGGACAATATTCTCACAACTTCCAAACCTTCTGCACCAAAATTGTAATTCACCCTTTTCCTAACCAAGCAAATTCACAGTCGCCGTCACCATTCCTCAACTCAGCAACAATGGCGAAAATTAACGAAGCTCAAGTGCTCAAGGCAGTAAATGCTCTCCTCAAATGGAAGAAACTTCAATCCAAGAACCAATCTTTACTATCAGATGAAGAAGCAGAACAAGAAGAAGAAACAGAAGCTGAGGTATTAGAAGATAATTTCATTTATCTTATGTTAACTCTCAAGAAAATCCCACCAAAAGAACTCACCACCCCCCACAAAATCCCCCTCCCCCACCCCCTTTTTCACCCCCTTGAATCTTTTTCCGATATTTGTCTCATTATTGATGACAGACCCAAAAAACCCCTTAACTCAAAATCCAATCTTTATGCTGAAACAATGCAAAAGAACAAACCCCATATGTCAAAATCCAAACTTGATGTTGAAACAGTGCAAAAGAAGATAAAAGCTGAAGGAATACCAATAACTAAAGTTTTGAAATTTTCAAAGTTGAAGGCTGAGTACAAGTCTTTTGAGGCAAAAAGGGAGTTGTATGGTTCATATGAACTGTTTTTGACTGATAAAAGAGTGGTACACTTGCTTCCTGTTTTATTAGGGAAGCAATTTTACAAGAAGAAGAGGAAGGTACCTGTGCCAGTAGATTTGAGGGGGAATAGTAGTTGGAAAGAGGAGATAGAAAGAGCCTGCGCGTCGAGTTTGTTGTGTTTAGGGAGTGGGACGTGTAGTGTTTTGAAGGTTGGGAGGGGAGGGATGGAGAGTGGTGAAGTTATGGAGAATGTTTTGGCTGCTATTGAAGGAATTGTTGAGTTTGTTCCAAAGAAATTGGGTGGTGTTAGAGCTTTTCATTTGAAGTTTTCGGATTCATTGGCATTGCCTGTTTATGAGGATTTGCCTGATTCCAAGATTGAAGATTTGAAGGAGCCAAAGGCGACGAGGAAAAATTGAATAAGGATCAGAAGCATGGTGATAACAAGAAAGTGTAACTGTTCTAGCTATGGATAATTGAGAAGAAAATGAAGGATAAAAAGTGAACGGGTGGGATTTCAAAAGGTTTTTCCAGATAGAAATCGGCGTAAGTATTGAGTTGTAGGCTCACAACCAAATGTTATATGTTCTTTAGAAAATTTGGACAAAGTGTTTGCATTTTGATTCTTACAATGCTTAGGTTCAAGTAGCCAGTGAATACAACAATGTGTTTTTTTTCCTTTTGCTGTTCTTTTGTTTTCTGATTTGATCTAGTTCTTCCAACAATGCTGTTGCTTACATTGTTGTTTCAAATGGGAAATTCCAATGTTTACCTCTTGATAGATTATCAATGTGGACAGTTTAATTATGATCATAGTGAGACTCTTTATGATCATGTGTTTCAGCAGGTTTTCTTGTTATCTTGCTTTTGTTGGTACTATTTCATGTTATTGTTTCCTATCCATGGTTTATATACTACTATTATTTTCTTTTCAACGAATGTTGTGACTATGTTTCTCCTGAGCCGAGGGTCTAGTGGAAACAACCTCTCAAAGGCTGCGTACATACTATCTTTCCCAGACCCGATTTATGGGATTAAACTGCATTTGTTATTGTTGTTGTTTCAAATGCCAGTGTTTCATCCTTATCTGATTTAGTTGTTATGTTCATTATACTTGCAAATATCTCTTTAGAATTCATTCGTGTGAGAGTTTAGCTGTATTTTCTTGAGCAGTCATAAACTTTAGGAAATGGGGACTGATTCATAATCTGTCTTATTTTCAGTTGTATAAATCTAGACTTATTGATAATTTTGCTTTTGGATTCTTTGAAGGGCAGCTAAAGGAGGGTGTGGCATTTTATATGTAGATTGCGTGTGTGTCTCTGTGTGACCTATAGGTCACGAGTTTAAGCAAGGGAAGCAGCAACTAATACTTGCATTACGACAGACTGTCTACATTACACCCCTTAGAATACGACTCTTCCTCGAACCCTACACGAATGCGGGATGTTTTGTACACCGGATTGCCTTTTTATATTGTGTGCTATGTTTAATACCTTCATAATTTCTAAGCAACACCAGCACGCGTATTGTTCTCTTTCATTATCTGTGTACCAATCTATGTGTTGCTATCAAGCATATATATGAATATAAATAATAAAATATGGTTCTAAAATGAAGTAAATGTTTTATTTTAATGATGTTATAACTTATAGGCCATAAGAAAAGAAAAAGTCTTATTGCTTCTTTTTGTTTTCTTAAAAAATATTTTTTAATATCCATTCAAGAGGTCTTACTGTGTTTTTTTGTCAGTGTCGTTATAATTTTCACTAAATTATAATAAGAAGGGGAAAAAAAGAAGATAAGTTACACAAATTCTACCAAAATAATATATAGAAATATATTATTATTATTATTATTATTATTATAGGTGATATTTATCCTTTCACCTAGCTTCTTTGGCTATATTAAGTAATATAAATTGTACTTAAGTTCATGTAAAGTATAAGTAGAATATCCTTTAATTTTGTCAATTTTTTAAAATAAAATATACCATATGTTGTATGACTGTTCTTTTAATATTAAGGTGTGTGTGTATATATATATATATACACACCTTAATAGAGAATCACTAATGTATTTATTATATAGTTTTAATATATGTTTAAAAAGTTTTTATTCTTTTTCACGTTTTTTCTTTCATTCCAAAAATAGAAATGCTTTACAATATTGTTTAGTCATAAATAAGATTTATGAAGTCTATAGGTGAGATTATAATATAGCTTAAAAGAAAAAAAATATCATAATATTAAAAAGAAATAAACTGAGATAGACTGATAATTTAGACTGCGAAATAGGTATATTGAGGGATAAAGGGAGGAGATAAATTAAGAGGGGAAAAGTTATATTGTTCAAACTTCAAGGGTTGGTTTTGTAGGAAGAGGTAGACTCGTATTAGTCAATTGCGACTTGTAAGTCTCGTTTGTCAATTGCGACTTGTAAGTGTTGTTTGTCAATTGCGACTTGTAAGTGTTGTTTGTCAATTGCGATGTATAACTCTTATTAGTCAATTGCAGACATATAAGTCGCATTAATTTGTCAATTGCAGACATATAAGTCGCATTAATTTGTCAATTGCGATGTACGAGACTCTTATGATAACAATGGCCTCTCAGTTCAAAATCCCACTTCACTCTATGGCTGTCCAACGGGACGGGACAGGAGGGACGAGACGAGACGGGATGAGACAAAATTAATGGAACGGGACGACATTTAGCCGGGACGGTGGCGGAATGGGACGAAACGGGTCAGGACAAACGGGATGAAACAATAGGCCCATCCCGTCCCGCTAACAAACGGGACGGGACGGGACGAGACGGGTTCACGGGCCTTAAGGGTCGTTTAAAAAAAATTATTTAAGCATTAAGTTTGGCAACGTCTAGTTTTTTGACAATGACTAAGTTTTTAAAGTTTGCAACGACTAGTTTTTCGACTTATTTAATAAACTTAAATGTTAAAACGGAAATTAGAAAACTAAGTAAATAATTATAAAATATTAAAACAAAAGACTTGTAATGAAATATTCTAGTAATTATAATAGAGTTATAATTTATTTAATATAATTTCAAACTATTAAGTAACTAAGACAATTCATAAAAAAAATTCAACGCTTAGTGCCTTTTATTTTATTAATAGAACTTTCAAATCTCACATACAAATATAATTCTTTTGAAGAGCACATAATCTACGCAACCACCTTCTAGGAAGGGTTCTGTTTGAACTAGGCCTCTTAGTAGCCAATTACAAATTATCATACTAATATTTGTAAGCTCCTATATAGCTTCTTTGTAACTTATATATAATTTCTCTTGGACATTGTTCTGGAATTGGCAATGTTGATTGATGTTCCATGAGCTCCATGCCGTCATCGCTCCCAGTGCTAAGTATCTCATTGTATTCTTCTTCTTCTTCCCTAGTGGTAAATTTTTCAAAACCAAGATTTCTTCTTTCTGAATGAATCCAAACTCTGAATAATACGGAAATCTCTAGACTATCCTCCGCTAATGAATGTCTATGATCTCCAATTTGAAAACTTGTCGCGCTAAAAGCACTCTCCGATGCTACTGATGATGCTTGAATAGCAAGGATATCTCGGGCCATTATTGAAGGTATTGGAAAAGCTTTGCCATGCTCCCTCCACCATACCAAAAGTTGTTCGTTGCCTACTTCATCTTTAATACTTTCCAATCCTTAATTAAGATAAGAATCAAGTTCATCATCAATAGATCGAGGAATCAAATCCTGTTATATCATCCATATCTTCCATAAAACTTCTGCTCTATACTTAGAAGTAGAAGGAGCAGTTTCACCACATGTTGTTTCCATAGATTTATATTTATCAAACATTGATCTAGCATAAGAATATATACTAGCTTGGCAGTCTTCGAGAGATGGTTGTTCATTTTCTTGAATTGCTAAATTCTCATAAATTTTACGAACAAGTCCCTTTGCACCTCTTAGTTTTAAAGATGAGTTAAGTAGAGTAGAAATTAAATAAACTTGGGGAATAGTGAATAAATACTTTTTAAAATTTAAAATTATTTCATTAATGGCAGGTGCATAAGTTGGATTTGTTTTATACTTACCATATACAACAGAATTTTCATAAATATACCATAATATTTGTGTAACAGTAGGATAATATATACCCAAAAAATTATTTTGTAGCATAATAAAAATTTTCTAAAAATTTAGTAAGCCCTTTGATCTCATCCCAATCAGAATCAACAATTTGATCAGCAAGGATACCATTATGCATATTAAATACCTTTTGTATAGGCACCCGATAATCATAAGCAACTTTAAGCATTTCATAAGTAGAATTCCACCTAGTACAAATATCTTTTGGAACTTTTCTATATGGAAGGTTAGCACTAGCACATTGTTGAGCAAATTCACGAATTCTACTCGCTTTATTAGCACGAAAAATATAGCCGCAAGCATGTTGTATTTTACTACAAGCATCAGAAAATAAATTAATACCATCTTTTATAACCAAGTTAAAAATATGTCATGCACATCTAACATGAAAAATTACTGGATTAATTGGACAAAGTCTAGTTTTTAAGCTAGTAGTTGAGATTGTGTTAGCAGAAACATTATCTAAGGTGATAGTTAAAATTTTATCAATGAGTCCATAAAAATCAAGTATTTGTAGAACAATAGTTGCAATATATGCTCCAATATGTTTTGAATCTACAAATTTATAACCAATAATACATTTTTGCATGTTCTAGTGATGATCAACCCAATGACATGTAACAGTTAAATAATCACAACTATTAGGACTACAACCTATATCAGATGTGAGAGACACTTTACAATCTAAGTGAAAAATACACAACGAATACACTGAAGATATTCGGTTTGAAATTTAAAAACATCATTTCTAACTGTGGTCTTAGAAAATCCTTGAAAAACAGGATTATAAGTTTCTTGTATATAATGCACAAAAGCAGGGTGAGAAGGAAAAGTAAAAAGTAAGCCACAAACAACCACAATTTTTGCTAAGTTCTCACTATCTCTATATTTGTTATAGGGGCGTAAAACAGTACCAGAAGCAGGGTCAAGCTGCTGTTGTAAAAAATTAGAACCCCCCAGATCCACTAGGAGTGCCAGTACAGGTGCTAGGGTCCATAATTTTTCTGCCTTCTATGTTAGCTTGTATCCATAACGATTTGTGTTCCTTAAGTAAGTCTGGTTAAACCCCTGATGGGTTTACAGTACCTTAGCTTAATGTTTTGATGATATAACAAACTTACTGTCAAAGAATCAGATAAGGAACCTGACACACTTGGTACACAACTCAAACCAACGGACTTCAGCTAATATGAGTTGCTGTGACTTCAGAAGATAGAGAATCAACACAGGGACATGATACCCTTGTGTTTCCCTGACAATAGTACGAAGTCAACTATCTACAGCTGGAAAGTGACTACATGCACTGTACACAGAAACAGTGCAATACAGTTTTGCAGTCACTTCTCATTTGACCTACCAAGTTATTACATCATTCAAGTGATGTCATCCATGTTGTATTAACATAAAACATTGCAGCAAAACATTACTTGAACATTTGAGAATTCATTCAAGCATCTAACAATCAAGCATTCAATTCTCAAGTGCATCAAGAACAGAGTTTAACACTACTACGGACCAGTTCTTATATCTAATATCTTGTATGTCCTTAGTAGAGTTGTAACTTTGTAATTGTTCTTCATTGTAATTTCTACTTTGCTTATCTAGAAGCGTTACTTAGGAACCCCTTGTAATCCATAAACCTTTAATGTTTGTGTCATGACTAGAGTTAGTCATGAGTTGAAGTATTTGTAATAGGTGTATTGCAAAGTGGCTTGTAATAGGTGTATTACAAGTTAGTGCGGGATTAAGAGTTTAATTCCTAGATTGCATAGGTTGTAGTTTAAAGTTACTCATAGTGAAATTGAAATCCTACCAGTGTAGGTCGTAGTTTTTTATCCCGTTGAGCAAGGATTTTTCCACGTAAAAACTCCATGTTCTATTTACCTACTGTTTCATTAGCATTCTCAGTGAAAACTAATAGAGGACCTGGTTTATATATAATTTGGTGGACTCATATATTCTATCAATTGGAATTAGAGCAGGTTCTTTCTATCAGGTTAACACGTAGAAAGGATCCTCATGGCTACTCCACCAAATTTTGAAGAAGATTAGTCTACGTATAGACCATCCAGGTTCAATGGGCAATACTATGGGTGGTGGAAGACAAGAATGCATGATTTTATCATGGCAGAAGATTCTGAGTTGTGAGATGTTATATGTGATGGTCCTTATATCCCAACAAAGAAGGTCAGAGACCCTTCAGTGACGACACCAAAAACCAGGAAGGAATACAACGATGAAGATAGGAAAGTTGTGGAGAAAAACTTTCGTGCCAAGAAAATTTTGATGTGTGGCATAGGACCTGATGAATACAATAGGATCTTAGCTTGTCAATCCGCCAAGGAAATATGGGAAGCTTTGCAAACAACACACGAGGGAACCACTCAAGTAAAGCAATCAAAGATTGATATGTTCACCACTGAGTACGAGCTCTTCAGGATGAAGGACGATGAATCTATTCAAGATATGCACACAAGATTCACTTCCATCATAAATGAGCTACACTCGTTTGGTGAAATCATTCCCAGGAATAAGCTCGTGAGGAAAATTCTCAGTGTCTTGCTAGTTCATGGGAGAGAAAAGTGAATGCCATTACTGAAGCAAAGGATTTTCAAGCCCTAAATATAGATGAGCTAGTTGGAAATCTTAAAACTTACGAAATGAAGAGGAAGAAGGATAGTGAAAGAAGAGAACCAAAGAAAGAAAAGAACCTGGTACTCAAAGCTGAAAGCAATGACTCAAGTGAGGATGACTGTGACATGGCCTACCTAACCAAAAGGTTTTAGAAAATAGTCAGAAGGAATGGAGGGATACCCAAGAGAGGCAGTTCCAGCAGACCAAAGAATTATGACCTTTGTCATAAATGTGGGAAGCCAGGGCATTTTATCAAAGATTGCCCTCTCTTGAAGCAAGAACACTTCAAGTACAACCCTGATAAAGCAGCCAAGAGGAACCTGGTTCCTGACAAACGATTTAAAAGAAAGAATGATGATGACAACATTGTGAAGCAAACTCTTGTAGCATGGGGAGATTCCTCCAGTGAGTCTGAAGAAGAAACTGATGCAAGTGATAGTTCTATGATGGCAGTTAAAAGTGAAGCAAATAAATATGATTCAATATTTGCTTTGATGGCTCAATCAGACGATGATGAAGATGATGACAATGATGAGGTAAACTTCAGGGATGTTAAGAGAAATCTGAAATCCTACTCTCTTAAGAAACTCATGTCATTAGCAAATGTATTAATTGATGTCTATCATAGTCTTGTAGATGATAAGGATGCCTTGCCCATAGAATTAGGAGACACTGAGCAAACCAGAGATGACTTGGTAGTCTGTGTGGTTGATTTGAAGGAAACTGCAGATAATCTAGAAAATGAAAAGAAGGTTCTAACTGAGAAAATCACTAGTGTAGAACACGAAAGAGATGATTTGATGGTAGTAGTAGTTGACTTAAGAGAAACTATTGAGAATTTCAGTAAAGAAAAAGATTCCCTAGTGGAGAAAGTGACTGTTATTGAGCAGGAGAGAGATGACCTCTTAATAGTGACTGTAGACTTAAGGGAAACAATAGAGAAACTCAAAGCTGAGTGTAAGCCCGAAAATTCTGAAAAAGGGAAAGAAGTAGCTAGTGAGGCACACTTTAAGCTTGAAAACAAGTTAAATATTGTGAGAACTAGTTTGCGTGCTGAACTTGAGAAAAATAGGCAGCTCCAAGCAGAACTGGAAAGAGTAAAACATGATCTTGAGAAGTCCCTTAAGTGGACCTGGTCCTCGGTGCTATTACTGCCATGCATGTTAATAATGGTGAAAACATGCAGGGAATAAGGTTTCAAAGGGAGAGAACTCCTTACAACTCTCATAGCAAATATGTTACTATACCCGATAATTGGCTGTGTACCCACTGTGGGAACAATGGGCATTTCAAAGAAAATTGCCAAGCTAGGATTCAGTCTCTATAGAAAAAACAAAGTTTTTGCTGAAAAGGGACCAGGTGCCACTATTAAAAAACGCATGTTACCTGCATGGGCTAAAAGAGCACTTATTCATCCTCTTACTTATTACAAGGGACCCAACCTTTCTTGGGTTCTTAAATCTAACCCGTGATCTCCTTGTGCAGGGAACAATGAAAGGAAACAGTTAACAATGGTTCATGGACAGTGGATGCTCAAAGCACATGACTGGAAATACCATGGACTTTCTTTTACTAAAAGCCCTACAATGAGGGAGTGTATCCTTTGGAAATAGAAAAAGGGTACATTCTTGGTGTTGGAAAAATTGAAAAGTCACTCTCTCACTCAATTGAGAATGTGTACTATGTCAATGGCCTTAAGTACAGTCTCTTGAGTGTCTCCCATATATGTGATAAAGGAAACAAGGTAGAATTTTTGTCCAATATATGCACAGTTACAAATCTAGTAACTAGTGGAGTGGTACTTGGGCCAAAAGATAAAAGAATATTTATGTTGCTGATTTCGAGTCTCTACAAAGTGGTGATCTAAGTTTCTTGAAAGCATTTGATGATGATGCTGAACTGTGGCACAGAAGACTAGGGAGTGCAAGCTTCTCTCTACTGAATAAGATGATTCAGAAGGACCTGGTTCGTGGTCTGCCCATGTCAAAGTTCAAAGAACACAAAGTCTGTGATGCCTGCGCTAGAGGGAAGCATGTAAAATCCTCATTCAAGCCAAAGAAGGATGCCAACACCTCAAAACCACTTGATCTCCTTTATATGGATTTATGTGGCCCTATGAGAGTGCAAAGCAGGGGAGGAAAAAGATATATCTTTGTGATAGTAGATGAATACTCCAGATTCACTTAGACTCTGTTCCTTAGAACAAAAGATTAAACCTTTGAAGTATTCGTAGACTTTATGAAGAAAATCCAAGTGAAGATAGAATCAAGAGTAGCATGCATTAGATCAGATCATGGAACAGAGTTTGACAATGCTAAGTTTGATGAATTCTGTAACGAGAATGGCATTATTCACAACTTCTCAGCCCCAAGGACTCCCCAACAAAGTGGAGTTGTGGAAAGTAAGAACGAAACCCTTGAGGAAATGGCAAGAACAATGCTGATCGACAGTGGGATTGCTATGAACTTCTCGGTTGAAGCTATCAACACTGCCTACTACTTGGTGAACAGGTGCATGATCAGGTCTCTCTTGAACAAAACCCCCTATGAGTTGCTGAATGGAAGGAAGCCCAAGCTGACTCACTTAAGAATATTTGGGTGCAAATGTTATGTTCTCAACAATGGAAAGGATCAACTTGAAAAATTTGATGCCAAAAGTGATGAAGGAATCCTTTTGGGGTACTCTTCTCAAAGTAAAGCCTACAAGATATACAACAAGCGGACTTAGTGTGTTGAGGAAAGTGTACACGTAATCTTTGACGAGTCGTATCCTTCATATGAGAAAAGCAACAAGGACGATCAAAATGGAGAGCCTCTGCTAGTTTCAGGTAAAGTCATTGACATGACAAATAGAAAGGCAGACATGATGAGTCAATTGAAGGAGCCAAATGAAGACAATGTAGTGTCTTTTTCATCAGCCAGACAGCAACCAGGTACCACAATTACAACCACTAAAGCTGAAGAAAGAGTAGTTGATGCAGTCCAAAGTACTCCACCGGTAGTTGAGAGAAGAATGCAAGGGAACCAGTCAGACTTACCCAGCTCCTCTACAAATGAGGCTCAAGTGCCCAACTGGAAACACAAAATCTCCCATCCTCTTGACAACATAATTACCCCTCTGGATTCAGGAGTACAAACTAGATCAAAATCCAGAAATTCACTTGCCTTCTCAGCCTTTCTTTCCCAAATAGAACCCAAAAACATAAAGGAAGCCTTAAAGGATGCAGATTGGATTGCAGCTATGCAAAATACGTTGCATCAGTTCGAAAGGAACAATGTATGGCACCTGGTACCTAGACCCTCAAATAGAACCATCATAGGAACCAAGTGGGTATTCAGGAATAAGTTTGATGAACATGGAAACACTATAAGGAACAAGGCTAGGCTAGTGGTTCAAGGTTACAATCAGGAGGAAGGAATTGATTATGATGAGACTTTTGCTCCGGTTGCTTGCATGGAAACTATTAGAATCCTCATTGCATTTGCATCACATATGGAATTCACGCTGTTCCAAATGGATGTCAAAAGTGCATTTCTGAATGGATTCCTTAAGGAAGAAGTCTATGTAAAGCAACCTCCAGGCTTTGAATGTCATGAACACCCTGAATATGTGTTTAAATTGGACAAGGCATTATATGGGTTGAAGCAGACTCCTTGAGCTTGGTATAAAAGACTATCAAAGTTTCTCTTAGAAAATGGTTTCACAAGAGGAAAAATTGACAACACTTTGTTTATGAAGAAACGAGGGAGGAACGTGCTCATCGTTCAGGTATATGTTGATGATATCATTTTTGGGGCAACTACTGATTCACTGTGTGAAAATTTTTCCAAACTCATGGGAAGTGAGTCTGAGATGAGCATGATGGGTGAGTTGAACTTCTTCTTGGGTCTTCAAGTGAAGTAGTCCAAAAAGAGTACATTCATCAGTCAACAGAAATACATCAAGGAGCTCCTGAATGGGTTTGATATGGAAGCATCAAAAGTGATTGACGCTCCTATTGCCACTGCTACTCGACTGGACATGGATGAATCTGGCTCTCCTATAAATCAAATAATGTATAGAGGCATTATTAGGTCTCTTCTCTACCTCACTGCCAGCATACCTGATATTGTCTTTAGTGTGCGTCTATGTGCAAGGTTTCAGTCAAATCCCAAGGAATCTCATCTGAAGGCTGCCAAGAGAATTTTGAGATATCTTAAGGGAACACAAGACCTGGTCCTATACTACCCTTCAGGTGATAATTTTAATCTTATTGGGTATACTGATGCTGACTATGCAAGTTATCTTGTGGACAGGAAGAGTACTTCTGGAATGGCTCACTTTCTAGGATCATGTCTTATCTCATGGGACACAAGGAAGCAAAATTCAGTGGCTCTTTCAATAGCTGAAGCAGAATATGTTGCTGCAGCTTCCTGTTACGCTAAGCTTTTATGGATCAAACAACAATTAGAAGATTTTGGTGTGTACACTAACTGTGTGCCTCTTCTATGTGACAATACCAGTGCACTCAACATGGCCAAGAACCTGGTTCAACATAAAAGAACCAAGCACATTGATATGATACATCATTTTCTCAGAGACAACGTGGAGAAAGGGCTTATATGTATGAAGTTCTGTAGTATAGAAGACCAAATTGCAGATATCTTCACCAAAGCACTGAGTAGAGAACATTTTGAGAGAAATAGGCTGGAGCTGGGGCTAATAAAGTCTAATTGAGAACCTGATCCCCATCAGTTGGCTATGAAAGTCACATTCAGGTAACATTAGCTAAAAGTGTTTTCTGGCCAAGTGTAACTCACTTCAATACCATTGCAGGTAGACACGCATGATGATTATAAAGGCTGTAGATGCACTGCATGAGTGGTAAAAAAGGATGGAAATTTTTGAAAGACAGGTCAAGAACCTGGTTCTTGTACCACAGGTTAGTAGTCTTGTGCTTTTTCATACATATCTTAAAAGGATGCAAAAAAAAAATCGAGTGTCATGTCATCAACCTTTTCAGACCCTTTATTTCACGTCTTTTCATTTCAAATACCTTCATCTCCCTCTGAAACATTGTAACTCCCCCCAAAACTATCGCTGTTTCAGAAACGATTTCTCTCTCCCTCATAATTATCTCCTCTCCCATTAAAACCCCTTCATCTCTTTGAACGATCATATCTTCTCTTCAGTCTTTCTCCAAAACTTTCAAACTTTTTCTCTGTCATGGCTGAAGATCAATCGATAATCCCCTCCTTAGTTGAGAAACCCCTAGAGCAAATCCTTGATTCTTCCCCTTCTAGTGAAACACCTCTCACCATCCCCTTTTCAACCACCACTACAGAGGATACTCCCAAACTTGACTCTCTTTCACCCTCTATATTTCATGTCACTCTCTCATACCTCTCTCCCCCTCTAAATGTTGAGAACTTAGAAACCCCAAAACCCGATAGCCTTTCATCTCTATCGCCTGAGATTCTCACTGAATAAAGCAAGGATGGGGAATAGAGTAAGTTCCACAGGTAGTAGAGGTCTTATAGGTTAGCATTTATTAGTATATAGTTGTTTCCGCGTCTGAGTTTGTGGTACCCATGGAGTCTCAAGAGAAAGAGGTCGTAGAAAACATATTGGCCATATCTGCATACAGAATAATGTTTGGGGTGATCTCTTTTGTGCCTGAGTCTCTGATGAAAGAGATATAGTTGTTAATAGAAGAAGGAGTTGTGGTGCTCTTTGAAAATTCTGCACCAGCAGAAACTACTGGGACCCCTCTTGAAGGACCTGACCCCTCTCCTGAGGAAACAAGTCAATGATTCTCTTCCCAGGTCAGTTTCAACCTTGATACTTTTCTACACTTTGATATTAAGCCCTTGGAAATTTAGGCTCCTGCTATGAGGTCCAGTGATGAAAAAGATCAAGATAATGTTGCTCTAGATGCGTTCATTGCCAAGAGGAGGGTAATAACCATTCCTGAGCCTTCTCCTGCGACTTACTACTAGGTTGCAAGCAAATGAGGCTTTTGAATCTTTCCTGCAGAAGAGTAAAAGGAGTAACAAGAAGAAGAAAAAGAGGTTGGTGAAAAATGGAGAGGTTGTGTGTGACAAAAATATTCCTGTAGCGGAAGTAGATGAGGAAGCAGCAGAGGAACCAAGTTCCTTGGTCAAAAGGTCTCCGAAAAGGAAGCAAGAGGAAGGTGTTGCTACGCCAAGTTCAAAATTAGTGAAAAGTGGTGAAAAGTTGAAACAAGTAGTAAGTGAATAGTCATTGTCTGATGAGGATGTGTTAGTAAGGTCCATTGAAAAGGGTAAATCAAGTGTGAAGTCTAGAAAAAAGAAGGTGGAAACGGTGATGGAACCTGATTCTGCAAAAAGAGTGAAGTGTGAGAGTATGTCTGCTAAGGAATGACTGAGGTACCAAAAGGTTCTGTGGGGTTGCACTTTTGACCCAGAAATCTCTGAAATGGCCAGAATGAGACAAATAATAGACATGTTTGAGTTTCAATAGTGGGTCCATCTGTTCAAGGTAGATGTCTCTAAAGTCTATGGGGATGAGGTCCAAAGTTTCTATGCAAACCTCTTTCCTGTTGAAACTAATCATATCTGTGCTTTGGTCAATGGAGTTGATATTGTGTTGGATGTTGCTTTGCTTGGGGACATTCTTAAGGTCCCAGCTGATGGTATGTCCTCTGTCAAGAACGTGTGTGGGTCAAATTTTAGGAATGCTATTGTGAAGGAAGGCGCAGTCCAGAAGGGGGAACAGGTTCACAAGAAATCTCTGCTTCCTGTTTACCAGCTATTGTTTGAGTTGGTAAACAAGGTTCTTCTACTCCGTGCTGAGAGAAGGTCCATCACTTCCAAGTCTGATCTATATTTGATGGAAGCATTGGATGGGTTCCGAGCTGTAAACATGTCAGCCATCATGATTGAGCACATGCAAAAGGTGGCAACGTTCAAAGATGAAAACCATGGTCTTCCTTATGGATTTCTTCTAACGCATGTCTTTAAGTTCTTCGATGTGACTTTGGGACAACCCAAGATAGGGACTAAGAAGCAGACCTTCTCCCAAACTACTTTGGAGGAATGCGAATGTGTTGAAAAGGGAGGAAGAGTAGGAAGCACTTTGACAATCTCTTAGCTTATCAATGCCCAAAATAGTGCTACTGAGGAGATTAGGAATCTGAAGGCAAGGAATGCCATACCGGAGAGTCAGCAGGCCCAAGGGGCACCAGGATTAAATGAGGAGATTGCTCACCTAACCAAAGAAAATGTTAATCTCAGGCAACAAGTGGAGAACCTGAAGGAGAAACTGCTCGCAGAGCAAATGTCGGCCAATGCCCAAATTGATCTCGTTCTCACACCCTCGCTGCAACTTCTAAGCCCTCTCCTTCTAGTGTCCCCTAGGTTAACCCTTCAGTGACCAGTTTCTGGCTTATCTCTTTTGTTTTTGATGACTATGGCATTTGTTTTTGTTTTTCTTTTGTGGTGTGGATGGAATGTACTTGTACTGCTCCCGCTGATAACAGTCCAAATTCTGCCTTTGCTGTAATGGCAAAGGCTTACTTTTATAAAAACTATCCTCTTTTGCTGTTTATTGCTTATATTTCTCTGCTTCTCTTTTTTTATCATGTTTTGTGCACATATCCGACATGAGTTAGCTAGGTTAGACTTTTTTATGCTGATTGCTTGCTTGTATATTTTTAATGATCCCAAAATCGGGAAGTATAATTGAAACAAGGATCTTATTAAGGGGGATGCATAAAGTCAGGGGAAACTTGTGAAGTTCCTGCTACTTCATCTGGTCAATTTTGCTCTAAGTCATATGTTATCAATTTCTAAGTTTGTCATCATCAAAAAGGGGGAAATTGATGGGTTTATAGGACCTTAACTTAATGTTTTGATGATCTAATAAACTTACTGTCAAAGAACCAGATAAGGACCTGAAACACTTGGTTTACAACTCAAATCAACGGACTTCAGCGAATGCGAGTTGCTATGACTTCAGAAGATAGAGAATCAACACAGGGACCTGATACCCTCGCGTTTTCCTGATAGCAGTACGAAGTTAACTATCTACAGCTGGAAAGTGACTGCCTGCACTGTACACAGAAACAGTGCAGCGCAATTCTACAATCACTTCATTTGACCTACCAAGTGATTACATCATTCAAATGATGTCATCCATGTTTTATTAACATAAAACATTACAACAAAACATCACTTGAACATTTGAGAATTCATTCAAGCATCTGACAATCAAGCATTCAATTCTCAAGTGCATCAAGAATAGAGTTTAACACTACTACGGACCAGTTCTTATATCTAATATCTTGTATGTCCTTAGTAGAGTTGTAACTTTGTAATTGTTCTTCATTGTAATTTCTACTTTGCTTATCTAGAAGCGTTACTTAGGAACCCCTTGTAATCCATAAACCTTTAATGTTTGTGTCATGACTAGAGTTAGTCATGAGTTGAAGTATTTGTAATAGGTGTATTGCAAAGTGACTTGTAATAGGTGTATTACAAGTTAGTGCGGGATTAAGAGTTTAATTCCTAGATTGCATAGGTTGTAGTTTAAAGTTGTTCATAGTGAAGTTGAAATCCTACCAGTGTAGGTCGTGGTTTTTTATCCCCTTGAGCAGGGATTTTTCCACGTAAAAACTCCGTGTTCTATTTACCTACTGTTTCATTAGCATTCTCAGTGGAAACTAATAGAGGACCTGGTCTTTATATAATTTGGTGGACTCATATATTCTATCAACCCCCCGTCCCACCACTTTTTGTGTGTGCAAATTGTTGCTTACATTTTTCACATATAGTATGATGATTGAATTTATCATGTTTAAAAAATTTCCATACAAGTGATATTTTGGTACGTTCAGCCTTAGGCTTACCCCTTACAGGAGGTACAGGGGGTAAAGCTCCAGACCGAGATTGACTCTGAGTTGGAGCTTCTGTTGCAGGACTAGTGGGTGTTTCATCTAATTCTTCTTCCTCATTTTCTTCGTCCTCAAAAAAATATCATTGCCAAATTCTCTTTGCAAAGTTTCATGATCTAGTTGTTCTCCGAAATTAATATTATAACATGCGGGAGATTGGGAAAATGAAGTTTCATCAACATGAGTCATTTCATCTATATGTTTTCTAATTCTAGGAGAAGGGTTAGGATTATGATTACTACTACTTTCATCTTTACTATTTTCTTACTACTTTTTTTTTAAATAAGCCAAATATATTTTTAGGTGCCATAATTTAAATACGAAATTAAATTTAAAAAGTTAACAACAAAAATTAAATACATAAATGAAATACGAAAATATAACACGTAAAGTAAACACAAAAATTAAGCACTAAAATGATACACAAAATTATATATTAAAATTAGGAGATGGAACGAGTGCACCGTGATTAAATATTGAAACTTGAAGAAATTGCCCAAAATATTGCTCCAAATACTTGACGAATTAATTTGAAGCTTGAAAGTTGCTCCAAAAATTTGCCCAAATACTTGAAAGTTATCACTTGATAATGAGAAAATTGAGAGAATTATAAAATATAAATAGAATGTAAAATATTTCAGAGAGAATGATTGATTTTTGTGGGAAAAAATGAAAAAGGATGGGGGATATTTATAATAGAAAATAGGGTCAAAGTATAATTTAATAAACTTAGAGGTGGGGGTAGGTGGTGTTTTGGGGGGGAGGGGTGGAGGCCAATTATAGTCGTTTTGGCCATTGGGAACGGCTGTTTTTGCAATTGAAACCGTTGCCTAACGGCTAGAATTTAAAAAAAAAGGCCGTGGGACAGGCGGGAAGGGATGGGACAAATTAGACGAAATGGCCATCCCATCCCATCCCGTGTCCCGTTTAACATGGCCCCATCCCGTTTAGAATGAAGTGGGCCGAGACAGAATGGGACGGCTAGTCCCGTTGGACTACAATACTTTACTCCCCAGTCTACCCTCTTCTCCAATGCTTTCTAAAAAAATTAAAAATTGGGCTGCCTAAAGTTTTTTTTTTCCCGAGAACCAGTTTGGTTTCATGCCAGGATGGTCGACTACTGAGGCCATTCACATTGTGAGGAGATTGGTGGAGCAGTATAGGGCGATGAAAAAGGATTTGCATATGGTGTTCATTGACCTGGAGAAAGCTTATGACAAAGTCACAGTGGAGGTTCTATGGAGTTGTTTGGAGGCTAGAGGAGTGCCATGTATGATGGAGCTAAGACATGGGTTAGGATAGCAGGAGGAAACTCTGACTACTTTCCGATTGAGATGGGGTTGCATCAGGGATCAACACTTATCCCGGTGATGGATTCATTGACGCGACACATTCAAGGGGAGGTGCTTTGGTACTTGTTATTGCGGATGACATAGTCCTGATTGATGAGACATGAGGTAGCATTGAGGTCTGGAGTCTAAGGGTTTCAAATTAAGCAGGACCAAGACAAAATACTTGGAGTGCAAGTTCAGTGGTGTTACCCAGGAGGCAGACGGGGATGTGAGGCTTGATACGCAAGTCATTCCCATGAGAGAAAGTTTCAGGTATCTGGGGTCTATAATTCATAAGGATGGGATGATAGATGAGGATGTCACACACCGTATCGGAACAGGGTAAATGAAGTGGAGGCTCGCTTCCGGTGTCTTGTGTGATAAGAATGTGCCGTTGAGACTTAAGGGTAGGTTCTACAAGGTAGTAGTTATACCGACTATATTGTATGAGACATAGTGTTGGCTAGTAAAAAACTCCCATGTCTAGCGAATGAAAGTAGCTGAAACGAGGATGTTGAGATGGATGTGTGTGCATACTAGATTGGATATAATTAGAAATGAAGTTATTCGGGACAAGGTGAGAGTGGCCCCTGTGGAGGCAAAGATGCGTGAGGCGAGGTTGAGATGATTCGGGCATGTTAAGAGTAGAAGCACATATGCCCCAGTCAGTAGATGTGAGAGGATGGCCTTGGGAGGTGAGAAGAGGGGTAGAAGTAGGCCAAAGAAGTCTTGGGGAGAGGTGATCAAGCGGGACATGGCGCACCTTGAGCTAACCGAGGACATGACCCTAGATAGAAGGGTGTGACGGCTGAAGATTAGAGTAGAAGTTTAGTAGGTAGCCGTGCGTTTCCCTTTGTCTTCTCTAGTTCGATAGTATTAGTGCTAGTACTGTACCCTTTTTCCATAGTTTGCTATATTCGCATGTCTTGTTCTGTTATTACTTGCCATCGGTAATTCCGTAGTTTGCTAGTAGTACTTCATTCATATTCTCGTTTGCTGCCTTAGATTTAGTTTTCTAAATATATTGTCTTGCTATTACTTGTTATCGATACCTCTTTCATATTCTCTGTTGCTATCTTTGATTTAGTTTTCTAATTATTTGTCTTGCTATTACTTGCTATCAAGGCTTCTTTCACCTTCTTTAGCCGAGATCTATCGGAAACAGTTTCTCTACTTCCAGGGTAGGGGTAAGGCTACATACATGCTACCCTCTCCAGACCCCCACTTGTGAGATTATAGTGGGTTGTTGTTGTTGTTGTTGTTGTTGGGTTGCCTAACAACACATGAGGTACAGAAAAATAAATATAGAAATATGGTTTGGATGTTTTATTTTTCTGTATGACCCTTTGGATGTTTTATTTTTCACTTTTCCCCAAGTGGGTTCTCCAAGTTTTCAATTTGTTTTTCCCGAATGGCTTTTTTGCTCCCAAATTTTCATTCTTTCTTCCCTTTACCCCAAGTGGATTCTGCAAAATTTTCATTTTTTAAAAAGTTTCTCAAATGGGGTTCTCTAATTTTTTTATTTTGTTTATTTTTATCTTGGTGATCAATTAGCAGTATTATTTCGACCTTTAGTGAACTCTCAGTGTTTGCTACCTAATGTGGAATCTCTCTTGCTGATCGCGTGGCGTCCTATGTAAATGCCTTCAAAGTTTATACTTTCTTCCTTAATTCATATTTTCTCATTGAGGAGTATAGTTCTAGTTCTAACAACAATGCTAAAATATGATCCTCTTTTCCTATCCATTTAGATTACTCCCTAAGGCCCAATTCATGTAATGTTGTTTGATTGGGTATGAAATTTAAGAGAAAACAAAATTTTTAAAACTTGCGGTCTAAAATAAGCCATATATATTAATATAGCTATAAATCATCTCATTAAACGTGAAATGAGAAGTTTAAATTTAAAGTGTTTCTAAATATATAAATATGTCATTCTTTTGTACAGACTAAAAAGAAAGTGTGCCACATAAAATGGGCCTTTGGGAGTATTATCTAATCGTGTTTGTGTATCATCTGCATTTTCATCGACAGTTACGATGGGTTCACAGTTTTTGGTAAATGAACTCGTAGTTAGTGAGTCTCTTTCTAAAAAAAGCTGATCCTTTAATACTTGCGATTTCAGGGACTTTTCGAGATGAAATTGGAAATTTTGAGTTTTTAGATTTAGTGAAACTTGGTTTTTATTTTCTTCTTAAGCTATTTTGTACCACTTCTTCCGATTGTATGTATGTAACAATGTGACAACGACTATTGTTGGTTAGTTTAGGTAGTTGCTACTAGTCGAAAAAAGCAAAAGCTCATGGAATTGGAAGGTACAAAGGGCACTGAATTTGACTGCTAATTCATTGGATATCAACCTCTGGTTGCTTTTTGGATCATCAGATCCAGATGAAAATTACCTGTCTTTTATTGTTAAGTAAGTCCCTTTTTTCTCTATTTTTGTTTCCTTTGTGCTGCTAATCTGCTATTGTGGTTTGCTAGAAATGCTTTGTCAATGTTTGAAAATGCTAAGGATTCAGACACAAAAGATGCCTTGAATCGTATAATCGGGGCATGTGCTACCATGTAACAGCAAGTTTCCATTTACTAATACATAGATGAGGTAACTATTGGTATAAATAACTAAGGATCAACACATGAGGTACATAAAAATAAAACATCCAAAGGGTCATACAGTAAAGAGCTTTTATGCAGAAATGCTGTCTCTTAGATGGAAGAGATAAGGCCTTTGTCTTTGAAGAATGCGACACAATCGTCAAACATCTCTTCAATGGACTTGAATTTCATTCCTAAGTTCTCCAGCTTCAAGGTGTTGAATTCGTAGTGAGGTCGATCAAGTTTCTTAAACCTGAAATAGCAGTTAATTTGAATCTCCATCAAAATGGTACTCCTACTATTTTTTTTATAATAAGGTACTCCTATAACCTTTATTAGGAGTACCTGTTTTAAGTAGAAATAATGGATGTGGTATGTAGAACTATAGGTCTTTCTAGGATAGAGGCGAATCCATGATTTAAATAGGCATATGCACATCTTCATATACTGACATACATGTGTATCAGGCATATTTTACTCTTTTCACATTTTTTGTATAAATATATGTAGTGGCATGTAAGCTGGAAGCGTTATCAACTTATTTTCTTAACTTTTCTTGTATGCGAGTCAATGTTTCTTGCTAATATTTGCTACTGTGTATGTGTAGTTTTTGTTTATATTGTTGCTATTTAATAGGGAGAGGGGGGAAGGAATAAGGAGAAAGAAGATAGTGAGAATTGAACTCACACTTAACTAGTACTACTAAGATATGTTGCTTGGATCCTTTTAAAAATGTTGTCGGCTGTATGTCAAATCCTCCAAAAATCACTCATTTTTGGGATATCCGAGCAACATAGCTACTAAGTTATAAGCCATTTTGTATATATAAGTGCACATACATCCACTACTTATATAATAAATTCTCCTCTTCTCGAGATTATACTGACCTTTTAGGAATAGGCAAAGATGGGTAGCGCTCCGATAGAATTGAGACAAGTTGATTGTTGTCAAGAACCTTTGAGCTGCAAAGATACCTCCCATGAGCATCTGGATGCTCATAGACAAGTATATGGGAGAGAGCAACATCATCTATGTGAACATAACCCATTCTTCCATGCCAGTCAAACTTATCTGTCTTTCCTTTAAGCAAACCAAGGACATCATCTGCTGTTGAACATAAATCTGGAGGCAAACTTGGTCCAATGATGAAAGAGGGGAGTAGTGTCACAAGATGAATGTTGTTTTGTCCACAGAATTCCCAAGCAGCCTTCTCGGCTAGTGTCTTTGATAGTACATACCAAATCTTGCATCCACAGAGTAAAATGATGAAATTATTATATATATTCTCCATCTTTTTTCTCCTTTTTAAATTTTTTTTTTTACTTCGGGACATGTCAAAATGTTTGACTTCTAAAAACTTCCACAATTTTCAGGAAATCAAATTCAAGAAACTATTTAAATTTTAACTTTTATCCCATTTGTCCAAGTCTTAGTGGACAAAGTTACTCGATGCCTGTGTTGATGGGAGGTAGCAAGTACAACAACAACAACAATAACAAACCTAGTGAATTCCCACAGAGGTGTCTGGGGAGGATGAGATGTACGCGGCCTTACCCTTACCTTGGTGGGAGGCAGCAAGTACCCCATGGAATTAATTGAGTTGCACGTAAGCTAGCCCGAACACCACGGTTTAAAAGAAAAATTATTTAAATTTTAAGTTTAATGTGTTATTTTCTCTATCACACTATCTTTCAAATACTACTTTGATATTTTCCTTAATATAGAAGTCAAATTAACATCTTAAAACTTCATGTCCAATCAATACTATCATACTAAAGTGAAATGGAGGAGGGAGTACATGAAAAGGAAATATTAACAGCAAACAGAGATGTATTTACCTCAAATTTTTGGCAGAGTTCGACAGAGCTCCAAGATGATTCATCCAAGGGTATGTTAGGGTCAATGTCATCTCTTACCCTTGCTGTTGAAGAAGATGAGGTCAAAACCACACGTTTCAGGCTTGGATTTTTCTTACAGGATCTTAGCACATTTAAGGTACCATCTATTGCAGGTTTCAGGATTTCAGCCTGCAGCATGCACATTTAGTCACTTAAGGTGATTTCCCTTCTCCGATTTATATGGTACTCTTTTTCATTCTGTGAAGTTTTGAAATGTTTAGACTTACAAAAGTGTGTTCAATCAAATATTGTCATATAAAATGAAACGAACATAATATTTTGGATACCGTAAGATCATAAGTAGGCTTTCCCAAGACAGGTGAGGCAGTATGAAAAACACCTTCACAGCCCATAATAGCATCATCAAAGCTGCCTTCATCAGTAAGGTTAGCTTTCACCAGACGAAGTCTCTCGTTTGCTCCTTGCAGCTTCCACAGATGACCTACTTTTTTCTGGTTCCCTGATTTTGACATACAAACTTCAATGCCTTCTAACAGATTTGAGTGGATAAATCTCCATTACTAGTAGCTATTGTTACATAGGTTCGTTTAAGTACATATATTTGGTATAGAACGATCTCGCATTTTCTAATATTTAGTGTATTTTGAAGAATTTGCAAGAACTACCTTCACCTTTATCTTTCAGACATGGATCCAAAATTTAAACCTTATGAGTCTAACCTTAATGTTCTTAGCACTGAACTTGCAAGAAGTACCTTCACCTTTTTCTTTCAGAGACGGATCCAAGATTTAAACCTTATGAGTCTAACCTTAATGTTCTTAGCACTGAACTCATTGCACTTTTAAAATCATTGGTTCAGAATTTAAATTTTGTTGAAATTTTAATGTTCTTTATATAGAATGTTTGTGTCAAAAACTTAAAGTTTGGTTGAATCCATAGAAAATACACTCCATTTGCATATGTATATCGCTCTTGCGCAGGCAAATGAAGGATCCGTATAACCAAAGCCGGATTAAGGATTCAAACCCTATGGGTTCAACTTTTAAGGTTTTCAGCATCGAACCCGTTATAAATTTATGGGTTCATATTTGCTTTTGCAATTTTAATGAATTTTTTACATATAAATTTTTGCTCCGCATCGAAAATTATGGATTCAATTGAACCCGTCGATAGAACACTACATCCGCCCCTGCGTATAACATAGTCTAGTAGTAGGAGTAGGAGTAGGAGTAGTTGCATGTACCTGGATCTCTAACTGTGCCAATGACATGATAACCAGACAATAGAAGGCGTTTGATCAGCCATGAAGCTAGAAAACCAGATGCACCTGTCACACATACTTTTCTCTTGTACTTACTGCTGTTTACTTCTACATTTTTATTTTCCAATATTTCCATGTTTTACAATTTCTTGGCTGCAACATTTTCATATATTGATGTATATATAGGGGAAATGTAGGCATTGAGGAAGGTATGAAGAAGGTGAATCATTTCATTTATGTGGCTCTTACATAGTATACTCACAAGCTGCATGAAACTTTTTTTTCAACTAATAAGCAAATTATCTTTGCGTGATTCTACACGTTATGCAGAGGAGAATACGAAGGACAAGTCAAGAGAGTCAGATTTAGGGCGGGTTTTGTTGGTTCAATATGTATATATACAATTGTTTTAAAAAAAATATTTTACTTATTCTAAACTCGCTGACTCTATATCCTGAATTTGTCTAGGCAATTGTACATAACACCAATTGGGAAGTTTCTTTCATTTGGAGGCCCTTGAACAAGGAAGAATTTCCAGCATTGTTGTTGAAAAACGAGAAGATGGAACAGATTTGTTAATCTTGACAGAATCATGGGCGAATCCAGCATTATTAGTTATGGCATTAACTTTTATGCTAGACCTGAACAAGGAAAAATTTTCCATAAGAACAACTGGCCTCCCTACTTTTCAATTTAATATCTCATATTTCAATTTACAACCACCTAGCCCAAAAATAATTGGCTAATACTCAACATTCAACTCCAACAGGTTCTCGAAATTACTATTTAGTTTTTAAAAAAGATTGCCCAAACTTTTAAGTTAACTTTCGAATCAGTAACTGTGACTCAAATATTAGTTCAACAAACCAAATCCACTTGAGTAGTGAAAATTAGATTTTTAACAAGCTTAAATATGTGTGTTTAAATTCCAAATTTGATTTCGTGAGAATTTTGGAGTGTATATTATTTAAACTTGTTAGAAATAGTATAAGGAAGTTGTATAGTGTTTTCACACTTCCCTTCCAACATGATTCGAACCCAGGACCTAACGGCTGTGGATGGATGTGCTTTGCCAACTGAGCAAACCTAAAAAAAGAATAATGTATAGGACATTCCCCTTTATCATCCAAGCTATTTGTACATCCTTTGTGAAATTTAAGGACCTTTCGCGTACCTCATAAGTATCAAATGTAAAGCTAAAGCATTTACTAATACATTGCGCGCATGTAAATATAGATACATTGAGAAAAACGTTCCATAAATAGCAATTGATAACATTAAAGTTGGGATACATAAATCCAGGGACGGATCCACCTCCCAACCTATGGATTTACGTGAACCCAGTAAATTTTGTCCAAACAGTGTAAATGTGTTCAAAAAATTTACTAAATATCTATAAATGTTTGAATGTGAACCCAGTTACTATTGAAAATTTACTTGAGGTTGTTGTAGGAACCCATAAGCATTAAATCCTGGATCCGCCTTGCTTAAAACTGAACCCATCCAAACTTTTGCTTAACCAGTAGAGCTATGGCCTAGTAGTCTCTACAATTCCAGCTTAATAAACATCAAAAGTTTGATCATGTAAATCACTATTAGAATTTTTTTTGCAATACACTGCAGCTTAGTGCAATAGTATTATACTACAGCTTCCTAGAATGAAAGAATCAAAAAAGAACAATATAAAAAGGTGAGACTTTCTACGCCTTACGCTTAGAGCCCTTTGATTCTACAGACCAAATGGGAGGGATAATTCTATATTCTTGTTTTGGTGTTTCCTCCTTACTGACTTCATCTTGTTTCCTGGTATTATCGTCGTCCTCCAGGATGTCCTTAGAAAATGCATTAGGATTCGCCTTGATACAGCTCTGAAGAGCGACGAAGGGACTAACGCAGTCAGAGCCCTACAGTCGAAAATGAAGGTTTTTCACATGTTAGAATAATGGAGAAGGGAAAAAGAACAAAATGAGTAAGTAAAGGACTGAATGCAAACTCATCTTCATTTCCATTTTCTGCTCAAAAGACAAATTTTGAACATTTTTTTTCCAGTGTTGTGTATGAATGACTGGAAGATGGCAAAGCTTTCTGATCGTAATCCTCACGTAACATCAAAGTCAATTTACCACAAGCAAGCAAGCAAATTTTGGGACATCAACTGTGGAGGCCAATTTTTAAGGTCAAGAATGATCTATAATGCCTGGTCTTGTCTTCCGGCGTTCATAGTAGCAAGTGGCGAAGCTAGGAATTTTCCCAAGGGTGTTCAAATTTGAAAGAAGTGAAAAAGATTCCCGACAAAGGGTGTTCAATATGTATTTTATACCTCTAAAGCGTAATATTTTACCTATATACACGGTATAATTTTTCAACGAATGGTGATCAATAAAGAAGTGAGAAAAATTTCCGACAAAGGGTGTTCAATATGTATTATATAACTCTAAAACGTAATATTTTACTTATATACACAGTGTAATTTTTCGACGAAGGGTGTTCGATTGACCACCCTTATGATCATGTGGCTTCGCTCCTGGTAACTTGTTCCAGACTATAGAGAAAGGAGACATTAAGTCTCTCAAGCAGAAAACAAAAACCACACAATCTTAATTTTTCCCTTTTCAAAATTAGAAAAAGTAGGAACGCACACAAAATTTTAATCTTTCATAATATAGACACAAAAATAGGTATAACTACAGCTTAATAAGCTGATCTATGTTTACCATGTTACAACTTATGTGGCACTTAACAACCTTGGTTCATAGAGGAATATCAGCTCCCAGAAATTAAATTGAATTAAAAAGATGTGACGAATATCTTCACGAGAGATGAGCTAGATGCATCGATTATAACTCTACAAATAGCGAGGAGCAGACAAATTCAGTTACCTTTTCTTCAGCCGTGCTCTTGAGAAAACAGAGGAAAGCGTCTGAAAACTGGTTGCCACAGGGGCCACTCCGTAAATGAGCAATGCAAGGGCATTCTAAGGCTTTCCGAGCTTTCTCGTCAATGGACTAAAAATAGAGTTTCAGTTTCTTGAGCAAAGAGAAGTAACAAATTTCAACTTTTATTGAGCAAGTTAATGATCCGAAAAGCCTGAACCAACCTCATTCTCACCATCTTCACCATATGCTGCAGCTTCTACAAGACGAAAGGAAGACTATTTGTGAAAAGTTCTTAAGAGTCTTTAAATTTTACAAATATGGTTCAAACATCATTAGGAAGTATTCAATCAATATTGTTATTACACGGCGCTCAAGTCTTTGGAAATAACTACTTAGCATACTTTCACTATAGATCTGGTATACACCTTGATGTTATACAAATAGATCAACTGTAGTTACTGGATCCAAAGACAATTTGTCTCTCAAGAATTTGGGATAATGACAAACACTTATAGAGACATAGAGCAAGAAGTAAAGATAGTTGCAAAAATCAGATTGCAGTAAGAAAACAATACATGAAAAGAGCATTGATAGCTACTCATATGGGAAGTGAAATTAGAGCTTTATCAATTTTCTAATCAACAAATAGTCAATCAATTCTGCCTCAATCCCAAACTAGTTGAACTTGGCCATAATGTTAAGTATAAGTACACAGAAAACATACATTATATAGCCAAAAATGAAAGTCAATTCCTTAATGATAGCAGGAAAACTGCATTTTTCAATATTATGTTCCCTTAAATAGCAACTCCATCATTTCGCACAAACAAAATATTGACACCGCGTCATGCATATAACTTTCATCGTAGTATCAACACATAAGAAACCACATATTCAACAAACCAGCCCCTTTACTCCCTTTCCCCGACCGCCGTAGATGAATCCACATTTCAAGTCCGAAGGTGCAGAGTACTACTCTAAACTTTGTCAGGCAGCCCGATATACTAAGCTCCCGCTATGCGTGGGATCTGGGGAAGGGCCGAACCACATTGGGTCTTATGCACACAACCTTACCTTGCATTTCTGCAAAAGGCTATTTCCACAGCTTGAACCCAGTGACTAGCTGGTCACACGGCCGTAATATTTACGGTTGCGCTAAGGCTCCCCTTGCGCTCAAGTCTTTGCAAATACTATATAATTCAAAGAATAGATATAGAAACAAAGGTTTCTTTCCTTTTCTCTCTTTTTCTTATTTTTTATTGGTCAATGGAGACAAAGTATCAATACCAACTAGTTGGTCACAAAAGGTCAATTTGATTAGAGATATAGTGTTGTGAAACGCCAGAGATTTAGAGAATCTCTAATTTTGGATCCCTAATTACAAATTATTAAGTAGTGGAGAAGTGAACCCAATAGAGCTAGAGGATTGATGTAGTCGACCTCCACTAGTTTGATATTGAGGTGAAATTATTGCGGTTATTAATAACATACACATAAAGGTTGAGCCAAAAGCAATAGGTGCAATCAGGGGCGAATGGAGCATACACTTAAACCTAGTACTTTCGCCACGGAACATAAATTTATACGTGAATATCACTAAAATTACAATAAATAATAGATATAAACCTATAACTTTAAAATATAACGAGTTCAATGCTAAAAACTTTAAATATTGAAACCATAGAATTAAAATCCTAAATCTGCCTCTAGGTGCAATCTCTTAATTCTTTGATTACTACCTTCACTACACATCTCAGCTCTTCTCCAACCCCATTAAAAGAAAAAAAAAAGTTAATAAATTTGCAAGCCCCTTGTAGTGCAGCTATTAATAAAGACTAAACTTTGATTTTGGATTCTTGAAAAAAGGAATAAATTTTTTATCCAAAAGCAAAAAAAAAAAACAGAAGAAATAAACAGAGTAAAAACAGAGAATAGAGAAGTTACCAGCAATCAAAGAATCAAGAGATTGCGGCGGAGATTCATCAGCAGAGGTGGCTTTCGATGCCTTTGATGAATCAATTTGAGATCGGTTGTCAATGGCTTCGCTCTGCACTTGTCCCATATTTTCCTTAACAATTGAAATAAATTGCTAATAGCAGTAGAAATTTTTAATTAATCTTTTTCCAGTGGACTTATTAGAAAGGAAAAAGAAAAAGTCTTGCTATGTCTGCAACAGTAAAATTGACACATTAATCCATATTCTTTTTTTTTAGTCAAAAGTTTCGATGGTTTAATCCGTCCTTGATTTATATAGTATTTATTTCCAATAAATCTGAACGAAAATATTTTATTATAAATCTCTAAAAGATATCTATAATACTGTATTTCTTCTTCGCATGTCTCCACTGTTCTTCGCATACTTAAAATAAGCTAGCAATAATCCTATTTATAATAGTACGAAACTTATTTTTACTAAAAACAGAAAATATATTCCTATATTAATTTGATTATAAATCTTAGTTAAACATGAATTAAATAAACTTACAAATATCAAACTTTTAATAATTTTGGTTTCCTGCTACAACTTTGAATTAGTCTTCCAACATTCTCTCGTAATTCAAAGTTGTATACGTTTGATTTTTTTTTTGTTGTTGTTGTAATTGTGTTGGAGGACATCTCCCAACTTCCACTTTTATTGAAGCACTTGTCTCCAACCCTCGTTGATGCACTTTGTCACCAATACCTAATATTGTTGAAGCACTGGTCTTCCACTCCTATTGATGCACTTTGTCATCAACATCTAATTTTGTTGAAACACCTATCTTCAACCCCTGTTGGTGCATTTTGTCACCAACATTCAATTTTGTTGAAGCATTTGTCTCCAATTTCCATTGATGCACTTTGTCACTAACACCAAATTTTGTTGATTTGTTGAAGTACCTGTCTCCAACTCCCATTGATGCACTTTGTCACCAACACTTAATTTTGTTGAAGCACATGCCTTCAACTCCCGTTGATGCACGTTTTCACCAACACCTATTCTTTTTGTTTTTTCTTGAACGCTTCTCTAATTTTTAGAGAAGAACTTCTTCCTCTTGTGCCATATTTGCTTGCATCCCTTTAAGTTTGCAATCTTTTTATTAGGACATATTATAAGTCACGTGTCTAGTAAATTATTGCAGTTGCTCGGGAGAGAAATACGCAATCTGAAGTGATCACGATCAGTAGAAAATATTTAGGTGAAATTATAGGAGACGTGGCGGAAAGGATTCTGAAAATTGGGAAAATCATTACTCTAGGCCTCCTTAATCTCCTTAGTATCTTAGTTGATAGTTTTACTACTTTAATATTTGTAGTTAATTAGTTAAAAATAAAAATCACAATTTTTATAACTAGAAAATTGTTTGAACTTGTGTTTCTTAGCGATATTGAACAGTTGTAGCTAAGCATTAGTTCTTTGATGAATTCGACTCTACACTTTTAGACCGGTTCATATTTGCATTGACCATTCTTCTTAGGACTAGAGTTGGGCGTGATCAATTTCTTTTACTATCTCTTGTTGGAATTACAGTTTCGGGAATGTTATCTAATTAGAAGGATATGGCACATCATATTGAGATTACCCAAATGGATCAACAAGTTCCACTTCTTGATCAAACTTCTGTAAGTGAGGTCTCTCTCACACACACATAACACATAGTGTGTGAGAGACTTCTCTGTAGATGGCACTGTATACCTTTTCTTTAGAGAACATATATAGACTTACTATTATATCTACTTACAACTTAGTATTTAGTTAATTGAATTTATTTATTTTGGAAAGATTTCTATTTTTTGCTGAATAAAATATGGGCCGTTAAGAAATATAACTCAAAGTAACAACATAAAACAAGAAGATAAATAATAGAATAAGAGAAGAAGGGACAAATTTTTTATTTCATCAAATGTTTAAGTGTGTCACATATCATTTCATGCATCTATTTATACTATTACATAGAAGTTTACAAAAGGATTGTCTTAAACATGACATTAACAATTGAGATCATAGGGGAAGATTATGAGGAAGGATTATGGAGGCGTGAGAGTTATAATCATAATAGTGATGAGTAGTGAGAGGTTATTTACATCATGGGTTAAAGTAGTGGGAGTAATGGACATCTATATTTACGAAAGGTTTTCTAATACTTCCCCTTGGATGTCTACAAATATATAATATGCCTCGTTAAAAACCTTACCAAAAAAACTCAATGGGACAAAACTTAGGCTAAGGGAAAAAAGAGTACAATGTGTATCTTACTCTCCATCACGAAAACATCACTTTAATTCTCGAAGACGGCGCATTCCAATCTTTTGTCTCAACTTTTCAAATGTTGAAGTTGGTAATGCTTTAGTGAATAGATCAGCCAAATTTTCACATGAACGAATCTGTTGAACATTAGTTTCACCATTTTGTTGAAGATCATGCGTGAAGAAGAACTTTGGTGAAATGTGCTTTATTCTGTCTCTTTTGATGTATCCTTCTTTCAGTTGAGCAATGCAAGCAACATTATCTTCATATAGTATAGTTAAATTATCTTTATTCATAGGAAAACCACACATTTCCTGAATATGTTGAGTCATTGATCTCAACCAAACACATTCACGACTAGCTTCATGAATGACTATTATCTCGGCATGATTTGAATATGTGGCAACTATTGTTTGTTTCATTGACCGCCATGATATAGCTGGACCTCCATATGTAAACAAATAGCCTATTTGAGATCGGACTTTATGTGGATCAGACAAATAACATGCATCGACATAGCCAATTATTTCTAACTTGAATTCATTAGAATAAAACAATCCTATATCTATAGTTCCCTGAAGATATCCAAATATATGCTTAACACCATTCCAATATTTTTTTATTGGGGAGGAGCTGAATCTTGCTAATTAGCTTACTACAAAAGCAATATTTGGTCAGATATTGTTGGCAAGATACATCAGTGCCCCAATTGCACTAAGATATGAAGTTTCATTACCAACGAGCTCTTCATCATTTTTTTGAGGCCGAAATAGATCTTTATTTATGTCAAGCACTCTCACAACCATCGGGGTACTCAATGGATGTGCATTATTCATATAAAAATACTTTAAAACCTTTTCAGTGTATGTTGATTGATGGACAAAGATTTCATTTGTTACATGCTCAATTTGTAGGCCATGACAAAATTTTATCTTACCAAGATCTTTCATTTCAAATTCTTTTTTCAAACACTCTACAGCTTTTGGAAGCTCTTTAGAAGTGCCAATGATATTCAAGTCATCAACATACACAGTTATGATGACAAATTTAGATCCAGACCTCTTAATAAAGACACAAGGGCAAATAGGATCATTTTTGTACCCTTCCTTTAGCAAATACTCGCTAAGGCAATTGTACCATATCCTCCCTGATTGCTTCTATCCGTATAAGAATTTCTAAAGCTTTATTGAACAAGTTTCCCTTGAACTTTTATGTGCTTCAGGAACTTTAAATCCTTCAGGGATTTTCATAAAAAAATTATTGTCTAGTGAGCCATATAGTAAGATGTGACAACATCGATCAACCGCATATCAAGCTTTTCATGGACTGCCAAATTTATTAGATACCTGAAGGTAATTGCATCTACTACAAGAGAATATGTCTCCATATAATCAATATCACGACCCAAGTTCTCCCTCCATGAACATGTTGTGAAGGCACCTAGTCTCTACGACTAGGTAAGCCTAACAATTTGCGAAAAAAAGAAACAAAGATATGAAACTAGCAATTTACGGGTAATATAATAACAGTTTAAGATTTCTCTCCTCACACTCTTCCATCCACTGGAACGGAGCACCCTTCTGGGTCAGCCCGGTCATAGGTGCTGCAATAGATGAAAATCCCTTAACAAATCGACAGTAATAACCCACCAAGCCAAGAAAATTGCGGATCTCTATAGCTGAGGATGGTCTGGGCCAACTCTGCATTGCTTCCACTTTCTTCGGATCCACTTTTATCCCTTCACTCAACACCACGTGACCAAAGAACGCCACGAAATCCAATCGAAACTCACATTTCAAGAACTTTGCATATAATTTCTTTTCTCTCAAAGTCTGAAGCACTGTCCCCAGGTGCTGCTCATGATCTTCCCGACTCCGGGAGTATACCAGAATATCATCAATAAAGACAATGACGAACGAGTCAAGATATAGCCGAAACACACTATGCATCAAATGCAAGAAGGTTGCTAGGGCATTGGTCAACCCAAATAACATAACAAGGAACTTGTAATAACCATACCGAGTCCTAAAAGCAGTCTTCGGGATATCTGACTCTCGAATCTTCAAGTTATGGTAACCTGAACGCAAGTCAATCTTAGAAAACACTCGTGCACCCTGTAGTTGGTCAAACAAACCATTAATACGAGGCAAAGTATACCGGTTCTTCACTATAACTTTGTTCAACTGGCGATAATCAATGCACATAAGCATAGAACCATCCTTTTTCTTCACAACAAGACAGGAGCACCCCAAGGTGATACATTGGACCGAATAAAACCCTTATCAAGTAATTCCTGCAATTGCTCCTTCAACTTCTTCAACTCAGGATGAGCCATACGATAATGAGGAATAGAAATGAGTTGAGTGACTGGCAGCAAATCAATGCCGAAATCAATATCTCTGTCGGGTGGCATACCTGAAAGATCAGCTGGATACACATCAGGGAAGTCCTGTACTACTGGGATTGAATCAACTGTAGGGGTATCACCACTAACATCCCTCACATAGGCCAGATACGCGTCACACCCCTCTCAACTATTCGTCGAGCCTTAAGGAAAGAAATAACTCTACTGGAAGTGTGATCTAAAGTACCCCTCCAGTCTACTTGCAGTACACCTGGCATAGCCATGTCACGATTTTGGTGTGCCAATCAAGAATAGCATAATGGGGCGACAACCAGTCCATGCCCAAGATAACATCAAAGTCTACCATGCTGAGCAATAATAGATTGGCTCTGGTCTCAAAACCACTAAGAGCAACCAAACATGACCGATAAACGCGGTCCACAACAAGAGAATCTCCCACAGGAGTAGAAGCATAAATAGGGGAACTCAGAGAATCCCGAGATACGCCCAAATGCGGGGCAAAATAAGAAGACACATAAGAATAAGTGGAGCCTGGATCAAATAAAACCGATGCATCTCTATGACAAACCAGGACAATACCTGTGATTACAGAATTAGAGGCGACAACCTTGGTACGCACAGAAAGGGCATAATATCTGCCCTGGCCTCCCCCTCTAGGGTGACCTCTACCTCCCCGACCTCCACCTCTAGCTGGCTGAGCAGGTGGGGTAGCAACTGGTGCTGTAACCATAGCCTGAGAACTCTAGAGGGCATGCTATGGCTGAAAAGTCTGTGAAAGTGCACCCCTCATAAGTCTGGGGCAATCCCTCACCATATGGCATGTGTCGCCATACTCAAAACAAGCTCTGGGAGGACGTGGCGGCTGTGACTAGCTCGGGCCAGGTCTGCTGGACTGACCACTAAAAGCACCCAGTGTAGGAGGCGTACTAGATATTGGAGGTGCATAATAAGACTCCTGAGGTCTAGGAGGAGCTGAAATACCACTGGCTACTAGAAGAGCTGAATGAACGAGACGACTCATATAACCCCTACCATAACGAACTACAACTGGGGCACGGGCAACAGAATAATGACCCAACTCTCGAGACCTCTTGGCCTCCCTCTCCCCTCTATCCCGAGCATGCATACCCTCTACTCTCCTAGAAATGCTCACCACCTGCTAATAAGAAATATCCATCTCTAACTCACGAGCCATGCTAGACCTGATGCTGGGAATGAGCCCCTCAATAAACCGGCGAACTCTCTCACGAACTGTAGAAATCAAGGTTGGTGCATGCCTAGACAAGTCTGTGAAACAGACAACATACTTTGAAACAGTCATAGTACCCTTGCACAAATGCTCAAAATCTGCGCACCATACGTCCTTAAGGCTCTGAGGGACAAACACTCTCAGGAACATATCTGAAAACTGAGTCCAAGTAAGGGATGCTACCTCAGCTGGACTGTCCAACTCAAAAGTACGCCACCACTGGTAGGCTGTTCCTCGAAGCTGGAAGGCAGTGAAAGAAACCCCACTCGATCCTGATATACCATAGTGCGGAGGATACAGTAGCACTCCTCCAGAAATCTCAGGGCATCATCTGATGCTAAACTACGGAATAAATGAGGCTTATACTTCTTGAACCTCTCAAGCCTCCGCTGCTCATCCTATGAAGCTGCTGCCCTATCCTCGGGCTGAACTAGGGCTACAGGCGGCACCGGTATAACCTCTGGGATCTGATCAACCTGGACCCACTTCTTAGGAGGGTAGTAGGAGTCTGTGCTCCTCCCCCAGCCTAGGATGTGGCTGCAGCAAGGGGAATCAACCCTGCCTGAGCTAGAGTGGTGTACATACTCACGAACGGTGCAAGGGTCTCCTGAAGAGCTGGAATAGTAGTAGCAGTAGGCGTATCAGGTGCCTGGACTCCGGTTGGAGCTATTGGTGGCTCCTCAGTGGTAGCTCGCGCGGGTGCTCTAGCTACACCACGTGCGCGTCCTTGGCCTCTACCCTGGCCCCGACTTCTGACGGCTCTAGCAGGGGGCTTGGGTGCCTGGTCATCTCTGTCCTCATCATATGTGAGAGAATAGAAGACAAAAGTTTTAGAATTTCGATATCAAAAATCTCGCACGACAAGGAAATCAAATGAAGTAGAATTTTCCTAACAGTTACATAGCCTCTCGTAAATAAGTACAGACGTCTTCATACTGATCCACGAGACTCTAATAAACCAACTTGTGATTCATGACTCCTATAAACCTAGAGTTCTGATACCAACTTGTCACGACCCAAGTTTTCCCTCCATGAACATGTCGTGACGGCACCTAGTCTCTACAACTAGGTAAGCCTAACAATTTGCGGAAAAAGGAAACAAAGATAGGAAACTAGCAATTTACGGGTAATATAATAGAAAGTTTAAGATGTCGCTCGGCATATACAATAATAGCACTCCTCCCAAAACCCGAAATCTCATGAATCAAAAACTAGAGGAAATACATAATGTCTAACTCCGGAAGTCTAACAAAGTAATTACAGAAGTTCTATAGTTAAAAGAGATAGTAGAGAGGGACTCCTCGGTCTGCGGACGCGGCAGATATATCTCGAAGTCTTTGAGAATTGCCTTGCCTCATTGATAGTATGGCTGAGCCGAAGAACCTGGATCTGCACATGAAAAACATGTGCAGGAAAAGGTATGAGTACACCACAGCGGTACCTAGTAAGTGCCAAGCCTAACCTCGGTCGAGTAGTGATGAGAAAGGCCAGGGCCCTACTAGTTATATACATAAAACAAGGTAGACAATACGAAATGTGATAGTATAACTAAAGCACTAACGGATAATAGAGAACAAAATCACAAAAGAATGTAACTCAGTACACAAAGATAGCAATAGTGGATCTCCCACGATATCGTCCTGTAGTCCCAAATGTAAAAGTACAGAGGATCTTCCAGGATATCGTCCCATAGTCCAAATTATAAATATACATGGGAAACTCCCAGAACACCAATCCGTAGTCCCAAAGTAAATATTTCGTATAGGGGATCTCTTGGGCGCCGTCCCGTAGTCCCAAACGTAAAAGTGTAGGGGAATCTCCCGGAATACTGATCCGTAGTCCCAAAATAAACATGCAGGGGGATCTCCCGAGAAATCGTCCCGTAGTCCCAAAGTAAACACACAACAGTTCCAAGAAAAGAATTTACAGTTCTACTCGAGAATTAGATAGGAAATTCTACTCTAAACATGCTGCACAGAGTACAAGTAAGCAGTTAAAGCGGGTACGACAAATGAAGCACATAGGCATGCTTTTCCTAAGCTAAACATGAGGTTTCAAGTACAAGTATTGCTCAATTACAAGAAAATAGAGATATTTACTTAAGAAAACGGAGTTTTTCAGCAATTATCATGTGTACACACTCGTCACCTCACGTACACGACACTCATATAACAACAATACCAAAATCCTAATGAGAGTTCTCCCACACAAAATTAGACAAGCCACTTACCTCGAACCGGCTCAAAAATCAATCTGAACTCACGCTCTTGCCACGAGTATCCAACTCCGAATGACCCAAATCTAATCAAATTAATATCATAACGTAAATACAACTATAAACAACTAATTTAGCTAATGAAATCGAAGCTAAGGCAAGAAAATAGAAAAATGCCCAAAAATCCTCCCGGGGCCCACATCTCGAAATCGGGTAAAAGTTATGGATTATGAACCTTCATTGACTCACGAGTCTAACCATACCAAAATTACTCCAATCCGATACGGAAATCTTGATCAAAACCCCAAAATTAGGCCTAAAAACTTTTCCAAATTTCCCCCCAATTTCTCACCTCAAATCTGAAATTAGATGATGAATTTATATTTAGATTAATGGGTTATATGCAAAAAGGAGTTAGGAATCATTACCTAATTGATATCTCTGAAAATCCCTCAAAATCTCGTTCAAATCCGAGCTCCCAAACTCTAGTTTTGATAAAAATGGCTAGACCCTCGATTTTGAAACTTTATAATCTGCCTAGGTAATTCCTTCTTCGTGAACGCGGAAGGCCCTTCGCGTTCGCGAAGCACAACTTAACTTGGCCCAGAATTCCTTCATCACGAACGCGATAGCCACTCTTTTACTCTTACACGAACGCGGGACCCTCTTCACGAATGCGTAGGCATATGACCTCTCAGCTTTGCGAATGTGGGACCAACATCGCAAACGTGAAGCGTTAAATTTCCATCTGCCCCAGCTCCCCTTTTTGAACGCGAGACCTCACTCGCGAACGCGTAGAATGAAACCATAACTGGAGACTTCTGCTATTTTCTTCTTAGGTCTAAGGTCCGTTAACCACCCGAAATCAACCCGAGGTCCCGGGACTTCAACCAAACATACCAACAAGTCCTAAAACACCATATGAACTTATTCCAATCCTCGAATCACATCAAATAATGCTAAAACTACGAATCGCTCTCCAATCCAACCTAAAGAACTTGAAATTTCAAGAATCCTACAACCGATGCCGAAACCAACCAAACCAAGCCCGATTGACCCCAAATTTTGCACACAAGTCACATTCAACACTATAGAGCTATTCCAACTTTCGGAATCAGATTCCGACCCCGATATCAAAATCTCACTATTGATCCGGAAACTTCAACAATTCAACTTTCGGCATTTCAAGCCTAAATAAGCTACAGACCTCCAAAAAACAATTCGAACATGCCCCTAAGCCCGAAATCACCCAACGGAGCTAACGTAATCGATAGAATTCCATCCCGAGGCCGTCTTCACACTGCTCTGACTACGGCCCAAATTATAAATCGTAAGCTCTCATTGAGGGACTAAGTGTCCCAAAACACTCCGAAACTCACAATGAATCATCCCGGCAAATCAAAATAGCAGAAACAAATACAAAAAAAGCAGTTAATAGGGGATCGGGGCATAAATTCTTAAAATGACCGTCCGAGTCGTTATATATGTGCCACAAGTCGTGCTTTATATCTTACTACTTCACCTTTTTTATTTTGTTTTTGCACAAAAAACTATTTGTATCCCACTGGCTTGACACCTTCAGGCGTTCGCGCTATTGGCTCGAAAACAATACGTTTTTTGAGTGAAGCCAATTCTGCTTGAATTGCATTTTTTTCATTTTGGCCAATCATTTCTCTGTCGACATTCATGGACAGATTTTGGCTCAAGATCCTCATTTGTTGCATTATTTCAACTGCAATATTATATGCAAAATTGTTGACAACATCATCATTTCTGTTCCACCTTTTTTTTCCGTAGAGACATAACTTATTGATATCTCTTCATTTTCATCATTTTCAGGTACCCACAAGGTCTTATCAATTGTTACATCTTTATGCTCTTCTTGATCAATTGTCTCCACGTTATGATCAACTTAATCATTTGATCCTTTCCTTTTTTGGAAATTTTTATCCTTGGAACCGATTGGTCTACCACGTTTAAGGCGTGGCCTAAACTCATTAGCATTAACATACTGTCCAATTGGGACATCAACTCGAATTGGAGTATTTACAACATGAATATGCGATTTAGTAACCTGTGGAAGGTTAGTAAATGTATCTGGTAGTTGATTTGCAGTATTTTGCATATAAATGATATTTTGAACTTCTTGTTCACATTGATTCGTACGAGGATCCAAATGAGATAGAGATAATATGTTTCAACCTATCTCTTTTTCCAGCTATTTATTTTCTCCCATAATGTTGGGAAAACTGATTCGTCAAAATGATAATCAGCAAATCTGGCTGTAAACAAATCTCCTGTCATAGGCTCTAGATATTAAATAATATAAGGAGATTCATAACCAACATATACTCCCAACCTTCTTTGGGAACCTATTTTTGTGCGTTGTGGTGGAGCAATTAGAACATATACCGCACATCCAAAAATTCTTAGGTGGAAAATATTTGGCTCATGACCAAAAGCCAACTGTAATGGGGAGACTCATGATAACTAGTTGGCCTTATGCGCAAAAGTGCTGCTGCATGCAAAATAATTTGTCCCTACACTGAAAGGGTAAGTTTTGTCCTTATTAGCAATGGTCTAGCTATTAATTGGAGGCATTTAATTAACGATTCTGCTAGAACATTTTGAGTGTGAACATGAGCAACCGGATGCTCAACTTTTATTACAGTGGCCATACAATAATCAGTAAAGTCCTAAGATGTAAATTCACCAGCATTATCAAGACAAATTGTCTTAATTGCATAATCTAGAAATTATGCTCATAACCTTATTATTTAAGCCAACAATCTCGCAAATTCCATATTACGAATTGACAATAAGCACACATGTGACCATCTTGTAGATGCGTCTATCAAGACCATAAAATACTTGAATGGTCCATATGAAGGGTATATAGGCCCACATATATCACCCTGTATACATTCCAGAAATGCAGGGAATTCAATCCCAACTTTAGCTACTGACAGTTTAATAACAAATTTTTCTTGAGAACAAACAACACAAGAGAATTTTTTAAATTGAAGAATCTTCTTGTTCTTCAATGTGTTCCCATTTGAATTCTCTATTATTCTGCGCATCATGTTAGAACCGAGATGGCCCAACCAGTCATGCCAAATGATTAAATCATTAGAAGTAGTAAGCCTTTTGTTTACTATGACATGTAATTCAACCACACCAAAGTTTGTGTGGTACAACCCAAAAGAAAATGCAGGTAATTTTTTGTGAACACATTTTTCCCCGCTTTTATTGTAGTAATATAAAGATATTCAACCTTTCCTTCGTTAGATGTCTCAACATGATAGCCATTTTGCCAAATAGCTTTGAAACTCAACAAGTTTTTTGAGACTTACTACAATACAATGCATTATTTATAGTCAATATCGTTCCTTGGTAGTAATAAGGATGCTCTTCCATAGCCCTCAATTAATTTTGTACTGCCAGATATTGTATGAACATAGGCCTTTTTCATAACCAAATAAGAGAAAAACTTCTTTTCTCTTAATATTGTGTGAGTTGTAGTACTATCCAAAAGACATAAATTTTCATTACTCATCTTGGATCCAATTGAAGACCGGGAATTTTAATTTCTTCATAAAAATAAAAGTACACCATGAGAAATATGGAAAAACTAACAACACCAACAATAACATAAGACAACTTAAGTAATACTTGAAAATAAAAACAACTTTAGAACGAGACAAAAAAATATTGAAAATAAAAATAACAACATAATTGCATTCTCCAGTAAAATGATCAAACTTTAGTTTTAATCCTCAAAGAAGTCTTCAACGTCATGAGTAAGATCATCGAGGCCTTCAAAATCATCATCATCCAAAACAATATTTGCCTGAGGTCTTGCCTCAAAATCATTTTTAAAGGTCAAGTGAGACTCCACTATGGCATTAGCAGAAGATGCTCCAACATTATTTTCCTTTCTTTTGATGGAGTTTTGATAAATCCTGGCAAAATGCTCAGGTGCACGACATTCAATTTTTCAATGACCTTTCATGCCACAGAGGTGGGAGTTACCACTTTTGCCTCTTGAAGGATTATTTTGAGAACCTATATTGGTCTCTCATTTTCCATGACCACCACGATGACAATTATTATATCGTCTCTTGACAATGCCATACCCACATACATTCATATGGCCATGATAATTATTCTATCTTTTTTCAGACTTGTCACGTCTCGCTACCATATTCACTTCAGGAATTGGAGCTGACCCTGTGGGACGGGCTTCATGATTTTTCAGCAAAAGGATATTATGTTGCTCAGCCACCAGAAGGCATGAGATCAATTCAGAATACTTTTTAAATTCCCTTTCACGGTATTGCTGCTGTAATACCATATTTGAGGCATGAAAAGTCATAAGAGTCTTTTCCAACAAATCCTCATCATTCACAATATCCCCACATAATCTTAATTGGAAAGTTATTCAAAATACAACAGAGTTATACTCACTTACGGTCTTAAAATCTTGTAACCGTAAGTGTATCCACTCATATCGAGCCCTTGGCAATACCGTAGCCTTAAGGTGATCATACTTTTCCTTCCAACCAATCCACAATTCAAGTGGATCTTTCATTGGAAAATATTCAACCTTCAAACCTTCATCCACATGATGACGAAGGAAAATTATGTCTTTCACTTTGTCCTGGCTTGATGCCTCATTACTCTGAGTAATGGTGTCACCAAGGCCTTTAGCGGCTAAGTGAATCTTAGCATTGAGAACTCATCATATGTAATTCTTTCCAGAAATGTCAAGTGCCACAAACTCAAGCTTTGATAAATTTGACTTAGTGATAACTATCAAAGAAGATAAATAATTAGAAATCATTAGGATAATAGCGTAAAGAAATGATTGACATAATATCAAATTTGTGATCTATATACACCAAAGTGATAATTCCATAGAAAAGAATACCAGTTTTTTCTTCAAATTATTAATATATCTTTGTTGTTAACTAGAACAAAAATATCTTCTAACTTTAACAATTTGAATTGTGGAACAACATAAAACAAGTATTCTTCTCTGAATTAATTCTATTAACGTGAAAATTAGCAACTTTCACGTGACAATCACACAAACAACTTAAAATAAGGAAACATAAAATTCATTATTTTTACACATGTCCAGAGATGTGAGAAATTGTAAAACGACATATTAAAGACACTAATCATGAAATCAAAATATACAACGAAGAAAATAGAATAAACAAATATACCTGAATAACGAAAAGGGCTCAACTTTGTGCTGATAACTTGTTAAGAAATGTAGCTCAAAATAACAATATAAAACAAAAATATAAGTAATAGAATAAGTGAAGAAGGGATAACTTTCCTACAATCATAGTAGTGATGAGTAGTGGGGGGTTATTTACATCATGGGTGAACGTAGTGGGAGTAGTGGACATCCACATCTACTAAATGTTTTACAATATGGGTAAATTTCACAAATAGTCTAACTATGGCTTTTTTCACCAAAGTCATATAACTTTATTTTCTCACACAAAAATCATAAAATTTTCACTAACTCAATAATAACCCATAATAGGAGAAATACATATTTCTAGCTGCTTCTAAAAATAATATATATATATATATATATATTGTCACAACCCAAATTCCAACTAGTCGTGATGACACCTAACCCAACCCGTTAGGTAAGCTAATTAACAACTGACCAATTCCAATGAAATTAATGAGACAATTAACATAGAAGAAAAATATCTAAAACTGATACATTTCTCAAGGACTGGTAGTACAAATCATGAGTTTCTAAGATTATAATATACAAAGCTGGTATGAAATAAATACATATATTCGGAATGTACATAAACAGAGTTTAATGAATCTAAGGCTACCATGAACAAGAGGCAGCTACAACCGGAACGCATGTACATCTTCAAATCCAGCTCCCGTCGAACATAGCAAAGTCAACATTCAACATCTGCACACAAGGTGCAGAAGTGTAGTATGAGTACAACCGACCCCATGTGCTCAATAAGTAACAAACCCAACTTTAGGTTGAAAGTAGTGACGAGTTGGAGCAAAGGTCGGGTCCAACACCAATAGCCAATAACAGTCCATAACAACATAAAGCAAGTAATAAAAGGAGTAACTCAGAGATACAATTTTCTTAGCTTAATCATGGTTTCTGAACATAGTTCTGCCTTTCAAGTATATCAGTGAAAGCCCAAGTCATTTACCGAAGTTGCCAAAAATATGAATAAGTTTGAAAATAATAATTTTCCCAAAATATTCTTTAATTTAACAATAAATAAGATGGTTCATTTTCTTTTCAGATAGCTAGTGTAAAATGCATCATTATTCCCATATGCCAATATGTGTGAGAAGTCATGAAGGACGTGATACCATACAACATGAGAAAAATACATCTCTATGCCTGTATATCATGTGTGCATGTAATGTATCTCAGAAATGAACTCATGTACTTACACTCTCAGAGTACTGAATCTCACTAGCTCACACTTTTCATTCATCATGCTCAATCATTCAGTACTGTATATGGCTAATCCGGTCCAGGGAAGATCCATCCCGGAACGTATACATCAATTGATCATCAGTCACTCAGTACTGAGTAGGGCCAATCCAGCCCGTGAGGAAGATCCATCCCCAAGTATAAATACTTTGAACAAGATCCATGTACAGGGAATATCCATTCCTCAATATAAATGCTTCGGACTAGATCCATATCCAAGGAAGATCAATCCCTCAGTATAAATCAACCACGCTCACTGAGGGTGTGCACAAACTCCGGAGGGGCTCCTTCAGCCCAAGCGCTATCATAAATCAGTATAACCGCTGCAGCGTGCAACCCGATCCTATAATGTCACTCATAATCAGGCCCTTGGCCCCACTCAGTCATCAATCTCTCCAGTCTCTCTCTCACGGGCTCATCATGTCATGAAACTAGCCCGGAAATGATGATATGATGTATCAATAAATAACAACAGAGACTGAGATATGATATGCATATGAATGTGTGTGACTTAGTATGTAATGCAATGAAAGAAGATAACTCAACATCAGAAATGACCTCAGTGGGTCTCGACAGGATAAGCATGTAACCTAGACATGGTTTCTAACATGGATCACAGTAAGCTCAAGAACGTAGAAATTTCATAGTTACTGGTAAGATCAGGTAACTACACAGTACCACTGAATAATAAAGTCACAATTCACACGGTGCACGCCCATATGCACGTCACCTCAAAATCGACCACATAATACTTAATTCGGGGTTTCATACACTTAGAACCAGGTATAGTAGAGTTACTTACTTCAAACAAGCCAATTCGAACACCGAGCAAACCAAGCGATGCTCCAAAAATATCATCCCGCATGTTCCGACATATGAATAGTGTAGACATGTGATTTTTGACCCTCCCCAAGAGCTTTTATATATTAGCGTAAATATTTAATTTAGGCATAACATTGATATTTTAAGTAATTTTGACTCTTTTACTTTATTTTAGCACAAGAAAACAAAAATTACAACAAAAAATAATAATAATATATATATATATATATATATATATATATAATAATATAATAATAAGTTCATTAATATTTGTAGTCATTTTTAATCCAAAAGAAAAAATATAAAAATAGTATCGTATTTTTATTTTTAATATAATGTTTGAAAATACAAAAAAATAGATTTGTTTTAACGATTAGTTTTGTTTTAATAAACTATTTTAATAGTAGGATTAATTAATAAATGGGCGCGTATTTTTAATCTCATTTGCGGCAAAAGAATAGAGCTGGGGCTCGAGCAAACCCAGCTTTAGGCCTAATTTTGGACCTAGCCCACAATTGCCAAGCCCATAACTCCTAGGCCCACACCCTTTAACCCAAAAACCCTACCCAAAAACCCTAGACTCTACACTATAAAACAAGCTAAAAGATTAAACAAAGAAAAGAGGAAGCGGGGGTAAGAACGCAGCTGCGCAAAAACAAAACGAGAGAGGAACGAGCTGGGGAAAGAGAAGCTGGGAAAAAGAACGCAGAAGGTTGCGCATGAACAAACGAAAGGAGGAAGAAGCTAAATGCAGAAAATCTGCGTAAAAACAAACAACCCCACCCCCCACCCGGATAATCTCCTTCGCACCCTACCACCCCCTTTGTCATCGTTTTCCCCGACTCACCCCAAAACAAACCCTACCCCTCGTTCATCATTTGTTTGAAGCAGGCATCCATGGCTGGTTGTCAAACAGAAACAACCCCCCCGTTAGTCGTCTTCTCCGACTATCTTCAGCAGTCGACGATAGTCCACGCCTCGTCCTTCACTGAACACCCCAAAGTCCAAACGCCGCTGCTTTCGTCTTCAACTCATCGTCCAGTTTCACGTCGCCCAGCCCCATTAAACTAACCAAAATTCAGCCTCCTCGTCTCAGTCTCTTCCTTTTCATTTCACAACCAAAATCTCCTCCAGTACATCGAACCAACCGAGCTTCAACTCCAAATCGTTACTCCCTGTCATGGAGTTCGTTAGGCTCATTTTTGGTCTATTTTGAGTCCTCCAGTGAACGTCGAGGTCATTAAAAGTCCATGTTCGAGTTCTCTTTCCGATCCAGTCTTTGTTGTCGATTTGCGACGAGATTATTCGCTCAAGCTTTAACTGTCAGGTTCGAGTTTTTCGGCGAGTTTCATGGTCTGTGGTTGAGGTTCCGTTGCGAGCTTCCGTGCTAATCCGTTCCACAGTTTCGCTCGAATAACTGTAAAGGTCAGGTTCATTTTGAAATATAGTCTTTAACTCTGCATCTTTTATTTTCCTTCTTATATGAATCTGATGGCTAGTTTATTTTGCATTCTAGATAATATTATGTGATTCCTTGCAGCGTTTACTTCAAATTAGCTCGAGTTGGGTCTTTGTTTAAATTTTCTATTTTATTATAAAAATAGTTGGACTCACGTTATTCTAGTGCCAATATATACTGAAGAATACATTAAGTTTACTCGTGTTTATTTTTGGATTTGAGGTTATATGCATATAGGAGTTGGCCTTTATTTTTGTGTATTTCTTTATGTATATATAATTTTGATTCAAGCTGTGGTATTTTTGTTGAGAGTTTGATTTTTGTAATGAAGTTGAATTTGGGTCTTATGAGTTTGTTGTTTGGTTGTTATATTGTTGTTATGAGATTTTGGGTTTTCACTTCGAACAACATTTCAGTCAATTGAATACCAAGGCATTTTAGCATGCCTTGTAGTTTAAGGGATATTATATGCCAATTGTGGATGAGTATACTGTTTTGTTATGGTTAAATTGTGTTTGGTTTTTCTATATAGGCTAAGTAAAGTAATATATGACTGTAGAATTACTTAGAAGAAGAGCTAGGGGCGACGAGTTTTTTTCTTTTTGTTGGAATAGGATTCGTTTTTGACTAATAAATGGGTTCGATTAATTTCCTTCATGTTTAATCTTAAATAGCGAAAATGCATAATGTGAAAATGCATAGTTGCTTTAGACGCGTAATTGAAACAACCTTCTTAAAATTGGAGTGCGCATTGATGCGACTCAAATCCAAATCTCGACAAAATCAAAATGTGTTGACAATCACGAGCGCATTGATTGCGACGGGATTCGAAACATGTTTTCATGACGTCGTAATTCTTAAAAATAAATAATGATAGAAAAGAGGTTCACAAATTGAGTCGAGCCTCACCACGAAAACAAATAAATAAATGTGGGCCTTTAGTAAATAATTATCGAAAATAATTAGAATTCGGAAAGGTTGTTTAGTGAATTTCACCGTCTTCCCCAAAATAACAATACGTTAGTATCTTTAGGCACGATTTAATTAAAATTACTTTCTTAAACTCGGGTGTGCATTGATGCGATCCAAATCTAAATCTTGATGAAGTCGAAATGTGTCGATAACCACGGGTGCATTGATTGCGACACGGTTCGAAACACATTTTCACGACGTCGCAATTCTTCTTAAAAAATAATGATAATTAAAGCGGTGCAAGATTAATAAAAGGCACATGAGCTAGCATGTATTAAAATCAGATAAAATCAAATACAACAGTTAAGCGACCGTGCTAGAACCACGGAATCCGGGAATGCCTAACACCTTCTCCCGGGTTAACAGAATTCCTTACCCGGATTTCTGGTTCGCGGACTGTTAACAGAGTCATATTTTTCCTCGGTTCGGGATTAAACCGGTGACTTGGGACACCATTAATCTCCCAAGTGGCGACTCTGAATGTTTAATAATTAAATCCCGTTCCGATTGTCCTTTAATTGGAAAAACTCCTTTACGCCCTTTGCGGGGGTGTAGGCAGTGAAAAAGGAGGTGTGGAAAATAGCTCGGAACTGTGACGACCCAAAGGGGTCATCACCTGTTTCTAATTGAAATCTATCTCCGAGGCCCTAAAAACCTCATTTAGAGTTGCCTCGATCTGTCTGCGTAGTTCGGGCGCATAGCCGGAAAGCTTAAACGTGAAATCTTGTAATTTTTTTTAAGTTTTTACCTCGAAATGAATAAGTTTGACTCCGATCAACATTTTGGGTAAACGGACCCGGACCCATGATTTGACTGTCCCGGAGGGTCTGTAGGAAAATATGGGACTCGAGCGTATGCCCGGAATCGAATTCCGAGGTCCCCAGCCGGAGTTATGAATTTTTAAGTGAAATTGTTCTCTGAAAATGTTTAAAGAAACTGAAAATGAAATCTGATTAGAAAGCAATGGTATCGGGCCCGTATTTTAGTTTCGGCACCTGGTACAGGTCTTATATATGACTTGAGTCATTCCTGTGAAACTTGGTTGAAAACGGACGTCGTTTGACGCGATCCAGACCCTAATTGGGAAATTGATGTTTGAAAGGAATTTTGGAGAAATTTCATTGATCTTAAGGCTCAATTCGATGTTCATGATGTTACATTGGTGATGTGATCACACGAATATGTTCGTAGGGTGTTTTTGAGGTAGTGTGCATGCTTGGTTTAGAGTTTCGAGGGCTCGGGTGAGTTTCTAGTAGGTTCCGGGATGCCTTAGGCTTTAAAAGACCAGATATTGCAGGTTCAGGAATTTTGACAGGTCTCTGAACCCTTTTGCGCGGCCCGCGAGGAAACGCGTGCGGCCGTGAAGGGGCCAGCGCGGCCGCGGTCGCCCTTGCGCGGTCCGCGGTGGGAGATGCACAGCCGCGGTCGGCTTTGCGCGGTCCGCGCGGGGCATAGATCCGCAGGCCTTCAGGAAGCCTGTGTGGCCGCGGTCCTTCTTGCACGGTCCGTGGTGGGAACTTCAGAGGGGTATAAATACACGTGAATTTCAGTTATTTTACACTTTTCAAAACTCCAAAACATAAGAGGTGATTTTCCAAACAATTTTTCTTCTCCGAAACGATTGGTAAGTGATTTCTATCTCATTTTCTTCACTTTTTAACATCTTTTAACATGATTTCAACTTCAAATCAAAGATTTTAATGGGGAAAATGGGTGATTTGGGTAGAACCTAGGCTTTTCTAAAATTGGGAAGTTGGACCTCAATTTGAGGTCTGATTTCAAAACAAACCATATATTTAAACTTGTGGGGGAATGAGTAATCGGGTTTTGGTCCGAACCTCGGGTTTCGACCATGTGGGCCGGGGGTGAATTTTAAATTTTGGGTAAAACTTTGGAAAACTCATTTTCATGCATTGGGGTTGATTCATTTGGCATTTATTAATGTGATTAAGTAACTTATGACTAGATTCGAGCGGATTGGTGGTGGAATCAAGAGGTAAAGCTATAATTGAGACTTGAGTGGTGTCCAAGGCATCGAGGTAAGTGTTTGGTTTAACCCTAGCTTGAGGGATTAGGAGTTGAGTCATATTTGCTACTTGCTTCTTGTTGAGTACGACGTATAGGCATGGTGACGAGTATCTATACGTTGGTGGAATCAAGAGGTAAAGCTATAATTGAGACTTGAGTGGTGTTCAAGGCATCGAGGTAAGTGTTTGGTTTAACCCTAGCTTGAGGGATTAGGAGTTGAGTCATATTTGCTACTTGCTTCTTGTTGAGTACGACGTATAGGCATGGTGACGAGTATCTATACGTTGGTGTCAAGCATGACCGTGGGTCTTAACTTGAAAGTTGTTGTGTTTTTGAATGACACCTTGTATACTTTAATTAATGATCCTCTATGATTAAGTATTTCCATTAATTGAACTGAGTACTAGCAAAGTGAGATTGGTTATAACTGATTCTCCCTTGCCGGGATAACTATTTCGATATCCTTGTTCCCTTGCCGGGAAGTTATTATATTACTTATGTTCCCTTGCCAGGATTTCTTGTGATTGTGTGATGAACTAAAATGGGAGAGGGTGGTACGCCTACCACATGACATTATGAAATGGGAGCGGGTGGTACACCTACCACAAGACATTATGAAATGGGAGCGGGTGGTACGCCTACCACAAGACATTATGAAATGGGAGCGGGTGGTACGCCTACCACAAGATATTATGAAATGGGAGCGGGTGGTACGCCTACCACAAGATATTATGAAATGGGAGCGGGTGGTACGCCTACCATAAGATATTATGAAATGGGAGCGGGTGGTACGCCTACCACAAGATATTATGAAATGGGAGCGGGTGGTACGCCTACCACAAGATATAATGAAATGGGAGCGGGTGGTACGCCTACCACGAGATAGAATGAAATGGATCGGGTTGCACGCCTGCAACAAGAGGAAACTGAAAGTGAAAGTTTCCTTTATTTTCTTCATTTGTATTAGAAGTTATAGTTCTAGCTTCCTTATTATTCTCTGTTATTTCTTTTAACTGCTATTCCCGAAGCATGTTCCCCTTCCCCAACTTTAACTTCTTATTACTTGTTTACTTTTCCGCCATATATTATATAACTGTACAAGTTTATCTGGAATCTGGTCCTAGCCTCATCACTACCTCACTAGGGTTAGGCCAGACACTTACCAGCACATGGGGCCGGTTGTGCTGATACTACGCTCTGTGCTCTTTTGCACAGATCCAGGTTTTGGACAGCAACAGTAGCGCGGGAGCCAGCCTTCAGTTCAGTGAGACACTAAGGTAGCCTTGCAAGCGTTCGCAGGCCCGATATCTCCTTCATCTTTTATTTCCATCTGTTTTCTCATATATTCAAGACAAACAATTTATATTTTCTTTGAAACGATTGTGTTTAGCACTCTTAGAAGTTCGTGAGTAATGTGACACCAGTTCTTGGGTAGAGACATATGTTGATTCTCGCATTATTGTTCAGTTTTCTTTAAACTTAAGTCTTCCGCTTATTTATTTAATTCCGTTGCTTTCATGCCATCGCTGATAATTGTTAAAAGAAGTAACTGTTAATGAAGTAATCAGTTAAGGATTGGCTTGCCTAGCTCTCATTAGTAGGTGCCATTACGGCTCCTGAGGGTGGGAAATCCGGGTCGTGACAAGTTGGTATCAGAGCTCTAGGTTACATAGGTCTCACAACTCATGGACAAGCTTAGTAGAGTTTGAGGGATCGGTACGGAGACGTCTGTATTTATCCCCCAGAGGCTACCGAGTTAGGAAAACTTCACTTTTGTTCTTTCTTGTCGTGCGGATTTGTTCCTGAAATGCTAATTGAACTTCCTCTGTTCTTCGTAGATGGCGAGAACATGCGCTTCCTCATCTACTGCTCAGTAGCCCGAGCCCCCTACAGCAGCTCCCACTAGGGGCAGAGGGCGAGGATGAGGCCGTGCTAGAGGCCGAGGTAGGGGCAGAGCTCAGCCTTGAGTAGCGGCACCAGTGGCGGAACCTCAGGTTGATTTTGAGGAGGCGGTTCCAGCCCCAACAATTTCGGGGGGCCCAGCTCAGGTCCTAGAGGGGTTTATCGCTACCCCAGTTCTTCAAGATGCTCTGGTTCGATTGGTGGGCCTTATGGAGAGTGTCACCCGAGCAGGTTTGCTTCCTATAGCACCAACCACTTCTCAGGCTGGAGGAGGGGCTCAGACTCCTGCTACACGCACTCCGGAGCAGGTAGCTCCCCAAATTTAGGTTCTTGCGGTTCAGCTAGCAGTGGCAGTTCAGCCGGGTGTAGTGGCTCAGACCGACGATGGAGCGGCTATGTCCGCCGATGCTTTGTGGAGACTGGACGGATTCACCAAGCTCTTCACTACTACTTTCAGCGGAGCTCCTTCTGAGGATCCCCAGGATTTCCTATACAGCTGCCATGAGGTTCTCAGGAACATGGGCATTGTTGAGACCAATGGGGTCAATTTTGCTGCATTTCGCTTTTCTGGATCTGCCAAGACTTGGTGGAGGGAGTATTGCTTCGCGAGACCAGCCGGATCGCCATCTTTGACATGGGAGCAGTTTACAGTGTTGTTTCTGGAGAAGTTTCTCCCCGTTACTCAGAGAGAGGCCTATCAAAGGCAGTTTGAGCACCTCTAGCAGGGTTCCATGACTGTTACCCAGTATGAGACTAGGTTCATTGATCTAGCTCGCCATGCTCTTGTCATACTTCCCACCGAGAGAGAGAGAGGGTAAAGAGGTTTATTGATGGTGTGATTCAGCCGATTCGTCTTCAGATGGCCAAGGAGGCCGGGAGTGAGATTACATTTCAGGAGGTAGCTAATGTGGCCCGCAGAGTTGAGATGGTTATGTCACAGGGAGGTGGTTATGGGTCGGATAAGAGGCCCCGTCATTCGGGCAGATTCAGTGGTAGCTCGTCTGGAGGTAGAGATTCATATGGTAGAGTCCATCCTTTTAGGCCCTTTCAGTTAGCTCTTCAGGTCTCCCATGGTACTTCAGGTGGTCGTGGTTCCCAGACGCACTATTCTGATCAGCAGTCTTATAGTGCACCACCGCTTCAGAGTTTCCAGGGTCATCTGCCCCAGCAACCGAGGGTTTGTTTTACTTGTGGCGACACGAGGCACATTGCTAGGTATTGCCCTTGAGCTCCGAGCAGTTTTCTGCATCAGGGTTCTCGTGCTATGGTATAGGCACCAGGTGTTCCATAGCCTGCCCAACCAGTTAGAGGTGGGGGTAGAGGTACTATAGGAGGAGGTAGAGGTCCTAAAAGTGGAGCTCAGGCCACCAGAGGTGGAGGCCAGCCAGCAGCAGGCCGTCCCAGAGAGCTAGTTCAGGGCGGTGGGGCCCAGCCCCGATGCTACACCCTTCCAGCTAGGCCCGAGGCCGAGGCTTCAGATGTAGTTATTACAGGTACTATTCTAGTTTGTGATAGAGATGTTTCAGTGTTATTTTATCCGGGGTCTACGTATTCATACGTGTCATCTTATTTTGCCCCGTACCTGGTCATGCCTAGTGATTCATTGAGTATTTCTGTTTATGTGTCTACACCGGTGGGTGATTCTATTGTGGTCGACCGAGTTCATCATTCTTGTATTGTAGTGTTTGGGGGTCTTGAGACCCGTGTTGATTTGTTGCTTTTAGACATGGTCGACTTCGATGTTATATTGGGAATGAATTGGTTATCCCCGTACCACGCTATCTTGGATTGCCATGCCAAGACTGTGACTTTAGCTTTACCGGGTATGCCTCATTTAGAGTGGAGAGGGACCCCTGGTCATTCTACCCGTAGTGTTATCTCTTATGTAAAGGCTCGGCGTATGGTCGAGAAGGGGCGTTTGGCCTATTTGTCTTATGTTCGCGATTCTAGTATGGAGGTCCCTTCTATTGATTCTGTACCCATTGTTCGGGAGTTTCCTGAGGTTTTTCCTTCAGACCTGACGGGTATGCCGCCCGAAAGGGATATCAACTTTTGCATTGATTTGACTCCGGACACCCAGACTATTTCTATTCCGCCGTATCGTATTGCCCCGCCGGAGTTGAAAGAGTTAAAGGAACAGTTGCTGGATTTGCTTGAGAAGGGTTTCATTAGACCCAGCGTTTCGTCTTGGGGTGCGCCAGTGTTGTTTGTGAAGAAAAAGGATCGTTCGATGAGAATGTGCATTGATTACCAGTAATTTAACAAGGTTACGATCAAGAATAAGTATCCACTGCCGAGGATTGATGATTTATTCGATCAACTTCAGGGTGCCAAGGTATTTTCAAAGATTGACTTGAGATCTGGATACCATCAGTTGAGGATTAGGGAATCCAACATCCCTAAGATAGTTTTCCGCACTCGGTACGGGCATTATGAGTTCTTGGTTATGTCATTCGGGTTGACCAATTCCCTAGCAACGTTTATGGAGTTGATGAACTGAGTGTTCAGGCCTTATTTGGACCTGTTCGTGATAGTTTTTATTGATGATATTCTGATATATTCCCGCAGCCAAGAGGAGCACGAGCAACACCTCAGAGTGGTTCTTCAGACTCTAAAGGATAGTCAGTTATATGCTAAGTTCTCGAAGTGTGAGTTCTGGTTGAGTTCAGTGGCATTCCTGGGTCACGTTGTATCAGTAGAGGGTATTCAGGTTGATCCAAAGAAGATTGAGGCAGTCAAGAACTGACCTAGACCAGCATCAACTACAGAGATTTGGAGTTTCTTGGGATTAGCAGGCTACTATCATCGGTTCGTGGAGGGGTTCTCATCTGTTGCAGCCCCGATGACCAGGTTGACCTAGAAGGGTACCCAGTTCAGATTGTCGGATGAGTGTGAGGCGAGCTTTCAGAGGCTCAAGACAGCCCTGACTACGACGCCAGTGTTAGTTTTGCCCACAGGTTCAGGGCTTTATACCATTTATTGTGATGCATCTCGCATTAGACTTGGTGCAGTGTTGATGTAGGATGGCAAGGTCATTGCCTATGCTTCGAGGCAATTTAAGGTTCATAAGAAGAACTATCTAGTGCATGATTTGGAGTTGGCAGCCATTGTTCACGCATTGAAGATTTGGAGGCATTACCTGTATGGTGTGGCATGTGAGGTGTTCACGGATCATAAGAGTCTTCAGTATTTGTTCAAGCAAAATGAGTTGAATTTGAGGCAGAGGAGGTGGTTGGAGTTGTTGAAAGATTATGACATCACTATCCTATATCACCCGGGAAAGGCCAACGTGGTGGCCGATGCTTTGAGTAGAAAGTCAGCCAGTATAGGCAGTCTTGCTTATATTCCAGTCGATGAGAGGCCGCTTGCTTTGGATGTTTAGGCTTTAGCCAATTGATTTGTGAGGTTGGATATTTCTGAGCCTAGTCGAGTATTAGCTTGCACGGTCACTCGTTCTTCGTTATTGGAGCGTATCCGTGATCGACAATTTGATGATACCCATTTGTGTGTCCTTAGAGACACGGTGCGGTGTGGGGGTGCCAAGCAGGTTACCTTAGGTGATGATGGAGTTCTGAGATTGCAGGGTCGAGTTTGTGTGCCTAATATGGATGGGCTCTAAGAGTTGATTTTAGAGGAGGCCCATAGTTCCCCGTACTCTATCCATCCGGGCGCTGCGAAGATGTATCAGGATTTGCGGCAGCATTATTGGTGGCGTAGAATGAATAAGGATATCGTTGCCTATGTGGCTCGGTGTTTGAATTATCAGCAGGTTAAGTATGAGCATCAGAGGCCTGGTGGTCTATTTTAGAGGATTGAGCTTCCTGAGTGGAAGTGGGAGAGAATCACTATGGACTTCGTTACTGGACTTCCGTTGACCTGGAAGAAGTTCGATGCAGTTTGAGTCATTGTTGATAGGCTGACCAAGTCAGCGCATTTCATTCCTGTGACAGTCTCCTATTCTTCTGAAAGGTTAGCCGAGATATATATCCGGGAGATTGTTCGTCTTCATGGTGTGCCGATATCTATCATTTCGGACCGAGGTACGCAGTTCACCTCGCATTTCTGGAGAGCAATTCAGCGAGGGTTAGGCACCCAGGTGGAGTTGAGTACAACATTTCATCCTTAGACGGATGGACAGTCCGAGCGGACTATTCAGATATTGGAGGATATGTTCCGAGCTTATGTTATTGACTTTGGAGGTTCGTGGGATCAGTTCTTGCCTTTAGCAGAGTTTTCCTACAACAACAGCTACCAGTCGAGTATCCAGATGGCTCCTTATGAGGCTTTATATGGTAGGCGGTGTCGATCTCCGATTGGATAGTTTGAGCCGGGAGAGGCTCGGTTGTTGGGTATAGATTTTGTTCAGGAGGCCTTGGACAAGGTCAGGATCATTCAGGATAGGCTTCGTACAGCTCAATCCAGGCAAAAGAGCTATGCAGATCGTAAGGTTCGAGATGTGGCTTTTATGGTTGGTGAGCGGGTATTGCTACGAGTGTCGCCTATGAAGGGCGTGATGAGATTTGGGAAGAAGGGCAAGCTTAGCCCTAGGTTCATTGGTCTATTTGAGATCCTTGATCGAGTGGGAGAGGTGGCTTATAGACTTGCATTGCCGCCTGGCTTATCAGCCGTGCATCCAGTGTTTCATGTGTCCATCCCACGTGTTAGATTTCAGCACTGTCCAGTTGGACAAGGATTTGTCATATGAGGAGGAGCCGGTGGCTATTCTAGACCGATAGGTTCGCCAGCTGAGGTCGAAGAGTTTTCCTTCGGTTCGTGTTCGGTGGAGAGGTCAGCCTCCTGAGGCATCGACCTGGGAGTCCGAGTCCGATATGCGGGGCCGTTATCCTCATCTTTTTCCCGACTCAGGTACTTCCTTCTTCTATCCTTTCGAGGACGAACGATTGTTTTAGAGGTGGAGAATGTGACGACCCAAAGGGGTCATCACCTGTTTCTAATTGAAATCTATCTCCGAGGCCCTGAAAACCTCATTTAGAGTCGCTTCGATTTGTGTGCGCAATCCGGGCACGTAGCCGGAAAGCTTAAACGTGAAATCTTATGAAAATTTCTAAGTTTTTACCTCGAAATGAATAAGTTTGACTCCGGTCAACATTTTGGATAAACGGACACGGAACCGTGATTTGACGGTCCCGGAGGGTCCGTTGAAAAATATGGGACTCGGGCGTATGCCCGGAATAGAATTCTGAGGTCCCCAGCCCGAGTTATGAATTTTTAAGTGAAATTGTTCTCTGAAAATGTTTAAAGAAAATGGAAATGAAATATGATTAGAAAGCAATGGTATCAAGCCCGTATTTTGGTTCTGGCACCCGATACGAGTCTTATATATGTTTTGAATCACTCCTGTAATGTTTGGTAAAAAACGGACGTCGTTTGACGTGATCCGGACCCAAATTGGGAAAATTGATGTTTAAAAGAAAATCTGAGAAATTTCATGGATCTTGAGGCTCAATTCTATGTTCATGATGTTACATTGGTGATGTGATCACACGAATATGTTCGTAGGGTGTTTTTGAGGTAGTGTGCATACTTGGTTTAGAGTTTCGAGGGCTCGGGTGAGTTTCTAGTAGGTTCCGAGATGCCTTAGGCTTTAAAAGACCAGATATTGCAGGTTCAGGAATTTTGACAGGTCTCTGAACCCTTTTGCGCGGCCTGCGAGGAAAAGCGTGCGGCCGCGAAGGGGCCAGTGCGGCCGCGGTCGCCTTTGCGCGGTCCACGGTGGGTGCTGCGCGGCCGCGGTCCGCGCGAGGCATAGATCCGCAGGCCTTCAGAAAGCCTTGTGGTCGCGGTCCTTCTTGCGCGGTCTGCGGTGGGAACTTTAGAGGGGTATAAATACACGTGAATTTCAGTTATTTTACACTTTTCAAAACCCCAAAACATAAGAGGCGATTTTCCAAACAACTTTTCTTCTCCGAAACGATTAGTAAGTGATTTCTAACTCATTTTCTTCACTTTTTAACATCTTTTAACATGATTTCAACTTCAAATCAAAGATTTTCATTTGGAAATTGGGTGATTTAGGTAGAACCTATGTTTTTCTAAAATTGGGGATTTGGACCTCAATTTGAGGTCCGATTTCAAAACAAACCATATATTTAAACTTGTGGGGGAATGGGTAATCGGGTTTTGGTCCGAACCTCGGGTTTCGACCACGTGGGTCCGAGGGTGAATTTTAAATTTTGGGTAAAACTTTGGAAAACTCATTTTCATGCATTGGGGTTGATTCATTTGGCATTTATTAATGTGATTAAGTAACTTATGACTAGATTCGAGCGGATTGGTGGTGGAATCAAGAGGTAAAGCTATAATTGAGACTTGAGTGGTGTCCAAGGCATCGAGGTAAGTGTTTGGTTTAACCCTAGCTTGAGGGATTAGGAGTTGAGTCATATTTGCTACTTGCTTCTTGTTGAGTACGACGTATAGGCATGGTGACGAGTATCTATACGTTGGTGTCAAGTATGACCGTGGGTCTTAACTTGAAAGTTGTTGTGTTTTTGAATGACACCTTGTATACTTTATTTAATGATCCTCTATGATTAAGTATTTCCATTAATTGAACTGAGTACTAGCAAAGTGAGATTGGTTATAGCTGATTCTCTCTTGCCGGGATGACTATTTCGATATCCTTGTTCCCTTGCCAGGAAGTTATTATATTACTTATGTTCCCTTCCCGGGAAGTTATTATATTACTTATGTTCCCTTGCCGGGATTTCTTGTGATTGTGTGATGAACTGAAATGGGAGCGGGCAGTACGCCTACCACAAAACATTATGAAATGGGAGCGGGTGGTACGCCTACCACAAGATATTATGAAATGGGAGCGGCCGAAATTTCTTGTAATTGTGTGATGAAATGGGAGCGGGTGGTACGCCTACCACAAGATATTATGAAATGGGAGCGGGTTGTACGCCTACCACAAGATATTATGAAATGGGAGCGGGTGGTACGCCTACCACGAAGATATTACGAAATGGGAGCGGGTGGTACGCCTACCACAAGATATAATGAAATGGGAGCGGGTGGTAAGCCTACCATGAGATAGAATGAAATGGGAGTGGGTGGTACGCCTACCACGAGATATGAGGAATGTGATTGGGTTGCACGCCTGCAACAAGAGGAAACTAAAAGTGAAAGTTGCCTTTATTTTCTTCATTTGTGTTAGAAGTTATAGTGCTAGCTTCCTTATTATTCCCTGTTCTGCTATCCCCGAAGCATGTTCCCCTTCCCCAGCTTTAACTGCTTATTACTTGTTTACTTTTCCGCCATATATTATATAACTGTATAGGTTTATTTGGAGTCTGGTCCTATCCTCGTCACTACCTCGCCGAGGTTAGGCCAGACACTTACCAGCACATGGGGGCCGGTTGTGCTGATACTACGCTCTGTGCTCTTTTGCACAGATCTAGGTTTTGGACAGCAGCAGTAGCGCGGGAGCCATCCTTCTGTTCAGTGAGACACTGAGGTAGCCTTGCAGGCATTTGCAGGCCCGACGTCTCCTCTATCTTTTATTTCCGTCTGTTATCTCATATATTCGAGACAAACAATTTATATTTTCTTTCAAACGGTTGTATTTAGCACTCTTAGAAGTTCGTGAGTAATGTGACACCAGTTCTTGAGTAGAGGCATATGTTGATTCTCGCATTATTGTTCAGTTTTCTTTAAACTTAAGTCTTCCGCTTATTTATTTAATTCCGTTGCTTTCATGCCATTGCTGATAATTGTTAAAAGAAGTAAGCAATTAAGGATTGGCTTGCCTAGCTCTCATTAGTAGGCTCCATCGCGACTCCCGAGAGTGGGAAATCTCGGTCGTGACAGGAACTAACCAAAAACAACTCAAATACATCAAACAATGCTAAAGGAACCAATCCCAATCGGCAAAGGTCAAATCTTGAATCAAAGCCCTAAATCGGCCAAAAAGTCCAACTCGGGTGCACGCCTCAGAACCCGACAAAACTCACAAAATTCGACAACCCATTTAATTACGAGTCCAACCATACTAGTTTCACTCAATTCGAGGTTAAAAACTCATAAATTTACATTATGAAACTTTAGGCTAAAATCCCCAATTTCTCTTTAAAATTCATCAACCAATTGCTAAAAATGAAGATAGATTCATGGAATAAGATCAAAACCAAGAATAGAAAACTTACCCCAATCCTTGTGATGAAAATGCTCCAAAAATCGCCTCAAAATATCCGAGCTTGGAAATGTTAAAATGAAGCCAAAATCGCGAACCCTTGTATTTATCATTTTGCCTAGACTTTCGCATCAGCGACACCTTAGCCGCTTCTGTGGCATCGCTTTTGCGACCAAAATCATGCTTTTGTGCAGTAGCACTAGAGGCCTGCCTTCGCAACTGCAGTAAAATGCCCGCATCTGTGCACACGCAGGTGCGAGTTCAAACTGCACTTCTAATCGCTTCTGCGCCCAACTCACCGCATCTGCACCTTCGCGGACTCCTATTCCCAGTAGTACTTTCGCTTTTGCGACTCCTTTGTCCTTTAGCGACCATCGCACCTGCGCAAACCAGCTGCAGGTGCGGTCATACCAGAACCAGCAACAACCAGCAATAACAACATGAATCCGAAATCGATCTGAAACATGCCCGGGTCCCTCGGAACCCCGTCCAAATATACCAACAAGTCCCATAACATAACATAGACCTACTCGAGGCCTCAAATCACACATAACAACATCGAAACAGTGGATCACACCTCAATTCAAACTTGATGAACTTTGAACTTTTCGACTTCCATAACTCGTGCCGAAACATAGCAAACCAACCCGGAATGAATCCAAATTTGCACACAAGTCCCAAATGACATAACAAAGCTATTTCAATTTTCGGAACCACAATCCAGACCTGATATCCACAGAGTCAACTCTTGGACAATCTTGTGAACTTTCCAAACCTTCAAATTTCCAATTTTTGCCAATCTGTGCCGAAACCTTCTAAAAACATCCAAATGCAAATTCGGGCATACGACCGAGTCTAAAATCACCATCTGGACCTAACAGAACCATCAAAATTCCGTTATGGGGTCAAATTCATAAAAAGTCAAACTTGGTCAACTCTTTCAACTTAAAGCTTCAACAATGAATTTCATTCTTCCAAACCGATTCCGAATAACCTGAAAACCAAAATCGATGATTCATATAAGTCATAATACATCCTTGGCCTTCGTCTGGCCATTTTCGGTGACCGTGCACGTTAGAAAAGAGCACCTATAACTTTTCATTAATATATTCTTATTCCATGATTTTTTATTTTTTATTTTCAATGTAATAAATAATAATCCAATTAAAATACGAATGATCTAACCCGACATGACCCAATACTTATATACATAAATTAAAATAACAATAAAAACTCAATTCTTCCCCCACAAAAAACTTAGTTTGGAAATGAAAAAAAAAAGGTATAATTGGAGAGCACTTGAAACAAAATGCTATCAATCTGAATGAAAATCTTGAAAATAAAAATAAAAGATATAAGTATCGTGTTTTGGAGGATTTACTTTTAATATTATTTTAATATATATATATATATATATATATATATATATATATATATATATATATATATATATATATATATATTGGGCCTGAGGCCGCAGTTTAATATTCCTATTTTAATGGATTATTATTTATTAGACAGAAAATAAAAAATTTAAAAACTGTGAAATAAGAAAATACACTGAAGATTTGTATTTTTCAGTCACTATTATTTTTGTGTGAGTTAGTAAAAGTTTTACGATTATTGTGTGAAAAAATATAGTTATATGACTTCGGTGAAAAAATCATAGTTACATGAATATTTGTAAAATTAACCCAATAAAATAGAGTAATTTTCAGTCTTAGTAGTTTTAATTTGTTTTGCCTGATCATTATTTAGTGCCAATTTATGTGAAGGAAACACGAAAGAAGAAAAAATCTGACTGACTCGTTTCCACTAATTACAGGTAGAAGAAGGGAAGAAAGTGGATCATTTAATTGAGATAAAGAAAACTACGTATGGTCAAGCGTTGAATACCAATAAATCCACAAACATATCTTTGATAAAAGAATTAAGGATTTGAAAAATTCGTCTACCAAATTATGTACCATATTCAAATGTAAATATGGGTTACGTAAATCAAATCCAGATGCTTATAAATCAAAAGTGATCTCCATTAATAGTAGTATTCTTATATACTCTAACTAACGACCCCTTAGAGCCAGTTCATTTTATAGAAAAATTCCACCACACATCCTCTATTAGAAACTAGTAGTGTGAAAGGCAGCTTAATTCGTTGACTTTAGGATAATACTTGTATGAAATGATGTATTATTATATGAAAGGCACCTTGAATACGTTGGATTGTAGAGACAGGAGTGGGGTGGAGTGGGGAGTCCAGAACCCAGTTATGGTCTTTTTGGACAAGTATGACATAAATATGTGTAAAAAAAAAGTGATCATTTTATATATAATGCGGTTTTGTCTCGCGCTATACTTTAACGCGATTTTGAATACGTTGGATTGTAGAGACAGGGGTGGGGGTGGAGTGGGGTCTTTTTTTACAATCCAACGCATCTCAGTTCATAAAATTGATCAATAGTCAACTACGCTCAATTACTGTGCCAAAGTCAACTCATTCCCGTAATCCCATCATTAGGCATTCTCAATGGTCAACTCCACTAAATTATTATGCCAAAATCATTTTATAATCAAACTATATTCCCATCATTAGGCAATTAGGAGCAGCTTGAAATTTTGCATAATAACATCTTAGTGGTACGCAAATGCTCAAAACAAGGGGTTGGGTTATTATATTCTTTGCATATGTTTGAGTGGGTCTTCTAGAACTAGCCTCTCTACCCCTCGGGATAAGGGTAAGGTATGTGTACACTCTACCCTCCCCAGACCTCACTAGTGAGATTCTATTGGATTGTTGCTGTTTGAAGATGTTATCTCACAGCTTTGCAATTATTTTATGAGTATTCTTGTTTGGACAAAAAGTGTAAAGTTTTTTGCTAAATTAATGAAGAAAATGGAAGATAAATCTTAGCCAAGGACAATTAACTTTAGATCTAAGCATATTGAATAAGAGAATAATATATAATTAAGCTTATAAACTTTCTGAGATCATAGAAGATATCAAATATAGATGATATGCTTACATTCTTGACATATTATCCCGTGATGTAATGATAAAGACGAAAAAAGGGAATGCCATCGACAGTAATGAGATCTATCTTTATTACAATAATCACAATTACGGAGATTTGTATTTACTATCTAAACCTTTTCTTGGTTTTCTTCACCTCTTCTCTCTCTAGGAGAGGAAGCCCCCCCTTCTCTTGTCTTCTTACCTCCTATATATATTATCAGTATTCCCTTTTGTCCAACGGTCCTTAGCCAGAATGCCTTCATCCCTTGATTGTACTTTACGTCGATCCCCCTAAGTATCACGACATTTACTTTGTCGTACAAGCTTTCTGATGGCTCGATCTCGGGAGTGGTCGAGATACTCGTCGTTATTACGCCTTGTGGGTACGACCACGACTTAATCGACCCCTTACCATTCCTTTTAGCGCTAATCCATGTGTGATCAGATTTTGACCCATACAGTTAGTTCCTTCGCCTGTTGGGGTCGCCTCTTGGAGAGCTCGATGGGCGGGCTCTACCGATTCAAAAATTGAGAGAAATCTGAATGCTTTATGCGAGGGGCGAGAACCTCATGGCGAGGTAGCGACGTGACACTTCGAGAATTGCGTCGGGCCGTTACAGCAGTTCAAACTTGGACCGTCACGTCAGTTTAGGATGTAATCAATGTTCCCCATGCGTCATTATTACGCACATTTTCTAGGTATTCTGTCGTTTCCCGTGCCCTTTTCGTTTTCTAACTATCGGCTCTTGGTTTTTCTCGCTCAGGGCACTTATATCCTTATAAATAGGGGGGAGCCTCTCATTTGAATGTTATGCTTTTCAATTGCTTAAGAAAGAACTTCCCAAATCTTCTAATCCTTCTTTAGTCTCTCGTATTTCTGCTTCTGCTAGGATTCGATGTGACCATTATCTTTTTCCTTCATCATTTTCGTTTCTTTCTGATGTTAGCTTAAAGTATATATATTTATATGTATATCGCCTCATGTTTTACTTTTGTTTCGTGGATTTAGGATGTAAAATATGTTGATTTATATTAATTTGAGGTGTTTTAATGTGTAGGAATGATCCGGGAGCAATTGGGGTGAAATGTGCGAAATTAGAGCCAAAACGGAGGAAAACAGAAAAATTGAAGTTTGCAGCGCCACAGGTAGCACCTAGCCCTATCTCTGGCGCCAGAAACAGAAACTCCAAATTGGTAGAGCCATGGAGGGCGCCTGGCGCTAGGTAGGGCGCGGCGTGAAACTTGTCCAAATTCGCCCGGGACAAGGTTATTTTGGCCCAAGACCCCTCTAACACGTATAAAAGGAGTTCTAAACCTATTTTGGGAGATATCTAACATATTTTGAAAGGGATCTAACATACATTGAAGGAGAATTCACGTGGGGGAACACACACCATGCTTAGAGGAGGCTTCTAACTAGTTTCTCTTCTCTTCTTTTAATCTCATAGTTTATTAGTTCTAGAGTTTTGGGTGCTACATGAACGTTGTAGTTTGAAGCTTGACTTGTTCTTGTTATTTTATCATATTGGTTTATTTATTCAATCTTGCGCTTAATTATTTGATTGCTTGATCACCAATTGAATACTATCTACGAATCTAGGATTGAACTCGGGAGAGGGAATTCTAGATTGCATATAAGATTTTGTAGAGCAAGATCTTAACTCTGAGGGGGGCAGATTTGCGGTTAGGATAGGAATATACCTAATCGCCTTGCTTGGTTACTATGCATGAATTATTAATGCGTTCTTGTTAATTCTAATTCCATAGGAATATAGGCGTTAGATTAGCTTGAATAGGCAAGTTATACTTCGGGAGAAGGCTACGAGCAATATTAACCTGTCAACTAATAAACCAGATATATTAATTAGACGATTTAAAAGAAAATTCAACGGGATTGTTAGCTAACCCATAACTTTGAAATATTCACTCACATTGAATTCGTCTCTATAATTCGCCAACTTATTTTCTTTAATCTCTTAATTTGTTACTCTAGATTAATTTTAGTTAAATATTCAAACATTAGGATTTACTTGAATAGATTAATTGTTTGGTTTAATTTAGTTGATAGTTAATCACAAGTCCCTGTGGATACGATATCTGGACTTACAGTCATATATTACTTGGCGACCATGTATACTTTCCTGTGTATTTGGGAGCAATAAGTTTTTGGCGCCATTGCCGGGGACTTAAAAATTAACTATTCTACAAGATTGGATTTTTACCTTTTGCCTATTCAAGTTTTTATTTTTTATTTTTATCTTAGTTTAATATTTTAATATCTTTGTTGGCATGGCATCTTAGAATGAGAATTGGTCAAATATTGGTTATTCTTATTATGGCGATCCTTGTCCATATTGTGGAGGATCACACTTGTGGAAAAATTGTGAATCTCAATCTTATGAGTGGAATATTTGTAATGTGTGTAGTGGTCAAGGTGGCCAATGGGATGGTTGTCCTAATTCTTATTATCCTTCTCAGAATTCTTATTATGATGTTTCTAATAATGTTTATGAGTTTGATAGGAGAAATGAAGTTGAGGATGAGGAACGTATTGCCCGTATTATGGATATGATGAGGCAAGTAGCCAAGCAACAAGATGAAATCAAAAGGCTATACAAAGAATTAATGCAGCAATCATGAGAATGAAACTGATGCGGAAGAAGTAGCTAAAGAGAGCGAGTTCCCACAAAAAGATAATTTTGAAGAAGCAGATGTAGTGAGTCAATCTTAGCTAGAGGAACAAGCTCAACCGATAAAATCTCACGATTATCTTCGTGATGGTCTTTCAAATATGACAGAACAGCTGATAGACGAAAGAACTGAGCTCAAGCAAGAGATAGACCAATTTGGCTCCGATATCCATGACCTGCAGGCTCAATTGAATAAAAAGGTTGAGGTGTCTGATGCCTTACAATCAATTGTCGTAGATACTGGCCAACTTATGTAGAGGAAAGAGGAATTTCAACTATTCAACCAAATTGTTAATGATGCCAAGGTTGACGAAGTGCGCAAAATTGAGGATGTCAAAAATAATGCAGTTTTGGAGTTGGAGCGTATTGGACCTCATTCTAATCACTTTTCAACATTGTGTTTGGCTAGTAACATGGAAATTAATCCATTCGAGCATATGGAGGAGTCAATAGATGAGGAATAAATTGTTTATATTCTGAAATTTGCCATACTAAGGAGACAAAATGGCATCCCTCACTTAAAGGCCAAGAAGTGCAAGATGCGATATTTATTGCTTAGTTCCTTTATTTTCACACCACCGTCCCATGAACGTGATACAAAAGTTGATGCAAAATTTGGGGCGCATTGTTTCTCCTCAAAGTGGAAGGAAAAGTGGTGAAAGTGATGGCGCCGTGCCGCGACGTTAAATCAAGCGCTTGTTGGGAGGCAACCCAATTTTATTTTTCTTTTTTACTTTTGTTTATTTTTTATTTTTATTATGTTATTTTTTTTGTAGTATTGTTTTTGTGTTTTGTAGGAGTAGGAGCATGGAGTCAAAGCCAATAGGCATGTGCAAAATCGAGCAGATGGTTGAAACTAAGTGTGAGGTACCCGCACAAGGGATCATACCTGGGAGAAGTCTGAGTATCCTGTGAGCTGCTAATGCTTCGGCCTTTGGCCTACCAGGGAGTCTCTTTTACCCTCTTGTTATTTATAATGTGCATTGAGGACATTGCACAATTTTAAGTATGGGGTGAGGAGATTATCGAGGTGATTTTTTGTGCTGTCCTAGCTTAATAGTAGTACTCTTTCTTAATGTAGTGAATTTTTGTAAAAAAAAAAGTTAATTTTTTTTTTAAAAAAACAACAAATATTGAGAAAAAATTTCATAAAATTTTTGAACTTTTCCCGATAATGGATTTTGTGGTCAGCGTTCTTGAGGGATTAAGGTCCAATAAAAAAATAAAAAAGGGGTAAAAAAATAGAAAAAAATCCAAAAATATGTCTTTTATTATTTTTTAGGTAGCAATAATCCTCCGTGGTTTTTTTTTGTGTATCGGTTATTTTTCATGGGAAGTAGTTTGAACCGGGTAGTCATTTTTGTTATTTTTTAGAGTAGATTAGGACTTTAGGAAATAAAAGGAGGAAGGATGATGAACTTAGGTTCCTTTGACTTGTTTGATAGTAGCTTATTTAAGCTTTGGCATGTGGAGTATCTTCCCAATGTTTTGAAATTGTTCATGATGCCTTGATGAAATTGGATAGCATGTTTTTTGATACCTATGTCTCTTTTGCTTGACTTATATTCACTTTGTGCTTAATGCTTAATATCTTGTAGATCCATGAATACGTGCATTGTTTGAGAGTCGGAATGAGACTGTCCTTAGTGAGTCATGTGCCATGTGTGAAGTGAGGTTTGTGTAGTCCATGTTATTATGATTGAGTCTAGAACTTGCCCGGTATGTGAGTAGAAGAGAAATTTTAGGTGATGCTTGGTTTGAAAAATGATTTTAGGCTTTCTTGATCTTTTTTAGCTTAATGCTTATCACAAAATAAAAACTATCCCTAGTAAACCCTTTTGAGCCTATATACTTTTAATTGGAACCCACATTACGAGCCTATACCTTTTTTTTTCTTGATTGATATTATTTTGATCTTATTACCTCTTATGGCACTTTAATTGTGAAATGAGCGCTAGAAGAAGTAAGCACTAAGTGTGGGGTGGCTTTTGAGTGGAATTAATAAAAGAAGAAATGTGCACTTGTTTTGTAAAATAATACACCACTAGCGGAAATTGAAAATGAAAAAAAGACTAGTTGAAAAAAAAAGAAGAAAAAGAAAGAAAAATTCGAAAAGAAAAAGAGAAGGAAAAATTGAGATGATTAAATTGTTGTCTTGTTCTTGCTAGTGTATTATAAATTAAACTAGTGCTTAAGAAAGATGGAATCATTTTGGGAGTGATCTTGTTTGTGAAATTGAAGTGGATTAAAGAAATTGTGCTTAAAGTTTATTATGTGATGTGTTAAAGTGCTTAGGAGGGTGAACCACTAATTCTAAATATATCCTACCCGTTCCTTAGCCCACATTACAACCATATAAAGTCCAAATTGATTTTAGATCGAGTGAGCCTACATTAGTGGAGATTTACATTATAGGCAAGTGTATGATACTTTTTGCATGTATGTGACTTCTTTGTGAGAGTGAGAGATTTTCTTTGATAGATGTGAGTGCTTAAATTATATTTGATCATGAGATTAGAATGTATGGATTCAACATATTCTCTTATTCTTGTTGTGAGGGCACATGGTTTAACGAGGGATAGGTAACATTATTAGAATTCTCTGTGATATTGGGTGTTCAATCCATGAGTGTATTGTGATATTGAGTCGGCTTTTGAGGCTAGGATTATTATGAGCACGTTGTCTTTGTTGTGAACATGTGTAGAATGGAATAAGTAAAGGGAAGTTCAAGTTATTGCATATGCTACAGTTTAATTGTTGCTATCAACCATGGTCATTGGTATAGTGTATGTTGAAAAGATAAAATTAAATAGCTCTCCCCTAATTGAGATTTACGTTGTTGGGGGTATATTTGTTAGTCCCATTGCTAGAGGACGAGCAAGAGTCTAAGTGTGGGGTGTAGATGTTAGCTTAAAGTATATATATTTATATGTATATCACCTCATGTTTTACTTTTGTTTTGTCGATTTAGGATGTAAAATATGTTGATTTATATTAATTTGAGGTGTTTTTATGTGTAGGAATGATCTGGGAGCAATTAGGGGGCGAAATGTGCGAAATTAGAGCCAAAACAGACAAACACAGGAAAATTGGAATTTGCAGCGCCACAGGCAGTGCCTAGCCCTACCTGTGGCGCTAGAAACAGAAACTCCAAATTGGTAGAGCCATGGAGGGCGCCTGGCGATAGGCAGGGCGCGGCGTGAAACTTGTCCAAATTCGCATGGGACAAGGTTATCTCGGCCCAAGACCCCTCTAACTCGTATAAAAGGAGTTCTAAACCTATTTTGGGAGATATCTAACATATTTTGAAGGGGATCTAACATACATTGAAGGAGAATTCACGTGGGGGAACACACACCACGCTTGGAGGAGGCTTCTAACTAGTTTCTCTTCACTTCTCTTCCTTTAATCTCATAGTTTATTAGTTCTAGAGTTTTGGGTGCTCTATGAACGTTGTAGTTTGAAGTTTGAATTGTTCTTGTTATTTTATCATATTGGTTTATTTATTCAATCTTGCGCTTAATTATTTGATTGCTTGATCACCAATTGAATACTATCTACGAATCTATGATTGAATTCGGGAGAGGGAATTCTAGATTGCATATAAGATTGAGTAGAGCAAGATCTTAACTCTGGGGGAGGGGGAGAGCGGATTTACGGTTAGGATGTGAATATACCTAATCGCCTTGCTTGGTTACTATGCAGGAATTATTAATGCATTCTTGTTAATTCTAATTCCATAAGAATATAGGCGTTAGATTAGCTTGAATAGGCGAGTTGTACTTCGGGAGAAGGCTACGAGCAATATTAACATTGTCAACCAATAAACCAGATAAATTAATTAGATGATTTAAGTGGAAAACTCAACGGTATTGTTAGCTAACCCATAACTCTAGAATATTCACTCACATTAAATTCATCTCTATAATTTGCCAACTTATTTTCTTTAATCTCTTAATTTGTTACTCTAGATTAATTTTAGTTAAATATTCATACATTAGGATTCACTTGAATAAATTAATTTTTTGGTTTAATTTAGTTGATAGTTAATAGTTAATCACAAGTCCCTGTGGATACGATATCTAGACTTACAATCCTATATTACTTGTCGACCACGTATACTTGCGTGTGCGTTTGAGAGTAACACTTTCGATCAAATAAAAAAAATGGTTAGATTCTTCCCACTTTTATAAAGCTGTAGGTGCTCCGGGGCCGAAAAATGACATATCCCTACTCGTAGAGTGAGTGGAAATGGTGGAAGAGGAGGGGTTTCCGACGGTGGATGAGGTGGTTCCCCGCCTGGGGAAAGTGGGGACTGATTTTAACAGCCCTGCCGGAGATGAACCAAAGCTCGTTCCTTCCATCATGGATGCTGCGACGATCATGGCATTCAATGCCAAATGGGGGATCCCTGATCACATTGAAATGGTGCTGGTGGATCAGGACATAGTGTATTTACAACGCCTGGGCCACTGTGCGTTTTGCGCGTATCTTTGTGATTGGGTACACACTTCCCCTTCCTTCCTTGGTGGTGGATTTCTGCCGCTTCTATGAGGTGTGCCCGGCTCAACTCTCTCCGTATGCGTACAAGCGTTTTCTTATGCTCATCAAGTATGCGGAGCTGGCCGACAGAGGAATTTCTCTATGGCACATGCTCCACCTCTTCGCCCCCCATTGTTTTTGGGTTACAATGATTCATATGCATCATCGAGGAACCAAAAGTTTGGTGGTGAAGATAGATGATAAGGCCAATCGCCACTTTTGGGAGAGCTTCTTCTATGTCCAAACATAGCACGTCGTGTCGAACCCAGCAGGGTTTCTTGAGACGTGGAATTTTGCTAGTGAGTTTTCCTTTCTGTTTACTTTATGCAATTTTTCTTAAGACAGTCATCGGTCGTCTCCCTTTAACGACTTCACTGAGGATTTGTTTTTATAGCCGAGAGAATGCCTCCCCCGCTAGTTGCCGATATCCGTGAGTGGGTGAACGCATTTCTCCTCCATACGATAGGGATTCGTGAATGGGCGCCTTTCAATGAGAAGTTTGGGCGCAAGCCTCTTATTGATGAGTTGGCTCATTGTGGTCTTACTTTGCTCTCTGCTCCGTAGTTTCTTTAACCTTGTCGTTATATGATCAAATCCCTTCTTATTGACAGGTCGGAAAGGGGTGAGAAGGACAAGGGCTCCTGCGCTCGCATTTCGTCAACCAGCTCCCTCCACCTGGCCCGCACCAAGAGCTACTGCAGGTGAGGATGAAGAGAGTCTAGCCGCTCATCAGACCGTGCCCGCGGCTAAAATCGTACATTTGGAGGTTAATCCCCTACCAGAGACTCCGGTCCCTGCAGTCCGTTCAGCGGGCGAATTTTCTCATGTCGGTAGTGGAAAGGCCCCATCGAAGAGGCGAAGGGTAGTGTTGGAAGGGGCTTCTTTAGCTGAAACACCCTCGAGGGGCGACCTTGTTTCGACGGTACCCTAAACCGGCGGTGGTGCCAACCTGGATGCGGAGGCGACACCCATTACGAGCATTCAGGAAGCTATTGTGGCGGAGGGACGGAGTTCGGGGGCTGCCGTGGTTGTTCCGAGTAGACCATCATCATTTCGGTAGAACTGCACCCCTTATTCGGCCAATGAGAGGGGGAAGGGCGTCATGGTTGAGGATTATGAAATCGACTCCGAAATTGACCCTAAGGACATAAGGATGTTCGAGGAGGGCTTTACCAGAACTGAGGTAAGGGCGGAGGCCCTTCCCACATAGTTGAAATTTCGTTGGATTTCAACATGTTGTAGGACACAATAGATTTGGTGCCACAGTTCAATCTTCTATGCTCCATCGCTGAAAGCGGATCTCTATAGGATGTCAGCGATTCTGGGCTGTCACGCGGTGTGGCCGCGATGGCCCAAAGGGTGAGTTCCCTTTTGTTTTCTTTGTTTTGTGACCTTTGTCTTTACTGACTCTTTCTCTCCTCTCTCTCTTTTTTAGACTTATATGCTAGAGATCGAGAGCGCTCGTAGGGCTGAGATATGGGCTGAGATTTTTTGGAAAATGGCAGAGAAGTATCGGCGGTATCGCAACAAGTGTCGTGAGATGCACGAGCAGCTTAGAGCGAGTGTTACCCAGTCCGCTAGGGAGGAGTTGGATAAAAGAGATGAAGAACTGATGTGGTCTATCCGCAGATGTAGAGAGCATGATGAGCTACTTCACGCCAAAGACGAGGAGCTCGAGATAGGCAAAGGGGTTGCTGCGGGGTGCGAGGACCTTCAGGCGAAAGGTGCTGTCTTTACGAGCCGAGCTTGAACAAAATGCTACTAGAGTCAATGCTCTTAGTGCAAAATGGACGGAGAAGGTGGCCAAGCTAGAAAAGAAAGTGGCCGAGTTGGAGAGAGCCGAGGGTGATTGAGTGTTATCTTTAGAGATGGCGGCGACGTTAGAAGACACTATTCGCGTCCTCAGGTATGAGCAGGAATCCACGAGGGCTATGGCTAAGCCGAGGGAGGCACGACTCGAGGATCGGATTGGTGAACTTGACTGGGATGCTTCGAGCTTAGGAGACTGAGTTGCGGCTCTTGAGGCCGAGAAGGCGCAATTATTGGCTCAAGCTCCCCCTCAAGAGTCTTCCTTGGCTTCTATTCCCCGCCATCTCTATGAGCTATGGGTCCATGCTGAGGTCCAACGTGATATATACAAGGGTTTGTGGAAGGCGGGGAACATTCCTGAGGCTGCCTTTGAAGACGCTCCGATGAAGGCACGCGAGGAAAGTCTCACCTGTGGTTATGACCGTGTGACACCGGAGGCTGGTGAGGGTGCTGAGATTGAAGATGAGCTTCCTTCTAATGACGATGATGCTGGGGAGAACGACGGTGGAGATGATGCCGAGTGAAAAAAATTCTTTGCAGCTTTTGTAGTTAGTTTTATTTTGTTGTTATTTATTTTCACCTTTTTTCTTTGGGGCTCGCCTTTATTTGTTGGTGAGTGCACATGACCTCATGTTTTACTTTTGTTTCATGGATTTAGGATGTAAAATATGTTGATTTATATTAATTTGAGGTGTTTTTATGTGTAGGAATAATCCGGGAGCAATTGGGGCGAAATGTGCGAAATTAGAGCCAAAACGGAGGAAAACAGAAAAATTGAAATTTGCAATGCCACAAGCAGCGCCTAGCCCTATCTGTGGCACCAGAAAAAGAAACTCCAAATTGGTAGAACCATGGAGGGCGCCTGACGATAGGCAGGGCGCGGCATGAAACCTGTCCAAATTCGCCTAGGACAAGGTTATCTCGGCCCAAGACCCCTCTAACTCGTATAAAAGGAGTTCTAAACCTATTTTGGGAGATATCTAACATATTTTGAAGGGGATCTAACATACATTAAAGGAGAATTCACGTGGGGGAACACACACCACACTTGGAGGAGGCTTCTAACTAGTTTCTCTTCACTTCTCTTCCTTTAATCTCATAATTTATTAGTTCTAGAGTTTTGGGTGCTCTATGAACGTTGTAGTTTGAAGCTTGAATTGTTCTTGTTATTTTATCATATTGGTTTATTTATTCAATCTTGCGCTTAATTATTTGATTGCTTGATCACCAATTGAATACTATCTACGAATCTAGGATTGAACTCGGGAGAGGGAATTCTAGATTGCATATAAGATTGAGTAAAGCAAGATCTTAACTCTGAGGGGGGGGGAAGCGGATTTACGGTTAGGATATGAATATACCTAATCGCCTTGCTTGGTTACTATGCATGAATTATTAATATGTTCTTGTTAATTGTAATTCCATTGGAATATAGGCGTTAGATTAGCTTGAATAGACGAGTTGTACTTCGGGAGAAGGCTACGAGCAATATTAACTCTGTCAACCAATAAACCAGATAAATTAATTAGACGATTTAAGTGGAAAACTCAACGGGATTATTAGCTAACCCATAACTCTAGAATATTCACTCACATTGAATTCGTCTCTATAATTCGCCAACTTAATTTCTTTAATCTCTTAATTTGTTACTCTAGATTAATTTTAGTTAAATATTCATACATTAGAATTCACTTGAATAGATTAATTGTTTGGTTTAATTTAGTTGATAGTTAATCACAAGTCGTTGTGGGTACGATATCTGGACTTACAGTCCTATATTACTTGGTGACCACGTATACTTTCGTGTGCATTTGGGAGCAATAAGTTTTTGTTGCCGTTGCCGGGGACTTAAAAATTAACTATTCTACTAGATTGGATTTTTACTTTTTGCCTATTCAAGTTTTTATTTTTTATTTTTATCTTAGTTTAATATTTTATTATCTTTGTTGGCATGTCATCTTGGAATGAGAATTGGTCAAATATTGGTTATTCTTATTATGGCGATCCTTGTCCATATTGTGGAGGATCACACTTGTGGAAAAATTGTGAATCTCAATCTTATGAGTGGAATATTTGTAATGTGTGTAGTGGTCAAGGTGGCCATTTGGATGATTGTCCTAATTCTTGTTATTCTTCTCAGAACTCTTATTATGATGTTTCTAGTAATGTTTATGAGTTTGATAGGAGAAATGAAGTTGAGGATGAGTAACGTATTGCCCGTATTATGGATATGATGAGGCAAGTAGCCAAGCAACAAGATGAAAATCAAAAGGCTATATAAAGAATTAGTGCAACAATTTTGAGAATGAAGGCCGAGGCGGAAGAAGTAGCTAAAGAGAGCAAGTTCCCACAAGAAGATAATTTTGAAGAAGCAGATGTAGTGAGCCAATCTTGGCTAGAGGAACAAGCTCAATCGATAAAATCTCACGATTATCTTCGTGATGGTCTTTCAAATATGACAGAACAACTGATAGACAAAAGAACTTAGCTCAGGCAAGAGATAGACCAATTTGGCTCAGATATCCATGACCCGCAGGCTCAATTGAATAAAAAGATTGAGGCGTCTGATGCCCTACAACCAGTTGTCATAGGTACTGGCCAACTTATGGAGAGGAAAGAGGAATTTCAACTATTCAACCAAATTTTTAATGATGCCATGGTTGACGAAGTGCGCAAAATTGAGGATATAAAAAATAATGCAGTTTTTTAGTTGAAGCGTATTAGGCCTCATTCTAATTACCTTTCAACATTGTGTTTGGCTGGTGACATGGAAATTGATCCATTCGAGCATATGGAGGAGTCAATAGATGAGGAACAAAGTGTTTATATTCTGAAATTTGCAATACTAAGGAGACAAAATGACATCCCTCACTTAAAGGCCAAGACGTGCAAGATGCGATATTTATTGCTTGGTTCCTTTATTTTCGCACCACCGTCCCAAAACGTGACACAAAAGTTGATGCAAAATTTGGGGCGCATTTTTTCACAACCCAATTTTATTTTTCTTTTTTACTTTTGTTTATTTTTTATTTTTATTATGTTATTTTTTTTGTAGTATTGTTTTTGTGTTTTGTAGGAGTAGGAGCATGGAGTCAAAGCCAATAGGCATGTGCAAAATCGAGCAGATGGTTGAAACTAAGTGTGAGGTACCCGCACAAGGGATCATACCTGGGAGAAGTCTGAGTATCCTGTGAGCTGCTAATGCTTCGGCCTTTGGCCTACCAGGGAGTCTCTTTTACCCTCCAGTTATTTATAATGTGCATTGAGGACAATGCATAATTTTAAGTGTGGGGCGAGGAGATTATCAGGGTGATTTTTTGTGCTGTCCTAGCTTAATAGTAGTACTCTTTCTTAATGTAGTGATTTTTTGTGAAAAAAAAAGTTAAATTTTTTTTTAAAAAAAACAACAAAAATTGAGCAAAGAAATTTCATAAAATTATTGGACTTTTCCCAATAATGAATTTTGTGGACAACGTTCTTGAGGGATTAAGGTCCAATAAAAAAATGAAAAAGGGTAAAAAATAGAAAAAAAATCCAAAAATATGTCTTTTATTTTTTTTAGGTAGCAATAATGCCCCGTGGTTTTTTTTGTGTATATCGGTTTTTTTTTATGGAATGTAGTTTGAACCGGGTAGCCATTTTTTTATTTATTAGAGTAGATTAGGACTTTAGGAAATAAAAGGAGGAAGGATGATGAACTTAGGTTCCTTTGACTTGTTTGATAGTAGCTTATTTAAGCTTGGCATGTGGAGTATCTTCCCAATATTTTGAAATTGTTCATGATGCCTTGATGAAATTGGATATCATATTTTTTGATGCCTATGTCTCTTTTGCTTGACTTATATTCACTTTGTGCTTAATGCTTAATATCTTGTAGATCCATGAATACGTGCATTGTTTGAGAGTCGGAATGAGACTGTCCTTAGTGAGTCATGTGCCCTGTGTGAAGTGAGGTTTGTGTAGTCCATGTTATTGTGATTGAGTCTACAATTTGCCCGGTATGTGAATCGAAGCGAAATTTTAGGTGATGCTTGGTTTGAAAAATGATTTTAGGCTTTCTTTGATCTTTTTTAGCTTAATGCTTATCACAAAATAAAAACTATCCCTAGTAAACCCTTTTGAGCCTATATACTTTTAATTGGAACCTACATTACGAGCCTATACCTTTTTTTTTCTTGATTGATATTATTTTGATCCTATTACCTCTTATGACACTTTAATTGTGAAATGAGCGCTAGAAGAAGTAAGCACTAAGTGTGGGGTGGCTTTTGAGTGGAATTAATAATAGAAGAAATGTGCACTTGTTTTGTAAAATAATACACCACTAGCGGAAATTGAAAATGAAAAAAAGACTAGTTGAAAAAAAAAGAAGAAAAAGAAAGAAAAATTCGAAAAGAAAAAGAGAAGGAAAAATTGAGATGATTAAATTGTTGTCTTGTTCTTGCTAGTGGATTATAAATTAAACTAGTGCTTAAGAAAGATGGAATCATTTTGGGAGTGATCTTGTTTGTGAAATTGAAATGGATTAAAGAAATTGCGCTTAAAGTTTATTATGCGATGTGTTAAAGTGCTTAGGAGGGTGAACCACTAATTCTAAATATATCCTACCCGTTCCTTAGCCCACATTACAACCATATAAAGTCCAAATTGATTTTAGATCGAGTGAGCCTACATTAGTGGAGATTTACATTATAGGCAAATGTATGATACTTTTTGCATGTATGTGACTTCTTTGTGAGAGTGAGAGATTTTCTTTGATAGATGTGAGTGCTTAAATTATATTTGATCATGAGATTCGAATGTATGGATTCAACATATTCTCTTATTCTTGTTGTGAGGGCACATGGTTTCACGAGGGATAGGTAGTATTATTAGAATTCTCCGTGATATTGGGTGTTCAAGCCATGAGTGTATTGTGATATTGAGTCGGCTTTTGAGGCTAGGATTGTTATGAGCATGTTATCTTTGTTGTGAATATGTGAAGAATGTCATAAGTAAAGGGAAGTGTAAGTGATTGCATATGCTACAGTTTAATTGTTGCTATCAACCATGGTCATTGGTATAGTGTATGTTGAAAAAATAAAATTAAATAGATCTTCCCTAATTGAGATGTACGTTGTTGGGGGTATATTTGTTAGTCCCATTGCTCGAGGACGAGCAAGAGTCTAAGTGTGAGGTGTTGATGTTTGCTTTTATACATGATATTTAGCTTAAAGTATATATATATTTATATGTATATCGCCTCATGTTTTACTTTTGTTTCGTGGATTTAGGATGTAAAATGTGTTGATTTATATTAATTTGAGGTGTTTTTATGTGTAGGAATGATCCGGGAGCAATTGAGGGAGAAATATGGAAAATTAGAGCCAAAACAGACAAATACAGAAAAATTGGAATTTGCAGCGCCACAGGCAGCGCCTAGCCCTACCTGTGGCGCCAGAGACAGAACTCCAAATTGGTAGCGCCATGGAGGGAGCCTGGCGCTAGGCAGGGCGCCGGTGGCGTGAAACTTGTCCAAAAATCGCCCCGGACAAGGTTATTTCGGCTCTAACTCGTATAAAAGGAGTTCTAAACCTATTTTGGGAGATATCTAACATATTTTGAAGGGTATCTAACAAACATTGAAGGAGAATTCACGTGGGGGAACACACACCACGCTTGGAGGGGGCTTCTAACTAGTTTCTCTTCACTTCTCTTCCTTTAATCTCATAGTTTATTAGTTCTAAAGTTTTGGATGCTCTATGAATGTTGTAGTTTGAAGCTTGAATTGTACTTGTTATTTTATCATATTGGTTTATTTATTCAATCTTGCGCTTAATTATTTGATTGCTTGATCACCAATTGAATACTATCTACGAATCTAGGATTGAACTCGGGAGAGGGAATTCTAGATTGCATATAAGATTGAGTAGAGCAAGATCTTAACTCTAGGCTGGGGGGGGGGGGAGGGGGCGAATTTGCGGTTAGGATAGGAATATACCTAATCGCCTTACTTGGTTACTATGCAGGAATTATTAATGCTTTCTTGTTAATTCTAATTTCATAGGAATATAGGTGTTAGATTTGCTTGAATAGGCGAGTTGTACTTCGGGAGAAGGCTACGAGCAATATTAACCATGTCAACCAATAAACCAGATAAATTAATTAGACGATTTACATGGAAAACTTAATGAGATTGTTAGCTAACTCATAACTCTAGAATATTCACTCACATTGAATTCGTCTCTATAATTTGCCAACTTGTTTTCTTTAATCTCTTAATTTGTTACTCTAGATTAATTTTAGTTAAATATTCATACATTAGGATTCACTTGAATAGATTAATTTTTTGGTTTAATTTAGTTGATAGTTAATCACAAGTCCCTGTGGGTACGATATCTGGACTTACAATCTTATATTACTTGTCGACCACATATACTTGCATGTGCGTTTGAGAGTAACACTTTCGATCAAAGAAAAAAAATGGCTAGTGCTTCTTCCCACTTTAATAAAGCTGTAGGTGCTCCGGTGCCGGAAAATGACATATCCCTACTCGAAGAGAGAGTGGAAGTGGTGGAAGACGAGGGGTTTCCAATGATGGATAAGGTGGTTCCCTGCCCGGGGAAAGTGGGGACTGATTTTAACAGCCCTTCCGGAGATGAACCAAAGCTCGTTCTGTCACGACCCCAATCCCCGGTCGTGATGGCGCCCAACACAATGCTAGGCAAGCCCGACCAACTAACATCTCACAACCTCTTTCTTTATAATTCAATACCAATTTTTGGGATTTAATACCAATTTAATATAAATAGAAGTATGAATTTAACAGATGAAATGTGCGGAAACCATAATCACAAAAAATCTCTGTTAAACAGCCCACTGATCCGGTGTCACAAGTCTGAGCCTCTAATACAAGGTTTCAACAATCTAATACAGAAATATGTCTAAAATGCGGAATAATAAGTGGAGATAGAAGGAGAAATCGGGTCTGCGAACGCCATGCAGCTACCTCGATAACTCCGATGAAAACAGAATGGCAGGAAAGCTCGCTCTATGCCTCAGGAATACCTGTACCTGCACACATGGTGCAGGGAGTAATGTGAGTACTCCGACTCAGTGAGTAGTAACAATAAATAATGGCTGACAGTATGAAATCACACAAAGGCACTAAGCAGTTCTATATCAAAACAGTAAAAATCATTTAAGCAGCAGTGAATGAGGAAATCATGTGAAATTCTTTAAACCAGGTAAAACAGATATAATCAGTATAAATCAGCTCCTCAAGCATTTCAGTTCATTTATTCGTTCTTATCCTCAGTTCTCAATTCATATACTTCTCACGATAACCGAATCAATAAATACATATACCGCTGCGGCGTGCAGCCCGATCCGTATATCGCTGTGGCGTACAGCCCGATCCATATATTGATAGTCGACTGTGCTCACTGGGGGTGTGCAGACTCTGGAGGGGCTCCTTCAGCCCAAGTGCTATACTACTGCGGCGTGCAGTCCGACCCATATAATATACTACTGCGGCGTACAGTCCGATCCATATAATATACTACTGCGGCGTGCAGTCCGATCCGCATAAATATATACTGCTGCGGCGTGTAGCCCGATCCATAGCATATCAAATACCCTCCCAATGGGGTTCTCGACCCCTCTCAGTCAATATAGACTTGGCCTCTCGGACACACTAAGATAAGACGGGGTTCTCAACCCACACGTTACTCTCGTTAGGATTTAACAATTTCTAAAGCTGGTTCATATTATGTTTATCAGTTAAGAACATGACTGAGGGTATGATTTCGACAAGAAAAGTGAGGTCAACCAATACAAATGCCCCCTAAGGGTTCTACAGATCGACACAAGGCCCCAAACTTGGCAACTAGCAAATAATATAATGATATTAATTAAGTCTCAGTCAAAAGTACAGTAGAGCCATCAAACGGGATGGACCGAGTCCAAATCCCCAGTAGTAACAGACCCCATAGTCATCATACATCGTGTGTCTCATCTCAACATAGCATCATGTTATGCAAATTTGGGGTTTCAAACCTTCAGAACATCATTTATAACCATTACTCACCTCAAGCAGGCCGAAATCCTAGCTCGCTACTCCCTTGCCTCGCAAATCAACCTCCTCGAGCGCCGAATCTGATCAAAACCACAAGTAATACATTATAATATGCTAAGGGAATACAACCCAATCGAAAAGACTCGAAAAATATCGAAAATCACGAAGTTGGCAAAACCCGAGCCCCGGGCCCACTTCTCGAAAAATCAAAGAATTGACGTCACCGGATTCCTTATCTCGCCACGAGTCTATACATATCAAATTTACCGAAATCCGAGCTTAAATGCTCCCTCAAACCCCAAAATTTCTATTTCAAAAGTCAAGCCCTAATCCTTCCCTTTTTAATCAAATTTCCATGAATTTAGATGTTGAATCTACAATTAAATGACGTTTCTAGGCCATAGGACTCACCTGCAATCAATTCCCAGTCAAAACCCTCTTTAATACTCGTCAAAAGCTCCCAAGGTTACTCAACAATGGAGGAAATGAGACTTGGTTCGCGAGTGAAATGTTTATTAAAACCCTTTTGTCAGCCCAAATTTTACTCTATGCAATCGCTTCAAGCCTCTGCGATCGCATAGCTCAACTTTCCCAGGCCTCCAAAATGTCCTATGCGAACGCGACCCCTTAACTGCGATCGCACTGCTTCATCAATCAAACCTACGCGATCGCATACACTACTCCGCGATCGCATTGAGCAAAGTACCCCTCAGAACCTCAGGTCCATTTAACACTACGCGATCGCATTACTCCTCATGCAATCGCAATGAACAACTTCCTCAACCTATGCGATCACATACCCTATTCCGCGATCGCATTGAGCAATCAGCACGACCTTCCCCAAAGCTTCTATGTGATCGCAATTGTACTCCTGCGATCGCAGAGAACAAAAATGTTCTGCAACACTCAGCTGAAATCTGCAACTTCAAAAACTAAGATTGGTCCGATTGACCATCCTAAATCACCCCGGGACCTCAACCAAAAGTGTCAACCCATCCTAAAACATCATTCAAACTTGTTTCAATCATCAAAACATCTATTTATATTAGCTATAAAAAGTAAACAATAAATATGGTTGGATATCTATGATATAACTTCTATTATAATAATTTTAAAACTCTCTACTAATGTTCAAAAATATCTTATCTTTTTATTATCTTTGAGTTTTTTTTGAAATACTTTGTTTACATTTAAAAAAAAAAATTCATGTCATACTGTTTTTTTTGTATATACTCTTTGTTACACTTAAAAGTCGCTATAGAAACTATCAATTAGAAATCAATTTATCTCTTGTTGAGTTAGAAAAAAAAATCTTTCACATAACCTAATGATTCAAAACTAATATTCAACGGAAAAAATATTATACCCTTGCAATATTGGCTTGACTACAGCTAAATGAAGGGGTTTCAGCTTATACCCTTCAATTCCTTGAATGTGCTAAATTGAAATTAATGATAGCAATTGTATAGCCAAAGTTTTGTTATTTATTTGATGTCCATTTATGCAAATTGACTCTTCAAACAAATATTTTTCAAGAAGAAAAAAGAAACAACTTTTTTTTTTAATATTGATTGATTTTGTGATGTTTCTTTCTCCAGCATGTATGTTTACTTTATTACATACGTAAGTAAACTTTTATTTGGTTTTGTAAACTCTTTTTTGTCATTTGGATAAATATAAACGTGTACCCTATATATTACATTTATTTTAAAAGAATTTCATTTTATTCAAATCTAGCTACAATGTTTCAAAGAACTATACTTGTAGGATTTTAAATGTGAAAGAGTTTTATAGTTATATGGAGTAGTTTTTTTGTTCTAGAGGCGAAGTAGTATTTAAATAACTATAAAAAATAACAAAAGTTCCTAATATGATTGCATATGATCATTAACCGAATTAAGTATGATAACATGATAGAAAAAGATATATTATATTATATTATATTATATTATATTATATTATATTATATTATATTATATTATATTATATTATATTATATTATATTATATTATATTATATTATATTATATTATATTATATTATATTATATTATATTATATTATATTATATTATATTATATTATATTATATTATATTATATTATATTATATTATATTATATTATATAGAATAAAGTTATCATATACTATTGACATTTATTAGCTTGCCACTTGACTTAACCATAATGTCAATCATATATGGTAACTTTCTTGCTTTAATATATATATAGATATAGATATTTTATAGTATACAATATATTTCGTTAATAATAATATTCTATATTATATATTTAGCAGCTTATACTTTGTTGATATGGTAATTTTAGCTGTTTTTTAGAGGAACAACTGCAATTACGTACGATGTGATTCCAAGATAATTGGAATCAGTTACATGAGTAGTCACTATCTATTTATCACTCCATAACATATTATCCTTGTGTTTCCATTTCATAAATGTACTTATTTTCTTTTCTTTTTTGGCAAAAAAAAATAGAAGTTAATACAGTCACAAATTGAAATTTGTTTGGGTTGATCTAAGATGAAAATTTTAAACACAAATTCTGATAACATGGCTTATATGTTCTCAATTAATTTAAAAAGTGTACCTGATCACGCCCAACTATGCCTTATAAAAAGGACTAAGCGGTCGCTGCAAATATAATTCGGTTCAAGTCCGGAGTCAAATCCCACAGGGAACTAACCTATTCACTACAACTTTTAACACTGCTAATGAATAGCTCAAACAATCCCCGGATGCAAAATTTTTAATGGGTAATGAGTAGAATTTAGTTAACTAAGGAAAAATAACAATAAAACTAGCAATAATCTAGAATAGAGTTGAATTCAATGGTAAAATGGTCTAGGGTTATTGATTTTCCCAATTGTCGGATTAATTCCTGACACGTTAGCTATAATCTCGTCGTAACACTCTATAAGAAATATGAGTCCTGAGTTACCGCAATTATCTCTCGATCAAATGCGATAATTTACTAGAAGCATTCTCTCGAACTACTCTAGTTAACAATTTATGCAACTCAGAGTTATCCCACCAAAGCTTCGTTATCTCTAACCCTGCTTTTAAATTAAAGTAATTAATCTCTTAACTTACCCGAAAGTGGTGTTGTTCAACAGCAATCTAACCAAGCGTTTTTTCTCAAGCAACACAAGATAACTAGATACGATTAATCAAGGGCCCTTTCAATTAATCACAAGATAGCACATAGTTGAACAATCATAGAGTAAAAACGGCTCAATTATGTCAAAATAGAGTCAAGACTTCATCCAACAATTGGTTTCATCTACCCTAGATGACGGGTTTAGCTACTCATACTAAGAGATAAAAATTCAGTATATAAAGTCATAATCAACAATGGAATTACAAAGAAGAAAATAACTCTAAGGAAATTCTCTATCTTTCTTCGGTGTTCTTGCCTTCAAAATCTCTCTAAAAACAACTATCTTCTCTTTTGAACGAATTAGGCTTCATATAGGTTTAAGTTAGTCGTCCTGAAAATTACATAATTGACCCTGGGTTCTTGGCTCCCGTCAGCCCGTCCGCGGCCGCGTATTGGACCGCGGATCTGACCGCGGAGCTGGCACTTGCTCTTCTTTCTCCTTTTCGACCGTGCTATCCTCCGATTGGCCTTCCACGCTCCATATTGACTCCAAAACACTCTTTAGCATCCTCCTAGCTCGGAGTGGCTCCTGCAAAACGAAAAAACTCTTAATTAGAGCATTTTGTTATCTTTTACATTCAAACATTGATAAAGTGCAGCCAAATTAAATGTAAATAGTATCTAAATTGCATAATTATCGTCTACCATCAATACCCTACATTTAAACCTTTGGTCGTCCTCGAGCAATCAAACCACACTCTACAGAGGCCTAACTTCCCCGAGCGACTTCCCTAACTCGTCACACCAAGAATATTCCTCATAGATTGAGTACATTAGTGTAACATCCACACCTCAAGAGTTGACTCCCGCGAGCCACGCCATATTCCTAACCGGCTTACTTACCCTAACTCAGAGGTCCAAACTTACCTCTCCTTCATGAATCAAGTGCTTGCTCACAACAACAGAGACTCATTCCACAATCAATAACATGCACACACACTGAGGAACTCCAATATAAACAGAATTCACTCACCCTCATAAATGACATTCATATGCCACAAAAGATGCACCATAGGCTTGCCCGTAATGTACTACTCTACTAATCGAGCTCATTCAGTCTAGGATCAGGTAGAACTTTATTTGGTTGTAATGTAGGCTGCGGGACGGGTAAGATACATTTATATATACAAGTGGCTACACCTCCCTAAGCACTTTAATACATGTACGTTAACATTCAAAACCCCACACTTATATCAAACCATGACTCCACCTTCACATCACTATATATTAACTCCCTTCTTCGTTAAGCACAATTATATCAAGAGCCACCACTTAGCAAGGAGTACTTTTCACAACAATCCAACTATTTATATATATATTTTTTTCAATTCAAGTGGCTCTTACTTTTTCAAAACTGTGCACCTTTCTCCTTATCTCATTAGTTCTACTCAAAAGAGCCAAACCAACCACCCCACACTTTAACTTTTACAAAGTTCATACAATTCAAGTGCTCATGAGAGGTGAAAAGGTTCATAAAGATGGTTAATTCAAACAAATGAGTAAGGCTTGTAGTGTGGTTGCCAAAGAAATAGGGTTACAGGCTCAACGGGGTTAACTATGATACATAAAAAATGGGTGGATGAAGTATATATATGGTTCAACAAAGAAATGCATATATCACTTCTCAGACTAAACAAGACTACTATTTCACTTTGCAGACACACATGGCAAGTTCTAGGCATCAAATGTCGTGCACAGAATACAACAAGCCTCACACACACATGGCATATGACTCACTCCAGATTGGGTCATCAAACACTCTGATCAGGGTACTTAAGCCAAATTAAGAACATACAGTTTAAGGCATTCTTACAAGAGTCGACAACTGAACCTAAGCGACACACTAAAGTACCCACTATATTCAAGGCATTCCAATGTTAAGAGATCATATGCCTATTTCAGCCCATAGCCCACAGGTTCCTACCAACAATAAAAAAAACTAACTACACCCGATTCAAATGAAATCCTTGAAAAAGAATTATGGCTTAAAGAAAACCAAAGGGGAATTGATACATTACTACAAAAGAAAATCTTTTTGTGTTTTTTTTCTTCAACTTTAGTCCCTCAAGAAAACCTCGAATGATATCCATCGTCGGGACAAGTCGAAAATAATTTATATAAATAAACTACGAAATTCTACATACAACAAACCAACAAAGTATCCCCCACCCCACACTTAAATGATGGCTTGTCCCCATCTCATACAAAATAAAGTAATGCAAGGTAAAGGAACTTCCCTAGAAGATCAGTCTTGATCGGAGACAGTGCCAGGGTCGAGATGACATGCCCTCCCCAGCGCGCGCAACCAGCCCATGATTGTTTTCTTCGACTTCGCATTTTGGGTGGCTAAAGCATCAACACTAGTCCCCAATTCCGTGACAGAAGTGCGCAACCCTGCCATTTCCTGTTCTAAGGATGTCATCCACGTACTCCATCTGACTGCAGATGAACCTTCACCCGCGGTTACTCGTTCCCGTGGGGCTGAGGATGGCCCAACTTGTTCTTGTGGGGTTGAAGAAGGCTCAACTTTCTCCTGCTCTTCATCACTCTCCTCTGACGCCTCATAATCATCACTATCTGTTGAACCAGGTACCACCGTGTCTTTCCCAATAGTCATTTTGGATGCCCGGAACTTTGCTTCTTTCTTCACTTTGCCATCCACATTGGTGTTCTCTGGCACCCCCACAACCCGGCACAATCTAGTGACTAGAGATGGGAAGAAGAATCCATACCTCCTCAGTGTTGAACGGATCAACATCTTAGATTGAATAACTTTGGCCACATCAAAATCTTGGCCATTCATGAAGCACCAGATCAAAGCAGATCTTGGACCATTTACCTCAATGGTGTTGTGGGACGGCAACAGTCAACTATTGATAATGTACAACCAACACTTTCCTTCAAAGGTGAGTGAGACGGAGTGCAACTTCGATCCCGGTACAACCTACACTACCTCTTTGTCTTGTACACAGATAGTTCTGAAAAATAATTACCAATTTGTTGGTTCTCGCTTGTAAGTATCATAGTAATCCACCACCCCAGTAAATGCAGGTAAGCGATACACTCTCCTGATGGTTTCGATCGAGGCATTCATCCTCTTTTGTCGCACAGTGCAAATGTGATCCTTATATTCAGAGCAGTTAGCGTAGAATTTCCTAACAAGCATCAAGTTAACTTCCTTCGACTCTTCGAAGAAGATGTCTAGCCTACGCCTAATCAGCTCCCTATACATATTGGGACACTCAGCCTAGAGGGATCCCCTGTCGACTCCCCTTTTTGGTACAGGCTTTCTAATAGCTTTCCAACTGAATGGTCTTGGGAAGCTCTGGAGACAAACCGGGTGCGATCAAACTGAGTTGAACTGGCTGGTGCCCATGCCTGGAACGAGCCTCCATGACCACTTGATGAGGCACCAATAGTGGGTCTCTTCTTTGAAGATCTCATGTGTAAGCACGTGATTTTTGCTTCACGGACGATTGCTCCAAAAGAAAATAAAAATAGCGGCAAAGGGCTTCGCTGTACAATTTTTCGGTCTTTCCGTGACATGTTTTGTTAATCGTTTGTGAGTCTGTCCGTTTTGCATCTAGTCATTATCAAACAAAAATACAAAAAAGGCCTGTCGTTAAAAGAAAATTCAAAAAATGTGTGTATGTGTGCATCGTTCATTCTCAGCTGTGAGTTAACCATTTTTATTTTTATTTTATGTTAAATTGTTATAGGTGCTAACCAATATGTGTGTAAGTTTATTTTAATTTTTACAATTTTTAGGAATTTTTAGATTTGAAAAAGAGAAAAAAAAGAAGAGAAGAAAAGGGAAAATCGGATTGGGCCCCAAAATGAGGCCCAAAGCCAAGGCAAGACCCAGTCCAAACCAGGCCTGCCCAGGCACGCCCCCAAAACGACGCCGTCTAGGGCGTTCGATCTGAGCCGTCCTTCCAGGCCAATCCAACGGCTCAGGACCTTTTTCAACAACCCGTGTTCAAACCCGACCCAATAACCAATCCGACCCAACCCCTCACTTAAACCAAACGACCTCGTTTAACTACCAAACGACCCCGTCTCATTTCTCACCATCAGATCCAAGCCGTTGAGATCATTTGATCTAACGGCTCAGATCCAATCCCCTACTCCGTATATAAACCTTCCCTTACACCCACGCCCCCTATACCAACACCCCACCCCTTCGTCCCCAAGTTCAAACCCAGACCTCCCATTAGAAACCCTAGCCGCCCTCGTCTCCCTTGCCATTAAAGCCGGCGGCATGGACGCCGGTGGCCACCTCCTGAACACCCTAGGACCACCTCACTGTCCTGAACACGAATCCACTAACCACGAGCCTCGAATCACTTCCGTTCGTCTCGAATCTTCGTTTGAAGATTTGAGCCGAACCCGGATCCATGCCAAATCATCCCATCTTCATACCAGACACTCCCCTGACCTTCCTCGTGACCAAACCAAACTTGGTTTGGTCCGAATCTACCCACAACTCCCAAAAATCCAGATCTGGAAATCCAGACTTTTGAAACACATGCACCTGGGGAACCCGGCCAGTTTTGACATGGGTTTGAGGTCTAATAGACCTTAATCAAGGTGTTCTCGTGTGAGAACACCCTGATTAAAAGTTTGTTCGGCCTCAGAAGGTCGACGTTGAATCAAGTTTGGGTCTGTTTGATTTAAACATTTTCGGTAAGTTTTTCCTTTCTTTTGTGTTAGTTTTGATTAAGTGGTCAGCATGTTTCGTTGTGTTTGTTTGTTATTTCTGTTATTTTCATCCGGATTTCTTTCTTCCCTGTAAAGGCCTTTTTATTTGGTCGATTGTATTCTGTGTATGACTCTGAATGTACTCTGTGAGTAAACATGATCGTCGATTAGTTTAATCGTCAGATAAGTTGACTCATATAGGCCCCAGTAATTGAACAAAAATTGTCCGATGCCCTTTAGGTCCCTAAATGTATTGTTTATGTGAGCGATCGATTATTACCTGCTATAATTAGTATAGTCGACTCGATAAATGTCGTCGATTAGTTTTCTATAACTAATGAATCGAATGAGCTAATAATGTCGCATCACTAATGAGCCTGTATTGTGATTTGGAATAGGGGCATTACCCATGAATGGTAGTTTGTAACTACATTGTAAACAATTAAAGGCCAGGTCGGGGCAGTTTTGAGATCGAATGTTCAAAGCCCAAAATGCCCTGATGCTGCAATAGGCAAGGCAGTAATAATCCAGGGATAACAAGGGCATTCTGGGGTGTTGAAAAAGACAAAAAAGATTAGTATAAATGGGCTGACAAGTAGGGTACTAATTTAGGATTAAACTAATACCAATGGGGAACAAGACACAAGGGTATGGGGCTTAAAATGAGTAAACAAATGAGCCCATAATTCTGGATTAAACAAAAACCAGGCGTGGGGAATAAAGGGGGGCTGACACCAGAAGATGCTGAGGCATGGGGCTTAAAGGGGTATGGGCAGGCTGCAAGTTGCAGCAAAAAGGGCAGCCTAGCTGCACTGAGTCATTTGGCTTATAAATAGGCCATTTGATAACTTAAAGGGGGATTTTTATTTTTAGTCTGGAGAAAAGGAAAAAACGAAAGGTTGGAATTTTAGTCTTGAGGCTGGAACTCTTAGTCTAAAGAGAGGTCTAGTGAGCTTAAAGAAAACTGAAAAGTATAAGGCAGTTTCCAATAAACATTGTAACCAAACACTGCCTGAAAGTTGTATAAGAGTGCATATTGGTCAAGCTGTCTTGGCCAAGTTCTATTGTTTGCATTGACTGAGCTGTTTGGGGTTGTTGAACTGGTGGTTTTGCTGCATTGAACACTCAGTTATTGCTGTTGTTTCATTATTCTTTCCTGGGATTGCTGGCTTGGTTTCGACTATCTGTTAGTCCTTGTATTCTGGGAGATATTGTTGGTTATCTGTGGCTGTGGAAAACACTTGGTCTAGTTGGTTATTGCTGTGTTGTTGCTGCGTGTCTGTGTTGCTGCTGTATTTACTGCATACTGCCCAGCTGATCATTTCCTTCTTCTTTTGTCTCTCTATACCAGGTACATGACTAATACTCTGTCAAATGTAATTGGAAAGTTGAGCATGAATACAAAAGAAAAGACCTGAAGAGTGACTTTTATACATAAATTGTTACATTAGACATCATGTACTGTATAATGATTTTCATTTCTGTTTTGACAATGGAAGTAGCCTGTATGCCCAGTATATATCAATGTGGATTAGTTGAATGTTAGTTTATATATGTATGTTGTTAGGTGGAAATATTCCCAATATAATAGGTTGTATCTTAGACTTAGTTTAACTGTGTAGTATATTCTTTAATGTAGGCCAAGCATGAAAACTATCCCCTACTAGTTAATTTCTTTCCCTTTAATAGGCGATCCCTTTATACCACGCCAATAGAACCCAGAACGAGTTCACGGCCTCAACCTCACAAGGGTCGAGCCCAGGTCGAAGACAGACTAGACAGGCCCGCATCGAACGAGCAGTGGCCCAGGTCTGGCCAACCGCGCGTGGGCTGGATTTGGGCCCATGATTATTCGTTTGGCCGACTGTGCACGCAACTTCGGTCCTGATTTTGAAGCATTTCCTAATTACATCACAAACAACTTGCAAGCATATAATTAATTAGGACTATCTACTGTTCTCGATTGATAGAGACGAACACGACAAGAAACGTAGTTGCTATAGGATATCCTTAAAAAAAATAAGAACGAGATGAGCCTCGACGAAAAATAAACAAAACACGCAGATGCGGGGCCCTTGTTAAATGTATATTATTGAAGCATTTAGTTTCCGGGACGGGTTGTTTAGCAAATCTCACAACCCTCCTAAAATAACAATACGTTAGTCTCTTTAGGATGCGCTTTAATAAGCCTTGCCTTCTTAAAAACTCGGGTGCACATTTATGTGACCCAAATCCAAATCTCGACGGATTCGAAATGTATTTCTAATCACGGGTACATTGATTGTGACGTGATCCGAGAGGCATATCCATGACGTCGCTAATTCCTTTTAAAAGTAGAACGAGACGAGCCTCGTCAAAAAATGAAAAATGTACACAGCCACGGGGCCCTCCAACTGTATATATATTAAAACACTTAGAATTCGGGATAGGTCATTTAGCGAATGTTACGGCCCTCCCCAAAACAACCATACGTTAGTTGCTTTAGGCGCGTCTTAAATAATTTATTTTTTCTTAATTCGGGTGCACATTTATGTGACCCAAATCCAAATCTCAGCCGAGTCGAGATATATCAATAACCACGGGTGCATTGATGTAGCGTGGTTCGAGATATGTTTTCACGACGTTGCAAGTCCTATAAAAATAACGGTGAACGATAAAAGCGGATAAAAGATAAAATTGGCACATAGGTTCATAATTGTATTAAAAATCAGATAAATAAGCCGAATATAACAGTTGAGCGACCGTGCTAGAACCACGGAACTCGGGAATGCCTAACACCTTCTCCCGGGTTAACAGAATTCCTTATCCGGATTTCTGGTACGCAGACTGTAATATAGAGTCATTATTTTCCTCGATTCGGGATTAAAATTGGTGACTTGGGACACCCTAAATCTCCCAAGTGGCGACTCTGAAATAAATAAACTAATCCCGTTCCGATTGTCCTTTAATTGGAAAAACTCCCTTGCGCCCTCTCGGGTGCGGAAAAAGGAGGTGTGACAGCTCTGGCGACTCTGCTGGGGAACATAAAACCCAGAACCAATGGTTCAGGGTTAAGAAGTCGAGCTTAGAATAATTGTTATTATTTGGCTTTATTTATTATCTGATTATTACATGTTTTTGAGACTAATGTGCTAAATGTTGCTGTTACCGCTTTGATATTATTTGAACTGTATATAAACTGTGCCGAAACCTTTCTCTTCTCACCTCCGGGGATGTGCTCACTGGTTGAGACTCCTTATTCTGTTAGTGTCATACCCTAAATAAAAGAGGTTCGGAAAGTTTCTAAGCCGGCTGGCCTTTTGGTTCCCGGAAAGGAGCTCCTTCCTCAACTCGAGTTGTCCGCTCGGGTACACTGTCTAGAACACCGACCCAGGTTTTGAACATAGAATAACGTGACTTCATGCCGGATCCCTAGTAGGAACGCTTATTTGCATCACGTTGCATATGACTTAGGGGACTCAACACAGGGGTTGGGTCCGTCTAGGACTAGCAACCTGATATGAAAAGACCATTCTGGTGCATCCCACTGTTTTCCGTGCATTTATTTGTCTCATGCCCGCATGCTGACCGGTGTTTGAATATTTGGAATATTGTGAAAAAAAGGGAAATAACGGTTAGGAATTGATTGTTTATTGTTGAAAAAAAAAACAAATACTGTCAAAACTCTGCCAAAATTTTGAAAAGTCGTTGTTCTGCCTTTCATAATAAAAAATATATCAATAGAAATATAGAGTTGTCTTGTCATAAAAATAAAAAATCTTATTTTAAAATTTTTTTTATAATAAAAAAAGAAAGTCTTGTGTGGTCTTTACTTTTATTATTTGTTACAAATATATGTATATATATATATATATATGAAAAATTCAAAAGTTTTGCTTTATTTCAAAATGTATATATCTTTATTTATGGCAAAAGTATTTATCTTGTTAAAGGTCTAGAAAAGTCCTTTCAGGCTCCCAGTTTTTCGAAAAAAAAAAAAAAAAAAAAATCCAAAATATTTTCCGTTATTGACTTCTTTAGAAAGTTTTATATATATATATATATGAAAATTCAAAATTCACAAAAAATCGCATATATTTTTGTTTTTAGCAGGATAAGTGTCGTTTGTTAAAATCTTGTTAATAAATGTGCAGAATGAGCACGATTCCGAATGAACCCTTTTCAATCATGAATAAAATTCCCCTCCAATTGCGGCTCTGGTGGAATGATTTGGGCAAAGAGGGGCATGACGAAATCAAGAAGTATCTGAAAGGCCTCACGAGTTTGTTGGATATCAGGCCACGAGGAGATATCATAAGGGCACTAGTCCCCCACTGGGATCCTGCGCACAATGTCTTCCGCTTCTCAGATTTCGAACTTACCCCAACTTTAGAAGAAATAGCAGGGTATATCGGCAGCACTGAGACTCCTTTGAGGCACAAATATCTGATTGCTCCAAGAGCTGTAGCAGTACACCGGTTCCTGGACTCCTTAAAGATAGTCAGAACAGTTCATAACCCTGACTTGGCAAAAGGTTTTTGCAGCACGAGTTTCATATATCAAAGATATGGTCACATAGGAGGATTCGACAAGCCAGAAAACCAGTTGTGCAGCAAAGGTAATCGCCAGAAGTGGGAAGAACATAGACGAATTGCTTTCATGATAACTTTCTTAGGACTACTAATATTCCCAAGAAAAGATGGGAATATTGACATAAAGATAGCAGGGGTCGTCAGTACGTTGCTCACACAGAGTGATAGTACGTTGGCGCCCATGATAGTATCTGATATATTCCGGGCACTCACTTCTTGCAAAGCCGGAGGAAGCTTTTTCGAGGGTTGCAATTTGTTGTTGCAAATGTGGATGATCGAACACCTATGTCCCCGAGCCCAGTTTCTGAGCCATGGATCCGCTGGAAAGACCTGCATAGAGGAGTTCTATACCAGAGTTGATGAAACCTACCTACCAGAAGGAGTTGTAGCATGGACCTCATATTTCCAAACCCTCAACGCCAGTCAAATACAGTGGGCGCTAGGATGGTTACCGATCGACGAAGTCATATACATGCCAGCAGCCAGGCCCCATTTTCTTTTAATGGGACTTAAGAGCATTCAACCATACGCGCCGCATCGGGTTTTAAGGCAACTTGGGAGGTATCAGATAGTGCCGAAAGACGAGGATCTGAGCATCCAGGTAATCGAGATCAGTCCCGATGGCCAGTTTCCTGAAGCAAGGGTTCGTCAAATTTGGAGCCAATGTCAATACTTAGAAGCAAATACTTGTGTAATGAATCGGGCAAAAGGGGAAGTTTCGCCCGGGTATCAAGCCTGGTACAAAAGGGAGACATCACCTGGAAGACCGACCAAAAGACCTCACCTGCAAGAATTTGCCAAATCTTCACAAGAACAGTGGGACTGGTTGGCCAAAGAGCAAGAATATCTTGTCAAAGCAGGCAAACTGAAGCAACAAATCCAGGATATGAAGTTTGAGTGCCAATTACAGTCTGCTGCCCACAAGGGAGAAAAGAACCAGTTAATCAGAGAAGGCGAGATCCTCAAAGCTCAGATCCGGAGAATGAAAAAAGAGGCTAATAGCCAGCTAAGAAGCCAGGCAGATAAAAGATTGATAGCAGGGTTAAAAGATCAGGTTGCGGAATGCCAGGAAGATTTGGAAAAAGCCAGGGCCAGCACAGCAAAATTGCGAACCAAGTGGGCAAAGGGTGCGATGGCTCGGAGGCAGCGCCTGCAACAAGTCATAAGGGAGTATGAATTGAGCATCGGGACATTAAGGGAAACGAATGCCTCTCTTCGAGAAAGGATCCTCAAGCAAACACGAAATGCCCAAGACGACAGAAGGCAATATTACGATGCAATGACCAGAATGGAAAGGCAAATGGAGATGTTCCAGGATCAGCTTGCCAACAATGCGCAAACACTGGGATTGAAGAACCAACAGATAAGGCATTTGTTCACAGAAAGGGACAACATCCGGGGAAGGATTGATGAAATAGGGCATTACATCTACATGAAATGCTTGGCATATGAGCGAACACCTCGGAAGACCCTCCTTGTTTCCATCATGGGTTGCGTCCGCCGGATTATGAACGAATTGAAGAGCTTGCAAAGAGACCTTACACCTAGAGCCGCAAAAAGGCCGGATGATGCCTCACGGCCCCTTAAATTGGAGAATTAGTTTTGGTCAAGTCCTGTTTATTTGGCTTTGGTTGTTTTTCCATATGTTGTTTTCTTTTTCGTTAAACCGAGTTTGAAACCGTCGAGTTTGTACTATTGCTATTCCTTGCTTGATGTAATTTGTAATAGCAAAACTTTGAGAATGAATTCAATGATTTCACAAAAATTGTGTGTTTTTACTTTAAGGCAGAACTACGCCTGGTCTGATTCACGCGGGGACGTGATACGTAGGCAATCCCCATAAGATTCGACCGCTTTTAATAAATAAAGAAAAGAAAATGTAAATAAAATAAGACGCGGGGTTTCGCAGAATACTCTAAAAAGAGACGAATGAACAAACCGGGATGACGCATGTGGTTTGAAGCAAAGCATGTAGAAACGGTTAACTGCCTAGGTGCATTGCATCCTCTATGTGTTATGATCAAATCTGTTAAGCTCTAACACTAACAAAGTTTGTTGTTGTCTGATAACCAGACAGTTAGTTGTTAAAGAATTCTGGCAACACATTCATACCAAACCAGATCCAAAGGACCGGTAGCAACAAGCATGACTACTTCAGAGAATAGTAATGAGGAAGAAAGGCCGATGAGCCAGTTGCTAAAAGAGGCAATGGAAAAGATTGAAAGGATGGGACTAGAGATGCATGCAATGCAGCTAGCCCTGGCCAAAACACAAAAGAGCCCTGAGACACTGGGACACATGCCGGAATACCCTCACTCTGGCCCCTCCACAAGCCGCCCAAATCCCCTCTATCATCAAGAAAGAAGCCCTCATGATTCCCAAGCTCCACCACCCCATCAACCTCTCCCAACACCCAATATTCCCATTTTTGTGGGACCTGCATCGGCCCCTTTGCAACGAACGACCAGTGAGCCATTGTTTCAGGCTCACGATACACAATTCTATCCCCCTGAACCTACATTCCATGCACCCGAACCACAGGCTTACAATCCCCATTTGGAAGTCCCGGCAGAGGTTGAGAAGCCGGTTAAGGCCCCTGAACAGGATGAAGTGTTGAGAAAGTTCAAAAGCCTGGAGCAATCCTTCAGGAACTTACACGGGCTGGGCAATCAAGTCAGCGTGGCATACAAAGATCTGTGCCCTTTCCCAGATGTCCAACTCCCGGCTGGGTTCAAGATGCCCAAGTTTGATTTATATGAAGGGCACGGTGATCCCATGACACATTTACGGGGATTCTGTAGCAAAATGAGAGGGGCAGGAGGCAAGGATGAGCTGTTGATAGCTTATTTCGGCCAAAGTCTGAGCGGATCTGCACTGGAATGGTATACCAGGCAGGATTTCAGCAGGTGGTACACGTGGGATGACCTGGCGCAGGCTTTTGCAGGTCATTTCCAATACAATCTGGAGATAGTCCCAGACCGTCTCACGTTATTGAGAACTGGGAAGAAACCCGGGGAAAGTTTTCGCGAGTTCGGGTTCCGCTGGAGAGAACAAGCAGCTAGGGTCGATCCTCCCATGAGAGAGGGAGAGATGGTAGACTACTTTTTGCAGACATTGGATCCAACCTACTTTGGTCACTTGGTGACAACGGTTGGAAAATCTTTCAACGAGGTGGTCAAAATAGGGGTCATGATAGAAGAAGGTTTGAGGTCGGACAAGATCTTAAACTATTCGGCACTTAAGGCCACAACCCAGGCTATTCAAAGCGGCACGGGAGGTGCGCTAAGAAGAAAGAAAGAAGAGGTTGCCACGATCGAGGCAGGCAGTTGGCCCAGGGCTGGCAGGCCACACTACAACCAACCCAGGCCTCACAGGTCAAACTATCCATACAACCCACCACAAAATTTCTATCCACCTCGAGAACCGCATTGTTCCGTACACCAAGCCCAGATATACACTCAGCCCCCGGTTCGCCCACAATGGCGCGCACCGGCTCCCCAGAACATATATGCACCACCACAAAACACTTACCCTCCACCAAGGGCATATAGAAATCCTTCAGGGGCAGGTTTCCGGGGAAATCCAGATGCCAGAAATGACAGGTTGCGGAAGCAAAGAACCTTCACCGAACTGGGAGAAACCTACACCGCTGTGTTCCACAAGCTGCGACAATTGGGTTTGGTTAGTCCCGTCCATACTCGGGAACCAAATCCCCCGCCTCAGAATTTGGACCGTTCAATCAGTTGTGAATACTGTTCAGGGATGCTCGGGCACGATACCGAGAAGTGTTGGAAGTTAAGGCATGCCATACAGGATCTTATTGACACCAATAAGATCGAGGTCCAGACACCGGAGGCTCCTAACATCAACCAAAACCCGCTGCCAGCGCACCACGAAGCTCACATGATTGAGTTGGTGTGTGAGGGAGGTGAATTAAGAAAACCCTCACAAACAGTGATGATGATCCAAGCTGCCCCAAAAGAAGTCTTAACCAGGGGAGGAACAAATGTACAGTCGCAGGGAGAAGGTGTCAAGCCGGTAGTAATATGGGGGAAGAACCCGTCCGTCATAACAAGCAAACCCGAGCCAAGCAAATTGGTAATACCAGGGATCCTGCCCACACCGGCAGTCATGTTGAAAGGGGTATGTAGAGAACGGGTGACCATAAAGCCGGTGGTCCAACTGCCTGTGCTTGACAGCAGGGCTGTGCCCTGGAAATATGAAAAAGCAGTGGTAACGTACCAAGGAAAACAGGTGGAAGAAGTCAGTTGTGAAGCGCAAGGTTTGACTCGATCAGGTCGATGTTTTGCTCCGGCGGAGTTAAGAAAAACCAACCCAGTGGCAACCAAGAAGCCAGTGTCAGAAGAAGAGGCTGAAGACTTCCTGAGGAAGATGAAAGTACAAGACTATTCTGTGGTTGAGCAGCTGAGAAAAACACCTGCCCAGATCTCACTATTGTCATTACTCCTCCATTCCGAGGAACATCGTCGGGCCCTGTTAAAGATATTGAACGAGGCTCATGTACCCAGTGAGATTTCTGTAAACCACCTGGAAACCATTGCTAGCAAGATTTTCGAGGTGAACAGAGTGACATTCTCAGATGATGACCTGCCGGTGGAAGGTACGGAGCATAACAAAGCTCTATACCTAGCTGTCAAATGTGAAGACTCGGTGGTAACCCGAGTATTGGTGGATAACGGCTCAAGCGCCAATATTTGTCCATTGTCCACCCTGGACCAGTTAAAGATTGACCGTGGAAGAATCCGGGAGAATAGCATCTGTGTCCGAGGGTTTGACGGAAACGGAACAGCCACTGTGGGGGATGTTGTACTTGAACTAACCATTGGCCCGGTCCTGTTTACCATGGAATTCCAGGTATTGGACGCCACGGTATCTTACAACTTGCTGTTAGGACGACCCTGGATTCACGCAGCTAAAGCGGTGCCTTCCACCCTACATCAGACAGTGAAGTTCGAGTGGGAAAGACAAGAGGTCGTGTTGCACGGTGAGGATACAACATACACCATGGGCGGAATCATTGTGCCTTTCATAGAGACCAGTGATGACAAGGGTCCTTGGGTCTACCAGATTCTCGATACAGGGTCGGCCAACAAAATCTCTGAAGGAGAAATCATCCCGCACCCTAGGGTAGCTGCCGCAACAGTCATGATGGTATCGGAGATGCTGGGTAACGGATTTGTGCCGGGAAAAGGCCTGGGAGTTGAACTTCAAGGGATAGTCCAACCTGTTTCCCTTCCTAAGAATCTGGAAACCTTCGGGTTGGGGTTCAAACCAACCGCAGCAGACAGGAAGGAGGCGCGAAGAATGAAGAAGAAGGTCTGGTTTCTGCCTAAACCAGTGCCACGCCTCTCAAGGTCTTTTGTTAAAGCAAGTGCCAAGGGGTCAGCGATCCCAAAGATTCGAGGACCTTTGATCGGTGTAAATGAAGACCTGAATCAGAGTTTTGAGAGACTATTCGCAGATGTCAGTATGGTGGAAGCTGGAGAGGGTTCCAGCAGGGCAGAGATACAATTTGTGGGGCCTGAGGCCAAGACCAACAATTGGACGATTACTCCTCTCCCTGTCCGAGGGGAGTCTTGGTAGTAGGCTTTGATTAATGTTTTGTTTGTTTGTTTGTTTGATCGGATTATCCAAGGGTGTAATCCCAATTTTACTTTCGTTTTGTAAAAGTGTGAACCCTTTTTATCCTGCAAATTTAATAAAGTTCTTTTCTTTTGTCCCATTTTAATTTCTGGTTTTGTTTTCTTTCTGAACAGTTCTCTTTTTACTGGTCCTAATGACATGGCATGCACAACGGATCTTCGACCTAGTCTAATAAATCAATCTGAATCTGACTCAATGATGCAAGAGGTCGTTTGTGATAATGAATCCGAATGTGACGAAAGGGAAGCCTTCGAAGAAATAAATCGAGAACTATGCCAATTTGAAGAGAAACCCAAGCCTAACCTAAATGACACTGAGGCTGTGAACCTAGGAAACGCTGATAACATCCAAGAGACCAAAATTAGCATCCACATTGAGCCGAATGTCAAAGCAGAATTGATCGAAACTCTCAGGGAATTCAAAGATGTTTTTGCATGGTCATATGATGATATGCCTGGATTGAGCACCGATTTAGTGGTTCACAAATTGCCCACTGACCCGGCATACCCTCCGGTCAAGCAAAAACTAAGGAAATTTAAAACAGAAATGAGTGTAAAGATCAAAGAAGAGGTGATTAAGCAATTACAATCTAAGGTCATTCGGGTCACTCGGTATCCCGAGTGGCTGGCCAATGTGGTACCAGTCCCAAAGAAGGATGGAAAAATCAGGGTGTGCGTCGACTACCGCAATCTCAACAAAGCAAGTCCCAAGGACAATTTCCCGTTACCCAACATTCATATCCTGATCGATAATTGCGCTGGGCGCGAGATCGGATCCTTTGTGGATTGCTATGCGGGTTATCATCAGATCCTAATGGACGAAGAGGATGCTGAGAAGACAGCGTTTATTACGCCATGGGGAACCTACTGCTATCGGGTAATGCCGTTCGGGTTAAAGAACGCCGGGGCAACGTACATGCGAGCAATGACTGCGGTGTTTCATGACATGATACACAAGGAAATTGAGGTGTACGTCGATGATGTGATCATCAAATCTTGGCGTCAGGAGGACCATGTAGCAGACCTAAGGAGATTTTTCCAAAGACTCCGGAGGTATGATATCAAGCTTAACCCGGCCAAATGCGCATTCGGGGTTCCATCAGGGAAGTTGCTAGGATTCATCGTCAGTCGACGGGGGATTGAGTTGGACCCATCCAAAATTGAATCCATCCGAGATTTGCCACCGCCAAGGAACAAAACAGAGGTAACGAGCTTGCTGGGTAGATTCAATTATATCAGCAGGTTCATCGCTCAACTCACAGCAACTTGTGAGCCCATATTTCGGCTACTGAGAAAGGATGCTGCAGTAGGTTGGACGGCAGAGTGCCAGGAGGCTTTCGACCAAATCAAAGGGTATCTGTCTAATCCACCCGTATTGGTCCCGCCTAAGCCCGGGAAACCCCTAATCCTTTACCTGACGGTCTTGGAAAATTCATTTGGTTGTGTACTGGGGCAACATGATGACACAGGGAGGAAGGAGCAGGCCATCTACTATCTTAGCAAGAAATTCACAGTGCATGAGGTCAAGTACACTCAACTCGAGAAAACATGCTGCGCCCTGACTTGGGTAGCTCAGAAGTTGAAGCACTACCTGTCTTCATATACTACTTATCTCATATCCCGCTTGGACCCATTGAAGTATATCTTTCAGAAACCTATGCCCACGGGGAGGTTGGCAAAATGGCAAATTCTGCTCACAGAATTTGATATCATCTACGTGACAAGGACGGCCATGAAAGCCCAGGCACTGGCAGACCATTTGGCAGAAAATCCCGTTGATGAAAAATACGAGCCCTTAAGAACGTATTTTCCTGACGAAGAGGTGATGCATACGAATGAGTTGGAATTACCCGAGGAATCAGGTTGGAAGCTTTTCTTCGATGGAGCTGCAAACGCAAAAGGGGTTGGAATAGGGGCAGTACTCATTTCTGAAACAGGACGGCATTATCCTGTTACGGCCCAACTGCGCTTCTACTGCACTAACAATATGGCCGAATATGAGGCTTGCATTCTGGGTCTGCGCTTGGCTGCTGACATGGATGTCCAAGACGTCTTGGTCTTGGGAGACTCGGACCTCTTGGTACATCAAATTCAGGGGGAATGGGAAACACGAGATCTAAAGCTCATACCATACCGACAATGCTTGCATGATCTGAGCAAGCAATTTCGATCGGTGAAGTTCAAACACATCCCGAGAGTTCACAATGAGGTTGCAGATGCCTTAGCCACCTTAGCATCAATGCTGCACCACCCTGACAAAATGTATGTTGATCCTCTGCATATCCAAGTCCGTGATCAGCACGCCTACTGCAATACCATAGAAGAAGAAGCAGATGGCGAACCCTGGTTTCATGATATCAAGGAATACCTCAGAATGGGGATATATCCAGAACATGCCTCGGGAGACCAAAAAAGAGCCCTTCGGCGTTTGTCGAATGGTTTCTTCCTCAGTGGAGGAGTGTTGTACAAAAGAACCCCGGATTTGGGATTGTTGAGATGCGTAGATGCCAGTCAAGCAATGACGGTTATGGAAGAGGTACATGCGGGAGTTTGCGGACCACACATGAGCGGATATGTATTGGCAAGAAAGATCCTTCGAACAGGGTGTTATTGGCTCACCATGGAGCGCGACTGTATCACTTTTGTGAGGAAATGCCATCAGTGCCAGATACATGGAGATTTGATTCATTCTCCGCCAACAGAGTTACATACGATGTCAGCACCTTGGCCGTTTGTGGCCTGGGGCATGGATGTCATCGGGCCCATCGAGCCAGCAGCATCCAACGGTCACAGGTTCATTCTAGTGACCATTGATTACTTCACCAAATGGGTTGAGGCTAAAACCTTCAAGTCGGTAACCAAGAAGGCAGTGGTGGACTTTATTCACTCCCATATCATCTGCAGATTTGGGATCCCAAAAGTGATCATCACGGATAACGGTGCGAATCTTAATAGCAGCTTGATGAGAGAGGTATGCCAACAATTCAAGATTACACACCGCAATTCCACCCCATATCGTCCTAAGGCAAATGGAGCAGTCGAAGCAGCCAATAAGAATATCAAGAAGATACTGCGAAAAATGGTGGAAGGGTCCAGACAGTGGCACGAGAAATTGCCCTTTGCTTTGTTGGGCTACCGCACTACCGTCCGGACTTCCATAGGCACAACTCCTTATTTGTTGGTGTATGGGACTGAGGCCGTGATACCAGCGGAGGTCGAAATTCCGTCCCTCCGAATTGTCGCTGAAGCCGGGATTGATGATGATGAATGGGTCAAAGCTCGATTGGAACAGTTGAGCCTGATAGATGAGAAAAGATTGGCAGCAGTGTGCCATGGTCAGCTGTACCAGAAGAGAATGGCAAGAACGTATAATAAAAAGGTGCGCCCCAGGAAGTTTGAAGTAGGGCAGCAGGTATTGAAGAAGATCCTCCCACATCAGGTCGAGGCGAAAGGCAAATTCGCCCCAAATTGGCAAGGGCCTTATATTGTGACCAGAGTCTTGGCCAATGGTGCCTTGTGTTTGACAGATGTCGAAGGTGGATGTGTCGACATGGCTATCAATTCAGATGCAGTCAAGAGATATTATGCGTAATTTCTTTAAATTATGGCAATTTTGGTTTATTTGTTTGTATTTGGCATTTGTTGAATAATGAGATGACGGAGGCAATTCTTTCTTCTATCCAAACACTTTTAACCTTCGCTTTCCCCTTTGAGCCTTGAGAAAATTCTTTCAATACCCCTCTTTTGGAATCACTAATGGGAAAGATATAAAAAAAAAAAAAAAAAAAAAGAAAAGAAAGGAAAAGAAAAGAAAAAGAAAAAGAAAAGGAAAAGAAAATGAAAAGAAAGAAAAGAAAAATCAAGGAATATAAAACCGTGGGAACTACGTTTGACCTGATTCCGCAAAGAGGATACGTAGGCGCCTCACGGCTCGGTCATAGTATGCATCATAGCAAATATAGGATGCATAATGTACATAGTGTGCACAATATAGCACAATGTGCGTAACGCACGTAACTCAACATAAGCATAAAAAATAAAATTCCCCAAGCAAGAAAACTGGGGCAGAGGTTATGTTTTAAGTTCCAACAAAGGTTAGATTCCAAAAGTTGTAGCACATCACCCTTCAAATTGTTTTCATTTTTGTAGCCTTTCTTCAATCCCACACCAAAACCAACGTCAACATCCAAAAGACCTCCCGATCAATGTTCGAGAGATGCCAAATCCGGAAAATAAGGCCGAGAATAATACACCAAGCCCCAGCAAAGAAGAGGATCGTAAGATTGGGAACGAATTGATAGTCAAAGGAATCTCCAGAAAAGAGGGTCGTATCTACAACACCCCGATTCCTCGAAAGAAATAAAATGAGAGAGTCTCATCGGTGAAAACCTTCGCAGGCACCGAGAGGCGATGTAAGATGAGGGATATAAAATGAGAGAGTCTTATTGGTGAAAACCTTCACAGGCACCATAAGGCGCCGGGAGATGAGAGAAAAGAGAGAGTCTCATTAGTGAAAACCCCTCGAAGGGCACTATGAGGCGACGAGACAGATCAGCGAAGCTACCACATTTGCAACAAGATGAACATCCATTTATCATCCCCAGCAAGTCAGACCGTCGGACAAATTGATTGATACAAATAGACTGGGTCGGGAATCTATGGTGCACGTCATGATCACGGGGACCAATTGTGTCCTCCAGATAAGTTCTTTGGATTGTCTCCTCCCACAAAAATATTGGTTCAGAAAGTTTTTCTTTTTTCCATATCTTTATTTCTTTTCCTAAAATGTGTCTTGAAAGGATTTTTCAAAGCTTACTACCAGAAACCAAAGGAGAATTCATCCAAATGCCGGATGATACAAACAGTCGTAAAGGCCGGTCCCAGGCAATGCAGGGATTGTGCCCGGAAATTTTGGAAGAAGTAAGCTCCAAAAGGGAGTGGTTTCGGGAGTTAGAAGCAGACCCCCACATCATGTGTTTAAAGAGAAAGAAGAAAAGGGGATAAATTGAAAACCGATCCCCAGCAGGCGAGAGACCCCCAACAGGCAACTTTGCCCGCCAACCAATTATGGGGACAAAGAGCAAGAAAAGGGGAAGAAAGGAAGACCATCCGCCAGAAAGGCACCCTCTACCACCACGATAAAAACTAATTAAATCCTTCTGTCTGCTGCAGGAAAGCAAAGGATTGACGAGAACAGCAACGCCAAGGGAGTCACCAAGACCGGGGCAGAAAATTTTCTGCCGGTTGTCGAAAATTTTCTCGGAAGAACGAGGAAGCAATTTTAATACATTTAAGTTCTAGGTCGCCCACCAGTATAATGCGGGAATACTTTTAAGTTCTAGGTCGCCCACCAGTATAATGCGGGAATACTTTTAAGTTCTAGGTCGCCCACCAGTATAATGCGGGAATACTTTTAAGTTCTAGGTCGCCCACCAGTATAATGCGGGAATACTTTTAAGTTCTAGGTCGCCCACCAGTATAATGCGGGAATACATTTAAGTTCTAGGTCGCCCACCAGTATAATGCGGGAATACTTTTAAGTTCTAGGTCGCCCACCAGTATAATGCGGGAATACTTTTAAGTTCTAGGTCGCCCACCAGTATAATGCGGGAATACTTTTAAGTTCTAGGTCGCCCACCAGTATAATGCGGGAATACTTTTAAGTTCTAGGTCGCCCACCAGTATAATGCGGGAATACTTTTAAGTTCTAGGTCGCCCACCAGTATAATGCGGGAATACTTTTAAGTTCTAGGTCGCCCACCAGTATAATGCGGGAATACTTTTAAGTTCTAGGTCGCCCACCAGTATAATGCGGGAATACTTTTAAGTTCTAGGTCGCCCACCAGTATAATGCGGGAATACATTTAAGTTCTAGGTCGCCCACCAGTATAATGCGGGAATACTTTTAAGTTCTAGGTCGCCCACCAGTATAATGCGGGAATACTTTTAAGTTCTAGGTCGCCCACCAGTATAATGCGGGAATACTTTTAAGTTCTAGGTCGCCCACCAGTATAATGCGGGAATACTTTTAAGTTCTAGGTCGCCCACCAGTATAATGCGGGAATACTTTTAAGTTCTAGGTCGCCCACCAGTATAATGCGGGAATACTTTTAAGTTCTAGGTCGCCCACCAGTATAATGCGGGAATACATTTAAGTTCTAGGTCACCCACCAGTATAATGCGGGAATACATTTAAGTTCTAGGTCGCCCACCAGTATAATGCGGGAATACATTTAAGTTCTAGGTCGCCCACCAGTATAATGCGGGAATACATTTAAGTTCTAGGTCGCCCACCAGTATAATGCGGGAATACTTTTAAGTTCTAGGTCGCCCACCAGTATAATGCGGGAATACATTTAAGTTCTAGGTCGCCCACCAGTATAATGCGGGAATACTTTTAAGTTCTAGGTCGCCCACCAGTATAATGCGGGAATACTTTTAAGTTCTAGGTCGCCCACCAGTATAATGCGGGAATACTTTTAAGTTCTAGGTCGCCCACCAGTATAATGCGGGAATACTTTTAAGTTCTAGGTCGCCCACCAGTATAATGCGGGAATACTTTTAAGTTCTAGGTCGCCCACCAGTATAATGCGGGAATACTTTTAAGTTCTAGGTCGCCCACCAGTATAATGCGGGAATACTTTTAAGTTCTAGGTCGCCCACCAGTATAATGCGGGAATACTTTTAAGTTCTAGGTCGCCCACCAGTATAATGCGGGAATACATTTAAGTTCTAGGTCGCCCACCAGTATAATGCGGGAATACTTTTAAGTTCTAGGTCGCCCACCAGTATAATGCGGGAATACTTTTAAGTTCTAGGTCGCCCACCAGTATAATGCGGGAATACTTTTAAGTTCTAGGTCGCCCACCAGTATAATGCGGGAATACTTTTAAGTTCTAGGTCGCCCACCAGTATAATGCGGGAATACATTTAAGTTCTAGGTCGCCCACCAGTATAATGCGGGAATACTTTTAAGTTCTAGGTCGCCCACCAGTATAATGCGGGAATACTTTTAAGTTCTAGGTCGCCCACCAGTATAATGCGGGAATACTTTTAAGTTCTAGGTCGCCCACCAGTATAATGCGGGAATACTTTTAAGTTCTAGGTCGCCCACCAGTATAATGCGGGAATACATTTAAGTTCTAGGTCGCCCACCAGTATAATGCGGGAATACTTTTAAGTTCTAGGTCGCCCACCAGTATAATGCGGGAATACTCTTAAGTTCTAGGTCGCCCACCAGTATAATGCGGGAATACATTCAGCTCTAGATTTTGGAATCAGTCGCCCCACCTGAAGACGGAAGGGTACAACAGAGATCCCCAAACGGGAAACAATGAAATCCCCAGCACCAAGAAGCAGACAACTGCAGAGGCAAGCGCGCCATTCAAAAGGAAAAAGGAACAGTTTGGGAACGTTGTAGCATGCCTAGTATAACAATTCTGATGAAAAGCCATACCACTGAAGAAACCATTGGAAGATTTAAAGAAGAAAGCCGTATCCCCAGCAAATCAAGCAAAGTGATGAGAACTGACAGTCAGAAAAGGTGAAGGACCAGCATCATCTCCAAGTTCAAAAAATAAAGGCGTCAGAGGAAAACGTTAGCCGACAAGAAAGCAAGGCAGCAAGAACAAGTTGAAGATGGATGAGATCTCAGGATCCTCAGTTTAGCTTAGCTTCTTGTTTTCCTTTTAGAGCAATGTAATAGGGGGATCGGTTGAGCAGTAGCATCCTACAGCAGCATACAACAGCGCACAACAACAGCAAACACTACAGTCGCACGGTAGTCCCAGCTACCAAAATTTCCCGAACTACATTGACCTGATTCCTGTTTCAGCCCAGGATATGTAGGAAACCTCTGAAGCAAAGGTTCGGTCAAATCATTTTCAAAAATGCTTCACACGGAGTATTCGGACGGGCAAAAATCGCTCGCTTTATCTTTGCGCAAAAACCCTTCGTGTCTTCGTGCAAAGAGGGGCAGCTGTAAGCACGTGATTTTTGCTTCACGGACGATTGCTCCAAAAGAAAATAAAAATAGCGGCAAAGGGCTTCGCTGTACAATTTTTCGGTCTTTCCGTGACATGTTTTGTTAATCGTTTGTGAGTCTGTCCGTTTTGCATCTAGTCATTATCAAACAAAAATACAAAAAAGGCCTGTCGTTAAAAGAAAATTCAAAAAATGTGTGTATGTGTGCATCGTTCATTCTCAGCTGTGAGTTAACCATTTTTATTTTTATTTTATGTTAAATTGTTATAGGTGCTAACCAATATGTGTGTAAGTTTATTTTAATTTTTACAATTTTTAGGAATTTTTAGATTTGAAAAAGAGAAAAAAAAGAAGAGAAGAAAAGGGAAAATCGGATTGGGCCCCAAAATGAGGCCCAAAGCCAAGGCAAGACCCAGTCCAAACCAGGCCTGCCCAGGCACGCCCCCAAAACGACGCCGTATAGGGCGTTCGATCTGAGCCGTCCGTCCAGGCCAATCCAACGGCTCAGGACCTTTTTCAACAACCCGTGTTCAAACCCGACCCAATAACCAATCCGACCCAACCCCTCACTTAAACCAAACGACCTCGTTTAACTACCAAACGACCCCGTCTCATTTCTCACCATCAGATCCAAGCCGTTGAGATCATTTGATCTAACGGCTCATATCCAATCCCCTACTCCGTATATAAACCTTCCCTTACACCCACGCCCCCTATACCAACACCCCACCCCTTCGTCCCCAAGTTCAAACCCAGACCTCCCATTAGAAACCCTAGCCGCCCTCGTCTCCCTTGCCATTAAAGCCGGCGGCATGGACGCCGGTGGCCACCTCCTGAACACCCTAGGACCACCTCACTGTCCTGAACACGAATCCACTAACCACGAGCCTCGAATCACTTCCGTTCGTCTCGAATCTTCGTTTGAAGATTTGAGCCGAACCCGAATCCATGCCAAATCATCCCATCTTCATACCAGACACTCCCCTGACCTTCCTCGTGACCAAACCAAACTTGGTTTGGTCCGAATCTACCCACAACTCCCAAAAATCCAGATCTGGAAATCCAGACTTTTGAAACACATGCACCTGGGGAACCCGGCCAGTTTTGACATGGGTTTGAGGTCTAATAGACCTTAATCAAGGTGTTCTCGTGTGAGAACACCCTGATTAAAAGTTTGTTCGGCCTCAGAAGGTCGACGTTGAATCAAGTTTGGGTCTGTTTGATTTAAACATTTTCGGTAAGTTTTTCCTTTCTTTTGTGTTAGTTTTGATTAAGTGGTCAGCATGTTTCGTTGTGTTTGTTTGTTATTTCTGTTATTTTCATCCGGATTTCTTTCTTCCCTGTAAAGGCCTTTTTATTTGGTCGATTGTATTCTGTGTATGACTCTGAATGTACTCTGTGAGTAAACATGATCGTCGATTAGTTTAATCGTCAGATAAGTTGACTCATATAGGCCCCAGTAATTGAACAAAAATTGTCCGATGCCCTTTAGGTCCCTAAATGTATTGTTTATGTGAGCGATCGATTATTACCTGCTATAATTAGTATAGTCGACTCGATAAATGTCGTCGATTAGTTTTCTATAACTAATGAATCGAATGAGCTAATAATGTCGCATCACTAATGAGCCTGTATTGTGATTTGGAATAGGGGCATTACCCATGAATGGTAGTTTGTAACTACATTGTAAACAATTAAAGGCCAGGTCGGGGCAGTTCTGAGATCGAATGTTCAAAGCCCAAAATGCCCTGATGCTGCAATAGGCAAGGCAGTAATAATCCAGGGATAACAAGGGCATTCTGGGGTGTTGAAAAAGACAAAAAAGATTAGTATAAATGGGCTGACAAGTAGGGTACTAATTTAGGATTAAACTAATACCAATGGGGAACAAGACACAAGGGTATGGGGCTTAAAATGAGTAAACAAATGAGCCCATAATTCTGGATTAAACAAAAACCAGGCGTGGGGAATAAAGGGGGGCTGACACCAGAAGATGCTGAGGCATGGGGCTTAAAGGGGTATGGGCAGGCTGCAAGTTGCAGCAAAAAGGGCAGCCTAGCTGCACTGAGTCATTTGGCTTATAAATAGGCCATTTGATAACTTAAAGGGGGATTTTTATTTTTAGTCTGGAGAAAAGGAAAAAACGAAAGGTTGGAATTTTAGTCTTGAGGCTGGAACTCTTAGTCTAAAGAGAGGTCTAGTGAGCTTAAAGAAAACTGAAAAGTATAAGGCAGTTTCCAATAAACATTGTAACCAAACACTGCCTGAAAGTTGTATAAGAGTGCATATTGGTCAAGCTGTCTTGGCCAAGTTCTATTGTTTGCATTGACTGAGCTGTTTGGGGTTGTTGAACTGGTGGTTTTGCTGCATTGAACACTCAGTTATTGCTGTTGTTTCATTATTCTTTCCTGGGATTGCTGGCTTGGTTTCGACTATCTGTTAGTCCTTGTATTCTGGGAGATATTGTTGGTTATCTGTGGCTGTGGAAAACACTTGGTCTAGTTGGTTATTGCTGTGTTGTTGCTGCGTGTCTGTGTTGCTGCTGTATTTACTGCATACTGCCCAGCTGATCATTTCCTTCTTCTTTTGTCTCTCTATACCAGGTACATGACTAATACTCTGTCAAATGTAATTGGAAAGTTGAGCATGAATACAAAAGAAAAGACCTGAAGAGTGACTTTTATACATAAATTGTTACATTAGACATCATGTACTGTATAATGATTTTCATTTCTGTTTTGACAATGGAAGTAGCCTGTATGCCCAGTATATATCAATGTGGATTAGTTGAATGTTAGTTTATATATGTATGTTGTTAGGTGGAAATATTCCCAATATAATAGGTTGTATCTTAGACTTAGTTTAACTGTGTAGTATATTCTTTAATGTAGGCCAAGCATGAAAACTATCCCCTACTAGTTAATTTCTTTCCCTTTAATAGGCGATCCCTTTATACCACGCCAATAGAACCCAGAACGAGTTCACGGCCTCAACCTCACAAGGGTCGAGCCCAGGTCGAAGACAGACTAGACAGGCCCGCATCGAACGAGCAGTGGCCCAGGTCTGGCCAACCGCGCGTGGGCTGGATTTGGGCCCATGATTATTCGTTTGGCCGACTGTGCACGCAACTTCGGTCCTGATTTTGAAGCATTTCCTAATTACATCACAAACAACTTGCAAGCATATAATTAATTAGGACTATCTACTGTTCTCGATTGATAGAGACGAACACGACAAGAAACGTAGTTGCTATAGGATATCCTTAAAAAAAAATAAGAACGAGATGAGCCTCGACGAAAAATAAACAAAACACGCAGATGCGGGGCCCTTGTTAAATGTATATTATTGAAGCATTTAGTTTCCGGGACGGGTTGTTTAGCAAATCTCACAACCCTCCTAAAATAACAATACGTTAGTCTCTTTAGGATGCGCTTTAATAAGCCTTGCCTTCTTAAAAACTCGGGTGCACATTTATGTGACCCAAATCCAAATCTCGACGGATTCGAAATGTATTTCTAATCACGGGTACATTGATTGTGACGTGATCCGAGAGGCATATCCATGACGTCGCTAATTCCTTTTAAAAGTAGAACGAGACGAGCCTCGTCAAAAAATGAAAAATGTACACAGCCACGGGGCCCTCCAACTGTATATATATTAAAACACTTAGAATTCGGGATAGGTCATTTAGCGAATGTTACGGCCCTCCCCAAAACAACCATACGTTAGTTGCTTTAGGCGCGTCTTAAATAATTTATTTTTTCTTAATTCGGGTGCACATTTATGTGACCCAAATCCAAATCTCAGCCGAGTCGAGATATATCAATAACCACGGGTGCATTGATGTAGCGTGGTTCGAGATATGTTTTCACGACGTTGCAAGTCCTATAAAAATAACGGTGAACGATAAAAGCGGATAAAAGATAAAATTGGCACATAGGTTCATAATTGTATTAAAAATCAGATAAATAAGCCGAATATAACAGTTGAGCGACCGTGCTAGAACCACGGAACTCGGGAATGCCTAACACCTTCTCCCGGGTTAACAGAATTCCTTATCCGGATTTCTGGTACGCAGACTGTAATATAGAGTCATTATTTTCCTCGATTCGGGATTAAAATTGGTGACTTGGGACACCCTAAATCTCCCAAGTGGCGACTCTGAAATAAATAAACTAATCCCGTTCCGATTGTCCTTTAATTGGAAAAACTCCCTTGCGCCCTCTCGGGTGCGGAAAAAGGAGGTGTGACATCATGGTACCTACATAACAACCACCACTATCAATAATCGACGGAATATGAGAACCAAGGGCGGTTGCTCAGACTTCACCCGCACCATTGGTCACAATTTATACTAAATAAACTCATTGTGGCAATTCAACAAACACCTACTGTACATATGCTCCCAATGTACCCAAACACCTAATGAAACTCCCATTCTTCACAATTCAACAATGTGTTCCCAACCCAACCAATCTAATGTCCTCACATACCAACATATATACCAACAAACAAAAACAAAGAGAAGAATACCCATACTTCTACTTTCCTACACTTACTAAAAATTGAAAACTAAAAAAAAGAAAGGTAGAATCATGTACTTACTTGAAAATCTTGTGAGGAATGGAGCTTGGGTAGTTTTTGAGTAGAGAAGAGGGAGAAGGGGAGGAGATTTTGTTAAGTGAGAAAAAACTGGGGAGAAGAAGGGGAGGGTTCATTGTTTTGTTATTAGGGGAAGGGGAGGGTTTTAGATTTGTTTTTGTTAAAGGGGAGAGAAAAGAGTGGGGGAGTGGGCGGATGGGGGGTGGGTGGGGGGGCTTAATTAAAAAAGGAGAGAAGAGAGAAAAAAAGAAAAAAAAATTGAACCTGAACGGTGCCAGATCCGCGGCCGCGGACAGAACTTCTGCAAAATCCGCGGTCAGATCCGCGTCCGCGGATTAGGCATCCAGTAATTTTTTTGCTTTTTCGCACTTTTGCCTATCTCTGGGATAATTTCGTCACTCGGAGTCTTTCCGCTATGCATACCATCATTCTTGCACCTTAACAGATCGATCAATTCACCGTTCAAAAATAAATTACAAAAATAAGAAAAAAGAAAAAATAATGGGTTACCTCCCAAAAAGCGCCTAATTTAACGTCATGTCACAATGATTTACAACAAACCATGGGTTGCCTCCCAAGAAGCGCCCGATTTAACGTCGTGGCACGATGCATGCTTTTATTATTACTCTTCGTTCATATATTGGGGCTCTTCCAAAGATATCACCACTCTATCCCCCTTTTCTGCGACCATTCCAAGGTAATGTTTCAAATTTGCCCATTCAGTGTGAACTTATTTGTTCCATCTTCGGATTCAATTTTTACAGCTCCATTTGAGAACACTTGCACCACTCTGAAGGGTCCTGACCATCAGGACTTCAATTTACTCGAAACAAATCTTAGTCTCAAGTTGTATAACAACACTAGATCTCCGGGTTTGAAGTTCCGATCTAGAATATGCTTATCATGCATCATTTTCATCCTTTCTTTGTACAATCTTGCATTCTCAAATGCATGGAACCTGAATTCCTCGAGTTCATGTAACCTAGTGACTCTACTGGTGCCTGCGGTTTCCATATCCAAATTTAATTGCCGCAGTGCTCGAAGGGCTTTATGCTCGAGCTCTACCGGAAGGTGACATGCTTTTCCAAACACCAACTTATATGGTGGCATACCAATTGGAGTTTTAAATTTTGTGCGGTACGCCCATAATGCATCATCCAGCTTCTTTGCCCAATTAGTCCTTGTCGCATTCTCTGTCTTGGTTAGGACACTCTTGATTTCCCGGTTTGACACTTCAACTTGCCCACTTAACTGTGGGTGATAAGGGGTGGTCACCTTATGACGAACTCCATACTTTTCCAACAACCGTGCGAACGCTCTATTGCAAAAATGGGTTCCACCATCACTGATTATATCTCTCTGGGTGCCAAAACGTGTGAAGATGTTTTTCTTTAGAAAGCATGTCACACCCTTTGCATCATTGGTTGGGAGAGACACAGCTTCAACCTATTTGGAGATATAGTCAACTACTACAAATATCTATTTGTTACCATACAAGATGATGAATGGCCCCATAAAGTCAATTCCCCACATGTCGAATACCTCCACCTCTAGAATAGTAGTCATCGACATCTCGTGATGTCGAGATATGTTGCCTGTCCTTTGGCACTCATCGCAACTTTTCACCCAAGAATGGGCATCCTTGAACAGTGTTGGCCAATACAAACCCGATTCCAACACCTTAGCTGCTGTCCGAATCCCTCCAAAGTGTCCACCATATGGTGAAACATGGCAAGCCTGCAAAACAGAAGGTTGATCTTTCTCGGGGATACACCTCCGGATCATATTATCTACACATATTTTCAAAAGTAGAGGTTCATCCCAATAATAAAACCGACAGTCGCGAAAGAACTTTTTCTTTTGAATTGAAGAGAGTTCATAAGGTACAATACCGCTTGCAAAATAATTAGCAATATCAGCATACCATTGTGTCTACTCCATTGTCACTTCTAGTAACTGTTCATTCGGGAATGTCTCTGTTATATCTTCAACCTCTACCTTCTTTTCAACTCCTTCCAACCTTGAGAGGTGTTCTGCTACCTGGTTCTCTGCTCCTTTTCTATCACGGATCTCCAGATCGAATTCTTGTAGAAAAAGAACCCAGCGGATCAAGCTTGGCTTTGACTCCTTCTTTGTTATCAAGTACCTAATTGTTGCATGGTCAGTATAAACGATAACTTTTGAACCAATCAAGTATGACCTAAATTTGTCAAATGCAAAAACTATAGCCAACATCTCCTTTTTCGTCAAGGTGTAATTGAGTTGTGCACCGTTTAGCGTTCTACTTGCATAATAAATTGGGTGCATAAACTTATCCTTTCGCTGCCCCAAGACTGCTCCTATAGCATAGTCACTTGCGTCGCACATGAGCTCGAACAGTTGATCCCAATTGGGTGCAACAATGATGGGTGCTGTCACCAATCTCTTCTTCAGCTCCTCAAATTCTAACCTGCAATATTAGAAAACACAAAGGGCTGATCCTTTTCAAGGAGTTTGTATACAGAGTTAGCAATCTTAGAGAAATCTTTTATGAATCGCCTGTAGAACCCGACGTGCCCAAGGAAACTTCTCACTGCCTTGACCGAAGTGGTTGGTGGAAACTTCTCAATCACGTCAACTTTAGCATGCTCAACCTTAATTCCTTTGTTGGACACTCGATGCCCCAGGACTATCCCTTCTTATACCATAAAATGGCACTTCTCCCAATTCAACAATAAATTTATCTCCACACATCTTCTGATAACTCTTCTTAAATTGTGAAGGCAGTCCTCGAATGAATCCCCCACCACTAAGAAATCATCCATAAATACCTCCATAATGTCTTCATCCATGTCAGTTAAAATGGCTAACATACATCGTTGGAATCTAGCCGGTGCATTGCAAAGTCCAAAAGGCATTCTCCGAAAGGCAAAGATGTCATACAGACAGGTAAATGATGTTTTTTTCTCTATTTTTGGGGGCTATTGAGATTTGATTGTACCCTGAATATCCATCCAAGAAATAGAAGTGAGATCGCCCAGCCAACCTGTCCAGCATTTGGTCAATAAATGGCAAGGGAAAATGGTCCTTCCAGGTGGCTGTGTTCAATTTCCGATAATCCATGCAAATTTGCCATCCTGTGATAGTACGAGTCGAGATCAACTCATTATTCCCATTTTGTACGACCGTCATTCCTCCTTTCTTCGGCACACATTGAACAGGGATGATCCAATTGCTGTCAGAGATGGGGAAGATGATACTCGCATCTAACCATTTGATCACTTCCTTCTTCACCACCTTTTTCATATTCGAGTTCAACCTTCATTGATGTTCGATGGAAGGTTTGTGCCCTTCTTCCAAGAGAATCTTGTGCATACAAAAATCTGGGCTGATACCCTTTATGTCTGTCATGGTCCAACCAATAGCAGTCTTACATTCTTGTAACACTTGTAGGAGTTGCTCTACCTGAACATCTAGCAAACCAGATGATATTATAACAGGTAAAGTAGAATTAGGCCCTAAGAAAGCATACTTGAGATGTGCTGGAAGCGGTTTCAGGTCCAACTGTGGTGGCTCCTCTATCAATGGTTTCGTAGGTGGTGTTGTTCTTTCTTCTAAATGTAGGGGCTCGAACTCGGGTTCCCTTTTTCATAACCCTTGACCTTCAAGAGCCATGACCCACTCGGGAAACTCCTCACCATCCACATTTTCTAGATTCATCAAGCATGCTTCTAACGGATCCCTAACATTAATACTCTCATCCTCCTCTTGTAGTATTACATCTATAGCCTCCACTAGTGAGCAATTTGCAAATTCACTGGGTCTCCTTAGAGATTGTTGAAAATTGAATATTATCTCTTCATTGTTCAACCTCATTTTTAATTCTCTAGTCTCACAATCAAACAATGCTCTCCCAGTGGCTAAAAACAATCTGCCCAGAATGATTGGTATCTCTCATCCACTTGACATTCAAGAATGACAAAGTCTGCAGGGAATACAAATTTCCCCACTTGAACAAGCACATCATCAAGAAATCATGTCGGTCTTTTGATTGTGCGATCAGCCAGTTGCAGCCACATTGTGGTCGGTTTAGCTCTGCCAATGCCCAGTTTTGTAAAGATTGCCAAGGGCATCAAGTTTATACTGGCTCCCAAGTCACACAATGCTTTAGCAAAACCATAACTCCCAATGGTGCACGGAATAGTGAAACTACCTGGATCAGGCACCTTTTGAGCCATATGCCTTGTCACTACCGCGCTGCAGGTCTGCCAGAGTTACAATGGATAGGTCCTGGAAGTCAAATTTTCGCGACATCAGGTCCTTAATCATTTTTGCATACCCTGGCCTTTCCCTCAAAGCATCCATCAGTGGAATATTCAATTGAATTTGTCTGAGCATTTCCATGAATTTCCTGTATTAATCATCTTTCTTTTGCTTTGCCAACCTCTGAGGGAATGGTGCAGGAATTAACCTCTGCCTACTGCTTTGTGTCTTTTCTTTGCTGGAAGATTTTTCTACTAGCTGTTCTGGGAGTTGTTCACCTTCCTTCTCCTTACCCTTGTCAACCTGTGCTTGCTCGATTACAACCTCGGTGAGTTCTGCTGACTCATCTGTCTCTAATGTAACTGGAGTAGCTGGAGTAGTTGGAGTTGTCTCTCTCCTAGATTGAGAAACTCCTTGCTCCCTATCTAAATCTCTCACATTCCTGAGACTCACTGCCATGAGCTGATTTGGGTTCTGCTCCTTTGGATTAATGTTTGTATATACAGGCAATGTTCCTTGTGGGCGATTGTTCCAGGCCATAGATAGCTGTCACAATTGAGTTGCAATGGCTTTGATTGCTGAATCATGTGCAGCTAACTTCTCTTGCATCTTTCCATTTTTCCCAATGAGTTGTTGCAGCATACCCCTGATTTCGATCATGTTACTATCCTGTTGTTGATGAGGTATGACGAGTGTCTGACATATATTATTTAAACTCGTACTCTATCAAATTGTAGTATAGAATGATGTCGAACCCATAGAGATTGGTTTATCTATTCTACAGACGTTTCTTGTTTTAATTACTATTTAAGAAAATCCGAAAGAGTTGAGTTGTGAATTAACTAACTAAAAAATGCACGAATAAAGCAATAGAAAATATTTTGTTTTTTCACAAATATAATAAAAATGTGTTGGGATATTGACTTCACTTAATATTTTTATATAGTAGAATTATTATTCTTCAATTTCTATTTCTCAAAAATGTATAAATGCCTCTCACGATTACAAATATATATTATTACTTAAGTTGAATAATTAATCGCACTCCTTTCGGTTATACAAATTAATCTTCAAACTGTAATGACTAGATGAAAATTCAAAGAACTGAACAACTGACTGAAATGCAAAGGAAAGACTCTGAAATGGATTTTTATTGTTTGCTGAGCTCCCCCCTCTCCTTCTTTATCGTATGCTTTTATATTCAAACCAAAACAAGTTGGTTTGGTTATAACCACTTGTTTTGGTTATGAAAGATTCTTTTATTTTTTGAATCTGGTTACGGCCACTTTGTTGTGGTAGATGGATTTTATGCAGTCCGTATTTTGTCGTAGCTTGTTTCCCTTTTTTTCTTTCTTCTTCTTAAAGTTTTATTGCTTGTGCACCAATTCTTCTCGTAGCATTTCCAGCGCAATCAAATTAAATTTGTGAAAGAAACATGATAATTTTTATACTTTTGCGAGGAAAGTGATATATTAAAATCAGGTAAAATGTACTTATCAAACTCTCCCACAATTAAGATTTTACTCGTCTTTGAGGAAACAATTTTTTTTTTGAAATTGAGGAATAATTACACATTTATAACTTTGCGACATCTAATGACTCCACCCGAAATTTCAATCCATTTGAACTTTGTAAAACTTATTTTCTTTATATCTCCAATTTTACTCTGCAACTATCACTGTACGACATCTTCGAGTTTTAGGTAAATCAAGAATACTGACTCAATTATCTACAATAAACCATAGACTTGCCTTTATTGTCAATCGTCACTAATGTAGATCAATGCTGACTTCAGAATCTTTTAGGACTTTTGTTAGCTTGTAATGTTAAGTTGTGGGCTGGTAGGATAAATGATTTTTTTATAGTGACTTTCTTTCCTTCTGACTTGGTTTGTTAAGCTAGATGACTTTGTTCAGCAAAAGAAAAAAATATATAGATTAGTACTGATCACGAAGAATTAAATTATTTAGCCTTCCAGTTTTCATGTGTATTCTTTTTTTTTTGGAATAGAACACACACTCGTACCCGTACATATACTATGTACATGTTCTTATATATGTGTATATATACATACACGCTTTTTTTTTCTTTTCTTTCTCTTTTTTTTTTGAAATATTCGTTGGAAACTTCACAAGTATCCATATTCTTTTCTATCATATACCAATGCAAGCTGTCATCTCTCAAACTCGTATACCACGGTGCCAGTAAGAAAAGGATTGGATTTTTTTTAAATCAGATGTACATGTGCACTTATTGGCTTTGGATTATAAGGTATAGATGAACAAAAAGATATTTGAAGCTCAAAATGGGATACTAAGGATAATTTTCATTTGGTAGGATAAATCAAAAGGCTCAATCGATCCAAGGATGGCCTAATTCCTTTTCTGAAATCAGCATTTTTCTAAGATTTTGCCTTGACCAACAATAGAGGCAAGTTCTAGTTATTGATTATATTGATTTCAGCATGCCCTGATTTTCTTCAGACACTCAAAGTTGCACCACAACAGATAATTTACATTAGCAAAACTGGAGGCATAAAGTAAGAACTTTTCAGTGTTCTATGAACTTGAAATATTCATGATATGTTGTCAGAATATGATCGAAAGTCATTTACGTGTAATTTATTCCTTAAAGTCCTTAATTTTTTTGTTGCTCTCTCTCTCTCTCTCTCTCTCTCTCTCTCTCTCTCTCTCTCTATATATATATATATATATATATATATATATATATATATATATATATATATATATATATATATTTTAAAAAGAAATGTAGAAAACATACTGAATAACATGTATTGACACTTTCATCGCAGGTTCGGCATTTTATCACATTCCAACTAAAAGGTCAAACTATATACAAGCTTATTTTTTTATAGCTATCAAAAGATGTTACCTGCTTGATGAGTTCCTGACAACAAACAAACAAACAAAACAAAATAAAATAAAGATAATAATAACTTACTAGCACATAGAAGAACCAATAGGTTCGTCTATTTACAAGCTGTTTGCCATAGCTATCAAAAAGATATATCTGCTGGATGACATCAACAACAAAAAGACACCATAAATTTTTTAACAAAGGAATGATTGAGTAGAGTTCAACCATCCCTACATTTGGACTATTCATCCTCCTGGATGAACAATGTAAACGTTACTGACCACCATTTCTTGTTTCATTATTTTTGAGAAAGTCAAAATCAACTTCAAAGTCTCCAATTCCATCGCGTTGCAAAGGGATAGAGGGTCCCTTACCTATAAAATCAGCTGGACTTACTCTTTGTGGAACGAACATAGTCGGGGGTGCTTGCAGTATTGGTACTGAAAGCTCTAGAGTTGGAAATAATCTCGCACCTTGGAGACTGCTACTTCCTAGATATGCAAAAGAATATTGCTGAAAACTTGAATTGTCAAAACATTTCACATCATTGTTAACATGGCGCGTGAAATTTCCAATCATATGGATGATGGGGGAAGTGGCTGCAAATTCATTTCGCAACGTCTGATAAAGGAAAGATTGACAACTTTTAGCTTCTGCTAATTCATTCAGGACATGTGCCATATTTTCCGCTAGCCTTTCTTCACGAATTTTTTGTTCACTTTTGTAATCGTCCAATTATTCTTTAATTTCAGCTTGTCCGTGTAGCAAATGTTTCATACAAGTCATAACATCATGTGAAGAAGTACTTGCATTCGAATTCTCTGGCTTTGCTGGACCTCGCGGAGGTTTTAAAGAATTCAAGTAACTCTGTTCTATGAGATAACCATTTCGTAGTTCAGCAAGACCTTCCATATTTAGCTTAAATATTTTTGCCAGGCATGTGATTGTCGATGGAAAATATAGGTGTTCATAATCGTCTCTAAAACGACAATTCATCATTCCATCAAAAATCATCCGCCCAACGTTAATCGGCAAATTTTTTCTAATAGCATACAACAAAAGGACCCTTTTCAAATTATAATTTGAATTGTTCACATATGAGAATAAACGAGAACTTACGAACTTCCCCCATGTCCTTCCTGTTTCTCTCATACTTGACCCTGCTAATTGTGAAGGATATTCTTCAGTTCCTGAGTTTTGTACAAATTATTCCCAATCCAAAGAACTGATTTGTTGCAGTATCTCCATTGCCTTATCTCCATCTGTAAGTAAAAATTTCATCCCCCATAGCTCAACCACTTTCCTGAAACTCTCTGAGAAAATCCAATCTATAGGATCAAGATCTTGCATTTTCTTATGGACTTGCAAGCTATTTCCTGATTTAGTTCTCTTAAAAGAGGATTTCTTTTTTTGGGTAAGATTTTTTTTATTTTCTTATGAAAGGAATGAACATAGAAAAAAAAGGTAAAGACAAAGGCAATCTAATTTACATTGAAAATGACGGTGAGAAAAAAGATGTTTGTCTTTTGGTTTTACTTTCTTTTTCTTTTTCTTTTTTTGGGATAGATGAGCAAGGATGTAAGTGTCTTAATGTATTTATTGAGTTCAAAAGGTGAAAACATATGCTATCACTAACTTAGTTTTCTCGATCATTGTGTGTGATTTGATAGAGGAGGTGTGACTGGTTTTGTGATATTCTTTTTTTTAATAAATTTATATTTCAAATATCAATAATATTATAATTTCTATGTACAGTAGGTAAACCATGTAAAAAAAATGTTATTTGGTAATCTCAGTGTAATCTACATTAACAAGGATGGTTTGATATTATTCTAATATAATACACACACACAAACACACACACACATATATATATATATATATATATATACACACACATATATATATATATTCAAAAGTAAAAATATAATAGAATAATAGTGTATATCTATTTGTGGAGATAATGAGAGATGTGACCAGTGATAGAGGTGGTTTTCTTGGAGATTGAGGTAAAAGTAAAATAGTAATTAAATGGACAACATTGAGAAGATAACAAGAGCAGGTAATGATTGTAAGTTCTGGCTCAACACTTGCATTGATGTGATAAAGGATTTACAACACTTAAAACCCCATTTTTTTTACTTTATCACCGTTATTGTCAATTCCCTCCTCTTTTTGCTTTTTTTTTCTTTTTATAATATTTAAACTGTTTCAAAAGTATATCTACACTACTACGTAACTGTGAGAGTTCTTTGTTTTGTCAAGTATTTAATATATATTTTTTTTACTTTGTTTTTTTTATAAGAAAAAAAAAGGTAATTTTATTATATATATTTACTAAAAAGAAAATATTATATGTTACTACTAATACTTACTTTTGAGATTAAAGAGAGAGGGAAAAAAATAGTTCTGAGTTTTACGTCGCCGGCTCGACTTATTTAAAAAATTAGGCAAAAAGGATTATTGAAGCCTGTTTGTCGAAGAATCTACTGATATAAGGCTTCAAACGATGACCGTTTACTTTGAATTTGTCTCCCCCATATGCATGTTGTACTTCAATGGTACCATAGGGGGTCACTCCTGTCACTATATATGGTCCTGTCCAGCGTGACTTAAACTTTCCTGGGAATAATCTCAATCGGCTATTGTATAGCAGAACATGATCTCCCACTTTAAAATCTTTATGACGGATGAGCTTGTCATGCCACTTTTTTGTCTTTTCCTTGTACAATTTAACATTTTCATATGCTGTAAGTCTGAACTCTTCCAACTCATCAAGTTGCAATAGACGATTTTTACCTGCATCAGGTAAGTTTAGATTCAACAATTTTATAGCCCAATATGCTTTATGTTCTAACTCTACAAGTAAATGATAAGCTTTTCCAAAAACTAGTCTATAAGGAGATACGCCTATGGGAGTTTTATAAGCAGTTCTGTACGTCCATAACGTATCATCCAATTTTAAAGACCAATCTTTTCGAGAAGAACCAACAGTTTTTTCTAAAATTCTTTTTAATTCCCTAAAGGATACTTCTACTTGTCCGCTTGTTTGAGCATGATATGGAGTTCCTGTTTTATGAGTAACTCCACATCTTGACAACAAACTAGCAAATTGTCTATTTATAAAATGAGTTTCTTGATCACTTATGATAACTCGTGGAGTTCCAAATCTAGAAAAAATATTTTTCTTGAGAAAAGTACAAACAATATGAGCATCATTTTTTCTAGTAGCAATTGCTTCTACCCATTTTGAAACATAGTCAACAATAACTAAAATATATTCACAACCGTTTGAAGGAGGAAAATGACCCGTAAAATCAATGTCCCAAACATCAAAAATGTCACAAACAAGGATAGAGTTAAGAGGCATCTCATTCTTTTTTGAAATGTTACCGCTTCTCTGGCATTTGTCGCAAGTGACAACATAATTTCTTGCGTCTTTGAATAAAGTAGGCCAATAAAATCCAACTTCAAGTAATTTAGTTGCTGTCTTTCTTCCTCCATAGTATCCTCCTACAACTCCATCATGGCAATGACTTAAAATATTGTTCATTTCTGTTTCAGGTACACATCTCCTGATTATGTCATATGCACAAAATTTAAACAAATAAGGATCTTCCCAGTAATAATGTCTTGCCTCTTTTTAAGCTTTTTTCTTTGATCATAAGAAAAATCTTTTGGAATCCACCCTCCCGCTAAATAATTGGCAATATCAGCAAACCAAGGAGGTCTATTTACAACTGTTGCGACAGAAAAGATATGCTTATCAGGAAATTCTTCTTGGATATCTAGTATTTCAGTAGGAGGATTCTCTAGACGTGACAAATGATCAGCTACCTGATTTTCTGAACCTTTTCTATCTTTTATTTCGAGATCAAATTCTTGCAAAAAGAGTATCCATCTTAGCAATCTAGGTCTAGCATCTTTCTTTGTTATAGATACTTTAAGGCTGCATGATCAGTGAATACTGTAACCTTTGTTCCTATCAAATAAGAACGAAATTTGTCAAATGCAAATACTACTGCCAATAACTCTTTCTCGGTTGTTGCATAATTCATTTGAGCTTCATTGAGGGTTCTGCTGGCATAGTATATAGGTTTAAAGATCTTATTTTTCTTTTGCCCCAATATCGCTCCTACTACTATATCACTTGCATCACGCATTATTTCAAATGGCTGGCTCCAATCAGGAGAGACAACAATTGGAGCATTAGTCAATTGTTCTTCGAGAAACTCAAATGCTTTTCTGCAATCATCTGAAAATTCAAATTTCACATCTTTCATCAGTAGGTTAGTCAGAGGTATTGAAATTTTTGAAAAGTCTTTTATAAACCTTCTATAAAAACTTGCATGCCCTAAGAAACTTCTAATACCTTTAACAGTGGTGGGAGGGGGTAATCCTGCTATAAGATCAATTTTAGCTTTATAAACTTCTATTCCTTTAGCAGTGATTTTATGTCCTAAAACAATTCCCTCTGTTACCATAAAGTGACACTTTTTCCAGTTAAGAACTAGATTTGTCTATTCACATCTTTTAAGCAACAAAGTTAAATGATAGAGACAATCTTCAAATGTCTTACCAAAAAGTGTGAAATCATCCATGAAAAGTTCAAGAAACTTTTCAATCATATCTGAGAAAATTACCGACATGCAACGCTGAAATGTAGCAGGAGCGTTACATAGTCCAATTGGCATTCTTCTGTAAGCATACGTACCTTGGGGGCATGTGAATGTGGTTTTCTCCTGATCTTCTGGAGCAATTGGTATCTGATTATACCCAGAATATCCGTCAAGAAAACAATAAAATCTATGGCCTGCAATTCTTTCAAGCATTTGGTCAATAAAAGACAAAGGAAAATGATCTTTCCTCGTGGCATCATTAAGTCATCTATAATCTATACAGACTCTCCATCCTGTGACTATTCTAGTAGGTATGAGTTCATTATTTTTATTTTTTATTACGATCATACCTCCTTTCTTTGGTACTACCTGTACAGGACTTACTCAAGGGCTATCAGATATTGGATAAATGATACCTGCCGCTACAAGTTTCACTACTTCTTTCTTGACAACTTCTTGCATTGCTGGATTCAGTCTCCTTTGGGGTTGGACTATAGGTTTGTAATTTTCTTCCATGAGGATCCTATGCATACAAATAGCTGGATTGATTCCTTTTATGTCAGCTATAGTCCACCCTAAAGCTCTTTTATGCTTCCTCAAGACTTCTATCAGTTTGTATTCCTGCTCTGGAGTCAAAGAAGATGAAATGATTACTGGAAATAATTCAGGTTCAAGAAAAACATATTTTAAATGAAAAGGAAGTTTTTTGAGTTCAATTTTTGATTGAACTTCTTCTTGTGAGACTTTCTCATTTTCTGAATCTTTTTCCAGTGTTTCAGCTTCTTCTCTGATTGTGGGATTTTCATCATTTGTGGTCCCTGACCTGACCAAACATCTTTCCAATGAATCAATAATTAATTGATTATCCTTGAATTCATCTACAGTCATCTAGTAAGTCAATTTGAAAATAAGATGATGACGACTCATTCCCAGGAAATTTTATCATTTTCTGCATATCAAAAATTACTCTCTCCTCATCAACTCGCAATATTAATTGTCCTTGATGAACATCAATGATCGCTCTTCCTGATGCGAGAAATGGTCTGCCTAAAATTAATGGTACCTCAGTATTTTCTTCCATTTCAAGTACAATAAAATCTACTGGGAATACAAATTTATCTACTCTAACAAGAACATTTTTAATTATTCCTTTGGGCCTTTTAGTACTTTGATCAGCTAACTGAAGAGACAAACAAGTATCTTTCATTTCACCAAGTACTAATTTCCTGAAAATTGTGAAAGACATTAGATTTATTGAAGCACCCGAATCACATAATGCTTTTTCAAAGTGAGTACCTCCCACAGTACAAGAAATTGTAAAACTCCCTGGATCGCCAAGCTTCTGTGGAAGCTTATTTTGAAGTATAGCACTACATTTCTCTGTACGTTTAACAACTGAAACTTCTTCCAATTTTCTTTTACTTGACAAAATTTCTTTGAGAATTTAGCATATGATGGCATTTGTGTCAAAGCTTCTGTGAAAGGTATGTTAATATAAAGTTGCTTTAAAATATCTAGAAACTTTGAAAATTGTTTGTCAAGATTTTCTCTTTTCATTTTTTGGGGAAACGGGAGGGGTACAGAGTGAGGATTTGTCTTCAGTTCATTTTCTTGTACCTTTTTTTCTTTTTCTTTTTGTTCTTTTAGAAGTTCAGAGTCTCTTTTATTCTCTCTTTCATTTACCTGTTCCACTTCTTGTGATTTTCCTTGTCTATCTGCATATGGATGATCAAGAGTTTTACTTGACCGCAGAGAGATGACTTTGAGGTGTTCCTTTGGATTTTTTTCGGTGTTGCTTGGTAGAGCAGTTTTTATTTGTTCAGACATGAGGGTTGCTAATTGGCTCATCTGAATTTCTAAATTCTTGATGGCTGAACTTTGACTTTCAACCTTCTCATCAGTAGCTTTAATGAATTTGTACATCATGTCTTCGAGGCTTTGCTGATGAGCTTTTTGGGGTGGTTGTTGATATTTCTGAAAATCTTGTTGGCCTCTGTTTTGATTTTGAAAACCAGGTGGTCCCTGTACCTGCTGCTTTTGATTGAAAAATCTTTGAGGATTTTCAGCACCATTTGGGTTACTCCATTGGAATCTAGAATGTTTTTGTGCCATTGGACTACCGAATGGATAACTGTTTCTATATCTAATACTATTTACTTGCCCTTAATTTTGCGTTGAAGCTTGACATTCATGATTGGGATGATTGCCTCCACAAATGTCACAATTCTCATGTTGAGATGATGATTGAGTATTTACCTGAAATGCCTCAACTTTTTGTGTTAGAGTTGCAATTTGTTGCGCTAATGAATTCCAAGCTTCAACCTGATTGACTCCTGCTGCTTTCTTAACAATCATTCTGTCATAGGGCCATTGAGCAACATTTTCTGAAATTTCTTTGAGCAATCTCATGGCTTCCGAAGTAGTTTTGCTCATTATGGATCCTCCTAATGCTGTATCAATAACATTTCTAGCATAGGGTTTAAGACCATAATAAAAAATATATAAAATGTCAGGATCTTGGATACCATGGTGTGGGCATTTTCTTAGCATTGATTTTAATCGTTCTCATGCTTGGTATACAGATTCAGTATCTGTTTGCACAAAATTATTGATTTCTTGCTTCATTTTAAATGTTTTTGCAGGTGAAAAATATTTATTAAGAAATTTCTGAGTCATTTGGTCCTATGTAGTGATTGAACCTCTTGGCAGACTTCGCAACCATATTTTGGCTTCATTTTTTAAAGAAAAAGGAAAAGGCCGCAACCTGATAGTGTCTATTATGACTCCATTATACGTGCAAGTTTCAACTAATTCAAGAAAATCAATTAGATTGGTGTGAGGATCTTCACTTGCATCACCAGTAAATTGGCACGACTGTTGAATAGTTTGAATCAAGCCTGTGCGAATTTCAAAGTTATTTGCTGCAATTGGTGGTCTCCTTACACTTGATTCTCCTTCAAAATGATCTGGCCTTACATAATCTCTTAGTATTCTATCACGTCGTGGTGCCACTTCATCAAACTGTTCTTCTACTTGATGTGGCGGGAGTTGATTTTTGTTGTTAAGTTCTTCGTTCTCCATTTTATCTTATGAAGAAATTTGAGATTGTGAAACCTGTTCTTTTCGCAACAACCACAAGGATTTTTCAATTTCAGGATCGTATTCAACTAGTTCTCTCGAGGAGGAACGGGTCATACACTTCCTGAAATTTTTGCATAAAAGTCAAAATAATTAAAAACAAAAATCTCAAATTAGTAGTAAAATGATAATAGGCTATATAGTTGTTATTTACACCATAATTGCCCATACTTTGTTGTTGTTTTATAATGTAAGTTGCCAATAAATTACTTTAATTAATGCTATTTGGTTTAGCAAGGAATATAAGATGTGAGGAAGCAACATGAAGTGTTTAGAGGCAATAACGTGAAGAAAACGCCCACTCAAGAAGTACCCAAACACAAAAGAGCAAAAAGAGAAGGAACGCAAAGACAAAAAGGCCCATCATACTCACCGCGGTTGCCACCGCGGTCCGCGCCGTGGTTGGAGTCAGTGTTCTCCGCGGTCAGCGTCGCGGCGGCATATTAAAAGTCTAGAAATTTAAGGAGCCAAAGTGTCAATTCGGGAAAGCTTTTGTAAAACCCTTATAAGATGTAGGAAACTCGCCCAAGACAAAGGGGCTTATTTTGAGATTACTTTTGCAAGAAGAGCAAGTGTGAGAGATCACCCAAAACATCATAGTTCTTATTTTCTTCTATTTTTCTTGCAATTTTCCATTATGAATATTTTCGTAGTTTATTCTTATGTTGTCATGAGTAGCTAAATACTTTAATCTAAGGTTTTGGTGAAACTCATTGGGGATGACTTGGTTGTTATATTAATATAGATTGAATTGGTTGTTAATCTCTGTTTGTTCATCTACGTTTTGATTGTAGTTAGTTGAAAGGGCCCTCAATTATCCGTTCCTATTTATTATGTATCTTCTTGAGAGAGAGTGCATATTTAGGTAGTTGTTTGAACAACATCACTCCCAGAGTATATACGAGAGTCACAACCGAGGGTTTAGAGATTGGATTAGAGATAACGATACCTCGGGTGCAATCTAAAAGAACAGTAATGTGAATCTAGCTAGCGTAGCTTGAGACAGTGCGTCTAGTAAATTATCATAATTGCTTGAGAGAGATTTATGATAGTTGGAGAGTTCTTGATTGATAGAGACAACTAAGGTATCACTATAAGAAACATACAACCAAGGAAATCACTAACGGGGGAAACCATTACCTTAGACCTTATTCCAACTGTTTACACATCAAGCATAGTTAATTTTCAGCTGTTAATTAATTTCAGACTTTAGTTGTTAGAAATATCATCAATTGTGAATTACAAAGTTTTAGGAAAATTGATTTTGTGAATTTAGTAAGTCAGTCAAAAGTAATTGATAGGTTAATTCTTTGTGGTTCGACTCTGGGCAGAATTACTCAGATTATATTTGCTACGTCTGTGTGTGTCTTTGTATAAGGCATAGTTTGGCGTTATCAAATTTTGGCGTCATTGCAGGGGAATTAACGGTGTTATCAATTACAATTGAGAGAAGTACAAAAATTCTAAGTGTAGTCAGTTTTCTCTATACCCAATCTTTTCATTGAAATTCTAACGTTTGAACTCTGGTGGAAAGCAGGTGTATGCCTAGAAGTTCTTCGAGGACTGGAGAACTTCTAGAAGGACTCTCAGACTCCAAGAAAACATTCAGGGCATTGAACCGTGCCAACAAAAGACTTCAACAATCTCAACAATCACACCAACTCGAATTTGACATGGGTGACGTAGATAACGTCAACGGAAACGTCAGGAATGAGCCAGCTGACTTAAATGTCAGAAGTGTGGCACCTCTTGTGCCCGAAGCTGCACTTTATGACTGGGCACAACCCACAACTGATAATCTGGCCACTGCTATAGCTGTGCCCACAATTCAAGCGGAGACATTCCAGATCACCAACAACATGCTACAGAATAAAGGACTGTTCTCCGGGTCACACATTGAAGACCCGAAACAACACTTGAAAATTTTTCTATCAATTTGTATGACCCAAAGGCAGCCAAATGCGACTCTGGAATCTATCAAGCTGCTACTGTTTCCATTCTCGGTAACTGGGGAAGCTCAGCTTGGCTAAATTCGCTTCCTATCAACTCTATTACCACCTGGGAGGAATTAGTCAAGCAGTTCCTGAACAAGTTCTATCCGCCTAACAAGACTGCAAAACAGATTGATGACATATTGCAGTATAGGCAGCAACCCTCTGAGTCCTTGCAAGAAACTTGGGAAAGATTTAAAGGCATGTTAGTGAAGTGTCCTCACCATGGCTTTCCAGACCAGATGCTCGGCCAGAGATTCTACATGGGGCTAGCTGACAATTTGAAAGCAAATGTGGATGCGTCAGCTGGAGGTGCATTTTTAAGTAAAACATTCACTGAGTGCAAAATCCTTCTCGATAAGATGTCACAAAATTCGGGGTGGATGACTAGAGGTACAACACTGGCACCCATAGTGCATTCAGTTCCTCTTGACCCAAATAATTCGCATGCAGAGAACATGGCCACACTCATGACCCAGATGAGCATATTGACAAAGAAGATTGATGAGATGGGTACAAAACAGGTGCACATTGTTGATACAACAAATGAGGGACTGTGTAAACCTTGTATTAATCAGTCTTATGTGTGTTCATGAAGCGGATAAGGTGAAAATTAAGGGGCAGGGGAAGATATGAATTATGTCAACAACTATGGGGGTCAGAGGCAAGGAGCACAACAGTGGAGACCGCAACAAAATCAGCAGTACAGGCCTAATATGCAGCAGCCTGGGGGTATGCACCCTCAAAACCAATTGGTGACAGTACCATATCAGAAACCACAGGGCTATCCACAACAAAATCAACAACAATTGACATACCAACCATCCCCTCAACAGCAAGATAACAACATGGTGGAAATCAGGGGTATGCTTCAGCAACTCATCGGGGCAAATAATAAAGTGTAGGAAAAATTGGCAGTGCATGATTCAGCCATAAAGAATATTGAAACGCAGTTGGGTCAGCTGTCCATGGCTTTGAACAACCGTCCTCAGGGAACTTTGCCTGCAGACACAAACATAAACCCCAAGGACGAAAACCCGAATAAGCTGATGGCAGTAAGTCTCCGGAATAGGAGAGATTTAGACAGAGAGCAGGAAATTGCACAAGCCAGCAAGGACACTACACCGGCTACTCCAGTTCAATTAGAGGTAGAGGAACCAACAAAACTTACTGAAGTGGTGGTTGAGCAAAGTCAGGAGGAAAAAGGCAAAGAAAAGATGAATGAGCAAGTTGTAGAACAGATGGCACCTCTTGTGCCAGAAAATTCTAACAGAGAGAAGCCAGCAAGCAATGCACAAAGGGTGATACCTGCACCCTTTCCTCAGAGACTGGTCAAACAAAAGAAGGCAGACCAATATAAGAAGTTCATGGAGATGATGCGTCAAATTTAGTTGAATATTCCTTTGATGGATGCCTTGAGGGAGATGCCCGGTTATGCTAAGATTATGAAAGATCTAATGTCACAGAAGTTTGATTTTCAAGATCTATCCACTGTGACTTTGACACAGACCTGCAGCACAGTGGTGGCAAAACCGATGGCTCAAAAGATGTCGGACCCAGGTAGCTTCACTATTCCATGCACAATTGGAAGTTATGCCTTTGCAAAGGCGTTGCGTGATTTGGGAGCCAACATAAATCTGATGCCGCTGGCTATGTACACCAAACTGGGCATTGGTAGAGCTAGGCCAACTTCGATGCTACTACAGTTGGCTGACCGCACAGTGAAGAGGCCCACTGGTATTCTTGATGATGCGTTGGTACAAGTGGGGAAATTCGTGTTCCCTGCAGACTTTGTTATCTTGGATTGTCAGGTAGATGAGGAGATACCTCTTATTTTAGGGAGACCATTTTTAGCCACGGGGAGAGCACTGATCGACTATGAAACTGGGGAATTAAAAATGAGATTGAACGATGAAGAAGTCATATTCAATGTTTAGCAATCTATGAGGAGACCCAGCGAATATAATAATTGCTCTCTAGTGGAAGCAGTGGATGTAATCCTGCAAGAAGATGATATGACCCTAACTGTAAAAGATCCATTGGAGGCATGTCTGACGAATTTAGAAGAAATGGATAATGAAGGGTTAGCTGAATGGGTCATGGCGCTGGAAGGCCGAGGATTTTGGTCAAGGGAACCTCAGTTTGAGTCCCTTGAGCTAGAAAAAAGGTCCACTCCTCCAGCAAATCCATCAATAGAGGAACCACCCAAGTTGGAACTGAAGCCACTCCCAGATCACCTCAGGTATATGTTCTTAGGCCCTAATTCGACCTTGCATGTTATCATATCATCCGGCCTAGCCTTCTGTATGCATAAGATTCTCCTGGAAGAGGGGCACAGACCTTCCAAGGAACACCAATGAAGGCTGAACCCAAACATGAAAGAGGTTGTAAAGAAAGAAGTAATCAAATGATTAGATGCGGGAATCATCTTCCCCATCTCTGATAGTAATTGGGTCAGCCCTGTCCAATGTGTGCCGAAAAAGGGGGGAATGATTGTTGTAAAAAATGAGAACAATGAGTTGATCTCAACTCGTACAGTCACAGGGTGGCGTATCTGCATGGATTACAAGAAATTGAACACAGCCACCCGGAAGGACCATTTTCCCTTACCTTTCATTGACCAAATGTTGGACAGGCTGGCTGGGCGATCACACTTCTGTTTCTTGGATGGATATTCGGGGTACAATCAGATATCAATAGCCCCCGAATATAGAGAGAAAATGTTCTTCACCTGTCCGTATGGCATCTTTGCCTTTCGGAGAATGCCTTTTGGGCTTTGCAATGCACCCGCGACTTTTCAACGGTGCATGTTAGCCATCTTCACAGACATGGTGGAGGATATTATGGAGGTCTTTATGGATGATTTCTCCGTGGTGGGAGATTCATCCGAAGACTGTCTTCACAACTTAAGGAGAGTGCTTAAAAGATGTGTGGAGACAAACTTAGTGCTAAACTGGGAGAAGTGCCATTTTATGGTACAAGAAGGTATAGTCCTGGGGCATCGAGTGTCCAGTAAAGGAATTGAGGTCGGCCATGCTAAGGTTGATGTGATTAAGAAGTTACCAACGCCCACTTCAGTCAAGGGGGTGAGAAGTTTTCTTGGACACGCTGGGTTCTACCGGCGTTTCATAAAAGATTTTTCCAAAATTGCTAACCCATTATGCAAACTCCTTGAAAAGGATCAGCCCTTTGTGTTTTCTAATGATTGCAGGTTGGCATTTGAGGAACTGAAGAAGAGATTGATCATTGCACCCATCATTATTGCACCCAACTGGGAGCAACCATTTAAGCTCATGTGTGATGCCAGCGACTATGCTATAGGAGTAGTCTTGGGGTAGTGAAAAGATAAGCTGATGCACCCGATTTACTACACAAGCAGAACGCTAAGCGGTGCACAGCTCAATTACACAATGACAGAGAAGGAGATGTTGGTGGTGGTGTTTGCGTTTGACAAGTTCTGATCATATCTTATTGGTTCCAAGGTAATTGTATACACTGACCATGCAGCACTCAAGTACCTAATTGAGAAAAAGGAGTCTAAGCCGCGCCTGATTCGTTGAGTGCTACTGTTGCAAGAATTTGGCCTCGAAATTCGTGACCGTAAGGGCACAGAAAATCAAGTCGCTGATCATCTATCGCGACTTGAAGGAGCTGAAAAATCAGTCGAGGTCGAAGAGATCCTGGAAACCTTTCCAGACGAGCAGCTGGATGCGCTATGGTATGTATATTTTGCAAACTACCTGGCCTGCGGTACTGTTCCCTATGACCTTTCATCTGTCCAAAAGAAAACATTTTATCGTGATTGCCGCATGTATTATTGGGACGAGCCTTATTTGTTTAGAATCTGTGTTGATAATATGATCCGGAGGTGTGTCCCCGAGATAGAACAATCTTCTGTTTTGCAGGCTTGTCACGCATCAGCATATGGAGGACATTTTGGAGGAGCCAGGACAGCTGCGAAAGTGCTAGAGGCCGGGTTCTTTTGGCCAACAGTGTTTAGAGATGCACACCTATGGGTGAAGGGCTGTGACGAATGTTAGGTAACCGGGAACATTTCCCATCGCCATGAGATGCCCATAAACCCGATTCAAGAGGTAGAGGTGTTTGATGTTTGGGGGATTGACTTCATGGGCCCCTTCGTCAGCTCATTTGGTAATAAATACATACTTGTTGTTGTGGATTACGTGTCTAAATGGGTGGAAGATGCAGTGTTGCCCACTAATGATGCAAGAATGGTGATAGGTTTTGTGAAAAAGAATATATTCACCCGATTTGGGATACCAAGAGCAATCATCAGTGATGGAGGCACTCACTTCTGTAATAGAGCCTTCGAGAAATTGCTTGAAAAGTATGATGTACGCCACAAGGTGGCTACCCCTTACCATCCACAAACCAGTGGGCAGGTTGAAGTGTCTAACAGGGAGATAAAAAGTGTACTAACCAAGGCGGTGAATGCCACACGAACTGATTGGACAAAGAAGCTTGATGATGCACTCTGGGCCTATAAAACTGCGTTCAAAACACCAATAGGTATGTCACCATACAAGTTGGTATTTAGGAAGGCCTGTCACCTGCCTGTGGAGCTAGAACATCGAGCTTGGTGGGCACTGAAACAATTGAACATGGATCCCAAAGCAGCTGGACAAAATCGACTGACAGAGTTGCATGAGCTGGAAGAATTTAGATATCAAGCCTTTGAAAGCATGAGGCTCTACAAGGAAAGAATGAAGAAGATGCATGATAAGCACATTGTGGACAGAAATTTCAAACCCGGTGACAAGGTATTATTGTATAATTCAAGGCTGAGATTGTTTCCGGGTAAGTTAAAGTCCTGATGGTCAGGACCATTTAGAGTGGTGCAAATGTTCGCAAGTGGATCTATTGAGATTGAGTTAGAAGATGGGACAAAAAAGTTCTCAGTAAATGGGCAAAGGTTGAAACATTACCTTGGAATAGCTGAAGAAAAAGGGAATACAGTGGTGATCAATTTGAAAGAACCCCAGTATGCGAATGAGGAGTGAAGGCTCAACCACTTGCGTCGTGCCACGATGTTGAATCAGGCGCTGTGTGGGAGGCAACCCACGAATGTGTTGTAAGTGTAGTATGTATTTTCGTGTAAAAAAAACACAAAAGCAAAAATTTATGCCAGCCGCGACCGCGGCCAGGACCGCAGAAATCACTGAATGTTCAATTTTTCACCGCGACCACGGCTCGGACCGCGGGGGACTCTGTCTCAGACCGCGGCGTCGACTGCGGTGACGTCCGCTGATATTTTAATTTTTTTTCTCTTTTTCCCACTCTTCTTTTAATTTTAAAACCATTCCCTATATCAAAATAAATAATCCCCTCCCCCTAAAATCCTCACTTCCCTCTCTCTCTCTCTCTAAACCATAACCCTCCCCTCCATACTCTCTTCTTCTTCTTCCTCCTTCACAACACCCCTCATCTTCTTCCCCCCAAGGTATGTTTCTGACCCCCCCTTCTCCTTTCCTTCTACTGTTTTTGTTGCATTATGCTAGTTCATATTGTTCTAATGTAGTGTTTGTGATAGGATTTTGTTTTGTTTAGTTCTTCTTCTTCTTTTTAGTGTAATTTCGTTTTTAGCATATGTCTGGTGAAGGGGCTGTGTTTTGAATGTTTGGAATGGTGTTGCTGGTGGGTGATGGTTAACAAAAGTGTGGAATGTGTGGGTGTAGTAGATAGTTGATTTGGGGAAGTTTTCTTGATTCCATTGGGGCCATGAACATGAAGAAAATGCCTTGCCCATAATGTGTTTGAGAAATTGCCTCAATGGTGATATAAGAAGATGTTGTGACATGGTTGTGGTGAAGTCTGAGTAACCATCCATAGTCACATATTTTAGGCTCATCCTAATACGTGTTTCTCTGTTTTGACAGGTATTATGAGTTCATCCCGTAAGAGACGAAACACCGAGTCCTCTACTAGTGTCCCAGGAGGCTCCTCACGATCTAGGGGCCAAACCAGTGCACCATGGTTTTATAGCACTCGGTTCGTCTCTGCAGAAGCAGAGGCACGGTACAATTAGAAACTTGCCAAGAAGTTACTCCATGAGGTCCATATTGACAGGAAGGCTTTAGTGAAGGAATGCCCCAATATGTTTGATGAGTTATGGAGGTGTCAGCTGGACATCTTCTTTGAGGCTCCCGAGGAAGCCAATATTTAGCTAGTGCGGGAGTTCTATGCAAACCTGCCAGAACACGAGGACAAGGTTGTGACTGTGCGCAACACCCCGGTTAATGCTGCTATAGAGGTCATCCGCAGAGTGTATCGCCTCCCCGCATTCACGGGTGATGATCATTACATCATGGCTAGTCGCCCGATGGTTGACTGGGACAAAATTCTAGAGGTCATCTGTATACCTGGCAGACAACCCAAATGGGTAGCACAACCGTCGACTCTGCATTCCAAGTCTCTTACTTGGGAGGCCAAATGTTGGCTCACTGTCAGCATCACTCGGTTGCTACCATCCAGCAATACCACTGATTTAAATGGGCCACGGGCCGCTATGATCTACTGCTTTATGACTCACCAAGGGTTTGATGTCGCCCGAGTCCTCTCTGAAGAAATGTTCATCCGATCGCCCGAACTAAGCAAAGGCCACTACTTCCCTTCGCTTGTCACCCGTATATGCCGCCTTGCTAATGTTCCTGAGAACTCCCGAGTTGATGGGAAATTACCTATAAAAACCCTTTTCCGAGCGAGAAAAATTGGGCAAGAGGGACGAGAGCTAGTACGACGCAATGATGACTCGTCTGATGAGTCTGAGTCTGAGGATGATTCTGATGCTGCTGAAGCTACTGAGATCACAGCCCCTCCTAGAGGGGACAAGGCAGGATCATCACAGCCACGCCAGATCACTCGGATGGCTGCTCTGGAGCAGGAAATGACTGGACTACGGACCTCAGTCACTGACCCTTCACAGTTTCAGATCAAGAGTGACCCTTCAGGAAAGTTTCTTTACCTCACTGCTTTTTATATTGTCAAGACATGGGGACATGTCTTAATTTTAAGTGTGGGGTGGGGGACTTCGTTGTATGTTCTACTTGTGAATATTATCTATTTGTTGTTCTTGGTTTTGTTTTGTGTTAGTGACTTTAGAAATAGAGTAACAGTTTTTTTAGGAAGTGAAAATAGAAGCGACTTGTACCGACGATGGATCTCTTTTGGCGGGGTTCTTGAGGGACTAAGTTGAGAATTTCTTTTTTGAAATATAAAGACTCTTCCTAATGACGGATTCTTTAGACAATCTTCTTGAGGGAAGCTAGTCTATAGAAAACACCAAAAAGATTTTTTTATTTCTTAGGTAGTGTAGTAACTCCCACTTAGTTTTTCTTTGGGCCACGGTTCTTTTCTAAGGGTTTAGCTTGAACCGGGTATAGGTAGATTTTTTTTTGTTTTAGGTTAGGATTAATGGGTGACGAGCTTAAAATTGAAGAAGAAAAACCCTTAGCGTTCTTACACCCGAACACGATAGACGCTAGAGTGTAGCGCTTAGCTTCAAGGGTTGAATCTTGTTTAAGTGCCTTAAAAATTGTATGTTTGTATCTAACTTAAACACTCAAAAGAGAATGTTTTGATAAACTAATTCGGAGTGAGTCATGTGCCATGTGGGTGTGAGTATCATTGTATTCCATGTTGTACATTTGATGACTAGAACTTGCCCTGTGTATTTGCAAAGCGAAATAGTAGCTTCATTCGGTTTTAGAAGTGATATAGGCATTTCTTTATTGAGCCAGACATATAAAGTGAACCCACCTGAATGCATTACATCTTAGTTAACCCCGTTGAGTCTATAAGCCTGTTTCTTTGGCAATCACAATGTGAACCTTAACCACTTGTTTGAACAGCCTACTGTTTGAACCAATTTTTCTCCCTCTCACTAAGTACTAGATTGGTATTGAGATTATGTAAAAATAAAAGTGTGGGGTGGTGGTTTGATTTTTGAAGTGGAACCATGGAAATAGAGAAAAGGTGCAGAATGTGAAGCGTAAAAAGAAAAGCACCACGAAAAAGAAATTATATATTTTGTAGTGATTAATAAGTGGTAGCTTGTACAAATTGCACCTAATGTATGTGAATGTTTAAATAAATGTGGAGGAGTGTTGGCTTACAAAATGATGATTTTTAAATTCAACGTAATTGTATTAAAAGTGCTTAGGGAGGTTAGTCACTATATCCAAATGTATCCTACCCGTCCCTTAGCCTACATTACAACCAAATAAAGTCCTATTGATCTTAGACTGAGTGGGGCTCGATTAGTCGAGTACTACACTAGGGGCAAGCCTATGTGCATCTTTATGGCATGTGAATGTTCTTTTTGGAGAGTGAGCGAATTCTGTCTATTTGAGTTCCTAATTGTTATCACTATCATTATATATATGGAACTACTCTCTTGTGTGATGTGAGGGAATGTGATTCACAAAGGAAAGGTGCATCTTGACTATTGTGTAGAGTGGTTTGAGTAAGTGCAAATGTTACAGGGTACGAAAAACTTGATTCTTGAGGTAAAAACTGTTCACTACTAGGTGTAACTCTTGTGAAATGTTCATGGCGTGAGTCGTTGAGGGAAAAGCATAGGGAATGAATTTTTATGGAGTGTGGTGAATTGCTCGAGGACTAGCAATAATTTAAGTGTGGGGTGTTGATAATAGGCTATATAGTTGTTATTTTCACCATAATTGCCCATGCTTTGTTGTTGTTTTATAATGTAAGTTACCAATAAAATATTTTAATTAATGCTATTTGGTTTCGCAAGGAATATAAGATGTGAGGAAGCAACATGAAGTGTTTAGAGGCAATAACGTGAAGAAAACACCCACTCAAGAAGTACCCAAACACAAAAGAGCAAAAAGAGAAGGAACGTGGAGACAAAAAGGTCCAGCATACTCACCGCGGTCCGCACCGTGGTTAGAGTCAGTGTTCTCCGCGGTCAGTGCCGCGGTCGACGCCGCGGCCGCGTCGGCATATTAACAGTCCAGAAATTTAAGGGGCCAAAGTGTCAATTCGGGAAAGCTTTTGTAAAACCCTTATAAGATGTAGGAAACTCGCCCAAGACAAAAAGGCTTATTTTGAGATTACTTTTGCAAGAAGAACAAGTGTGAGAGATCACCCAAAACATCATAGTTCTTATTCTCTACTATTTTTCTTGCAATTTTCCATGTGAATATTTTCGTAGTTTATTCTTACGTTGTCATTAGTAGCTAAATACTTTAATCTAAGGTTTTGGTGAAACCGTTGGGGATGACTTGGTTGTTATATTAATATAGTTTGAATTGGTTGTTAATCTCTATTTGTTCATCTACGTTTTGATTGTGGTTAGTTGAAAGGGCCCTCAATTATCCGTTCCTATTTATTATGTATCTTCTTGAGAGAGAGTGTATATTAGGTAGTTGTTTGAACAACATCACTCCCGGAGTATAGACGAGAGTCACAACCGAGGGTTTAGAGATTGGATTAGAGATAACGATACCTCGAGTGCAATCTAAAAGAACAGTAATGTGAATCTAGCTAGCGTAGCTTGAGAGAGTGCGTCTAGTAAATTATCATAATTACTTGAGAGAGATTTATGATAGCTGGAGAGTTCTTGATTGATAGAGACAACTAAGGTATCGCTATAAGAAACATACAACCAAGGAAATCACTAACGGGGGAAACCATTACCTTAGACCTTATTCCAACTGTTTACACATCAAACATAGTTAATTTTCAGTTGTTAATTAATTTCAGACTTTAGTTGTTAGAAATATCATCAATTGTGAATTACAAATTTTTGGGAAAATTGATTCTGTGAATTAGTAAATCAGTCAAAAGTAATTGATAGGTTAATTCTTTGTGGTTCGACTCTGGGCAGAATTACTCAGATTATATTTGCTACGTCTGTGTGTGTCTTTGTATAAGGCATAGTTTGTCGTTATCATAAAACAATTAATTTGTAGTAGATTTTGCCAATCCCCGGCAACAGCGCCAAAAATTTGACGAGTGTCTGGCATATATTATTTAAACTCGTACTCTGTGAAATTGTAGTATAGAAAGATGTCGAACCCACAAAGATTGATTTATCTATTCTACAGACGTTTCTTGTTTTAATTACTATTTAAGAAAATCCAAAAGAGTTGAGTTGTGAATTAACTAACTAAAAATGCACGAATAAAGCAATAGAAAATATTTTGTTTTTCACAAATATAATAAAAAGGTGTTGGGATCTTGACTTCACTTAATATTTCTATGTAGTAGAATTATTATTCTTCAATTTCTATTTCTCAAAAATGTATAAATGCTTCTCACGATTACAAATTTATATTATTACTTAAGTTGAATAATTAATCGCACTCCTTTCGGTTATACAAATTAATCTTCAAACTAGTAATATTAAAGAACCAGAAATATATGATTGAACTAAAATACGTTTTTTTTAGTAAGTCCCTTTCGGTTACCCTACTTGTTATAGCTGATTATTACACTATTCGTCTCTCTCGATTACAAATAAGTGTAAAATTAACTATAACATAAAAGAGATAGATGTTACTTAATAAATATTAATATTTATCAATACTACACTTAACTATATTATTTTCTTCCGCCTCTCTCGATTACAGAATTAATAAATAGTTAATATGTAATACAAGATGGATAGATGTTAATAAATTAAATAACTTCTAACTGTAAAAGCAGATAAAAGTTAAATAAATTCTAGCTCAAGCATGTGAATTTGAGGAATAATATCAACTATTATATAGAACTATTAAGATCCGTATTTCTCCCAACACAAGAAAAGTTACTCCATACTGGAGCTAATACTGCTAATGAAAATATTCTTATCCATTAGATAAGAAAATAGAAAGAAATATTCAGAAAGAATAATTTCCCCTATTTAATTAAAAGCAGGATATAGAGTAATTTTCAAAGCTAAGATTTATTAGGAACTAGGAATAAAAGCCACTGTAATGACTGGATAAAAATTCAAAGAACTAAACAACTGACTGAAATGCAAAGGAAAGACTCTTAAATGGATTTTTGTTGTCTGCTGAGCTCCCCCCTCTCCTTCATCATCGTATGCTTTTATAATCAAACCAAAACAAGTTGGTTTGGTTATAACCACTTGTTTTGGTTATGAAAGATTCTTTTATTTTTTGAATCTGGTTACGGCCACTTTGTTGTGGTAGATGGATTTTATGCAATCCGTATTTTGTTGTAGCTTGTTTCCCTTTTTTTCTTCTTCTTAAAGTTTTATTGCTTGTGCACCAATTCTTCTCGTAGCATTTCCTGCGCAATCAAATTAAATTTGTGAAAGAAATATGATAATTTTTATACTTTTGCGAGGAAAGTGATATATTAAAATCAGGTAAAATGTACTTATCAAGGTAGTTGGTAGGTCAACTGTTGTTGGTGCTGCTGATTATAGCCCTGCTGCCTTTGATAAGGCACGACTTGGCCTTGTGGTCGTGCTCCTTCTGGACTGGGTTTGTGTTGTGGTTGGTTTGGTCTATACTGCTAGTTTGATGTTGGTCCCCATTTCTGCCCACCTTGCCTCTGACCTCCAAAATTATTGACATAATTCATGTCTTCTCTGAAACCCTGGTTGTCATTCTCTCCACTCTACGAGCACACATATGACTGGTTTATGCAAGGAGTGCATAAGCCTCCATTTGTGGTATCAACAATGTGCACCTGTTTCGTACCCATCTCATCAATTTTCTTTGTCAGTAAGCTCATCTAGGTCATAAGAGTGGCTATGTTTTCTACATTTGTGTTGTTTGGGTCAAGAGCGAAAGAATGTACTATTGGAGTGAGTGTTGTGTCTCTCATCATCCAGCCTGAATTTTGAGACATCTTGTCACAAAGACTCTTACACTCTGTGAAGGCTTTTCTCAAGAATGCGCCCTCGGTAGAAGCATCTACATTGGCCTTCAGACTGTCAGCCAAACTCATATAGAATCTCTGTCCCAGCATCTGATCTGGAATGCCATGGTGAGGACACTTCACCAACATACTCTTAAACCTCTCCCAGGTTTCTTGAAAAGTCTCAGTCAGTTTCTGCCTGAATTGCAATATCTCATCAATCTGCCTCGCAGTTTTGTTGGGTGGATAAAACTTGTTTAAGAACTGCTTGACTAGTTCCTCCCAAGTAGCAATGGAGTTTATTGGGAGCGAATTCAGCCAAGTTTGAGCCTCCTCAGTCACTGAGAATGGGAACAATAATTATTTGATTGCTTCAGGAGTCACATTTGGTTGTCTGTGAGTGACACATATCGATAGAAAGCTCTTCAGATGTTGTTGTGGGTTTTCGATGCATGACCTAGAGAATAGCCCTTTATTCTGAAACAAGTGCACCATATTGTTGGTAATCTGGAATGTCTCCGCTTGTATCTTAGGAACCGAAATTGTTGTGGCTAAGTTATCAGCAGTTGGTTGCGCCCAATCATAAAGAGCAACTTCCGGAATAAGAGGTGCTACCACTCTGACGTTTGGGTCATCTCGATCATTCATGTTGTCTACGTCACCCATTTCAGTTTCAATTTGTTCGTTTTGTTCTAGCTGTTTGCTCTTCTTATTAGCCCAGTTCAATGTCCAGAATGCTTTCTCGGGATCTGAGAGTCCTTCAAAGAGTTCATCAGTTCTCAAAGAGCTTCTAGGCATGCACTTGAGTCACACAAGAGTTCAAACGTGAGAATTTCAATGGAAATATTTTTAACACCACGGAAAATTGATCTAAACTAATAATCCTAGCAATTCTTCCAAGTTGCAATAAATAACACTGTTAGTTCCCCGGCAAAGGAGACAAAATTTCATCACGCCCAACTATGCCTTATAAAAAGGACTAAGTGATCTCTGTAAATATAATCTGGTTCAAGTCCGGAGTCGAATCCCACAGAAAACTAACCTATTTACTATAACTTTTAACACTGCTAATGAATAGCTCAAACAATCCCCGGATGCAAGATTTTTATTGGATAATGAGTAGAATTTAGTTAACTAAGGAAAAATAACAATAAAACTAGCAATAATCTAGAATAGAGTTGAATTCAATGGTAAAATGGTCTAGGGTTATTGATCTCCCCAATTATCGGATTAATTCCTGACACGTTAGCTATAATCTCGCCGTAACACTCTATAAGAAATATGAGTCATGGGTTACCGCAATTATCTCTCGATCAATTATGATAATTTACTAGAAGCATTCTCTCGAACTACTCTAGTTAACAATTTATGCAACTCAGAGTTATCCCACCAAAGCTTCGTTATCTCTAACCCTGATTTTAAATTTAAGTAATTAATCTCTTAACTTACCCGAAAGTGGTATTGTTCAACAATAATCTAACCAAGTGTTCTTTCTCAAGAAACATAAGATAACTAGACACGATTAATCAAGGGCCCTTTCAATTAATCACAAGACAACATGTAGTTGAACAATCATAAAGTAAAAATGGCTCAATTATATCAAAACAGAGTCAAGACTTAATCCAACAATTGGTTCCATCAACCCTAGATGACGGGTTTAGCTACTCATACTAAGAGATAAAAATTCACTATATAAAGTCATAATCAACAATGGAATTAAAAAGAAGAATATAAAAACTCTAAGGAAATTCTCTGTCTTTCTTCCGTGTTCTTGCTTCAAATCTCTCTAAAAATAACTCTCTTCTTTTTTGGACGAATTAGGCTTCATATAGGTTTAGGTTAGTCATCCTCGATATTACATAATTGACCCTGGGTTCTTAGCTCCCGTCAACCCGTCTGCGACCTCGGATTTGGCAATTGTTCTGTTCGCGACTGCGGAGCTGGCACTTGATCTTCTTTCTCCTTTTCGACCGTGCTATCCTCTGATTGGCCATATTGACTCCAAAACACTCTTTAGCTTTCTCCTAGCTCGGAATGGCTCCTGCAAAATGTAAAACTCTTAATTAGATTATTTTGTTATCTTTTACATTCAAACATTGATAAAGTGCACCCAAATTAGAGTGTAAATAGTATCTAAATTGCATAGTTATCATCTACTATCAACATCCCACACTTAAACCTTTGCTCGTCCTTGAGCAATCAAACCACACTCTACAGAGGCCTAACTTCCCTGAGCGACTTCCCTAATTCGTCACACCAAGAATATTCCTCATAGATTGAGTACATTAGTGTAACATCCACACCTCAAGAGTTGACTCCCGCGAGCCACGCTATATTCCTAATCGGCTTACTTACCCTAACTCAGAGGTCCAATTGCAGGGAGGGGCGGAGCTAGAACATAGGTTACGGGTTTGGTTGAACCCAATAACTTTAATCTAAACTCTATTTTTGTCTTAAGAAATTAATTGAATATCTGCAATTATTAATTTAGAACCCATTAAGTTAAACAGACTAGATTTCTAGACCCAAAAACTTCAAATTCTAATTTTGCAGGCCTTCACTCTTTATTTCTTCCGAGAAAATTGCCTTCTGTAGTGACAAAGCAAGTAAGTGAGAATGTGAAGAAATCATCACAGAAGTACTTGCAATTAGCTATAGAAAATAAGATTGAGTTTTGGTTTATGCGATTCTTAAATCATCAAATAATCTTGAACATGGTAAATGTGGCTAGCTATCTCACAAGCTCGATGACCTATGACATTATAAATATAGTCCAAAATATGTACAGTTTCAAATTTTCCTCAATGAAAGATCAAAAACTTGTAAGTACAAATCAAGATGATTTTAATTTATAGCTAATATAATTCATTGTGTATGTCAATGCTTTTGTTAAGTTATGAGAATTTTTACTATGTTAGTCACATAATTACCCAAGCCTATTTATGTACTTAGATAGTACCACCACCTGTTCACTATAGATTAGTACCTATAATGTGAAATTAGCTGCAATTGATGAGGCTTGCTCAGTTGGTAAAAACATATCCACCCACGACCGTTAGATCCTGATTTCAAGTCACGCTGAAGAGGAAGTGTGAAAACTAGGGGCGGACCTACATGGGATCAAACGGGTTCATATGAATCCGCTTCGCCGAAAAATTATACTGTTTATATAGGTATATCTCATTTTTCTTTGAGAAAATAAGTGGATAAGTAAGATTTTGAATCCACTTTGACAGAAAGAGAGCGCCCAGCTCTCTGGCATAGCGGGTTCATTATTTTCCAAGGATCCCAAGTTCGAAACTGGCCAACAACGTTTCCTCTGTGTATAAGCTTTTTTACTTTTTCTCCGGTAAAAGCTTTCTTTATTCATTAGGAAAAAAAACTACATATTAAATATTGAATAGTCTTCTCTTGGTTAAAAACTTTCACCCGTAAAACATTCAAACCTCAAGGTCTCCACCATCGGCCGTAGCCTCGCTTTTGTTTGCCCATTGTCATCTCGCTAGAATCCACCTCTCGCGCCATCCGCAAAGTCACCAATCAGGTTTTTCTTTATTCTCTACTTTTTGTATAATGTATCTAATTATATCTGATTATAAAAGTAGCATGGTTGTGTGTGAATTGTGATTTCTTCAAATAAGAAAAATTTGCACCTCTTAAAATCATTGGTAATTACAGTTGGGTTTGGGTATTTCTTCTCTCTTGTAATTTGGGAATTGGCACCAATCACCATCATTATTTTGTGAATTGACTTTAAGATTATTCTTGTTTGTGATGCTAGTTGAAACATAAGTTTAAATATACTTATTAAATTATTGTTCTAATTAGAAATTTAATTTGGTAATCCAGTTTCAAAATTCAATGAAGCGATATTTCACTCCAGTATCTTCTAAGTTGCCGCAATCAAGTTCTTCCCGTTAAAATGCTCCTCCAGGAGAAGAAAATCCGAACCGATTAGAAGAACAACCTCCTTCATCTAAAAAACAAAGGCAAGGAGTTGATCTGGACTCTTTAAAGGCTGATCCAAAGGAAAGAATATCTATTAGGGACTATCATCCAAATGAGCGTGATGAAATTAGAAGAGCATACCTTCAAAGAGGTCCTTACCAACCTCGAAATCACAAGTTTCCTAAAAGAGATTTTTTCTGTTTAACGCATCGTTTTAATCCCAAATAGTTTGATCAATATCATGATTGGTTAGAGTATAGTATGATAGAAGATGCAACATCAAAGTTTGTGTTGTTATTTATTTCAAGATGAAAGCATTCATCAAGGTGGAGTTGATGTATTTTTGAGTATAGGACTTAAAAGTTGGCATAAAAAGAAAAGATTAGACATGCATATTGGAGGGCTGAGCAGCATTCATAACCAAGCAAAGAAAAAATGTGAAGATCTAATGCAACAGAAACAGTCAATTCAAAATGCATTTGATAGGCAATCCACTCAAACAAAGCTCGAACACCGACTTCATTTAAAGGCTTCAATTGAGGTGGTGACACTCCTTCTGAATCAAGGATTAGCATTCCGCTGACATCGTAAAGATGAATCATCATTAAACAAAGGTAAATTTCTTGAAATCCTTAAGTGGTATGCAAAAAGGTGTGATAAAATATGTGATCTTGTGTTGGAAAAGGCTCCAAAAAATGATAAGTTGACTTCTCATAAAATTCAAAAAGATATTATCACTGCATGTAAGCTTGAGACAATTAAAGCTATTATAGAGGATCTAAATGGTGACAATTTTGCATTGTTAGTGGATGAATCTTGTGACATTTCACGCAAAGTACAAATGGCTATTGTCTTGTGTTATGTTGATAGAATGGGATCTATGGTGGTGCGGTTTATTGGGATCGTACATGTTCGTGACACTGGTTCTTTATATTTAAAGGAAGCAATTGTTAATTACCTTGCTCAGCATTCTTTGAGTTTATCTTATGTACGTGGACAATGCTATGATGGAGCAAGCAAATATGCAAGGGGATCTAAGTGGCCTTAAAACTTTGATTCAAAAAGAAAGTAGATCAGCTTATTCTATTAGATATGGGAGAAATTGATACTGGCAAGGGCTTAAATCAAGAACTTGGTCTAGCTAGAGCTGCTGATACTCGTTGGGGGTCGCACTATAAATCTTTTAAGAACTTTATTAATATGTTTGGCTCTATTATTGATGTTCTAGATACTATCGTTATTGATGCTCGGTCTTGAGAAGAAAGAGCTAAGGAAACAGGATATCTTAGAACATGTCAAACATTTGAGGTTCCTTTCATGTTTAATGAGAGATGTTTTGGTGATCACAAATGAGCTTAATGCATCCTTACAAAAGAAAGAACAGGATATTACAAATGTTGTTCTACTTGTTGATGTGGCAAGAAAACGATTGCAAAGGCTAAGGGATGAAGGATGGGATCTACTTATTGATAAGGTGTCTGCATTTTGTATCAAGCATGACATAGTGATACCTAATTTTGATGAGTTTATGTTAACTCTGGAAGATCTCAACGCAAAGTTGCAGAGCATACCATTTCACATCACTATCGTGTTAATGTGTTTATTAAGATTATTGATTGGCAACTTCATGAACTCAAGGAGTGTTTTAATGAGGAGACAACATATTTGCTTATGGGAGTCGCTTGCTTGAATCCAGTTGACTCATTTTCTAGTTTTGACATCAAGAAGATACTGAGAGTGACTGAATTATATCCTGATGATTTTGATGAAAATATTATGATTACTCTTGAGAATCAGCTTGCGACTTATATCGTTAATATCCGTGATGTTGATGAAAGGTTCTCTAATTTAAAAGGACTTAGTGATCTTTCTGAAAAGCTAGTTAAGACAAAGAAGCATTTGAATTATCCATTTGTGTTTCGCCTAGTGAAATTTGCGTTGCTCCTGCCAGTTGCCACTGCTACAGTTGAAAGAACTTTTTCCACAATGAAGTTGATCAAGAGTGAATTGTGAAATCGAATGAATGATAAATTTATGAGTGGTTGTTTGGTACCTTATGTAGAAAGAGAAATGTTTAATAGTGTTTCTGATGAAACAATTATGAATAGGTTTCATGAAATGAAAACTCGTAGAGTACAGTTGGAATAATATGTTAGATTATTTTTTCAATTAATAATAATTTATTTTTTCAATTTCTTTATGCATTACTTCTTCATCTATTGAATTCGCTTGATGAAAAATCTGGGTCCGCCACGGGTGAAAACACTATAGATCCTCCTAATTTGGGAGTGGTTTTAAAAAAAATGCAGTTGATCCATTGCAACCAGAGCTAGTTCCGTTCATGTAATAAAATAATGCTAATTCATTGAAAATTCGTAATGTGATCAAGGCAGCACGTCTAATGCAATTAATTAGAGCCAGTTTATGTAAAAGAATATGACCACCATCCCTCTTCTATTAAAAAAAAAAATTAGTAATGTGAAAGGCAGCTCATGTCCTTTGACTTTAGGATAATACTTGTATGAAATTATGTCATATATGCCAAAAGCCATTTATAGTCAAAACTCATTTCTACCATTAGGCATTAATAATTTAATATAGAAATAATTCCAAAGACCTTTCATTACGGTTCTATAATATTAATTACCACCCTATATACAATAACAAAATTACCAGCAATTTGTTTTAACTTTCAAGTGCTCCGAAACACCCCCGAGCACCTTGCGTCTCAACCAAAATCATCCCAACAATGCAAGTCACAAATAATAATATCATAAACATGCTCAAAACATAAAGTGGGAACAGGCTCAAAACAAGTGGTTGAATCGTTACATTCTTTACCCATGTTATCTCACATTTTTGCAATTATTTTATAAGTATTAATGTAGCTGCAGGGAAGTTTAGCGAGTCAAAGAAAGGAATATAATATATTGAGAATAAAGAAAGGTTTTTTTCTTTCATTCTTTAATTTGCTACCTCCCAAGTTACAGTTCGTAGCAATCTTTTCTGTTATTTTGTTTCGTCTTGCTACTCAATACTTTTCTGTTGCAAATTAGCATTAAATTTTTTCATACAATATACATTTCGTAGAAATGGTAATTTTTTCTAGTTTTTAGAGGAACAAGTACAATTACGGACGCGCTGCAATCCCAAGATAACTAGAATCAGCTGTATAAATCGCCACTATCTATTTTTCACTTTATGACATGTCAATCCTTTGTGTTTCCATTTCTTTAAATGTACTGTATTTCTTTTTTTCTTTTTTTTTTTTTGGGGCAAAAGAATAGAAGTTAATACAGCTGCAAATTGTAATTACTTTGGGTTGATAGACTAAAGTAATTAGCTCATCTCCCTATCTCTCTCTGTTGTAGGAGTTGCAGTTTCAAGAAGAATGGCACATCATATTGAGATTACCCAAATGGATCATCAAATTCCACTACTTGTTCAAACTTCTGTAAATCTCTCTCTCATGCACACACACGCACACAAAGTGTGAGCAAAGGCGGATCTAAAATTTAAATTCTATGGGTTCAACTTTTAAGGGTTTTGTCATTAAATCCATTATATTTTAAAGTTATGGATTCATATCTATTATTTTTGCAATTTTAATGAAATTTTACTTCGCGTCGAAAGTTATGAGTTCATTGAACCCATTGATAACAAACTACATCCGCCCCTGAGTGTGAGAGAGACTTCTCTGTAAATGGCACATCCTTCTCTGTATACCTTTTCTTTACAGAACATATACGCACTGCTTGATATTTAGTTAATTAAATTTATTTATTTTGGAAAGACTTCTGTCTTTTTCTGAATGAAACAGAGGTAATTTTCAGTCTTAATATAGTTTTGTTCTGTCTGATCATTATTTAGTGACACTTTATGTAAAGAAAATGCGAAAGAAAAATAAAATGTGACCGACTCCTTTCCACTAATTACAGATAGAAGAAGGGAAGAAAGTGGATCATTTAATTGAGATAAAAGAAAACTACGTATGGTCAAGCGTTGAATACCAATAAATCCGCAAAACATATCTTTGATAAAAGAATTAAGGATTTGAAAAATTCGTCTACCAAATCATGTACCATATTCAAAGTAAATGTGGGGTTACGTGATTCAAATCCAGATGCTTATACCCCAAAAATGATCTCCACTGGTCCTTACCATATCAAAAGTCCTCAACTTCGGTCCATGGAGAAGTACAAGTTGTTGTACCTACAACGGTTTCTCAAACGAAAAACGGAGATTAATGTGAAAGTTACATTAGTGAAATGGAGAAACTAAAAGATGAAGCACTTAAGTGTTATGATGATATAGGGGATGACGACCTTGGCAGTGATATTGTTGAGAAATTTTCAGAAATATTGTTGCTTGATGGATGTTTTGTGGTTGAGTATATTCGAGAGCGTAGTAGGATAAAGCCAAACGGAGAAGACATAATTATCAAGGCAGGTTGCATGAGAGGTATTGTACGTCAAGATTTGTTGTTAATAGAAAACAAACTTCCTTTTTTTGTCCTGACCAAACTTCATGACACGACGACAAACCATCAAATACCATTCATAAATATGGTGAAGAAGACCTTTCTTCCTTTCTTACCAAAGATGACCCCTGCATCCTTTAATGAGAGTGAAGGTAACACAACAGAAATCAAACATTTACTTCAAATAGTACACATATCGTGCCACTCTTCAAAGATGAAAGATATGCCAAGAGATAAGGACCATCTAAAGGTCATGCCAAATGCAATAGAGCTTTCGGAAGCTGGAGCTAGCTTCGTAAAAGTCGGATATATTTATAGAAGGTTAGACGAAGACGACCTTAGATATAACACAAGTTTATTTGATGTCACATTTGAGAATGGGTTAATGGAAATTCCTTGTTTTGAAGTGGATGATAATACGGAGACTCTCATGCGAAATCTTATAGTATGAGCAACAATAATCTGATGTACATCCAACATATTTCAGTGATTTTGCAACTTTCATGGATTATCTTATTGACTCGGAGAAAGATGTAAGTTTGCTTCGCCTAAAAGGAATCATCAGGAACAATATATAGGAGAGAACAAAGAAGTGGCTAGCCTCTTCAACAAAATCGGGAAAGGGGTGTCCTTTTCAGATGAGTTCTATTGCAAACAAGAATGCATAAAGTTAGTTCAACATTGTGAAAACCCATGAAACCGAACGAAGGCAAGTTTGAAGCGTAATTATTTTAGTAGTCCTTGGGTTGGAGCTTCAACTATGGCAGCCATCGTACTTCTCATACTCACGCAATGACGTCTCAATAAAATTCGTGGCCTAAAGTCAAATTTTAACAATGGGACTTTTTTTCTTTTTTGTTTTATTTATATTGTAGTTAACTTACAAAATGTAATACTAATATTTACTTTGGTTTTTTCCTTTCTTTTTGTCTGTAATTTAGTTATCTTACAAAATATAATACGTAGTACTAATATTTATATTGGTAAGAAAATTCAAGTTACTAAGATGTTAGCAACATATTTACAACGTGTTACCATGGATCTTATTGTAAAAAATATTATTTACCAGTATGAAGATTTGAGTATTTTAATTCAAAGTTCTAAAATATTTTTATTATTAAAAGTAGACAGTCTTTATTTCTACTTTTATAAGGAGTTTGTATAAACTTTAATATTGTCTAAGCAAAAATAAGTTAAAAATTCACAATTATTTTTGGGGCCCCAAAATTTTGGGAGCCTAAAGCAAATGCTTTACTAGCCTGCCCCATTGTATTGTTTCCTCACATAACTCCATGCATGCTTCTCACACCTTTAGTCAATTAATTAATGCACAAGCTTTGTCTAATTAAAAACAACATAATTTATCGACCACAAACGGTCGGAATTTATCGACCGTCTCAGTCGGATATGCCTTAGCGACCAACCAGTTACTGACTACGCATTTCGGTCGGCTTTTGGTCGGTTTTCTTAACTAATCGACCACCCTCGGTCGATTATTTTGGTCGCTTTTCACCGTGTTTTTAATAGTATTGGTTGAGTGTTTTTTCTTCCTTTTCCCGTCCTATTCGACGAAGCAATCTTGGACCCTATATGGTAACTAGTTCATTCAACCGACAGAATTTTTCTCAGCGCTCTCATAATTGCAAAAAGCTTTCCATGCATTATTTCTTTTATATTTTGTTTTGCAGAAGAGATTGTGGCAAACGTTAATGGAGACTGTGCATGGTAAGTTGAGTGAAGGGGCAAAACTCCTAAAAGCGAGAAGAATTGGGAAACTATTTGATTAGGATTTTAATCTAGACAGGTGAAAAATAACGACCCTGTACATTATTCGACAAATAAAGTAGTAGTAGCCAACTTTTTTTTTTTTTTTTTTTCAATGTGAATATTACCATTGACAACACCAAATAATTACACTTATAGAGCAAAATCTGACCACCGACTTTCAAGCCTCCAACAAAACAGAAAATCAACTAAATACAGATAATTTGTCCAACTAAACTCCTACATTTTTGTGCTTTCTTAGACTTTTGAAGTAACTCTACCCTTTCTATAACTTCCCTCTTAATTTGTGTAACTACCTCTGCTCTATTTACCGTTCTTCCTTGAATTTTTTTTGTTCCTAGCTCTCAGATATGGTATATCACTGCTATACTACTAGAAATCCGGTAATTAGCGACCAAATTTAGTCGGTCCAAAAAAGCGACCAAAGTTGATCGGTAACCAGGAGAAAAATATTTTATATTTATTTTAAATAAATTACTGTGATTGCATTCATCACTTGTTTAAATAAATTCTACGTTCCGAGACCTTAAAACCCTCTCTTAGCATCACCTCGACTTGCGTGCGCAGTCCGGGCGTGTAGCCGGAAAGCCTAAATGTGAAAAATGATAAATTTTGACTATAAAATGAATTAATTTGACTTCGGTCAACGTTTTGGGTAAACGGATCCGGAACCGTGATTTGACTGTCCCGGAGGGTCCGTAGGAAAATATGGGACTTGGGCGTATGGCCGGAATCGAATTCCGAGGTCCCAAACCCGAGAAATGAATTTTTGAAGAAAATTATTTTCTGAAATTGTTTAAAGGATTTGGAAGTGAATTTTGATTAGAACATATTGGTACCAGACCCGTATTTTGGTTCCGGCGTCCGGTACAGATCTTATATATGATTTAAGATAATTCTGTGAAGTTTGGTAAGAAACGGAATCCGTTTGACGTGATTCGGACCTTAAATGCAAATTTGATGTTTAAAGAAGTTTTGAAAATTTCATCGATCTTGAGGTTTAATTCGATGTTCATGATGTTATTTTGGTGGTTTTATTACACGAATAAGTCTGTATGATGTTTTTGAGGTTGTGTATATATATGGTTTGGAGCCCCTAGGGCTCGGGTGAGTTTTGGATAGGTCACAGGGTGCATTTTAAACTTAGAAAAGTTGCAGATTTTAGCTGGTGTGTCCAAACCTGCAGGCCTGGCTCGCAAATGCAAAGGCTGGATCGCAAATGCGAAACCAGCCCAGGCCTGCCCATTCTCACAAATGCGAGACTTCTTTCGCAAATGCGAAAGTCCCTGTTCCAGTCTTGAGTTGCAAATGCGATGAAGTGGTCGCAATTCCCAAGTCGCAAATGCGACAAGTTGTTCGCAAATGCGAATGTCCTATTTTCCTGAAGGGTTCGCAAATGCGAGCCCTGTTTCACAATTCCCAAGCCAGCAGAGGATTGCGAACCCCTGTTCGCAATTCCCATATCTGAGACCTGCAACGTTTATACTTAAACAATTTTAAACCCATTTTTCACATCTTTTCAAAACACAAACTCCTTAGGGCGATTTTCCAAGAACAACTCTTCTTTTGAATCGATTGTAAGTTAATTTTAACTCATTTCCTTTAATCATTAACATCTTTTAACATGATTTCAACTTGAAATCAATGATTTTCATGGGGGAAATTGGGTGTTTTGGGTAGAACCTAGGTTTTTCAAAAATTGGGGATTTGGACCTCGATTTGAGGTCCGATTTCAAAACAAATTATATATTTGGGTTCGTGGGGGAATGGGTAATCGGGTTTTGGTTCGAACCTCGGGTTTGACCATGTGGGCCTAGGGGCGATTTTTGACTTTTTGGGCAAAACTTTGGAAAACTCATTTTTATGCATTCAAATTGATTCATTTGGCGTTTATTGATGTAATTAAGTAACTTGTGACTAGATATGAACAAATTGGTGGTAGAATCAAGGGGTAAAGCTATAATTGAATCATGAATTGTGTTCGTGGCATCGAGGTAAGTGTTTGGTCTAACCTTAGCTTGAGGGATTAGGAGTTGAGTCCTATCTGTTATGTGGTAATTGTTGAGTACGACGTATAGGCATGGTGACGAGTATCTATACGTTGGTATCTAGCATGACCATGAGCCCTTAAATTGTGATTATCATGACTTCGTTGTATCTTTCATGCCTTGGTGAGGGTTTCTAATTGTTGTATAAAGTTTGTGGAAAGAATTGTGACCTATGAACATTGAGGAGCGTTGGCTCAAGTTGTATAACGAATTTTGAAAGTACAAGTGAAAATTGAACTTTTAAAGCATTGGCTCGAGTTGTGAAATGAGTTGCAAAGGTATGAGTGATAATTGAACCTCTAGAGTATTAGCTCGAGTTGTGAAGTGAATTGTGAAGTAAAATTGAGAAAGAGAAGAGATCATTATCTTGTCACCCTTGCCGGGCTATTGTTGATTTATTTGTTATCTCCCTTGCCGGGATGTGGATGTTATTGATGTTGTTCCCTTGCCGGGATTTAATTGTTGACTTGTTGCTCCCTTGCCAGGATTCATATTGCAAATTTCCTTTATTTCCTTGCTGTATTGTTTGTGATTGTTGTTTGGGTGAGGAAGAGAGTTAAAACACGAAGGGTGATGTCGTGCATTGTTTGTTTTGTGAGGAAAGAGTGTAAAGCACGAAGGGTGATTCTGTGCCGCACGATGTACCATTCCGTTCCTATTATATTGATTTCATGGTGAGGAAAGAGTGTAAAGCACGAAGGGTGATGTCATGCCGCACGATGTACCATTCCGTGCCTATTGTATTGATTCTTATGGTGAGGACGAGAGTAAAAGCACGAAGGGTGGTGCCGTGCACTTGTCCTTGATTTCCCTGATTCTTGCTGATAATTGAGTTATGTTGTCCTTTACGTTTATTTACTCATTTTCTATTGTTATTTGATTGTATTTCGAGGTTATAGATTTCCTTACCCTATTTTCCTTGTGATTGTTGTTTGGGTGAGGAAGAGCGTAAAGCACGAAGGGTGATGCCGTGTTTTGTTTTGGTGAGAGAGTATTAAAGCACGAAGTGTAATATCGTGTATTGTGAGAGAGAGTAAAAGCACGAAGGGTGATGTTGTGCACTTGTTTTTGATTTCCTAATTTTTATTGATAACTGTGTTACGATTTCTCTACACTAAATTGCTGGTTTCTTGTTGATACTTGCTGTACCCCGCAGCATGATTTCCCCTTCCAATTTTCAATTGAACTGTGGTGATCCTCATATTTATTTGTTGCTCTTCTGTTACTATTTGATGTTTCCCCGTAGCATGTTTTCCCTCTCCCATACTTGACTCTATATGATTGTTTCTTTCTGTACTTCTTTTCTGCTGTATATAGTTAAATTGCACAGGTTTATTTGGTAGTCTGGTCCTATCCTCGTCACTACTTCGTTGAGGTTAGGCTAGGCACTTACCAGCACATGGGGTCGGTTGTGCTGATACTACACTCTGCACTCTTTTGTGCAGACCCCAGTGTTGTCGACTTCAGACCGCAGTAGGATTGTTGATTCTTGCTCATCAGGCGACCCGAGGTAGTCTTGCAGGCGTCCACAGGCCTTGGCGTCTCCTTCTATCTACTATTCATGTTTCTTTCATGCATTTCCAGAGATAGTGTTGTATTTATTCTTTCAGACCTTTAATTGTAGTATTCATAGACCATCTGTGAAACTGTGACACCGGTTCTGGGTAGTCGAGACTCAAACAGCTGTATTGGATTCATGTTTAGCTAGCTTATTGCTTTTTCTTCCGCTTATGTTAAATTCAATTGTTTATATGTTATTACTTCGCAATTATTAATGAATATAAAATGGGTAACCAAGGTAAATTGTTCATATAATTGGCTTGCCTAACTCATATTAGTAGGCCCCATCACGACTCCCGAGAGTGGGAAATCCGGGTCGTGACAAGTTGGTATCAGAGCTCTAGGTTACATGGGTCTCAAAGTTCACACACAAGCTTAGTAGAGTCTTAGGGATCGGTACGGAGACGTATGTATTTATCCACCAGAGGCTACAGAGTTAGGGAAAGTTTCACTTCTATTCTTCCCTATCATGCGATTTTGTTCTCTCAATGCTAAATTGAAACCTCTACTCTTATCCTTTCGCGACAGGCGAGGTCATGTACCGCTTTTTCAGCCGAGGAGCAGCACAGACCGGTGATAGATCAGCTATGTCTTAGGAGGCTTTGTGGAGGTTGGATAAGTTTCACCATGCTCTTCACTACTACATTCATTAGTGCTTCTACTGAGGATCCCCAGGATTATCTAGACAGTTATCATGAGGTTCTCAGGAAATGGGGATCATGGAGACCAATTGGGGTCGATCTTGTTTCCTTTCGCTTGTCTGGATCTGCCAAGACCTGTTGGAGAGATTATTGATTGGCTATACCAGTTATGTCATCAGCTTTATCTTGAGAACAATTCACACAGCTATTTCTGGAGAAGTTTCTCCCCATCACTCAGAGAGAGTCCTATCGGAGGCAGTTTGAGCATCTCCAGCAGGGTTCTATGACTGTTACTCAGTACGAGATCAGATTCATCGACTTGGATCGTCATGCTCTTATCATGCTTCCCACTGAGAGAGAGAGAGAGAGAGAGCGAGGAGGTTCATTAAGGGACTCGTCTAGCCCGCTTAGTTAGCTAGAGATGGAGGTAGCGATATTAAAGGTGGAGATAGAGATGCTAGAGGTGGAGGTAGAGGTATTAGAGGTGGAGGCGCAGGTATTGTTCTGGTTTGTAGCATAGAAGCTTCGATTTATTTTGCGCTGCATCTGGTCATGCCTAGTGGTTCTTTGAGTGCCCCTGTTTATATGTCTACGCCAGTGGGTGATTCTATTATGGTGGATCGTGTTCATTGATTATGTATAGTTATGATTGGAGGTCTTGAGACTCATGTAGATTTGCTTCTTCTGGAAATGGTTAATTTCGATGTCATATTGGGGATGGACTGGCTATCACCTTACCACGCTATCTTGGACTGTCATGCCAAGACTGCAACCTTAGCCTTACCAGGTTTACCTCGTTTAGAGTGGAGAGGGACTCCTGGTCATTCTACCCGTAGTGTTATCTCTTATGTGAAGGCTCGGCGTATGGTCGAGAAGGGTTGTTTGGCCTATTTGGCATATGTTCGTGATTCTAGTGCTGAGGTTCCTCTATTGATTCTGTGCCTGTTGTTCGTGAGTTTCCTGAGGTATTCCCTTCAGACCTGCCGAGTATGCCACTCGATAGGGATATTGAGTTTTGCATTGATTTGGCTCCGGGCACTCAGCCCATTTCTATCCCGTTGTATCGTATGGCCTCGCCTGAGTTGAAAGAGTTGAAAGAGCAGTTGCAAGACCTGCTTGAGAAAGGTTTCATTAGACCCAGTGTTTCGCCTTGGGGTGCGCCGGTGTTGTTTGTTAAGAAGAAGGATGGGTCGATGAGAATGTGTATTGATTACCGGCAGTTGAACAAGGTTACGATCAAGAATAAGTATCCATTACCGAGGATTGATGATTTGTTTGATCAGCTTCAGGGTGACAAGGTATTTTCGAAGATTGACTTGAGATCTGGCTACCATCAGTTGAGGATTAGGGCATACGATGTCCCTAAGATAGCTTTCTACACTCGGTACGGGCATTATAAGTTCTTGGTGATGTCATTCGGTTGACAAATGCCCCAGCAGATTTTATGGATTTGATGAACTGAGTGTTCAGGCCTTATTTGGATACGTTCGTGATAGTATTCATTGATGATATTTTGATCTATTCTCGCAGCCCTGAGGAGCACGAGCAACATTTTAGAGTGGTTCTTCAGACCTTGAAGGATAGTCAGTTATATGCTAAGTTCTCAAAGTGTGAGTTCTGGTTGAGTTCAGTTGCATTTTTGGGTCATGTTGTATCAGTAGAGGGTATTCAGTTTGATCCGAAGAAGATTGAGGCAGTCAAGGACTGGCCTACACCAACATCAGCTATAAAGATTCGGAGTTCCTTGGGATTGGCAAGCTACTATCGTCGGTTTGTGGAGGGGTTTTCATCTATCGCAGCCTCGATGGCTAGGTTGACCCAGAAGGGTTCCCAGTTCAGATGGTCGGATGAGTGTGAGGCGAGCTTTCAGAAGCTCAAGATAGCTCTGACTACGGCACCGATGTTGGTTTTTCCCACAGGTTCAGGGCCCTATACAGTTTATTGTGATGCATCTCGTATTGGACTTGGTGCAGTGTTGACACAGGATGGCAAGGTCATTGCATATGCTTCGCATCAGTTGAAGATTCATGAGAAGAACTATCCGGTTCATGATTTGGAGTTGGCAGTCATTGTTCATGCATTGAAGATTTGGAGGCATTATCTGTATGGCGTGGCATGTGAGGTGTTCACGGATCACAAGAGTCTTCAGTATTTGTTCAAGCAAAAGGAATTGAATTTAAGGCAGAGGAGGTGGTTGGAGTTGTTGAAGGATTATGATATCACCATCTTATATCATCCGGGAAAGGCCAATGTGGTGGCCGATGCCTTGAGCAGGAAGTCAGCCAATATAGGCAGTCTTGCTTATATTCCAATCGGTGAGAGGCCGCTTGCTTTGGATGTTCAGGCTTTGGCCAATCAGTTCGTGAGGTTGGATGTTTTTGAGCCCAGTCGGGTGTTAGCTTGCACGGTCGCTCGTTCTTCTTTATTGGAGTGTATCCATGATTAGCAGTATGATGATCCCCATTTGTGTGTCCTTAGAGACACGGTGCAGCACGGAGCTGCCAAGCAGGTTACCTTAGGTGATGATGGAGTTTTGAGATTGCAGGGTCGAGTTTGTGTACCTAATGTGGATGGGCTCCGATAGTTGATTTTAGAGGAGGCCCATAGCTCCCGGTACTCTATTCATCCGGGCGCTGCTAAGATGTATCAGGATTTGCGGTAGCATTATTGGTGGAGGAGAATGAAGAAGGATATCGTTGCATATGTGGCTCGGTGTTTGAATTATTAGCAGGTTAAGTACGAGCATCAGAGGCCCGGTGGTTTGTTTCAGAGGATTGAGTTTCCCGAGTGGAAGTGGGAGCGGATCACTATGGATTTCATTGTTGGACTCCTGCAGACTCGGAGGAAGTTTGACGCAGTATGGGTCATTGTTGACAGGCTGACCAAGTCAGTGCATTTCATTCCTATGGCAGTCTCCTATTCTTTTGAGAGGTTAGCTGAGATCTATATCCGGGAGATTGTTCGCCTTCATGGTGTGCCCGTGTCTATCATTTCGAACCGACGTACACAGTTTACCTCATGCTTTTGGAGGGCAGTTTAGCGAGAGTTGGGCACACAGGTTGAGTTAAGCACAACATTTCATCCCCAGACGAACGAATAGTCCGAGCGGACTATTCAGATTTTGGAAGATATGCTCCGAGCTTGTGTCATTAACTTTGGAGGCTCGTGGGATCAATTTTTGCCTTTAGCAGAGTTTGCCTACAACAACATCTACCAGTCCAGTATTCAGATGGCTCCGTATGAGGCTTTGTATGGTAGGCGATATCGGTCTTCGGTTGGATGGTTTGAGCCGGGAGAGGCTCGGTTGTTGGGTACGGATCTGGTTCAGGATGCCTTGGACAAGGTCAGGATCATTCAGGATAGGCTTCGTACAGCTCATTCCAGGCAAAAGAGTTATGCCGACCGCAAGGTTCGTGATTTAGCATTCATGGTTGGTGAGCGGGTATTGCTTTGAGTGTCGCCTATGAAGGGCGTAATGAGATTTCGGAAGAAAGGCAAGCTTAGCCCTAGGCTCATTGGCCCGTTTGAGATTCTCGATCGAGTGGGAGAGGTGGCCTATAGACTTGCGTTTCCGCCGAGCTTATCAGTCGTGCATCCAGTGTTTCATGTGTCCATGCTTCGAAAGTACCACGACGATCCATCCCACGTGTTAGATTTCAGAACTGTCCAGTTGGACAAGGACTTTTCTTATGAGGAGGAGTCGTGTGACGACCCAAAAGGTCATCACCGTAGTTTTTCCTTGTTCCGCACTTCCGAGGCCTTGAAAACCTCGTTTTTAGTTGCCCCGATTTGCGTGCGCAGTTCGGGCGCGTAGCCGGTAAGTTTTTATGTTAGAATATGTGAATTATGTGAAATATTTGATGGCTTTTGATATTAATATGCATAATATTGACTTCGGTCAACATTTTGGGTAAACGGACCCGGACCTGTGATTCGATGGTCTCGGAGGGTCCGTACAAAATATGGGACTTGGGCGTGTGCCCTGAATTAAATTTCCGAGATCCCAAGCCCGAGAAATGAAATTTTGTGTGAAATTGTTTTCTGAAATTAATTAAGGAAAATGAAGAAGGAAATTGATCAGAAAACTGTGGTATTGGGCTCGTATTTTGGTTCCGACGCCCGGTACGAGTCATAAATATGTTTTAAACACTATCTGTAAAGTTTGGCTAAAAACGGACGTCATATGACGTGTTTCGGACTTAAAATGGGGAATTTGAGTTTTATGAAAGTTGAAAAAAATCATGTGTTTTGAGGCTTGATTCTATGTATATGATGTTATTTTGGCGATTTGATCGCACAAATGAGACCGTAAGATGTTTTTAAGATCATATGTATGTTTGGTTTGGAGCCCCGAGGGCTCGGGTGAGTTTTGAGTGGGGCCCGGGAGGTCTTAGACTAAAAAAAATGCAAGTTCATGTGTTGCAGGCCCAGCGCAGCCGCGGCCGTTTCCGCGCGGTCCACGCTGGCAGCCACGCGGCCGCAGTGCTTTTCTGTGCGGTCCGCGTGGTGGGGGTTCAGAGGGTCGGTAGCCAGGTCGACCAGCGCGGTCGCGCACCAAATCAGTATGGTCCGCGCTGGGTGGGTTCAGAGAGCCCACTTCTTCCCTCCCTCGGCGCGGCCGCGGTACATTTTCGCGCGGTCCGCGCTGGTAGCCACGCGTCCGCGGTGCATTTCTGCGCGGTCCGCGCCATCCCCCAACATATATATAAATTCGGGATTTTCAGTCATTTTATCCACTTTTCAAAAATCCAAAACCTAAGAGGCGATTTTCCAAACAACTTTTCTTCTCCAAAACGATTGTAAGTGATTTCTAACTTAATTTCTTTATTCTTTGACATCTTTTAACATGATTTCAAATTCAAATCAAAGATTTTCATGGGGGAAATTGGGTGTTTTGGGTAGAACCTAGGTTTTCTACAAATTGAGAAGTTGGACCTCAATTTGAGGTCCCATTTCAAAACAAATCATATATTTGGATTCGTGGGAGAATGGGTAACCGGGCTTTGGTCCGAACATCGAGTTTCGACCACGTGGGTCCGGAGGTGTTTTTGACCATTTTGGGAAAATCCTTGTAAAATTTATTTTTCATGCATGGGGAGTGATTCATTTAGTAATTATTAATGTGACTAAGTAACTTATGACTAGATTCGAGCGGATTGGTGGTGGAATCAAGAGGTAAAGCTATACTAGAAGCGTGAGTTGAGTTTGGAGCATTCGAGGTAAGTGTTTGTTCTAACTTTGGCTTGAGGGAATAGGATTAGGATGTTATTTGCTACTTGCTAATGTGGAGTACGGTGTATAGGCATGGTGACGGTTATCTATGCACCGGAGTCTAGCATGACCGTGAGTCTTAATTGCTTTTAATTCGAATAACGTGACACAATCTCCTTGTTTATTTGATGAGTTTCATATAATGTGAACGGTTGAGGTAAAATTGTGATTGGTGTACTTTTGGAGCGTTAGCTCGAACATGAATGTGTTAGTTGAGGAAGAAGGGATATAAAAAGAGAATGTGTTGTGATTACTCCCTTGCTGGGATGTGTAGACCGATATATATACTCTCCCTTGTCGGGATATTTTGGGCTGTTAGTTGTACCCTTGCCGGGTTAGAGTGATATGCTATTGATTTCCCCTAATGGGACTCTCCTTACAAAATCAGATGTTTCGAATTATATTATGGGATCGTGTGGCACGTCGTCCACTTATATATGATAATATGGGATCGTGTGGCACGCCGTCCACTTATATATGATAATATGGGATCGTGTGGCACGCCGTCCACTTATACATGATATTATGGGATCGTGTGGCACGCCGTCCACTTTTATATGATATTATAGGATCGTGTGGCACGCCGTCCACTTATATATGATATTATGGGATTGTGTGGCACGCCGTCCACTTATATATGATATTATGGGATCGTGTGGCACGCCGTCCACTTATATATGATATTATGGGATCGTGTGGCACGCCATCCACTTATATATGATATTATGGGATCGTGTGGCACGTCGTCCACTTATATATGATATTATGGGATCGTGTGGCACGTCGTCCACTTATATATGATATTATGGGATCGTGTGGCACGCCGTCCACTTATATATGATATTATGGGATCGTGTGGCACGCCGTCCACTTATATATGATATTATGGGATCGTGTGGCACGCCGTCCACTTATATATGATATTATGGGATCGTGTGGCATGTATATATATATATATATATATATATATAATGGGAACCGGAGTTTCTTCTGTTTATTTCCGATATTTCATTTTTATCTGTTACTCCCCGATAGCATGTCCCCTCCTAGCTTTACTTTGTATTATCTTGTTATTGTTTTCTTGTACTTGTATATATATCTGTACAGGTTAATTGTGGTAGGTCCTGTCTAGCCTCGTCACTACTTCGCCGGGGTTAGGCCAGACACTTACCAGCACATGGGGTCGGTTGTGCTGATGCTACACTCTGTGCATATTTGTGCACAGATCATGGAGCAGCTTACGGACCACAGCAGTAGGACTTCTGGGAGCGATCTTCAGTCCAGGGACTCTCGAGGTAGCCTAGATGGCGTTCGCATGCCGAAGCCCCTTTCCATGTTTTTCGTTTGTTCATCTTGTATCCGACAAACATGATGTATTTCCTTTCAGACATTGTTTGTAGTATTCTGTAGTAGTCCGTGAGCTAGTGACACCAGACCTTGGGTAGTGATGTGTATTAAACTTCCGCACTTTTGGTTTTCAGTTGCTTTAGATTTGAAGTCTTCCGCTTAAATTTTGTCTCGTTTATTATATTGTTTGAAAGAAAGCAGGAAAGGTGTTTTAAATATTTGGCTCGCCTAGCTCCGATAGTAGGCGCCATCACGACACCCGATGGTGGGAAATCCGGGTATTGACAAGTTGGTATCAGAGCCCTGGGTTACATAGGTCTCACAACTCACGGACAGCTCGGTAGAGTCTAAGGGATCGGTACGGAGACGTCTGTATTTATCCCGCATAGGCTACTGAGTTAGGAAAACTTCACCTTGTTCATCCTTGTCGTGCGATTCTATTTCTCAAGTACTGATTGTCTTTCCACTCTATTCTTTCGCAGATGGTGAGGACACGTGCTTCCTCTTCTACCGCGCAGCAGCCGGAGCCCCCAGCAGCAACTCCTAACAGGGGCAGGGGGCGAGGCCGAGGCTGTGCCAAAGGCCGAGGCCGGGGCAGAGTTCAGCCCCGAGCGGCAGTCCCAGAGGTGGAGCCTCATGTTGACTACGACGAAGGGGTCCCAGCTCCAGCAGCTCTAGTGGGCCCATCTCAGGTCCCAGAGGGTTTCATAGCCACTCCAGTGCTTCAGGACGCTTTGGTCCGACTGGTAGGCTTTATGGAGGGCATTTCTAGAGCGGGTTTGCTTTCCGTAGCTCCAGCCACATCTCAGGCTGAGGGAGGAGTTCAGACTCCCGATACTCGTACTCCAGAGCCGGTAGCTCCTCAGGCTCAGGTTCCAGCAGTTCAGCCAGCCGTGGCAGTTCAGCCACCTATGGTAGCCCAGCCAGGTATTGGGGCTCAGTCCAACGATAGTGCGGCTATGTCCGCGGATGCTTTGTGGAGGCTTGATTGTTTCACCAAGCTCTTCACAACCACATATAGTGGCACCCCCTCAGAGGATGCTCAGGATTTCATATTCAGCTGTCATGAGGTTCTACGGACTATGAGCATTGTAGAGACCAATGGGGTCGACTTCGCCACTTTTCGCCTGGCAGGATCCGCCAAGACTTGGTAGAGGGATTTCTGTTTAGCCAGACCAGTAGGGTCGCCATCATTGACCTGGGATCAGTTTTCAGAGTTATTTCTGGGGAAGTTTCTTCCAGTTACTCAGCGAGATGCTCTTCGCAGGCAGTTTGAACGTCTCCAGCAGTGTCTTATGACGGTCACCCAGTATGAGACCCGGTTCATTGATCTTGCTCTTCATGCCATTGTGATACTCCCCACCGATAGAGAGAGGGTGCGGAGGTTTATTGATGGGTTGGCCCAGCCGATCCGTGTTCAGATGGCCATGAGTGCCGGTAGTGAGATTTCATTTCAGGAGGCGGCAGATGGTGCCCGCCGGATAGAGATGGCACTTGCTCAGGGAGGTGGTCATGGGTCTGATAAGAGGCCCCGTCATTCTGGTAGATTCAGTGGTACCTCGTCTGGAGGTAGGGATTCTTATGGTAGAGGCCATCCTTCGAGGCCCTTTCAGTCAGCTCTCCAGGCTTCTCATGGTACACCAGGTGGTCGTGGTTCTCAGCCGCAGTATTCTGACCAGCAGCTCTTCAGTTCACCATCAGCACCTATCAGTGCACCACCACTTCGTTATTCTCAGCAGCCGAGGGCTTGTTATACTTGCGGCGATGTGAGTCACATTGCCAGATATTGCCCTCGAGCTTCCAGTAGCTCGTAGCAGCAGGGTCCTCGCCCGATGATCTAGGCACCAATTGCCCCACAGCCTGCCTAGCCGGCTAGAGGCGGGGGTAGAGGACATAGAGGTGGAGGTAGAGGTCTTAGAGGTGGAGCTCAGACCGCTAGAGGTAGGGGTCAGCCAATAACAGATCGTCCCAGGGATATGATTCAGGGAGGTGGGTCCCAGCCCCATTGTTATGCTTTGCCATCCAGGCCAGAGGCTGAGTCATCAGATGCTGTGATTACAGGTACTATTCTGGTCTATGATAGGGATGTTTCTGTGCTATTTGATCCCGGATCTACGCATTCATATGTGTCGTCCTATTTTGCACCTTATTTAGTTATGCCTAGTGAGGCCTTGAGTATTCCTGTATATGTGTCTATGCTAGTGGGGGATTCTATAGTGGTGGACCGGGTTCATCATTCATGTGTTGTGGTATTCAGGGGTCTTGAGACCCGTGTTGACTTGTTGCTCTTAGATATGGTGGATTTCGACGTCATATTAGGGATGGATTGGTTGTCCCCATATCATGCGATCTTGGATTGTCATGCCAAGACCATGACCTTAGCCTTACTGGATTTGCCCTGTTCAGAATGGAGAGGGACTCTTGGTCATTCTTCTCGCAACGTTATTTCTTATGTGAAGGCTCGACGCATGGTTGAGAAGGGGTGTCTAGCTTATTTGGCTAATGTTCGCGACTCCAGTGCTGAGGTCCCGTCTATTGATTATGTTCCTATTGTTCGGGAGTTTCCCTAGATCTTCCTTTCAGACCTGTCGGGCATGCCGCCCGACAGGGATATTGATTTTTGTATTAATCTGGCTCCGGGCACTCAACCTATTTCCATTCCGCCGTATGGTATGGCGCTGCCAGAATTGAAAGAGTTAAAGGGTCAGCTTCAGGATTTGCTTGAGAAGTGTTTCATTAGACCCAGTGTTTCGCCTTGGGGCGCACCGGTGCTATTTGTGAAGAAAAAGAATGGTTCGATGAGGATATGCATTGACTACCGGCAATTAAACAAGGTGACGATTAAGAACAAGTACCCACTGCCGAGGATCGACGATTTATTCGACCAGCTTTAGGGTGCGAAGGTGTTTTCAAAGATAGATTTGAGATCTGGCTACCACCAGCTAAGGATTAGGGCATCTGATGTCCCTAAGACAGCATTTCGCGCTCGGTATGGGCACTATGAGTTTTTGGTCATGTCATTTGGATTGACTAATGCCCCAGCAGCGTTCATGGAGTTGATGAATCGAGTGTTCAGACCTTATTTGGACTTGTTCGTGATAGTCTTCATTGACGATATTCTTATATACTCCCGCAGTCAGGAGGAGCATGAGCAGCACCTTAGAGCGGTTCTTCAGACCCTGAAGGGTAGTCAGTTGTATGATAAGTTCTCGAAGTGCAAGTTTTGGCTGAGTTCGGTCGCATTCCTGGGTCATGTCGTATCAGCAGCAAGTATTCAAGTAGACCCGAAGAAGATAGAGGCAGTCAAGAACTGGTGTCGACCAGCTTCAGCTATGAAGATTCGGAGTTTCCTGGGGTTAGCAGGTTACTACCGTCGGTTCGTGGAGGGGTTTTCATCCATTGCAGCCCCTATGACCAGATTGACCTAGAAAGGTGCCCAGTTCAGATGGTCAGATGAGTGTGAGGCGAGCTTTCATTGTCTCAAGGCAGCTCTGACCACGGCACCGGTGTTGGTTTTGCCCACAGGTTCAAGGCCCTATACAGTCTATTGTGATGCATCTCGCATTGGACTTGGTGCATTGTTGATGCAGGATGGCAAGGTCATTACCTATGCTTTGATGCAGTTGAAGGTTCATGAGAAGAACTATCCAGTGCATGATTTGGAGTTGGCAGCCATTGTTCACGCATTGAAGATTTGGAGGCACTATCTGTATGATGTGGCGTGTGAGGTGTTCACGGATCATAAGAGTCTTCAGTATTTGATCAAGCAAAAGGAGTTGTATTTGAGGCAGATGAGGTGGTCGGAATTGTTGAAAGATTATGACATCACTATCTTATATCACCCGGGAAAGGCCAATGTGGTGGCTGATGCCTTGAGTAGGAAGTCAGCCAGTATGCGCAGTCTTGCTTATATTCCAGTCGGTGAGAGACCGCTTGCTTTGGACGTTCAGGCCTTGGCCAATCAGTTTGTGAGGTTGGACATTTTTTAGCCTAGTCGAGTATTAGCTTGCACTGTCGCTCATTCTTCATTATTGGAGCGTATTCGTGATCGACAATTCAATGATCCCCATTTGTGTGTCTTGAGAGACACGGTGCAGCGTGGAGGTGCCAAGAAAGTAACCTTAGATGATGATGGCGTATTGAGATTGCAGGGGCGAGTATGTGTTCCCAATGTTGATGGGATTCGAGAGTTGATCTTAGCGGAGGCCCACAGTTCTCGGTATTCTATTCACCCGGGCACCGCGAAGATGTATCTGGATCTGAAGCAACACTATTGGTGGCGCAAGATGATGAAAGACATCATTGCGCATGTGGCTCGATGTTTGAATTGTCAGCAGGTTAAGTACGAGCATCAAAGACCTGGTGGTCTATTTCAGAGGATTGCACTTCCCGAGTGGAAGTGGGAGAGGATTACGATGGATTTCGTTACTGGGCTTTCGATGACTCGGAAGAAGTTTGATGCAGTTTGGGTCATTGTTGATAGGCTGACCAAGTCAGCGCATTTTGTTCCTGTTGCAACCACTTATTCGTCTGAAAGGTTAGCCGAGATTTATATCAGGGAGATTGTTCGCTTTCATGGGGTGCCGCTATCTATCATTTCGGATCGGGGTACGCAGTTTACCTCGCATTTCTGGAGAGCGGTTCAGCGAGAGTTGGGCACCCAGGTTGAGTTGAGTACAACATTTCATCCCCAGATGGACGGTCAGTCCGAGAGGACTATTCAGATTCTTGAGGACATGCTCCGAGCCTGTGTCATTGATTTTGGAGGCTCGTGGGACCAGTTTTTGCCTTTAGCAGAGTTCGCCTACAACAACAGCTACCAGTCCAGCATTCAGATGGCTCCGTATGAGGCGTTGTATGGTAGGCGATGTTGGTCTCCCGTTGGATGGTTTGAGCCGGGAGAGGCTCGATTATTGGGTACGGATCTGGTTCAGGAGACCTTGGACAAGGTCAGGATTATTCAGGATAGACTTCGTACAGCTCAGTCCAGACAAAAGAGTTATGCAGACCGCAAGGTTAGAGATGTTGCTTTCATGGTTGGGGAGCGGGTATTGCTCCGTGTATCGCCTATGAAGGGCGTGATGAGATTTGGGAAGAAGGGCAAGCTCAGCCCTAGGTTCATCGGTCCATTTGAGATTCTTGATCGTGTGGGAGAGGTGGCTTATAGACTTGCCTTGCCACCTATATTGTCAGCTGTGCATCCCGTGTTTCATATATCTATGCTCCGGAAGTATCACGGAGATCCATCGCACGTGTTAGATTTCAGCACTGTCCAATTGGACAAGGATCTGTCATATGAGGAGGAGCCGGTGGCTATTCTAGACCGGCAGGTTCGATAGTTGAGGTCGAAGAGTTTTCCTACGGTGCGTGTTCAGTGGAGAGGTCAGCCTCCTGAGGCATCGACCTGGGAGACTGAGTCCGATATGCGAGGCCATTATCCTCATCTATTTCCCGACTCAGGTACTTCTTTCTTTTGTCCGTTCAAGGACGAACGGTTGTTTTAGAGGTGGAGAATGTGACGACCCAAAGGGTCATCATCGTAGTTCTTCCTTGTTCCGCACTTCCGAGGCCTTGAAAACCTCGCTTTTAGTTGCCTCGATTTGCGTGCACAGTTCGGGCGCGTAGCCGGAAAGTTTTTATGTTAGAATATGTGAATTATGTGAAACATTTGATGGATTTTGATATTAATATGCATAATATTGACTTCGGTCAATATTTTGGGTAAACGGACCCGGACCTGTGATTCGACGATCCCGGAGGGTCCGTAGAAAAATATGGGACTTAGGCGTGTGCCCGGAATTAAATTTCCGAGGTCCCAAGCCCGAGAAATGAAATTTTGTGTGAAATTGTTTTCTGAAATTAATTAAGGAAAATGAAGAAGGAAATTGATCAGAAAACTGTGGTATCGGGCTCGTATTTTGGTTACGACGCCCGGTACGAGTCTTAAATATGTTTTAAGCACTATCTGTAAAGTTTGGCTAAAAACGGACGTCATATGACGTGTTTCGGACTTAAAATGGGGAATTTGAGTTTTATGAAAGTTGAGAGAAAATCATGTGTTTTGAGGCCTGATTCTATGTATATGATGTTATCTTGGTGATTTGATCGCACGAGTAAGTCCGTAAGATGTTTTTAAGATCATATGTATGTTTGGTTTGGAGCCCCGAGGGCTCGGGTGAGTTTTGAGTGGGGCCCGAGAGGTCTTAGACTTAAAAAAATGCAGGTTCGGGTGTTGCAGGCCCAGCGGCCGCGGCCGTTTCCGCGCGGTCCTCGCTGGCAGCCACGCGGCCGCAGTGCTTTTCTGTGCGGTCCGCGCCAGCCCCCAGCATATATATAAATTCGGGATTTTCATTCATTTTATCCACTTTTCAAAAACCCAAAACCTAAGAGGCGATTTTCCAAACAACTTTTCTTCTCCAAAACGATTGTAAGTGATTTCTAATTTAATTTCTTTATTCCTTCACATCTTTTAACATGATTTCAAATTCAAATCAAAGATTTTCATGGGGGAAATTGGGTGTTTTGGGTAGAACCTAGGTTTTTTACAAATTGAGAAGTTGGACCTCAATTTGAGGTTCGATTTCAAAACAAATCATATATTTGGATTCATGGGAGAATGGGTAACCGGGTTTTGGTCCGAACATCGAGTTTCGACCACGTGGGTCCGGGGGTGTTTTGGACCATTTTGGGAAAAACCTGGTAAAATTTATTTTTCATGCATGGGGAGTGATTTATTTAGTAATTATTAATGTGACTAAGTAACTTATGACTAGATTCGAGTGGATTGGTGGTGGAATCAAGAGGTAAAGCTATACTAGAAGCGTGAGTTGAGTTTGAAGCATTCGAGGTAAGTGTTTGTTCTAACTTTGGCTTGAGGGAATAGGATTAGGATGTTATTTGCTACTTGCTAATGTGGAGTACGGTGTATAGGCATGGTGACGGTTATCTATGCACCGGAGTCTAGCATGACCGCGAGTCTTAATTGCTTTTAATTCGAATAACGTGACACAATCTCCTTGTTTATTTGATGAGTTTCATATAATGTGAACGGTTGTGGTAAAATTATGATTGGTGTACTTTTGGAGCGTTAGCTCGAATATGAATGTGTTAGTTGAGGAAGAAGGGATTTAAAAAGAGAATGTGTTGTGATTACTCCCTTGCCGGGATGTGTGGACCGATATATATAATCTCCCTTGTCGGGATATTTTGGGCTGTTAGTTGTACCCTTGCCGGGTTAGAGTGATATGTTGTTGATTTCCCCTAATGGGACTCTCCTTACAAAATCAGATGTTTCGAATTATATTATGGGATCGTGTGGCACGCCGTCCACTTATATATGATATTATGGGATCGTGTGGCACGCCGTCCACTTATATATGATATTATGGGATCGTGTGGCATGCCGTCCACTTATATATGATATTATGGGATCGTGTGGCACGCCGTCCACTTATATATGATATTATGGGATCGTGTGGCACGCCGTCCACTTATATATGATATTATGGGATCGTGTGGCACACCGTCCACTTATATATGATATTATGGGATCGTGTGGCACGCCGTCCACTTATATATGATATTATGGGATCGTGTGGCACGTCGTCCACTTATATATGATATTATGGGATCGTGTGGCACGCCGTCCACTATATATATATATATCATGGAAACCAGAGTTTCTTCTATTTATTTCCGATAATTCATTTTTATCTATTACTCCCCGATAGCATGTTCCCTCCTAGCTTTACTTTGTATTATCTTGTTATTGTTTTCTTGCACTTGTATATATATCTGTACAGGTTAATTGTGGTAGGTCCTGTTTAGCCTCGTCACTACTTCGCCGGGGTTAGGCCAGGCACTTACCAGCACATGGGGTCGGTTGTCCTGATGCTACACTTTGTGCATTTTTGTGCACAGATCAGGGAGCAGCTCATGGACCACAGCAGTAGGACTTTTGGGAGCTATTTTCACTCCAGGGACTCTCGAGGTAGCCTAGCTGGCGTTCGCAGGCCGAAGCCCCTTTCCATGTTTTTCGTTTGTTCATCTTGTATCCGACAAACATGATGTATTTCATTTCAAACGTAGTATTCTGTAGTAGTCCGTGAGCTAGTGACACCAGACGTTGGGTAGTGATGTGTATTAAACTTCCGCACTTTTGGTTTTCAGTTGCTTTAGATTTAAAGGCCGCATAAATTTTGTCTCGTTTATTATATTGTTTGAAAGAAAGCAGGAAAGGTGTTTTAAATATTTGGCTCGCCTAGCTCCGATAGTAGGCGTCATCACGACACCCGATGGTGGGAAATCCGGGTCGTGACAAGCTGGTAGCTATTGTAGACCGACATGTTCGTCAGTTGAGATCGAAGAGTTTTCCTTCTGTTCGTGTTCAGTGAAGAGGTTAGCCTCCTGAGGCATCGACCTGGGAGTTCGAGTCCGATATGCAAAGTCATTATCCCTATCTTTTCCCCGACTTAGGTACTTCCTTCTTTTGTCCGTTCGAGGACGAATGGTTGTTTTAGAGGTGGAGAATTTGGGTCATCACTTGTATTAAAATGAAATTCTATGTTCCAAGGCCTTAAAAACCTCTCTTAGCATCACCTCGATTTGCGTGTGCAGTCTGGGCGCGTAACAAGAAAGCCTAAATGTGAAAATCTATGAAAAATGATAAATTTTTACTATAAAATGAATTAATTTGACTTCGGTCAACGTTTTGGGTAAACAGACCCAGACCTTTGATTTCACAGTCCCGAGGGTCCGTAGGAAAATATGGGACTTGGGCATATGGCCGGAATCGAATTCCGAGGTCCCAAGCCCGAGAAATGAATTTTTGAAGAAAATTATTTTCTGAAATTGTTTAAAGGATTTGGAAGTGATTTTGATTAGAACATGTTGGTATCGGGCCCGTATTTTGGTTTCGGTACCCGGTACATGTCTTATATATGATTTAAGATAATTCTGTGAAGTTTGGTAAGAAACGGAATCAGTTTGACGTGATTCGGACCTTAAATGCAAATTTGATGTTTAAAGAAGTTTTGAAAAATTTCATCGATCTTGAGGTTTAATTCAATGTTCATGATGTTATTTTGGTGGTTTTATTACACGAATAAGTTTGTAGGATGTTTTTGAGGTTGTGTGTATATTTGGTTTGGAGCCCCGAGGGCTCGGGTGAGTTTTGGATAGGCCACGGTGTGCATTTTAAACTTAGAAAAGTGCAGATTTTAGCTGGTGTGTCCAGGCCTGCAGGCTCCGCATATGCAAAGGCTGGATCACAAATGCGAAACCAGCCCAGGCCTGCCCACTCTCGCAAATGCGAAACTTCTTTCTCAAATGTGAAAGTCCATGTTCCATCCTTGAGTCGCAAATGCGATGAAGTGGTCGCAATTCCCAAGTCGCAAATGCGACAAGTTGTTCGCAAATGCGAAGGTCCTATTTTCCTGAAAGGTTCACAAATGCGAGCCCTATTTCGCACTTCCCAAGCCAGCAGAGGTCGGGGTTCGCAATTCCCATATCTGAGACCTGCAAGTTTTATACTTAGACGATTTTAAACCCATTTTTTACATCTTTTCAAAACACAAACTCCTTAGGGCGATTTTCCAAGAACAACTCTTCTTCCAAATCGATTGAAAGTTAATTTTAACTCATTTCCTTCAATCATTAACATCTTTTAACATGATTTCAACTTAAAATCAATGATTTTCATGAGGGAAATTGGGTATTTTGGATAGAACCTAGGTTTTTTAAAAATTGGGGATTTGAACCTCGATTTGAGGTCTTATTTCTAAACAAATTATATATTTGCGTTCGTGGGGGAATGGGTAATCGGGTTTTGGTTCAAACCTCGGGTTTGACCATGTGAGCCCGGGGGTGATTTTTGACTTTTTGGGCAAAACTTTGGAAAACTCATTTTTATTCATTCAAATTGATTCATTTGGCGTTTATTGATGTAATTAAGTAACTTGTGACTGGATACAAGCGAATTGGTGGTGGAATCAAGGGGTAAAGATATAATTGAATCGTGAATTGTGTTCGTGGCATCGAGGTAAGTGTTTGGTCTAACCTTAGCTTGAGGGATTAGGAGTTGAGTCTTATTTGCTATGTGGTAATTGTTGAGTACGACATATAGGCATGGTGACGAGTATTTATATGTTGGTGTCTAGCATGCCTGTGAGTCCTTATATTGTGATTATCATGACTTTGTTGTATCTTTCATGCCTTGGTTATGGTTTCTAATTGTTGTATAAAGTTTGTGGAAAGAATTGTGACCTATGAACATTTAGGAGCATTGGCTCAAGTTGTATAACAAATTGTGAAAGTATTGTCGCACCCTCTTTTTCTCGCGAAATCTGGTTTATGACATTTGGGAGGACAACTCGTTCCCTTTTGGGAATTGGGTTTGAATAGAAGAGTCGCCACCTAATGATTAAAGTGCATTAGGACACTAGGAGGGGTGTGTTTTGAGTAACCAGAGATTGGATAAGGGATTAAAATTATCCCAAGAGGAAGGTGTTAGACACCCCTTAGAATCTACTAGTGTGGTTCCCAGCCAGACAATTATTGTGACTTTAAGCGCAAACAACACGTAGGCGAATAAGACTTCAAATAAGAGGGCATTTTGCACATGATGGTTACAAGTAAGAAAACTAAAAGAGTTGATTTTGGAGAAACGGTTTAAAAGGTTTAAAAGGAAGAAACAAAGGAAAGAGGGGGTCCTAGGTTTATTAATAATATGGATCACCCCATACAACATCCGGTAATCACTCCTCAGTGAGGGGCTAGACGTGATATTATCGTGTAGTCATCATGTCCATATCTACCCTTCCCACCCTGTTAAGGTAAAGCGCATATTGGTCTCGATTACTTGTTGCATGCTATTACCCGTCCCAATCCTATCAGTCCCGCAGGTATTTGGGACTACTAATCCTAAAGGGAGGAGATATTTGGGACTACTGTATTTAGGATTTGTAGTTGAAATTTTAGTTTATGAATTGGACCTTTTGGATATGAATTGAATTTTTAGCTTATGTATAGAACTTTTTGGATATGAATTGAACTTTTAGTTTATAAATTGAAATTTTAGGATATGAATTGAACTTTTAGGATTGGTAGTTGAACTTTTAGTTTATGAATTGGACCTTTTGGATATGAATACGACCTTTTGTTTATGAATTGAACTTTTTGGATATGAATTGAACTTTTGGTTTATGAATTGAACTTTTAGGATATGAATTGAACTTTTAGGATTTATAGTTGAACTTTTAGTTTATGAATTGGACCTTTTGGATATGAATTGGACCTTTTGGATATGAATTGAATTTTTAGTTTATGAATTGAATTTTTTGGATATGAATTGAACTTTTAGTTTATAAATTGAAATTTTAGGATATGAATTGAACTTTTAGGATATGAATTAGACTTTTAGTTTATAAATTGAAATTTTAGGATATGAATTGGAACTTTTAGGATATGAATTAACTAAAAAAAGATTATGATATGAATTAACTAAATTAAGTAGTTCTTGTTTTATTTGTATAGATGGAACATCGTACTTGGATATACAATAGGAATTATCCTAATCAGCGGGGACTGCAGGAGGATTTTGAGTCAAGCAGGTAGAGGGGAATCATATCAAGGGCAACACTCTGGTCCAATCAGGAAAAATTGAAAATGAGAGAGTCTTATTGGTGAAAACCCTCACGGGCACCGTAAGGCGATGGGAGCTGAGAGAAATAAAAAATGAGAGTCTTATTGGTGAAAACCTTCACGGGCACCTTGAGGCGAAAGTGAGTTGAGAGATAAACAAATGAGAGAGGCTTGTTGGTGAAAACCCTTCAGGGCACCGCATGCCGAACAAGGTCAAGGTTTTGGTGAAGAAATCAGGTTATAGAAATTCCGGGGCAACAAGTATGGCAACTGAAAGTTGATTGGTTGGATAGATTGGGCCAATCAATCCGAAATGCATGTTATGATCATTGGTGCCAGTAGTTCCACTCAGATAAGTCCCTTTTTCTTTTCCCCTTCAGATAGTCTTCCAGTTTTCGATTCTTCTCATCCTTAACTTTGAAAGTCATTGAATTTCATTTCTTTTGGGTTTATTTTTCTAAGATATTCCCAATGTCAGTTTGTTTAAGCAAATAAAAAGGAATTTCAAAGCTTACTACCAACTTCCAAAGTGGCACAAGGAGCAGGGCGGCCAGGGCATTGCTAGAGGTAGTATGATATGAAATGAGGTATAAAAGGACAATGGAAGTTCCATCGGTGAAACGGTTCGGTAATTTCATGGGAAATGCAGAGGTTCAAACAGATGGGTCAGAGATGTAACACAACGGTTTGGGTATAAAACACTCGAGTCATCCAAGGTCTTGGGGTTTGAAAGACAACCGGGAAGTCAAGCGGTTCTTAGCCAGTTCAGAGGGAGCCATCAAAACAAAGCACGGCAGCAGAGAAACCTTCAGCAAAGAATGCATCAACTAACCACTACATTTTAAACTAACAAGATTTTTCTTTGATTGAAACAGGGGCAGAAAATTTCGATTGTTTCGGAGGAACCCTCCGTAATGGGGAAAAGCAAGCACCAGACAGGTTTGACTTCTGAATTTCAGGACCCGCTTGGATAATGGGATTTAGTTCTTAAGTTCTCAAGACCCTCCTGGATAATAGAATTTAGTTTTTAAATTTTCAAGACCCTCCTGGATAATGGGATTTAATTTTAAAATTTTAGGGGCCTCCTGGATAATGGGATTTAATCTTAAAAATTCTCAGGACCCTCCTAGACAATGGGACTTAGTTAAAATTCAAAACGTTCATGCGTAACAAGATCTAGCTAGGCTCTACCTTGAGGAAATATAAGTTTGGCTTTGAAGTTTTCATGCTCAGGATAAGATTCAATTTGAAATTTTAAGGACCCTCCTGAATAATGGGATTTAGTTTAATACCTCCCTTAGATGCTAAGATTTAGCATAAGTTTCACCGTTAGGAAGTTGAATTTAGCTCTGAAATTTTCACCCTTAAGATGAGATTTGATTTTAAATTTTAGGACCCTCCTGGCTAATGGGATTTAGTTTTAAGGTCTTTATAGATAACAAGATTTAGTGGAAGTCGTACATTTAGGAAATATAACTTAGATTTAAAATTGTCATATAACTAGGGGTTTTTAGGACCCTCCTGGATAATGGGATCTAGCTTTTAAAGTTCTTTGAGATTTTCTAGTAACATGATTCAATTAACACTCACAGATGCGCTCAGCACCAAACTGGGGCAGAAGTTTTCTTTGTTTTTGTGGAAATCAGGCACCCACCTGGAGAACAAGGGAATACATTTCAAGTTCAGCAATCAGGCGCCCACCTGGAGAATAAGGGAATACATTTTAAGTTCAGCAGTCAGGCGCCCACCTGGAGAACAAGGGAATACATTTCAAGTTTCAGCAGTCAGGCGCCCACCTGGAGAACAAGGGAATACATTTCAAGTTTCAGCAGTCAGGCGCCCACCTAAAGAACAAGGGAATACATTTCAAGTTTTGGTAATCAGGCGCCCACCTGGAGAACAAGGGAATACATTTCAAGTTTCAACAATCAGGCGCCCACCTGGAGAACAAGGGAATACATTTCAAGTTTCAGCAGTCAGGCACCCACCTGGAGAACAAGGGAATACATTTCAAGTTTCAGCAATCAGGCGCCCACCTGGAGAACAAAAGAATACATTTCAAGTTCAGCAATCAGGCGCCCACCTGGAAAACGAGGGAACACACTCAAGTTTCAGCAATCAGGCGCCCACCTGAAGAACAAGGGAATACATTTCAAGTTCAGCAATCAGGCTCCCACCTAGAAAACAAGGGAATACATTTCAAGTTCAGCAGTCAGGCGCCCACCTGGAAAACAAGGGAACACACTCAAGTTTTAGCAATCGGGCGCCCACCTGAAGAACAAGGGAATACATTTCAAGTTTTGGTAATCAGGCGCCCACCTGGAGAACAAAGGAATACATTTCAAGTTCAGCAATCAGGAGCCCACCTGGAGAACAAGGGAATACATTCAAGTATCAGCAAGCGGGTGTCCACCTGGAGAAAGGGAAACATCTCCGATTACAATTCAAGGCAGCAACAAGGGTATTCCACCGGGAGAATACAAGTCAACAAGGCAACAGGAACCACAAGAGCAAGTTTGAAGATATAGATAGGATTTTGTAATGCATAGATCATAGTCTAGGCTAACTTCTTTTATTTTATCGTGGTGTAATAAGGGGGTTCAGTAAGCAGTAGCAGCAGCAGCAACAGTGAAATCACAGCTTCATGGTAGTCCCAGCTACCAGACATTCCTGAACTACACTGACCTGATTCCTTTCTAGCCAAGGATATGTAGGCAACCTCGGAAGCAGGGTGCGGTCAAATCTTTTAAAAATGCTTCCCACGGAGTATTCAAACGGGCAAAAATCACTCGTATTCACTCACTTTATCTTTGCACGAAAACTCTTCGTGTTTCCGAGTAAAGAGGGGCAGCTGTGAGCACGTGATTTTTGCCCTGTATGAACTGCTCCTATAATTTTAAAACTAAATAATTTCTTTTCATTATTTGCAATTTTTTGGATTTTCGTGGCATTTTATGTTAAATGTTTGCATTTGTCGGTGCATGTCTATTTTATTTAACTAATGAAAAATACAAAATACGTACATTGGCATTTAGGATTTAGGTTGACATTTTAGGGTTAATTAATTAATTAAGTTGCTTTATAAAAAGGAAAATCACAAAAATAGTTTATTTTTGCGCATTTGAATTTCGTCGCTTGCTTTAATTTGTGAATTAAATAGTTGTGATAATTATTTAGAGTTAGTTAATTTAATTTGATAAGGATTATTTGATTAGGGATTAATTTAGGTTTTGTTTTTAAATTTTTGATTTAAAAGAATTTTGGAAAAATTGAATTGAAAAGGAAAATGGAATAAACTAAGAAGAGAGTCAGATTTGGGCCAAGTCCTTAATTTCTTTACCCAAGCCCAAACGTTTCCTCCCATACCCGTTCTAAAACCCGCTCGGATCCGGCCCAACTCCATACCACACTCGTTCCGCACCATCTAGTGACAAAACGACCCCTTTTTGACTACCTTTGATCTTGACCGTTGATTTCCTTGGATCAAATGGTCCGGAACTAAGGGTATCCTTAGTATATTATGGTCCTAATCCCACTACCCCCCCCCCCCTCCAAACCTCGTCTCTCGTCTCGTTCATCTCCCTTTCAGAGAACTCCCACGAAACCCTAGAGCCGCCCCTTTTTCCCACCGTGTCTGCCTGGCGGTGCCACCCCGAACCGCCCCCAAACTAACACCCTGAAACCCTCATGACCCCCTCTTTCAAAATCCCTAACCCATATCCCTCGAATCCCTCCTAAACCCATCAAATCTAAGGATAGAACTCGAAGCCCCGAGAAGTCAAAATGGTTCGATCTTTGATTTAGTGGCTTGCATGGCTACTTACCCTTGTCTTTATGAAGGTTGAAGGTTGATTAAACACGAAAGTGATGTTGTTCACTTGTTTTTTACGAAGAACAATTGGGTAACATCACTTTTCGTTTAAATGAGTATCAATTAGGTTTCGAGCTTTGATTCGATAAGTGCCTCCTCCTTGTATTTTATCTTCTTTCACTGTTTCATCTTCCTCTTCATCCCTTCTATTTTGGTTTGGTCGAAGTTTGTTTGAGGGGGGTTTTTTTCGAGTTCAAATTGGTTACATTTCTTGTTCTGTTTTCCTCTTTGTCGTTGTGATGCTTGATTATCTTATTTCTTTAGTCCGCCCTATCTTGTTTGTCTAAGTCTTTGTAATAATAGCATAATTATGATTTCATTATCAGTTTAATCACTTAGTCAATGAAATTAGGCCAATGATTTAATTAATTTGTCGTTATGAAATTGTACTAGTTAGTTCATTCAGTTTGCTTTTAGTTTCGGCTATTTTTAAACAAATGGTTCCAGCCTTCTTTGTTTACGGAAAGTTTGGGTAAGTTTCTCAAAATTGGAGTCATCATTTGATTTTAATTGGACTCTGAGGAATCAGAAGCCCAAGAAGGAACTGAACCTGGGTTATTAACTCGTATCGGGCCTTTGGGTCAGCTTGACCTATGAGTTGTTGAGTGTAAATAATAGGGGTATGGGGGTAGTTTTGGGTTTTTGCTTAGGGGAATCTTTGTATAACTGATTAGGAAGCTTCTGAGAAGCTGACTTGGGGTTTGTTTTGAAACTTTGAAAACTAAATAAGGATATCTAGGCAAAAATGAAAACATGAAAAGGGTCTAATTGCAAATCTGATTTTCTGTAAGCTGCCCTACTTCCTTGCCTATAAAGGCATGGTTTTCTTGCCTTTTAAGGCAGAAAATTGAAGAGAAAAATTGAAAAATGACTGGAAATACAAAAGTATCATTGTTTCATTGATTTTTTTCTGCATTTATTGGTTACAATTTAGTCTCTGAAGTAATTCCTGAATTGTTTGAGGGTTAAAATGGATTGAACTTGTGTTTGTGAAAGTTTGATTTGAAGTTGTTGAGGTCACGGTTCAATTGAAATTGTTTTCTGAACTGCTGCACCTCACTCTTGGGTTTGAATTTGGTTTTACTGGGTATTCTTAGTTGCCGGGTTCTGCTACTCTGCTGCTTGGCTACTGACTTCCCCTTGCTTTCTTTCATTTCATATTCCAGGTACATGTTTCTAGACTCACCTCACATAAGGCTTGATATTAAAGTAAAATGGAATCTGGAGTGCTAAATATGGCTTCTACATATTCAGATCCTTTAGTTCAGTTTTAGTCTTTTGGAGTTAATTGATGCATTGTATGTTCGATATGAGGACTCTTAGTCAGCTGCATCTGTTTGGAGTTAGGAGAGCCCTTGTAGTTAAATGTTGCTTGTTTTTGAAATTCTTGCTAGTATAGCTGGACTTGGACTGTTGAGAAATGGAACTTGATAAAATAGTGATCATTAGCTAAATTCTGTGATTAAGCAGTGTTAGCTAAGTGTATGGTATTAGATCCCTTATGCCTTTGCAGCTCATTTGAATATTGAGGCCTAATGATATGTCCAGGATTTCATGTTACTGTTTGATAGCTTAACCTATATGATATGAGTATTAGTTGAATTTTTTATTTTGAAAATCACTGCTGATTTGAAATTGTCTAGGAATGATGATTTAAGGCAAGGAGAATGAGATGAAGTGAAATAGTTGTTAGCATACGTGTGCTGAGAAATCATGTTAGTGTAGATCCAAATAATCTGCTTAGGAATTGTAATAACAGCCTAATTCGAATAATCATGTTCGTTCTTCGTGATTCTATAATGGTCATTTGGAGTCCAATTTCCTTACTCAAATTGGGTTGACGAGGCTCCATCGAGGCTCGATGCTGAGTCAGTCCGTAAGAAAACTTGGGCTCTCCCCAGGCCCAAGTCTAAGGGCCTTCCATGAGTAGGGCCTTGTATATGCTAAGGCTTAGGTTCTTTTTATTCGAACCAGCTTAATTAATAGTTGCACTGGCCCAAACCTCTTCATGTAATTAAAATACCTGTTGATCTCACTTGGGTTTATGACTATTAAAAGCAATGTGAGTCTTAATCTAGAATAGGCTCAAACATCTTAGACCCGTTTGATTAAGTATTGTTTTTCTAATAAATCGAGACGCGCCATGCCGAACAAAAATGACAATTGCATGGCCCTCGTTTAATTAATTTTGTTTATCCTTAGAAATCTAGGCATGCCATTTAGCGAATTTTCATGGCCCTCGCAAAGTTACAAATTTGTAATTGCTTTAGGCGCGTTAGTTTAATAATATTACTTTCCTAAATTCGGGTGCGCATTTATGTGACCCAAATCCAAATCACAACGATGTTAAAATACGTCAAAGATCACGGGTGCATTTATGTGACGTGGTCTGAGACGTGTTTTAATGACGTTGCAATTGTCTCTAAAAAATGAATAAAAGTGGATAAAAGTTAAAATTTGCGTAGCTTTATAATTGTTTAAGATCAGATAATTAAGCCGAATATAACAATTGAGCAATCGTGCTAGAACCACGGAACTCGGGAATGCCTAACACCTTCTCCCGGGTTAACAAAATTTCTTACCCGAATTTCTGGTTCGCGGACCGATAATAGAGTCAATCTTTTCCTCGATTCGCAATTTAAACCGGTGACTTGGGACACCATAAATTATCCCAAGTGGCAACTCTGAATTTCAAATAAAATAATCTCGTTTCGATTGTCACTTAAATTGGAAAAAACTCCCTTATATACTACCCTTTCGGGGCGTAGGAAAAAAAGGAGGTGTGACAACTGTTTCTGAAGCAAAAAGATGAAATAGGAAATAAAAGATAGAGGGGACGCCAGGGCCTACGGACACCTACAGGTCTACCTTGGATCTCCGCGTGGACTGAAGGTAGCCTCCAAACTATGGTCCAAGAGCTGCTCCGGGATCTGCACATAGTGTAGAGTGTATTATCAGCACAACTGACCCCATGTGCAGGTAAGTGCCTAGCCTAACCTTGGCAAAGTATGACGAGGCTAGGGCCAGACTACCAAATAAACCTGTGCAATTCAAATATAAACAGCGGAAAAGAAGTATAGAAATAAACAGTCAAATATGGGAGGGGAGCATGTTGCGGGGGAGATATCAATTTCGAATAGAAATACAACAAGTAAATGAAAGAAGCAATATATCTCAGACATCAACAAAGATTAAGAAATCCATAAATGCACGGTATCACCCTTCGTGCTTTTACTCTCGTCCTCACCAAAGCAATCAAGTAATGAAAATGTGCACGGCATCACCCTTCGTTCTTTTAGTCTCTTTCCTCGCCATATAATCAATATAATCGTACGGAATGGTACATTGTGCGGCAGGATATCACCCTTCATGCTTTACACTCTTTCCACACAAATCATACATGGCATCGCCACTCTTTCCTCACAAAAACAACGCACGGCATCACCCTTCGTATTTTAACTCTCTTCCTCACCCAAACAACAATCACAAACAATAGGGCAAGGAAAATAGATGAAATTGAAATAATAATCCCGGCAAGGGAACAATAATTCAACAACAAGTCTCGGCAAGGGACAACATCAAAACAATAACTAAATCCCGGCAAGGGAGATAACAATTAAAGCAACAAAATCCCGGCAAGGGGGGCAACATAATGATCTCTTCTCTTTCTCACTTTTACTTCACAATTCACTTCACAACTTGAGCCAATGCTCTAAAGGTTCAATTATCACTTATACCTTCACAATTCATTATACAACTTGAGCCAATGCTCCTCAATGTTCATAGGTCACAATTCCTTCCACAAACTTTACACAACAAATAGAAACCATCACCAAGGCATGAAAGATACAACGAAGTCATGATAATCACAATGTAAGACTCACGGGCATGCTAGACACCAACGTATAGATACTCGTCACCATGCCTATACGTCGTACTCAACAGTTACCACATAGCAAATAGGACTCGACTCCTAATCCCGCAAGCTAAGGTTAGACCAAACACTTACCTCGATGCCAAGAATACAATTCACATTCCAATTATCGTTTTACCCCTTGATTCCACCACCAATTCGCTCGTATCTAGTCACAAGTTATTTAATTACATCAATAAACGCTAAATGATTCAACCCCAATGCATGAAAATGAGTTTTCCAAAGGTTCACCCACAAAGTCAAAAATTGCCCCCGGGCCCATATGGTCAAAACCTGAGGTTCGAACCAAAACCCGATTACTCATTCCCCCACGAACCCAAATATATAATTTGTTTTGAAATCGGACCTCAAATCGAGGTCCAAATCCCCAATTTTTGAAAAACCTAGGTTCTACACAAAACACCCAATTTCCCCCATGAAAATCATAGATTTTGAGTTGAAATCATGTTAAAAGATGTTAATGATTGAAGGAAATGAGTTAAAATTAACTTACAATCGATCTTTGGAGACGAAGAAGCCTTTGAAAAATCGCTCTAGAGTGTTTATGTTTTGAGAGGATATGAAAATGGGTTAAAAATTCGTCTAAGTATAAAAGTTGCAGGTTGCATATGTGGGAAATGCGAACACGACCTCTGCTAAGTTGGGAATTGCAAAGGGGGGGCACGCATTTGCGACCTGGGAATTGCGAACCATATCGCATTTGCGATCACAGGCCCAAATTGGGAAGTTTCGCATTTGCGAAGATAGTCTCGCATTTGCGAGATGGAGCTGGCCTGGGCTTCTTTCGCAATTGCGACAAGCCTCTCGCATGTGCGATATCGCATTTGCGAGCCAGGCTTCCCAAATGCGAAGCTTGCAGGCCTGCTATGCATAGCTGAAAAATCTACAATTTTCTAAGTAATACACCCCGTGGCCTATCCAAACTCACCCGAGCCCTCGGGGCTCCAAACCAAACATGCACTCCAACCTAAAAACATCTTACGAACTCGCTCGTACATTCAAATCACTAAAATAACATCAACAACTATGAATTTAGCATCAAAATCATGAAATTTCCTTAAGAACTTCAAATTTCCAATTTTCTCAAAAATGATCCGATTCACGTCGTTTCAGGTCCGTTCCTTACCAAACTTCACAGAATTATTTTAAATCACATATAAGACTTGTACCGGGCGCTGGAACCAAAATATGGGTCTGATACCATCAAGTTCTAATCGCAATTCATTTCCAAATCTCATAAATAATTTCAGAAAATAAATTTCTTTAAAAATTCATTTCTCGGGCTTGGGACCTCGGAATTCGATTCCGGGCATATGTCCAAGTCCCATATTTTCCTACGGACCCTTCGGGACCGTTAAATCATGTGTCCAGGTCCGTTTACCCAAAATATTGACCGAAGCCGAATTAATTCATTTTATAGTCAAAATTTATCATTTTTCACAAATTTTCACATAATAGCTTTCCGGTTACGTGCCCGGACTGTGCACGCAAATCGAGGTGATACTAAAAGAGTTTTTTAAGGCCTTATAATGTAGAATTTTCTTTTAAAACAAGTGATGACCTTTTGGGTCATCACACCTGAGGGTTATGCGTCGAATCTTGGAAAAAAAGTAGATATGGAGGTAGGGAAGTTAAGCCATTTGAAAAGTCATGACTGTCATGTTTGATGGAGACCTTAGTGCCTATTGTATTTTGTGGTTTGCCTTAAAGAATCTGGAAACTCATCACAGAGATTAGTTTGTTTTTCAAAGATTTGTGTTTTACCACATTAAGGGAAGAAAACCTACTCTAGATGGATCAGAACATTCGTGTAACTTCTAGTAAGATGGAAAAGATATTTCCATGTGATTTTTTTGTTGTGATGGAACACCTTACAATCCACCTTGTATACGAGGAATGACTTGGAGGGCTTGTTCAATGCAGATGTATGTATCCCTTTGAGAGGTAATATTATAAGTTTGATGTAATTTTTTGTTTTATTTGAATGTTCTTGGCTAACATGACATTATGTAGGACAATTGACAAATGCAAACAATTTGTTAAGCAGAGTAATAGGATTGAAGGATCTATATGCGAAGCTTATCTTGCAAAGGAAACTGCTTATTTTTGTTCTTATTATTTTGAGAGTAACGTGCCATGTTCTAGGAATAGGCACACAGTCAAATGTGTGAATGATCCATTATATCTGTCAATGTCCATATTCAATCAACCAGGCCAATGTTTTAAGGATGTTAGAAAGAGAAGTTTGAGTGATATGGAGTACAAGTCAGCTACACTTCATGTGTTGCTAAATTGTCCCGAAGTTGTACCATTTCTCAAGTAAGTATTGATTTATTAGTTATCAAAATATAAAATTTACTGTGATTACATCTCGATGCAACTACTAAAAATATTTGATGTGTCACAGTCACTTCGTGGGTCAATTTGGCCATGATGTTGTATATACGAGATTTGATACGTGGTTCAAACAATTTGTAAGTTTATCCTGATAATGTTCTAACGCTATGTAGGTAAATAATGTTTGTAAGTTATGCTAGCTTATGAATTTTTTTTAACACCATGTCGGTGAATTATCAAAATAATGGTGTAAATCAATTTTTGATAGATATATCTTGGGGATCTGGGCGTCTGGTCACAACAATGTCTAAGTACGTAGTGAATGGTTATAAGTTTCATACAGAGGATTGCTCTAAAAATAAAAATAGCAACAACAGTGGGGTGTGGGTTCAAGGTGGTGATGGCAACCAAGTTGGAGATATTGATTATTATGGTGTGCTCAAAGAAATAATAGAACTAGAATATACATGTTGGCCATATAAGAAATTGATACTCTTTAGATGCAAGTGGTTTGACCCAAATCCAATAAGAGGTACAAGAATACACAACCAATATAACATAATTGAGGTTAATCATACGAGGGAGTATGATCGATATGATCCTTTCATAATTGCACATAATGTTAGGCAAGTGTATTATGCTCCTTATCCATTACGGCGGAATAAGTTCGATTGGTGGGTTGTAATAAAAACTAAGCCTGTAGGCAGGGTAGAAGTCGAAAATTTGTTAGATGTTGCATATCAAAACAATATCTCTAGTATTCACCAAATAGTGGATGATCAGCTAGAAAATGATTTGGAACATCCTGAACACATATTGGAAGAAGTTGATATAAATGAAGTAACAATTATAGAAAATGAGGATGAAAATCAACTAATGAAGCTCAAACAAGTGAGGACAAAGAATTCTTGGATGGGGAACAATACATCGATGAGCTTTAAAAGTTGGTTTTTTAAATAACTCTCGTTTTATAGCTAGTTTCTTATATGTTTCAATCTAAATATGTATTATATTATGCAGATGGCAGGCAAGGGTCAAGGTAACAATAACCCTACTGGTTCTCGGGGTTAAGAAAAGGCTAGGAAGGGAAAGAGGAGGGTAGAAATAATACTCCATCTGCTCCACCCTCTTCAAAGATGATGTAACGACCCGATTGGTCGCTTTGAGAATTTGCACTTTGCTCTCCAATTCTCGGGCATGACTAGCCACGTGTGATATATTATGACTTATGTAAATCGTCTATTTTGGTTTTCAGGATAATCGAAACAGATTTGGAAGAGCAATTCTCAGGTTGAAGCTTTAAATTTGAAAGGTTTGACCGAGTATTGACTTATTAGTATATGATCTCGAATTTGAATTTTTATGATTTGTTAGCTCCGTTAGGTGATTTGGGACTTAGGAGCATGATCTAAATGTATTTTGGAGGTCCGTGGAAGGTTTAGGCTTGAATTAGCGAAATTAAATATTTGGCATCATCGGTTGGTAGTGGAAATTTTGATATCGGGGTTGGAATAGAATTCCGGAAATCAGAGTAGGTACGTTGTGTTATTTGTGACGTATGTGCAAAATTTCAGGTCATTCGAATGAGGTTTGATAGATATTTTGATCGAAAGCGGAATTTGGAAGTTTTGGAATTCTTAGGCTTGAATCTGAGGGTGATTTGATGTTTTGGTGTTGTTTTGGGTGTTCTGAAGGTGGGAATAAGTTTGAAGGGTGATATGTTACTTGTTTGTATTTTTGGTTGAGGTGGCCTCGGAATGATTTCGGAAAGTTTTCGGGAAGGTTGAACTTGAGAAATTGCAGCTGATGTTGTTGCTTCTATCATATCCGCACCTGCGGATTGGGGACCGCAGGTGCGAGCTCCATAGGAGCGGAAGAGAGGCACAGGTGTGGTGGAGGAACGCAGGTGCGGCTTGGTAACCGCATCTGCGATGCCGCAGGAGCGGTGAGGCGACCACAGATGCGAGGCCTGGTGAGATAAGTGAAATCCGCAGAAGCGAATGTTTTTCCGCAGAAGCGGAAGCGCAGGTGCGCTTATGGGATCGCAGGTGCGAAAGTGCTGGGCAGAATGTATAAAAAGGCCCCTTCACGATTTTAAGTCATTTGTTCATCATTTTTGTGTGATTTTGGAGCTCCAGGCTATGAGTTTAAGTGGGAATCAAGTGTTGACAGAGAGGTAAGCTACTTGAGCTTTGTATTTTGTGTTTATGATGATTATTTCAGTGTTTAATCATGAAAATTAGTGGAAAAAATTAGAGAAAGAGTTGGGAGATTAGAGCTTGAAATTGGAGAGTTAAATTGGGGATTTGAGGAGCCATTTGAGGTCCGATTTTGATGATCTTGATATGTATCGTGGGATGATGAGGATTCCATTGATATGATTTTTATCAGATTCCGAGACGTGGGCCCAGGGGTCGGGTTTGACCAATTTCGGGATTTTTGATGTAAATTGATTATTTTCGTGTGGGCTTTGTTCCCTTAGCGTATATTAATGTTATGATTCTGATTTTGGATAGATTCGTGGCGATTTGAGGCCGAGTCGAGAGGCAAAGGCGTCGCGGAGTAGGATTTTTGTCCAGCGTGAGATAAGTAATGATTGTAAATGTTGTCCTGAGGGTATGAAACCCCAGATTTCACATCGTTGTGCTACTTTGAGGTGACGCACTCGCTAGATGACGAGCGTGAGGTCGTGCTACCATTGGGAATTGTGACTTTGGTCCGTCCGTACGACTGTTAAGTAGCGTATTTGATTGGAAAATGTTTGATATCATTGTGTTTTAGAAAGTATTGCTATGTTTTGGGCGGAATGCCATATTTGGGCCTCGTGCCAACAGTTTGGACCCTTATGGGGCTTTTTACTACTATTCCTCACTATTTTGACTTAATAATTATACTCAGTCATGTTGTGTTTTACTGATTTCATAACTCAGCCTTATTTACTTAGTTTTGATACTATAAATGATATTTTAGGCTGAACGCCCTATTTTACTGATAGTTCGAGTGGCTTGTGAGGTTGATGACTAAGAGAGGCTGAGGGCCTAATTGTGAGGTTGATGGCGGAGAGAGGCCAAGGGACTGATTGTGAGGTTGATGATTGAGAGAGGCCGAGGGCTTGATTGTGAGATTGATGACTGAGTGAGAGGCCGATGGCTTGGTTGTGAGGATTATATATTTATGGATGGGGCTGCACGCCACAATATATATGGATCAGACTGCACGTCGCAGCGATATAGCGCTTGGGCATTAGGAGCTCCTCCGGAGTCTGCACACCCCTAGTGAGCGCAATCGACTATATATATGGATCGGGCTGCATGCCGCAACGATATCTAGATCGGGTTGCACGCCGCAGCGATTATTATAAGGTACTTATTGAGCGTGAGTGCTGATTGATGAGAGCCGAATGACTGAGAGGCTGCCTGAAGGGCTATATATATATATACACAAGTGATACTTTACCCGAGGGGCTTATTTTTATGATTATTATTTTCATTCCTCTTTATAATGAGCATATGTTGCACATGCTGACCAATTGTTTTAAACAACTTTCACTGAAACTGGAGTTTCAAAAGATGTTCGGAATTTAATTGCTGATTTGATTTTGAAATTTTCACTGAGATTTACATGTTATGAGATATATAAATGATTGCCCGAGGGGCTGTTTATGACTATGTTACCCGAGGGGCTATTTATAATTTATGTTGCCTGAGGGGCTGTATTCGAGTGAGTTTTGCCCGAGAGGCTATCCACCATTTTACTCACTATTTCATCACTTGTTTTGAAAACCGCTGAAAGATGTTTTAAGTGGAGTTTTACACAACTTCAAATGATTTCCACCGAAAACTGAAATTTTGATGAAATGATTTGATTTATACACTGTTATGGAAGCACAATGTACTTACTATGGTGTTATGATGTGGATTTACGTGATTTCTTACCACTTAGTCTTCATTTACTTTTATTACTTACTGAGTTGGCGTACTCACATTACTCCCTGCACCTTGTGTGCAGATTCAGGTATTTCTGAGCTCGGTGGCAGGTTCATCGGAGTTAGCAAGGTAGCTGCCTAGCGATCGCAGCCCTGCTTTTCTCCCTCCTTATTCTCCCTTAATGTATTCTTTGATTTTTTCCGGCCATATTGGTCTTGATATTGTTAGACAGTTGTAGTATATGTTCATGACTAGTGACACCCCAATGTCAGGCTTTCTTTCCGCACTGTTGTTTTGTTTTAAACACTATATAAAGGTTTATTGTTAAAAATATTTGATTTTATCAATAGAATGGGAAATAGTGATTGGTTTTGGGTTTTTGTCGACTGGCCTAGTTCCATGATAGGCGCCATCACGATCAGAGGCGGAGTCAGGATTTTAAGTTTATGGGTTCTGAATTTATCTCGGAACCGATAGATCGTCTTAGTTACTGGGTTCACAATTAAATGTTTGTACATATTTAATGAATTTCTTAGTATAAATATAGTGTTTAAGCGAAAGTTCGGCCGAACCCGCACGTATAAAGCTAGCTCTGCCTCTGATCACGATCGGGTTGGTTTTGGGGTCGTGACAAGTTGGTATCAGAGCCTAGGTTACATAGGTCTCACAAGTCATGAGCAGGCTTAGTAGAGTCTCGCAGATTGGTACGGAGACATTTGTACTTATCCTTGGGAGGCTACAGAACCTTTAGGAAATTCCACATTCTTGAATTCTTATCGTGCGATCTTGATTCAGCTTGAAATGTAACTCTTGAAATTCCTTCCACGTGTTCATATGCGCACTTGAGCGCTCGGTATCAGCTGTGCATCGATGGCTTGTGATTCCATGATCGAGGGGCGAGATGAAATTTCTGTGTGTTGATGTTGGACCAGTCTAGAGGACTTGAGGTCGGGCTCTACTTGTATCTTAGGTACTGAGGTGTTGATTGTGTAAGCACGTGCTTTTGTATTTTTATGTTCGGTAGTGTCCCTATTAGTGGAAGTGATTATTGGATGGCTATGTGATGAGTATGATGTGACTGCGACATGTGTTCATATGAGTTGAATGTGACGAGAAGTGTCTGCTTGAGGATAGAAAGAACTATTTGGTGCTTGATTCCTATCTTGATTTAATGTATAGCCCCGAGTTATGGGCGTGTGGATCTTTTCATGTTGTCTAGTTGGGGAATGGAGTATATTTCATGTTACGATATGAGTCCAGACTTAGGAAGATAAGTGATTGCGTGATGTTTATGATGTGGAAGAATGTGAAGAGATGTCAATTTGAGGCAAAGCAGGTGAGTTATCTCCTACGAGGTGTTCTGAGGTTTGTGGGACCCCTATGTTGTTGGTTGGAAGTCCTCTTTACCAGTGAAATATAGGTGTGTTGTTGCAATTTTAATTTTGGGTCGCTTGAGAGAATGGGCTTGATTGTTACGATGGTGAATGCGAGATTTGCAGAAGATTTGAAGTACTAGATGGTCTGTGTTGCACGAGCTTATGAAGGATTGAGTTTAATCTCACTATGATATTATGGCAGTAATAGAGTATATGCATTATGAGTTATTGTGCATTTTGATCTATGGCTTTGAGCCAAGTGGGGGAGTCTGCTATTGATCAGTTGATTGTACGGTTATGTGCTATGTGATTCCAGTTTAGGGAATACTGGTCAATCAGTTATAGCTTACAGAGGTTGAGATCGAGGGTGACCCGAATAAAGGAAATTTTGGATAGGGATTGTGTTATGCTTTATGGGCGTATAAGAATTTATGGAATGACTTGAGTTGTTATTAGTGAAGGATGTAATGTACAGGAATTTATTTGGTTGCATTAAGGTGGGTTCTGTGGTGTCGGAGTGCTAATGGAGCACATGTCGTCCGGTCCGTTTGATCAGTCTAATTGAGGTTTGAGTAGAGTGGATGACTCTCGAAAATGGTTCTAATGGGTTCAAGATTTTACATGTAATAATTGGAGATTCTCAAGTTGTGTATTTGGCTAGAAACTGAGGTTTATATAGGAGGATGTCAGGACTTGTGGCATTCTGTATCATTATGAATTCTACATACCATTATCAGGAAGGAAAAGGCAATGCCTTTAGATTCGCAGAAGGTCTCTTTAGAGCGGGTATCTCGACTGTGGTACTTTTGGGGGTGCTTAAGAAGAATACGATAGTTTATGAGCCTTAGGGCGATGTGGTTTTATGCTAAAGTTCATGGGGCAAGTTTTAGTTAAGGATAGTGGTGTACTAGCAAGGAAACGTATCAATTTGAAGGTAATTTGGAAGGAACTCAGAGAATTAGGATAGCTTGGTAGTAGCTTAGAGCGGCATGGTAATGGATATGATCGGTTCTTGGGTGCTTATGATGTAGTGGGTTTCTACAGGTGTTTTGTGGCAATGCTCTTAGGTTTTGATGGCCTCCGTAGCTGGGTTGAGTTAGAGGAATTCAGTTCTGACGGTTTAGTCTTGTACAAATGGAATTCGGAGAGTTCTTGATGGTTTCTACCACAGTCAGAGATGTATATTTTCTACTGGCGTGAGGAGCATGAGATGTAAAGTGATTTTCTCCTAGATGGGATCAAATGGAAAGTCTTGGCTAGTTGAATACATGGTAGCTTGTGGCTCGGAATGGATTATGAAGTCCTCATATTTGACATAGGATGGCATGGTATATGCGGTATGTTGTGTAGGGTTGAGATTGCGTGTGTAAGTTATGGTTTAGTTTTGGAAGGAAGGTTATAAATTCTTATGCAGCATGGAGAGTTTCAGATGACTAGACAAATGAGATCACTGATTGGTGTGGCTTGATGAAGGTATACATTTCAGAAAGGGCAAAATATTTGAGTTATGGATACTTCATTGGTATGGTGGCACTCTCTTGTTAGATCGACTGCTGATATTCAAGTTCGCTTAGTAGCATAGAAGAACTATAGGAGTATCCCTCGTGGAATGATCGAGTATCAAATGTGTGTTAGATGTTCGGGCAGTGTAGCTGGGATCGGACATGGTGATTCGTGTGCTTTATGGATTGGGAGACTAAGAGCTTTCGTGAGTAGATGGTTTCGTGGTTGTGGAGTGTGAAAATGTAGCTAAGGTTAGTCAGAGGGTAGTATGTGTTGTGATTCAGTCACTGTGGACTTTCGGAGGGTTATTTATCTGTTATGGGTGACTAGAGTTGATTTGTGGTTCATTGCTAGGCCCAACATGGATATGTGTTCTGCACCGGGTTGGAATTGTTGACTCCAAACTACTATTGTTGAGAGATGTGCCATTCGATTGTTGTTGAGCTTATCCGTGTTCTGGATTGATATATGAGTTACTCTTCTGTGTTACGAGGAGTTGTTATTTGTTAGTTATATGCACATATGGTGCGGTTCCATTTGAGTTTTATAGCGGAATTTGAGCGAGACGGGTATTTGGGCGTTGCTTGATTTGTTGCGTATTGGATATGTTCTTTCGAACTGGTATGGCATTGCGTCATTTGCTTCTCCATGGTTATGGTGATTCACTTTTGGGTGTTAGGCATCAAATTATGCTTGGTTGATGATTTTGAGCATGGTGACTTGGGGTGTCTCATGTGAACCAGTGTTTGGATAGGGTCGCGCATTGCGGCGAAGTTATGTCGAGCTATGATCCTTCAAGTTAGATTCGTGTGTTCTGGTTCTACGATGTGTGACGGGTTCTCAGCATTGTGTTGTCGTGGTACTGGTGCCTGCGGTACAGCTCTCTTATTTGATTCACTTCCCATGATTTGAGTATATTTAGACTATTGCTTATTGGTGCACGGGTTGCACGGATTGTGGATTTAGATTGTATCGATGTGTAATGTCACTAAAGTGGTCGTGTTAGATGAGATGAGATCATTGGGTCCTAGAATAGATACTATCGGATTCGATTTTAGCATGTTGGAAGGATAATATTGGGATTCGGTTTAGAAATTACTATGATCCTTGCCAAAGGAGGGGGGCTTCATGAATGGTTGATCTGAGGAATGGTTATGACTTTTTGCGTGTTTCATTCATCGTTGGCAGTATGCGGAAGTTTGGAATGAGACTTTATTTGATAAGAGGTTTATTATCGATATCCAGTTGTTTTGAGCAACTGCTATGATTAGAAGTTATTGCTACGAGTATTTGAGTTATGTGGTATGTCATGTAATTGCATCTGAGGTTGCAGGTATGGTTTGTTACAGCTAGTTCGAACTTATTCAGTGTATAGATGGGAGATTCTGATCTTAAAGATGATTTTGGAAGTGGAAAATTGGTTCCAAGGTTTATGGGCTAGGATGGATTGTGGAATTTCAGTCATGTTGTGCTATCGGGCCCATATGGGATAGGGTGACGTGGGATCACCCCCGGGTATGTGCATGGTAAGGTTGTACATCGATTTATTGGCTTTTGGAACAGCTTTAGGCACGTTCGAGGACGAACGTATGTTTAAGTGCGGGATGATGTAACGACCTGATCGGTCGCTTTGAGCATTTGCACTTCGCTCGCCAGTTCTCGGGCATGACTAGCCTTGTGTGATGTATTATGACTTATGTAAATCGTCGGTTTTGGTTTTTAGGATAATCAGAACAGATTTGGAAGGGCAATTCTCAGGTTGAAGCTTTAAATTTTAAAGGTTTGACCGAGTTTTGACTCGTTAGTATATGATCTCGGATTTGGATTTTTATGATTCGGTTAGCTCCATTAGGTGATTTGGGACTTAGGAGAGTGATCGGAATATATTTTGGAGGTCTGTGGAAGGTTTAGGCTTGAATTGGCGAAAGTGAAAATTTGGCATCATCCGGTTAGTAGTGGAAATTTTGATATCGGAGTCAGAATGGAATTCCAAAAAATAGAGTAGGTCCGTTGTGTCATTTGTGACGTGTTTGCAAAATTTCAGGTCATTCGGACGAGGTTTGATGGATATTTTGATCGAAACGGAATTTGAAAGTTTTGGAATTCTTAGGCTTGAATCCGAGGCTGATTTGATGTTTCGATGTTGTTTTGGGTGTTCCGAAGGTTGGAATACGTTTGAATGGTGATATGTGACTTGTTTGTATTTTTGGTTGAGGTCCCGGGGGCCTCGGAATGATTTCGGATAGTTTTCGGGAAGGTTCAACTTGAGAAATTGCAGTTGATGTTGCTATTTTTGTCATATCCGCACCTGCGGATTGGGGACCGCAGGTGCGAGCTTCGCAGGAGCGGAAGAGAGGTGCAGGTGAGTGGAGGACCGCAGGTGCGGCTTGGTAACCGAATCTGCGATGACGTAGGTGCGGTGAGGCGACCGCAGATGCGAGGCCTGGTGAGATAAGTGAAATCCGCAGAAGCGGATGTTTTTCCGCAGAAGCGGAAGCGCAGGTGCGCTTATGGGATCGCAGGTGCGAAAGTGCTGGGCAGAATGTATAAAAAGGTCCTTTCACGATTTTCAGTCATTCGTTCATCATTTTTGTGCGATTTTGGAGCTCCAAGCTGTGCTTTCAAGTGGGAATCAAGTGTTGATAGAGAGGTAAGCTACTTGGGCTTTGTATCTTGTGTTTATGGTGATTATTTCAATGTTTAATCATGAAAATTAGTGGAGTAAATTAGAGAAAGAGTTGGGAGATTAGGGCTTAAAATTGGAGAGTTAAATTAGGGATTTGAGGAGCCATTTGAGGTCCGATTTTGATGATCTTGGTATGTATAGACTCGTGGGAGGATGAGGATTCAATTGATATGATTTTTATCGGATTCCGAGACGTGGGTCCGGGGTCGGGTTTGACCAATTTCGGGATTTTTGATGTAAATTAATTATTTTCACGTGGGCTTTGTTCCCTTAGCGTATATTGATGTTATGATTCTGATTTTGAAAAGATTCGCGGCGAGTTGAGGCCGAGTCGAGAGGTAAAGGCATCGCGGAGTAGGATTTTCGTCCGGTTTGAGATAAGTAATGATTGTAAATTCTGTCCTGAGGGTATGAAACCCCAGATTTCACATTGTTGTGCTACTTTGAGGTGACACACTCGCTAGATGACGAGCATGAGGTCGTGCACCATTGGGGATTGTGACTTGGTCTGTCCCATACGGTTGTTAAGTCGCGTATTTGATTGAAAACTGTTTGATTTCATTGTGTTTTAGAAAGTATTGCTATGTTTTGGGCGAAATGCCATATTTGGGCCTCGTGCCAACTGTTTTAGACCCTTATGGGGATTTTCACTATTATTCCTCACTGTTTTGACTTAATAATTGTACTCAGTCATGCTGTGTTTTACTAATTTCATAACTCAACCTTATTTACTCAGTTTTGATACTATAAATGATATTTTGGGTTGTACGCCCTATTTTACTAATAATCTGAGTGGCTTGTAAGGTTGAAGACTAAGAGAGGCCGAGGGCCTGATTGTGAGGTTGATGACTGAGAGAGAGGCCGAGGGCCTGGTTGTGAGGATTATATATTTATGGATCGGGCTGCACGCCGCAAATATATATATGGATAGGGTTGCACGCCGCAGCGATATATGGATCGGGATGCACGCCGCAACGATATGTTGGATCGGGTTGCACGTCGCAGCGATATAGCGTTTGGGCTGTAGGAGCCCCTCAAGAGCCTGCACACCCCCAGTGAGCGCAATCGACTATATATATTGATCGGGCTGCACGCCGCAGCGGTTATTATAAGGTACATATTGAGCGTGAGTGCTGAGTGTGAGCGCTGATTGATGAGAGCTGAGTCTTGAGTGACTGAGAGGCTGCCCAAAGGGCTATATATATATACATGAGTGATACTTTACCCGAGGGGCTTATTTTTATGAAATTACTGTTTTCACTCCTCTTTATATTGAGCCTCTGTTGCAAATGTTGAACAATTGTTTTATACAACTTTCATTGAAACTGGAGTTTTCAAAAGATGTTCGGAATTTAATTGCTGATTTGGCTTTGAAATTTTCACTAAGATTTACATGGTATGAGATGTATAAATGATTGCCCGAGGGGCTGTTTATGACTATGTTACCCGAGGGCTATTTATGATTTACGTTGCCCGAGGGGCTGTATTCGAGTGAGTTTTACCCGAGAGGCCAACTACGTTATCCACCATTTTACTCACTGTTTCATCACTTATTTTGAAAACCGCTGAAAGATGCTTTAAGTGGAGTTTTACACATCTTCAAATGATTTCCACCGAAAATTGAAATTTGACGAAATGATTTGATTTATACATTGTTATGGAAGCACACTCTACTTACTGTGGTGTTATGATGTGGATTCTATTGTTTCCTACTGCTCAGTCTTTATTTACTTTTATTACTTACTGAGTTGGTGTACTCACATTACTTCCTGTACCTTGTGTGTAGATTTAGGTATTTCTGAGCTTGGTGGCAGGTTCATCAAAGTTAGCAAGGTAGCTTCCTGGCGATCGCTGCTCTACTTTTCTCCCTCCTTGTTCCCCCTTAATGTATTCTTGTAATTTTCCCGGCCATATTGGTCTTGATGTTGTTAGACAGTTGTAGTAGATGCTTATGACTAGTGACATCCCGATGTCGGGCTTTCTTTCCGCACTATTATTTTGTTTTAAACACTATATAAAGGTTTATTGTTAAAAAGATTTGATTTTATCCTAAGAATGGGAAATACTTATTGGTTTTGGGTTTGTGTCGGCTGGCCTAGTTCCACAATAGGCGCCATCACGACCGGATTGGTTTTGGGGTCGTGACAGATGCCTATGCCTATGTCTTATTCTCCACCCCACGATTATACTGAGTTGTCATAGCATCACGAGCACTACACCTTCATGCATACACCAGGTCTTTCATCACAGGGCCATAGGACTATACGTCGGACATACAGTCCAGCTGCCTCACAACCACGTGGATCGCAGCTATCTGCATCGCATAGATCGCATCCATCCATGTCACTGCCACATGGATCACAGCCACTCGGGTCGCAGCCATCTGTATCACAGCCACTTGGGGTCCATCCAGCTATGTCGCAGTCACAAGGATCGCAGCTATCTTCATCATCGACTCCATCTATTTCAGGCCTTCGCCTGCGAGGTAGTAGCTCTGACCCCCTACACCGTCCACACATGCCTCTGATATACATGCTTCGGACGATGATGTTGATATGACAAGGAGGTGTATTATGATCAATATGGCAGGATCATCACACTCCCTGAGGGTGATGGGTAAGAGTTATTTGTTATTTTTGCGTTTATTGTTTTGTAAAGTTTTACTAAGATATTAATGTGTTTTTATTGTTAGATTGTAGGTTCATCCCGAGTAATAAGACTACGAGGATAATTACCAAAGCCATCAGAAAGCTTTATGATGTCCCTTATGCGACTTGGACTGATTTCTCATTCTTGCTGAAGGAGCAAATTTTCAATCATTTAAGGTATAAATGTTCTTTTAAGCTGTTTAATAATTTATATTTATGATATTTCCATATAATATTTAACTTTTGAAATACAGAGTAAGTGTGTATGGGAACACTGCTATAGCGCGGAAGTGGTTGCAAATTTTCATCACAAAGCTCGCAAGCGATTGTCGCATACTTTCTCCGAAGCTAGAAAGAAGAACAAGAAACCTGACTGGTTACTTCAAAATTTATGGGATGATTTGCAAAGGCAATGGCTTACCTCAAAGTTCTTAGAGAAGAGCGAAAAATGAAAGAAAGCTCGCGCATCTGAGAAGGAAGGCTCCTTGAACACTGGAGGTGCGATCAGCCTAGGGACAATAAAAAGAAGATTGGTACGTAATTGCTTAAGTTATTTTAATTTTCAAATTATATCTATTCTGTTTATTAGCTAAATTAATTTGTTTTCAGGAAAAGAAGTTGAGGCATCCAATGAACCATGATGAGTTATTCAAGGAGACGCATATTGTAAAGAAGAAGAAAGAGACGGATCAAGAAAGGTGGGTCGAGGACCGGGCCTTGACTGTATATGTAAGCTTTCACTTTTCTTTAATTATTTTAATTTATTTTTATATAAATTTTGAAATACGAATTCAATTTAAATTTTCGTATAGGGTAGCTACCAAACTAACGTAGAGGAATTCATCTGCACTCAGCCAGCTGGTGAATCGGGCGAGCCAACCCAACCTTCGGACGAGGATGCTGAATGAATATGGATGGAGTCTGTTGGCGGTCCAAAATGGGGGAAGGTATACGGGCTTCCTACTAAGAAATTCCATCGCTATAAGTGTGGAATGCAAGGAATAGGAACTTCCTCGCAAGTCGGGCAACTTAATGGGGAGAGCCTATCCGCTATGCGGGAGACTGTGACAAAGCTCACATCCGAGCTAGAAGCGGCCAAGGAAAGAGAAGGGTTAGAGATGCTCAGTTCCTTGGCATGCAAGCTCAGATCAGAACTTTCCCATCTACTGGAGCTTTTCCGTTGCCCCGATCTCGTGAGTCATTGCCAGAGGCTCGACTTGAACGTGAGCGTTCCTTCCGTCCTCCCCGTGATCGTTCCTCCCGTCCTCCACAAGACCCTTCTCGACACCGTCTTTTAGATGAAAGTTCATCAAACGGTGATGATGAAGTTGTACAAAACACTCCTTGACTTTTATATACTTTGAACTAGACAAATAGAACCGATTTTGAACTAGTTGTAATAAGTTGTAACTTGATTATGGATTTTTTAGTTCTATTGAACTTTAATTTGTTAGTTTTAATGTATTTATTGAATTGTGATATTTTTTTTGTTGTTGTTGTTGTGGTGGTGGTGGTGTTGTTGTTGTTGTTGTTGTGTTGTTGTGTTGTTATTTAGGGATTTTGGTATGCTGGCAGGTGGTGTAGCTGCCAAAACAGGCATTTTATGCCAAAATTAAAACCCAGAAAATCGACCAAAGTTGGTCGGTTTCTAATTACTGTTGATTAGCGACCAAGGTTGGTTGCTTAAGTTTTAAAAAAGAATAAAAATTAAAAATTACCTACCAAAGTTGATCGGTTAATGAACAAGGATTACCCAAATTTCAACTTTACCAACCAACTTTGGTCGGTATGGTTAAATTTTAATTTTTTTTAAAAAATATATATTTTATTTTACCGGCCAACTTTGGTCGCTAATTTTTAAATTTTAATAATTAATAAAATAACATAATTTAAATACACCGACCAACTTTGGTCGGTAAAATTAAATTATTAAAATATGTTACAGACCAAAGTTGGTCGGTATGTGCTTTAAATTGCACAGCTGGCGACCAACCTTGGTCGGTACACTAAAACGACCACCGATAGCGACCAAGCGTGTTTGGACGCGTTTTGATCGGTAATTTGCCAATACCGACCAACGTTGGTCTTTTTTTAGGTCGCTAATTACCAAATTTCTAGTAGTGTTAGTTGCAGCTATCACTTCTTTTTGAATTGCTTCCAATGCCTTCTTTTGATCATTTCCAGCATTTGCTTGATTCCTGCAACCTGCACTGCCTGCCTTAGCCACAGGTTTATATCTTGTCTTACTGCATTGATCCAACTGCATTCAACGAACAAGTGGTCCTTTGTTTCCAGTTTATCTTCATTACACAAATTACAGTTTATATTATCAACCTGTAATTGCATCCCAATCATCCTGTCTTTAGTTAGCAGCCTCCTAAGCGTTGCAAGTCAACCAATAAACCTGTGTTTAGGCTGTGCTACAGCTGTCCAAAATAAATCTGCAACCTTTAGTTTTTGTTGTCGACCAATTAAAGCAAGCTAGCTTTTAGTGATTGAGTATTTCCCTTCTGAAGTTAACGTATATCTGCCATGGGAGTATTATTCCTTCATCAGTTCTTTAATTGAGTTTATCTTTCTCCAATACTAACTACTATCTACAGGAGGTGTATGAGCCCATATGTCATGATCAGCTTTCATGCAGTAGCCAGCATTATACTGCAATAATATTGTATTTATACACAGTATAAACTACTTCATCTGAACTAAATGACCACATGACTACTTCTTTGCAACTAAGTTATTTATTGAATAACCTGGTAGAATTCTTTTTCGAGTGATTGGCAAAACTATTTTTGTGACTAAAAAGTCACTTAACTTTAACCTGAGTATCACGAATGTTATCAAGCTACTTTTTAAAACTAAACAGTCAATTGATTTTACCTAGGCATCACATAGTAGTAACGTGAAAATTATAAAAATAGTGTTAATCTTCCGTCAACTACAAAAAACTAGTAATGTGAAAGACAACTGTTTCTGCTGCAACCAAAGCCAACTTTTGTGATAAGATAGTTTCCCCATTATATTGAAAACGCGTAACGTAAAACGCTGCAACTAGAGCCTGTTCATGTAATAAGATAGTGTCACCACTCACTACAATTGAAAACTTGTATGTGAAAGGCAACTGCCAACCGGATCATGTTTTGCATTGATTAAACACAGTTATACATATATTTTATATGGATTATACTTATGTTATACATTCGCTAGCTATTTTTAGTTTAAGAGGTTAGATGAGCGATTATTTAAGTTAATTCTTGCTGAAAATTTAATATGTGAAAGGCAGCTAGCCCAATGCAACTAGAGTCGGTTCATGTAATAAAATAGCGACACCACTCGGCTATTTTTTTCTATTAGAAACTAATAATGTGAAAGGCAGTTGGTCCATTGACTTTATAATGATAATACACTTAGTATGAAATGATGTGATGTCAATTATTTCAACTTGACAATCCAATTATGCACCTCTCTTCATTGACTTGATGAATAGTCAAATCTGCACCTACTATTATGCCAAACTCATTTTCTGATCAAAATTCCTCTCCATCTTTAGACATTATCGATAGTCAACTTCCGCTTAATTTATTATATGCAAAAGTTATTTTATAATCAACCCACCTTCCCATCAATAGGCAATTGGGAGGAGCTTTAAAGGCATAAGTTTGAGGTTATTTGCAAAAGTTACGTTTGCAGTAGGCAAAATGCTCTTAATGATTTTTTGAATCCTAATCTCATTCCTCTTATTCTTCAGGATCACAAACAAGGAAAAAAGAAGAAGCCAAACCAAAGAGGTAACTTTATGCATTTCTCAATATTCTATGCTTCGCACAAAAAATTGTTGGGCTAAACCATCTCAAAGACATAGTCATTGTTTACTTTTTCTAGCCATATGTATAGATTATACATCGATTATACACGATTATAGACATACTGAACATAAATTATATATATATATTATACCTTTGCCGGCTATTTTTAGTTTAAGCGATTAAGTAGACGGCAAATCGGGTTATCTTTTAACATCATGTAATAATATCCGTTTGAGTCAAACTCATATCATTTTCTACAAAAGGCCTCATACATTAAAAGTATCCTTACACCTTACACTGTTTTAGGCCAAGCTCCCTCTGTTTTTATGTTGAAGTCATAACCCCCCATAAGGTGGGATGATCTAAAATGAAGATAACATGTATGATCCAAATTGAAATGAAAATGTAATTTTGAGATATGGAAAAAGATAGTGTACACCAACTTCCTTTTTCCATTGATGTCCAAACTCTTGATTTAGCTCTTTCACATTAGTAAATTTTAAATTTTAAAATCTTGTGATCAACCAGGAAGCTTTGTAGATAAATTTTAGTGTGTACTATTATAATTTTTAAATATTTCTTTTCATCAACGTGTAGTAACAACGAATATGAATTGAGAAAAAGAGTTTGATACAGTACCGTTGATTAAAAATTCTCTCTCTCTTTGTTGTTGAATTACAGTTTGAAGAAAATTACCTAATTAAAGGTTGAGTTAGACCGAATATTTATTTCTTTAACAGAAATGGTTTGTGTGGTTAATTTCTCGAGTAACTTTGAGTATAAGAGTGTTAAAAATTATCACTCTATAGCATACTTGAGACAGTTTCTCCTTTTCTTCTCTCAAAAAAATGTCTACTAGCTAGTCCCTCAAAATAAATGAACAGTGTATATAGATTATGAGACATGGGTTATAAAGCTTATGTGTTTTCAATTACTTAAAAAGTCGACCCTTCCTGATAATCTTTTAAAAACATTTTGTTGAACGAATTAGTTCGTTCAATCTAAGAATTAAAATTTCTAACAGGATAACGTACAAGACATCTAGGTTTCTTTTCATAAGAAGAAATAACACGAGATTTCATTTTTTCAATCAAATTCTGCAATGCATTGGATTAATAATAACAGCCATCTATGAGTTGAAATTAATTTTTTTTATGCCACGCCATTTTAAACCAATATCTGTTGCTTGCACGAATTACAGTTGAAGAAAGTAATTAAAAGAGGGATGGCACACTCTATTGAGATTACCCCAATTGATCACCGAACTCCGCTGCTTCGTCAAGCAACAAAAGATGATGAGGTCTCTCTCTCTTTCTTAACACAAACTTTCCTTCTATTTATTTATTGTATTTTTGTACAAAAAGAAACAAGGTAGCAAGCATGAATAGTCACTTGTTAATAATTATATTTTTTTTAATATATACATTAAGTCATTAAAAGCAAAAATAATAAAACGTCAAGTTTGATCAAGCTTCTTTATTAAGATTCAATTGTTTTATTTTCCTTTTACTCTTTTGGTTTCCACTAATGATGTTTGAAACTTCATTACGATTCACTATTCGTTTTTGTATTCCTTCACGATAATTACTTGCTAGAAATTTATAGAAAATAATAAGCATATAAATATTACTACGACATTTTAAAAAAATGGAATTCAGCCCGAAAGTCCTGTCACGATAGATGAACAAATTCCACTACTACTCCATCAAACTCCTCTAATTATTGATGCTGAAAAGGATGAGGTATGTGCTTACAAATTAAAGTAAGAATATAGATCACTTAACCATTATTAATTAAGGGTACATATTTGGTAGCAAGGAACATGATTTCTTGGAAAATAAGGAAAACCACTTGGACAATATTTACTTAGTATTTTCGGCTCACTGCTCAGTATTTGGTTAGTTTAATTTCATATGTTGATAATTTTCTGTCTTTTCCCTGAATTAAGAAAGGAAAAATCTTCAGTCTTTAGAGTTTTGTTTTGTCTGATCATTATATTAGTGACAATTTATGTGGAAAAAAAGAAGATAAAAAGTGACTCTTTTCCACTAATTACAGATAAAAGAAGGGGAGAAAGTGGGTCATTTAATCGAGACTAATAAAAGAGATGGTCAAGATCGACCAGGTTTTCAAACAAGTAAATCTGCAAATAAAATCTTAGATGAAATATATAAGGATTTGGACAATTTGGCTATCAGGTCCACCACCATATTCAAAGTAAATGTGGGGTTACGTGAATCAAATCCAGATGCTTATACACCAAAAATGATCTCCATTGGTCCTTACCATAAAAAAAATCAAGAACTTCACTCAATGGAAAAGTACAAATTGTTATACCTACAACGGTTTCTCCGGCGGAAAGAGGGGCTTAACGTGGAAAGTTGCATCAGAGAATTGGAGGAACTGAAAGATGAAGCATTAATGTGTTATGATGACATAAAGGACCTTATCGATAGTGACAACAACACTGGTGAATTTTTGAAAATGTTGTTGTTTGATGGTTGTTTTTTGGTTGAGTTTATTCGAGAGGTTATTGGAATAAAACCAACAGGAGAAGACATGATTATCCTTGGAGGTTGCCTTGATGACCAAGTACGTCGTGACTTGTTGTTATTAGAAAACCAACTTCCCTTTTTTGTCCTTACCAAACTTCATGACATGACTAAAGATGAAATTTATGACATACCATTCACAAAAATGGTGAAGTGGATTTTTTTTCATGATTTACCGAAGCTGACCCCTGCATCCTTTAATGAGAGTGCAGGTAATGCCGCAGAAATCAAACATTTACTTCAAGTAATACACATGTCATGTCACCCTTCAGAGATGAAAACTAATAAGCTAACTGGGAATATTAGCAAGGAAGCAGAACATTCCAGGAAAAACTTATGTTGTAATCTTTTGCAAAGAGTTAGGCCGAAAGAAATGCCAAAAGATAAGGACAACCTGACATGGCAAGACAACATGCCAAATGCTACAGAGCTTTGCGAAGCTGGAGTTGGATTTTCAAAAGTTGGAAATATTTATGCTTGCTTGGCGGAAGATAACCTTGGAGATAGCACAAGTTTATTTGATATTGGATTTGAGAATGGATTGATGACAATTCCTTGTTTTAAAGTCACCGATAATACAGAGACCCTCCTGAGAAATTTTATAGCTTACGAGCAACATTCACCTGATATAGATCCTAAATATTTCAGTGAATTTGCAGTTTTCATGGATCATCTTATCGACTCGGAAAAAGATGTCACTCTGCTTCGCCTAAAAGGAATTATCGCGAATGACATAGGAGAGGACAAAGAAGTGGCTAACTTATTTAATAACATTGGGAAGGGGGTCGGTATTTCATCAGACTTCCATTACAAAGAAGTATGTGGAAAAGCAGTGCAACATTGTGAACAACCATGGAACAGAATGAAGGCAAGTTTGAGGCGCAATTATTTTCATAGTCCGTGGGCAGGAGTTTCAACTGTGGCGGCCGTCATACTCCTCTTACTCACAGTTACACAGACAGTTTTATCTTTCATAAGTGTTCTTAAGTAGAGAACTTAATTATGGCCTATGGTTGTTTGGTTTTGTTAATCTTTCTAGTATGCTTTTCCTCACTACTATTTGTGCTTTGATGTGCTTAATATTGTATCCACCCAGTAATGGATTATAGATAGCATCTGAAGTCAGAGTCTGAAGAAGCCATCACTGACTTACATTCATGTACTCACTGAAGACAACTTCAATTTCTGCTTCATGGGATTCTTAAATCATCAAAGTATCTTTAAATGTTTTTTGCAATTAATCTCTGAAACTAAACACCAGCATATTCTATGAGGAATCCTCCAAGTTTGCAACTCATCATCATTAAATAGAGGTGGAGTGAAAAATGAAGAACCAAACAAGATTTTCATCTGAATTATAAGAGCTTAGGTAGATGATAAGCAAGCCAGTAAATGTAAATGCAACAACATGACTGACATTCAAATTTCTTCAAGAGTCAAGTGCCTGCAAGACTCTGCTTCCAATAATACATATCTTTAACTTAAAGTAGAAAATGCAAGATAAACATCAAAATCATGAATTAAGAGAAGTCTTTTTCGGTAAAGTTATGCAAAAACCAAAGCTACAAGACAAATTTCTGAACCTGCTAAGCCTCCGAAACTAGGAATTTCTCATGTCTATCTGGTGGAATACACCATTGCTCTCCTGTATAAGGAAGGATTGCTAGAATGATTTAAGAGTATGCATCTGTTCAAGGCTAGGTCTATCGGAAACAGCCTCTCTACCCTCTCCCTGCTAGAATGATTTAAGAGTATGCATCTGTTCAAGGCTAGGTCTATCGGAAACAGCCTCTCTACCCTCTCCCCCTTCTCGGGGTAAGGGTAAGGTCTGCATACATGCTACCCTCCCAGACTCCACTAGTGAGATTTTACTGGGTTGTTGTTGTTGCATCTGTTCAAACCTTAGGATTTAGTTATTGGATGCTTTTAAGATGAGCATTGATGCACAAATTTTCTGGACAAGTAGCCAAGTTTAATTGTTGCAAAATATACTAATCCTCAAAAGAACTTAATGGTGCATGAGTCTACCATCAAATGCCAGCTGCATTTGATGAAGAACTAAAACGCCTCTGCATGATAATATGCAGCTCCATTTCAATGCATGTCAAATCATGCTAACCTTTTCCATTGATCAATTAATTTACATATGTACTGTGAATACACGTTCAAGAAAAGAAAAATAAATGATGAAGCACAGAGAGGTTGTGCATAAAATGATCAAATATAAAAGCTTTAAGTTTTCCAAGGCTTGACCAGAATCAATAAATGGCTAACCAAACCGACCATTTACACTTCAAATTGAGATCAATGTAAGCTTGACAAGATAAAAGAACGCAATGAATAATCAAGAAAAGTGTTACGATAAAAATCAAAATATGGTGGATGTCTACTCTTCCTCCATGATCTTTCTTTCAAATGGTTAATGACATATTTAATGACATATTTTCTATGTTCAATGACATATTCCATGACATATTTTCTTCACTTTTTATGCCTATATAAAGGCTTTGTAATAGATAAAAAAATACACACAATTTAAGAAGAAAAACTCTTCTTTTCTCTCTATCTCTATTTCTTGTTCATGTTTTACTAAATTGTCTTTATTTCTTGTTCATGTTTTACTAAATTGCTTTTATTTCATAACACGTTATCAGCACGAGTCTCTAACCAATTGTATATATATATCTACAAAAAATTTCCTACATCCAGAAAGATTACAATTAGAAGTCATACATATCATCACATGGTTAAATGTAAAGAGAAACTACATATGGTAAGTAATGAAATGTAAGAAGGTATGATTATCTTATACTTGTCATTCCTTTAAAATCTCATATGCACACAACTTCGTACTACACCTGTATTGCATAAGCACATATTAATATTACATCTTTTATATCACATGAATGGAATAAAATTTTCGAAGTTCTATATGTTAAAATCATAGTAGCAGTTAATTGTTGATATGATGCATGTCATGGTAACCATGGATATTTTATATAAATTGTCTTATGCATATTTATGTGTTAACTATATTCAATCTGTCCTGCCGCTTTTAACATTTTCTTTTACTTGGATGAATATTTTTTTCCTTTTGGATAGTACCAAAAAAAGGAATAAAAAATAAAATAAAATTGGTCATACTGATTAAAAGCATAAATCATCTTGAAGAAAACAAGAAATACTTCACATCTTTATCTAGGTTGATTAATTACTTCTTTGAAGTTTGGAAAACAAACCAACTATTGAGAAAGTATACTTCATAATTTATGGTCGTATCATTTGAAAGCAAACAATGATTAGTATGACTACTAGAAGAGGTATTTTTGAGTACCCATGACCTACTTGATATTTGCTACTGATTTACCATTTTTAAGTATTTTATATGAATGATGCACAAGCTACAACTGGTAAGTTGTTACCTATAATGTCACTTTTCAGGTAATATAAATGTTGAACTTATGTATTAGTACTATATATGTGTTGTTACCTATATGGTGTACTTTTGATAAATTTATTCACCAATTGCTTGGTTGAATTGAGTGAAGGAAAGTCATGTCGTTAAATCAAATCCAATAGGTAGGGTATACCCCGAAAACAACAATATTTTTGAGAGAGACTCAATAAATATTATGACAATGATTTTATGATCCTTTTAAACTCTAATAGAATTTAGAAGAAATATTCTGACTACAAACAATTGTATTTCATATAGATGCTACAAATAATTAATAAAGCTTTACGCTGATTTGAGATTTGTACACTTATTTAAGAAAGCAAATTTGATTTGCTAAGTTGCAAATTAGTTGTGTATAACTTTCTTGGCATGTGATTGAAATTAAGGCTTGAGAATGAATCTCAATATTGTTTAGCCTATTATGTCATTAATTGAGGATAAGACATCGGGATCAAGCCCTGATGCTCCATAATGATAAGAGTTGGGTTTGAGTCCCAATTTATTATGGCCTAACATGCCTTTATATTGGTAAAACATTGGGTTTGAGTCCCAATGTACCATAATGATGATATAATGATGACTAAAGAAAAGTAATATATTTTTCATGAAAAGGCATAAAAATTGTCCCACTTGATTTGCTCCATTCTTGAAGTGAATGTGATAACAATGCATAACAAGTTTCAATGAAGACAAGTGGTTGAACAATGAACGTGGGCGTTCCAAATATCAAAATAATAATAATCATCACTATGATTATAAAAGGAGAACAATAAGGGTTCTCAAAATAGTCCTTCAAAATGTGAAGGCAATGCTTACCATCAAATTGGTATGAAAATAATAAAGCACGTCGCTGATTATGATTCATTCCTTGAAGAGAATGTGACTTGTGATAAGCATTGAGAATGCAAACCCATTCCTAAAGTTGAATGCGGCAATATGTGATAAAAGCAATGAATAAAGACATGCAATTCATGATTATATGAATATCACACAACTCACCTCTAAGGGAGGTTTGAGTAAAATAAAGAGAATAAATATTCTTGTGTGGTTACATGAATATGTCATTGGTCGCGTACATGTGATATGCCAAATATTATTTTGTCATGCCTTATAAAAGTTATTAAAGGCAAAGTTAAAGCAAGAAATGATTTTGCTTATGATGATTTTGACCATGACAATTTATTATGATATAATTTTCTCCGTGAAGGAGACATTTACCATATGAATGGTATGATAAAAGATCTTGTAGTACAAAAGTTGTTAAGAACTCCGGAAAAACTAATTTGTTACTACCCGGATGAATAAACTTATTCATGACATTGATATTGTAAAGTCTCAAAAGAAACTTTTTGAGTTTCAACTATATAAGTCAAAGTGATTGGCATATTGAGACTATAAATGAAAGGAAGATTGAATATCTTCATATTTCTATAATCATACCGGGTAAATATGAAAGGTTACCCGATCCTCTTTCTATTTGTACTACACAAATATAAGCATGATGTTGGAATCATATGCCACCAGTAAACTAGAGGTTTACTAAAACAAATATTAATTGGCATGACCGGTTGGCCATCTCGGTTCAATTATGATGCGAAAAATTAATTAAGAATTACATTGACATATATTGAAGAATAGAAGATTCTTCAAGAATTCTCTTGTGCTGCTTATTCTCATGATATATCAGTTAAAGGTTGGGATTGAATCCTTTGATTTCTGGAAGGAATAAAAGGTGATATATATATGGGCCCAGTCACCTGCCATGTGGACCGTTTACTATTATATGATTTTAATAGATGCATCTATTTTATGGTCACATGTGCATTTGTTATCAACTTGCAGTTTGGTTTTTGCAAGATTGCTTGCTCAAATTATTAGAGCACAATTCCAGAATATAAATTATGATGATTTATCTTAATAATACTGGTTTAAATCCAAGTTGGTTTAGCAGAAATTGTATGCCTCCAATTATAGCTAAATCATTGGTTATGAGAACAAAACTCCCAAAACGAAATTTGGTATGAGATTTATTATTTAATATACAGCAGCACTTGTACGCATCTAGCCAAGTTATAAAAATTTCTCCCTATCACAATCGGTTCAGGGTCAGGAACCAAATAATTTCTATATAGAAATATGGATGTGCTATATGATTTAATTATGCCACCAAAATGCACAAAGATGAGTTCCCAAAGATGGTTGGGAAATGTGTTGGTGATCCCAACATTAGGGGGAGAAAATGGGCAGCTGAGAAAGTGATACGTGAAATGAATTATTATGAATACATATAGATCCTCGTACAAGAAAATATAAACTTGAAGTTCAAGTGATATTCATTTACAAATTATTGCCAGACGCATTTGCTGACCCAAAGCTAAATGTCATATTTCAGCTGCTAATGCTCCAAATAGAATAAAGTCCATGAGGGACAGAGTCTATGGCACACATGAAGTGTAACAGACCAATCGGTTCCAAAGATAAAACTCCTTGAAGAAAGAGAGGGGCAAATATTCAAAATGGTCATAATAAGGAGGCAAGTGCCCTAGAAGAGCACCACGACATAACACTTCATAAGACCTCATGGGAGAGGCTCAGGTACCTGAAAATAATGAAATAAAGAGATCTCAATAAGTTATGTCTTTATTGGGTAATAATGGAACCGACATAAAATGATTGTCGATGATATTGTTAATATAATGTAGCGCTCAATATGATTAATATTGATGAGGATCTTGAGATCAAATCTGTCATGAAATTTGGACGGATAAAAGATTGGCCAAATAAAAAATACGCAATGAAATTGACTTCACTTGAAAAATGTGAAGTTGGACGGATAGTCCAACACCTGAAAGTATAAAGTCAATTGAGGTATAAATGTGTTCTTGTACGAAAGGTTCAAGTCGATAGACATAAAGACGACTTGTGGCACAAGAAAATTAGTAAATATCCTCACATTGAATATATGGAGACATGTTCTCTTATAGTGGATATAGTCACTTCAGGTTTTAATCTGGCAATATATGAAAAACTTGATATGCATATAGTGGATATCATTGAAAGATTTAAATTGTCTTGGAGCATATTAAGGTTTCCAAGAAATTTATTAAATAAAGCTTCAAAAATCCTTATACGGATTGAAACAATCAGGGCGCAAGTGGTATAATCGCCCGAGAGAGTACTTGTTGAAAGAAGGGTATAAGAATAATTCAATTTGCCCTTGTGTCCTTATAAAAGGATATGGATTTGAATTTGTTATAATCTCCATATATGTTGATGATTCAAATATCATTAGAACTCCCGGAGAGCTTCCTAAAGCAGTAGACTGTTTAAAGAAAGAATTTGAAATGAAAGATCTTGGAAAGACAAAATTTTGTCTTGGTCTACAAATTGAATATATGAAAGATAGAATTTTTGTCCTTCAATCAGCATACACTAAAAAGATTTTAAAGAGCTTCTATGTGGATAAAGCACATCCGTTAAGTACCCCGATGGTTGTGAGATTACTCGATATAAATAAAGATCCACTCCGACCTCATGAAAATAATGAAGAGCTTCTTGGTCCTAAAGTACCATATCTTAATGCAATTGGTGCGCTAATATATCTTTCTAACACTACAAGGCATGACATAACTTTTTCAGTTAATGTCTTAGCAAGATATAGCTCCGCTCAAGGAGAAATTGGAATGAAATCAAGCACATATTGCGTTATCTAAGGGGGATTACCAGTGTGGGCTTATTTTATGGCAATGATTGCAATACCGATCTTGTTGGTTATGTCGATGTGGAGTATTTATTTGACACACACAAGGCTTGATCTCAAACATGTTATGTGTTTACATGTGTGGCACTGTCATATCTTGGCGATCGACTAAGCAATCAATCGTGGCTACTTCTTCTAATCATGCTGAGATAATTGCTATTCATGAAGCAAGTCGAGAATGTGTATGGTTGAGGTCTACTATACATCTTATTCGAGACAAATGTGGTTTGAAGTGTGATAAACTACCCACAGTTTTGTATGAAGAAAATACAACATGCATAGCCCAATTAAAGGGAGGATTCATAAAGGAGTTAGGACAAAGCACATTTCACCTAAATTATTGTTCACACATGATCTTCAAAAGAATGGTGATATTAATGTGCAACGGATCCGTTCAAGTGATAATATGGCTGATTTTTTCACCAAATATCTGCCGGCATCAACCTTCAAGAAACTAGTGTACAAGATTGGGATACGAAGGCTCAACGATGTGAACGGATGATCTCATCAGGGGGAGTTAATACGCGTTGTACTCTTTTTCCCTTACAAAGTTTTGTCCCATTGGGTTTTCCTTGCAAGGTTTTTAACGAGGCAACCAAAAGGCGTAATTCTAAATATGTGTACTCTTTTTCCTTCATTAGGATTTTTTTTCCCATAGGTTTTTTTCCTAGTAAGGTTTTAACGAGGCACATTATTTATGGACATCCAAGGGGGAGTTTTATGATAAAAATCAAAATATGGTGGATGTCTACTCTTCCTCCATGATCTTTCTCTCAAATGGTTAATGACATATTCAATAACATATTTTCTATGTTCAATGACATATTCCATGACATATTTTCTTCATTTTTCATGCCTATATAAAGGTTTTGTAATAGATAGGAAAATACACACAATTTAAGAAGAAAATCTCTTCCTTTCTCTCTATCTCTATTTCTTGTTCATGTTTTACTAAATTGTCTTTATTTCTTGTTCATATTTTACTAAATTGCTTTTATTTCATAACAAAAAGTTATATATAGCGAATTTTTGAAATTGAGGTATAGATATAGAACATACCTCAAAATTTTTGAAATATGAGGCGTAATTGATTGATTCATCTATTTGTTTCACTCTAAATGAAAGGACCATGCTGTTCCTCCATTCGCATCGACTACCTTTGAAGACCCACAATCATCCCTCTCCTATTCTCCAATTTATCCTCATAGAGACATTTTCACAAACACTTCACGCACTGCCATGTGAACGGACTACCATCTCTCAGAAGCTCGTCTCCATCAATTCATAATACAAGAGCACTTCATCTCTTCAGACTTTCCATACATAAAACCAATTCATAGGTCCAGTCGTATACCATTGACCCAACTTCTTCTCTGTTTTTGTAGTTCATGATTTTTCAAGGGAAGAACGCAAGCAAAAAAAAAATACTTACGTATATAGAAAGAATGAAGGAGAAAAAATCAAAAATTACATGGATTTTCCACGTGGAGAGCATGTTTTACGTAGCACGTCATTTACCTGGTTTTGTATGTATCGTGGAATATTTAGTTTCATTTCAAATAAGAACAGGGGGTGATAAGGCGTTCCTAAAGTTGGTGTGTATGTATAACAATTTATGTATTTTTCCTAGTAACACATGCAGTCTGTGCAGAAGCTATGTATACAACGATATATCCGGTTTAAACACACATAGTTAATTCTCGGAGGATAACGTGTACCTTGATCGAATATTTTCAATAAACTTTGGACTCAAAAAAAACATAAGTGCCACCCTAATGATAAAATACAATAGGTTAAAAGCCGTGAAAAAAAGTAGTAATGCAGAAGCTATATATGGTCATATAAATTGATTTGAGACGGCGAGTCATGAATGATGAGTCAAAAATACCATCCTACGAGCAGAGGCGGCGGTACCCTATAGTATGCGGGATGGTTCAATCCAGTCGCTTTTGCTTAAACGTTGTATTTATACTAGGAAATTTATTAAATATGTATTAATATTTAATTGCAAACCCAGTAACTAAGACGAATTATCAGTTCTATAGCAAATTCAGAACTCATAAACTTTAAATTCTGACTGCTTTCGGCTGAATTTACTCCATTTGCAAGAAACTTCGATTTACCATTAGTCTTTAGCATCAAGCTTATTAAAGTAGATATATTTTGGGAATACTCTTGTCTGAGTTTGGATGATTCAATATTTCAATGCAAGAAGGATGAGGTATTATAAGCCTTTTATAAATAAGGAAATTAGTGTTCTGTTGAACTAACTTGATATGAAATGGAAGAATAAATGGTGGCTTGAAATATAACAATTAACTGGTTAAAACTTTAATCCATGACAATTTTCTTACAAAGAATGTGATTACACATTATTTTAAATATAAAGCTTTAAACTATACTTTTTCTTACATTAATGTCATCACATTATTCTATGATACCATATAAGCTTAATTTATGCTAATATACTTTTTTGAGAGTAACGGTTATTTCACCTTAGTAATATATAGGAACGGACGTAGTGTGCCAATGACGGGTTCAATTGAACCCTTAATTTTCGATGCAAGATAAAAATTTCTATGTAAAAATTCGTTAAAATTGCAAAATTAGTAGACATGAACCGTAACTTTAAAATATAATGAGTTTAATGCCAAAACCTTGAAAAAGACATAAAATTTACATCCTGAATCTATATATAGTAATCAAAAGGTGTTTTCAGTTTTAACACCATTTTCTTGTTTGCCTTCATAGACTTTTTGTGTATTTTCCATTTATTAATTTCAAGTACACTCCAACCTCTCCATTTTGAATTTATAACAACCAAACCATAGAGGTAACTTCTGCATTTGTCATTAATTCTATGCTAAACACAAAATGTACCTATTACAATTTTAAAAGTTTTATACAATATCATTTGTAGGAATTACAGTTCAAGAAAATTATCTAAGAGGGATGTCACACTCTATTGAGATTACCTAAAATTATTCCTAACATATCTCAGACTTTCCTAGGCAACTCAAAACTTTTCAGAGTGCAGTAAATAGAACTGTAAATATAGAAGTAGAAAATGAGCTATTTTCACTAATATTCAAACCGAAAGAACCATAGGAACATGAAAAATCAGTTGCCAATAGAATTCTCTCCAGTGTGCTACATTTGAAAAAGTATTGCTGCAGAAAAAGATACTTACTTTAATCCAGCATTTGAGGTTGAGGCTGATATAGAATAGAATAAACATGAAATATAGTAATCAATAAGCTGTCACTAAATGATATACTAGAAATTATCATCATGACCAGAAAGCAGAATGCATTATCACCTCAGTTGATTCAGAATCAGTGACCTTTGCAGAACCTTCAGCAAGAACTGGTATCAAGCCCCTGTATACCAAACGATGCCTAGCCGGGGGACGTGTTGAAGTTTGGAAAAATGCCAAAGTCCCACATTGGTTGGGAGTTAAGTTTGGGGGGGATTTTTCCCCTATAAAAGAAGGCCTAATGTTTAGGATTGAAACACACCTCTCATTTGCCTTCTCATCTGTTTAAGGCATTTGTATCTTCTCTCTTTAGTATTATTTCACTTGTATTTTTGGAGTGGAATAAAATATTGGTTGTGTCCGAGGAGTAGGCAAAATTAGCCGAACCTCGTAAATTCTGGTGTTCCCTTTATTATTGCTTTATTGTCTTATTTATTATTTGGTGGCTGTCATAATTTTTGGTATAGTAGTTGTGACTTATTCACACTCTATACATTTGGCTTCCGCAACAATTGGTATCAGAGCCAAGGTACTGTCTAAGTATGCTCTGTGGTTGCAGCATAGTCTGATCTTCCACATCAGAAAAGATTTATCTTGGTAACTGAGTCAAGGTTCTGTCTGAGTATGCTCTGTAGTTGCAGCTTAGTCTGATCTTCTACATCAGAAAGGAAATAATCTTGATTTGTGTCGTCAGCTATTAAATAATATTTGTGTCAAATATGGGGGACAATAAACAAGAAGAATCTACATCAAGTGTCAACAATACGTCATCATTGGCATCTTCGCTTATGACAAGAATTGTGTCAAATGCGAAATTTGCGGTAGAAATTTTTGACGGGTCCGGACATTTTGGGATGTGGCAAGGCAAGGTTCTAGATGTCCTTTTTCAACAAGGGCTAGATCTGGCCATTGAAGAAAAGAAACCAGATGTTATTGGAGAAGAAGATTGGAGAATTATCAACCGTGTTGCTTGCGGTACCATTCGATCCTACCTTGCTAGAGAGCAGAAATATTCATACACAAAGGAAACTTCTGCAAGTAAATTATGGAAAGCACTGGAGGATAAATTTTTGAAGAAAAACAGTCAAAATAAATTGTACATGAAGAAGAGACTGTTTCACTTCACCTATGTTCCTGGTACCACGATGAATGAACATATCACCAGTTTCAATAAGTTGGTTACAGATTTGCAAAATATGGATACAACTTATGATGATGGTGACTTGGCCTTGATGTTGTTGGCGTCACTTCCTGATGAGTACGAGCACCTTGAAACTACTCTACTCCATGGAAATGACGAAGTTTCTCTCAGAGAAGTTTGTTCGGCTTTGTACAGCTATGAACAAAGAAAGCGAGAAAAACAGAAGGGCGGAGAAGGAGAAGCACTATTTGTGAGGGGTCGTCCTCAAAATCAAACGAGGACAAAGAAGGGAAGATCCAAGTCAAGATCCAGACCCAGCAAAGATGAATAAGCCTTTTGTCGAGAAAAAGGGCACTGGAAGAAAGACTGTCCGAAGTTGAAGAATAAGGCCAAACATAACAATGGAAAGGCCATTATGGATTCAAATGTAGCTGATTGTGATGATTCAGACTTCTCATTAGTTACAACAGAGTCATCAACATCATCAGACATATGGTTGATGGACTCGGCTTGTAGCTATCATATGTGTCCCAACAGGGACTGGTTCATGGAATTTCAAGAAGGAGAATATGGAGTCATCCACACAGCGGATAACAGCCCTCTTACCTCATATGGCATTGGTTCAATACGATTAAGGAACCATGATGGAATGATCAGAACATTGATAGATGTTCGATATGTACCGGATTTGAAGAAGAATCTCATCTCTGTGGGAGCCCTAGAATCAAAAGGGTTCAAAATCATTGCAGAAAATGGAGTGATGAGAGTATGCTCCGGTGCACTAGTGGTAATGAAGGCTAATCGGAAGAATAATAATATGTACCGCTATCGTGGCAGTACAGTTATTGGGACAGCGACAGTAACATCCAGTGACGACAAAGAGGCAGAAGCAACCAAGCTATGGCACATGCGCTTGGGACATGCTGGAGGAAAATCCTTGAAAACTCTATCAGATCAAGGATTGTTAAAAGGAGTAAAGGCTTGCAACTTGGAGTTTTGTGAGCATTGTGTCAAAGGGAAACAGACAAGGGTTAAATTTGGTACAGCGATCCATAATACTAAAGGCATTTTGGATTATGTACACTCTGATGTTTGGGGTCCTTCCAAAACACCTTCATTGGGTGGGAAGCACTATTTTGTAACCTTTGTTGATGATTTTTCTCGAAGAGTGTGGGTGTATACAATGAAAAACAAAGATGAAGTGCTGAGAATTTTTCTCAAATGGAAGACGATGGTGGAGAATCAAACAGGCAGGAGGATCAAGTGTATTCGCACAGACAATGGAGGTGAATACAAAAATGATCATTTCAATAAGGTCTGTGAAAATGATGGCATCGTCCGACACTTCACTGTTAGACATACACCACAACAGAATGGAGTGGCAGAACGTATGAACCGGACCTTGCTGGAGAAGGTACGGTGTATGTTGTCCAATGCTGGCTTGGACAAAGAATTTTGGGCTGAGGCAATTACATATGCATGTCACCTCATTAATCGTCTACCATCTGCTGCTATTGATGGCAAAACACCATTTGAAAAATGGTACGGAAAACCTGTTGTAGATTATAACTCTTTGCACGTGTTTGGCTCAACTGCATATTATCATGTGACGGAGTCAAAATTGGATCCAAGGGCAAAGAAGGCTATTTTTATGGGAATTACTTCTGGAGTCAAAGGATATCGCTTATGGTGCCCTATGACAAAGAAAGTAATATTCAGCAGAGATGTTACCTTTGATGAATTTGCTATGGTAAATAAGGTAACAGAAGATACCAAACAAAATGAAGGTGCTTCTAAGCAGGTGGAGTTTGAGGGAAAATTTATTTTTCCTACACAAGAAGCAGAGGAGGAAACAAATGAAGATTACCCTCTGAAAGGAGAGCCAGTAGAGGAGATTCCAACTCAGGAATCTCAACAACAACTTGAATCAATAGCAACCAGCAGGCCAAAAAGAACAATAACGAAACCTATTCGTCTCATAGAGACGGTTGCTTGTGCAACCTCAATTGTAGCTGATGATGTTCCTACTACTTATAAAGACGCTGTCCAAAGTTCAGAAGAAGATAAGTGGAGGATTGCCATGAATGATGAAATACAGTCCCTTCATCAGAATCATACATGGAGATTGGCCAATCTCCCGAAGGGAAAGAAAGCAATTGGGTGCAAATGGGTATTTGCAAAGAAGGAAGGATTTCCTAACCAAGTAGATGTTCGCTACAAAACAAGATTGGTGGCCAAAGGATATGCTCAAAAGGAGGGAATTGATTACAATGAAGTGTTTTCTCCAGTTGTAAAACATTCCTCCATTAGAATTATGTTGGCTTTGGTAGCACAATTGGATTTGGAACTAGTTCAGATGGATGTAAAAACTGCGTTTTTACATGGAAACTTGGAGGAGGAAATCTACATGACTCAGCCAGAAGGATTCAAAGTTGCTGGAAAAGAAAATATGGTGTGCAAACTTGAAAAATCGTTGTACGGATTGAAACAATCTTCTAGACAATGGTACAAGCGATTTGACGAGTTTATGTTGCGGCAAGGGTACAAGAGAAGCAAATACGATCATTGTGTGTATTTGCACAAGCTTAAAGATGGTTCCTTTGTATATCTTCTACTATATGTTGATGATATGTTGATAGCTTCCAAGAATTCGGAAGAAATTGATAAGTTGAAGATTCAACTGAAGAAGGAGTTCGAGATGAAGGATTTGGGTGAGGCAAAGAAAATTCTTGGCATGGAGATAATTAGAGATAGACGTTCAAAGAAACTCTGTTTATCTCAAAAGGAATATTTGAAGAGAGTACTTCAACGTTTTGGCATAGATGACAAGACTAAGCCAGTTAGTACTCCACTTGCTTCCCATTTTAAGCTAAGTACTACTATGTCGCCAATGGATGAAGCTGAACGAGAGTATATGTCAAAGGTACCATACGCAAATGTTGTTGGTAGCTTGATGTATGCAATGGTTTGCACAAGGCCTGACATTTCACAAGCTGTTGGAGTTATTAGCAGATATATGCACAATCCAGGAAAGGAGCATTGGCAAGCTGTGAAGTGGATTCTACGGTATATTCATAATACTGTAGATGTCGGGTTAGTTTTTGAGCAGGAAGACAATCAGTTTGTAGTTGGATATTGTGACTCAGATTTTGCGGGTGATATGGACAAACGAAGATCAACTACTGGTTATGTGTTTACTTTTGCAAAGGCACCAGTTAGTTGGAAGTCTACTTTGCAGTCAACAGTTGCTTTGTCTACAACAGAGGCAGAGTACATGGCTATTACAGATGCTGTGAAAGAGGCAATTTGGCTTCAAGGATTGCTAAAGGAGCTTGGTGTTGAACAAAAAGGTATCACAATTTTTTGTGATAGTCAAAGTGCTATTCAATTAGCGAAGAACCAAGTTTATCATGCAAGGACGAAGCACATTGATGTTCGGTATCATTTCGTAGGAGAAATCATAGAAGAAGGTGGAGTCACGGTGAAGAAAATTCATACTACAGAGAATCCTGCTGATATGCTGACAAAGGTGGTGACTGCGGTCAAGTTTCAACATTGTTTGGATTTGATCAACATTGTTGAACACTGAAGATTGAAGATGAAGACACAACCAAAATTTGTTATTGAGAGAGAATTGAAAATGTGGAATTTTGCCAAGGTGGAGATTTGTTGAAGTTTGGCAAAATGCCAAAGTCCCACATTGGTTGGGAGTTAAGTTTGGGGGGATTTTTCCCCTATAAAAGAAGGCCTAATGTTTAGGATTGAAACACACCTCTCATTTGCCTTCTCATCTGTTTAAGGCATTTGTATCTTCTCTCTTTAGTATTATTTCACTTGTATTTTTGGAGTGGAATAAAATATTGGTTGTGTCCGAGGAGTAGGCAAAATTAGCCGAACCTCGTAAATTCTGGTGTTCCCTTTATTATTGCTTTATTGTCTTATTTATTATTTGGTGGCTGTCATAATTTTTGGTATAGTAGTTGTGACTTATTCACACTCTATACATTTGGCTTCCGCAACAGGACGGACCAATCAAAAGAATCTGTGGTCAAGACAGGCACAACTACAGATCGAATAGGAACAGCAGTCCTGTATAGCTACTAAAACTATAAGAAAGTAAAGTTGAAATGCCAATAAAAAAGCTACAATAACTAGCTTATAGTATTTAGCATATACTATTAATTAGCCTAATCAAAACCTAATAACAGTTTAAAATTAGCCTTAGCCAATTGAATTTATCATTTTAATGGTTTCTTTAGCTGTCAAGGTCGCAGGTTCGAGACATGCATGAGTCACTACTAGAGGCGGAGCTAGGCTATTAGATATGGATTCGGTGGAATCCAATCACTTTTGCTTAAGCATTATATTTGTATTAAAAAATAATTAAATATAAACTAAGAACCCATAAAATTTAAGAGTTCGTTTGGTACATAGGATAAGAATAATAATCCCATGATAAGTTTGGGATTATTGGATTAACTATATCCCATGTTTGATTTGGGGTATTAGCTAAGCCCGGGAGAACTTTTACACTAGGGGTCGTTTGGTTGGAAAGAAGTTATCCCAGGATTAATTATCTCGAGATTAGTTATTCCACCTTTCCATTAGGATAAAAAAGCACTACAATCCCGGGATTAATTATACCACAATTTTCTCTCGACCAAACATGGAATAAACTCTTCTTAAATTTAATTCCAAGATTAATTACTTCTTGTCCCTCGTACCAAACGAACCCTAAAATGGTGGGATTAGTTATCCCATATAGAAGATGGGATATCCTTGCATTGTACCAAACTACCTTAAATCTTGGCTCCAGCTCTGGCCACTTCTTATTTATGTTGTTTGATGTGAATTAAATTTGTTGTCTACCCATCAAAGAGGCGGAGTAGGGTAAACCCACCTGAAAGCCAGGGGCGGAGGTAGAGTATGGGATGCGGGTTCAGTGAATCCAGTAGCTTTTGTTTAAACTATGTATTTATCTTAAGAAATCCATTGAATATGTACAATTTATTAATTTAGAATCCAGTAACTTAAAAGTATTACAATTCCGAATCCATAAGGTTCAAATCCTAAGGTTCAAATCCTAGCTCCGCGTCTGCTGAAAGGCCTTACCATTTGTTAAAATCGGCATTTTGGTGGCCAAATTTTATTTGGCTCTGCAATTTGTAGCATACGTGGTTCCTTCTGATTGAAAGCTACACTTGAAAGAACATTAGCTTTTCTTAATTAAAAGCAGTTGCAAAATTAATTAAAGCCATTCATTTTAGCCTTCAGTGTTAAAATTCTTATTGCTCTTTCTCACACGTGAACATAGAATTCAATGATCGAACCAAGTAATTGTTTTGTATTGGTTAGTGTATTTCTCTTTTATTTTTTTGACTTACAACGTACAATTACGGTTGAGGTGGGAAGAACTTATAATGGAGATATTTTAATCATTATTTCCACTTTAAATCAAATTGCTAATGTTGCAGATCTTGTTAAGAAGGGAAAAGATGTGTGAGTTTATAAGACTAGGAAATTTAAGTTAATAAAATCCAAGTCTTTGCTATCTGAAAAATAAAATGTTGTTAAGTAATAGCTTGCGCCAAAGGAACTGAGAGATGTCATGCCACGATCTTTGCTATCTGAAAAACAAAATGTTGTTAAGTAATAACTTGCGCCAAAGGAACTCAGAGATGTCATGCCACGATCTTTAGTATTCCTGCTATTCCAAAGAGCGGGGTCTGATGTGGAGCTAACACGGCTGGCTACATATAAGTATAGCCAAATGAGATGGGACAGCCGTTTTGGCCGCAACAGCCGGTAGGACTACGTACCATGTATAGGATAGCCGCCCTCGCTAGCCAACACGAACGGGAACGAACTTAGTTTCATTTTTGGGTTAATGGATTGGATTCAGTTAGCCTCACGACATAATTAGAGTGAGGTTTTGGTCACTGAAACTCGCAGTTTCCGCTTGACCGTGCTCTGACCGATTGAACTACCATACCAGAAAATTAGGTGTAAAACCTAATACCAATTAAGATGGTGTTGAGATAGGCATTCAGAATGGAACAACTAATTTAAGAGCATGCTGAATTCAACAACAACAATATACCCAGTATAATTTCACGAGTGGGATCTGAGGAAGGTTGAGTATACGTAGACCTTACCCCTATCTTGTGAAGATAAATAGGTTGTTTCCGATAGCAAGCTGAATTCAACTGTTGCAAAAACAATACCAAAAAAAAAAAGGGTCTGCATTGCATGAAATGCCGAAATGGTAAAGAAAGGGAAATTCAGATTCTTTTTTTTTTTCACTTTTGTAGAACAAACTAGTGAAAAAGGAATACAGACAATACTGTACAAGATCATGCCCGTAGGCCAAAAACAACTTCAGACAGTTGCTTGGCTATGTTGCAAGACATTTGAAAGGGGAGGAAAAAACAACTAAGTTGGTGTTTTACAGGGAACAAGCAGGAAAACTTACACATAATTTGCTAATCTGCTGCACATTTACTACATAGCTCTGCTATGCAGTGCCTACTTATTTTGATATAGCATCAGTTCTGCCAGCTATAATCAGCACGTCGAAGAAAATAAAACTATCATAAGATCACAATGAACTTATGAAATGAAAGCAAACTAACTCGTGCAAAATCCAAATATGAAGGAAGAATAGGCAAGTTCAGGAAAAAAATCAGAAAGTGCAAGTGACATTCAACATATTGCAAGATAAATTATTGAACAAAAAGTTTCCCAGAAAGACAAATCAAGAATGTTTATCAATTGACAAGCAGGTCATGTCAAATGGCACCTTCTAACTGTTATATTATTGCTCAGCTGACTTCTTAATAACCAATGCATGATACATTGACAATTGCATATAAATTCCTAACATATCATCTCACATATCATGATGAATTCACACAGCGAAAAGATATAAGGGATTCATATAACCTCCACCATACTAGTCTAGTCTGCAATTGAGGCATAGTTGATCGATTGATCGATCATCTGGGATTGCTACTCACCAATCGAGCACCAACCCGATCAAGCTTTTTGACCATAGCCAAAGCCTTCAACTTCCCTTCTTTCATAAACGCTTCCACCATTCTCTCACCAATCTCCCTCCCTCTCTCCTCCCCATCCGTCACTGCCACCAGAGTTGGTCCCGCCCCGCTAATCGTGCAACCAAACGCCCCGGCTTCCAAAGCTGCCTTCTTCACTCCCTGCATCCCCGGTATCAACGGCCCTCTTTTAGGCTCCACTATCTTATCCGACGACAACGCCTTCCCTAAACCCCTCGAATCCCCTTGCAATATCGCTGCCACCAACGCCCCCGCCTGACTACTATTCCATATATGATGTGACATTGTCACCTCGTTCGGCAATGCTGCTCTCATCTTCTTGGTTGGAGCTTCAAATTCAGGATTCACAAGCACAAAGAACAAATCTTTTTCAAGTGGAAACTTCAATTCGATCAATTCCAACGGATCATAACTTCTTATCAACACAAAACCGCCCATTATAGCAGGTGCTATATTATCAGCATGATAACCAGAGACTTTTGTTTCTGATTCTAACCCAGCAAGAACAAGATCAGATACACTTAATTTCCCGCCAAAAAGCTCGTTCACGGCCACCGCTGCCGCCGCAGCACTGGCGGCGCTAGAACCGAGTCCACTACCCAAAGGCAGCCCTTTTTCAAGGGAAATCGAAAGACCTACGGACTGTATATTAAGCATTTTCATGACGGAGATAGCAGCTATACCTGCACAGTTCGATAAAGGGTCTTTGCTCAACTTTTCGCCGGCGCCGGAGATGTCGGAGATTGAAACTTCGCCGGGTTTGACTTTTGAGTCAACGCGGAGAGTGATGAAATCGCCGATCCCGTCTACGGCGCAGCCGAGGAAATCGAATCCCGGGCCGAGGTTGGCTACAGTGGCTGGAGCAAATGATTTGACGGAGGAGAAAATGGGTTCGGGTTCAGGTATGGTGATATGGGTTGTTTGGGTTTTAGAGGGGACTGCTGAGAGATTGAATCCGGAAGAGAATCGGGTTATGATGGGGTAAAGAGAAGGAGGATTATTAGGGATAGGATTGGAGAAGGCATTGGAGGTGGTGAAGCTGAGTTTAATGGGAGATTGATAACATATAGCAGCCATTGATGTGAGAACTGAGAGTTGGAGAGTTGAGGGGGCAGAAGAAAACAAATGGAAGACAGGGTTCTAGCTTTATTGGCACAATCAAAAGATTCTGAGTTTGTAGGAGGTGAAATCAAAGGGCGAGCTACGGTGTCCGGAGTTCAGTAGCTTTGCTTAAAAGTTTATATTTATCTAATAAAAATTACTTTATTAAATAGGTATAAATTATTAATTTGAAACTCAATAATTTAAAGTCATTAGAATTCGAATTCATAAACTTAAAATTCTAACTCAGTCTCTAAAGCACACAACCGTAACTAATTTTATTTTAAGGGTGATAAAAATGAGTATTATTTTTTGTAGATGTTAGATATTAAGATTTTTAGTGATTGAAAAGAGAATAAACTTCATATATTAAAATTAAAATATAGCTAATTTAATAAAATAAAGTGTGAAATATGTATAAAAATAAAATTGTAAATAAAGAGTAAATAAAATTGCAATTACTTATGAATTTTAAAAATAATGTCAAATATTTTGAAACGTCTCATTCTAAATATCGTGTCACATAAATTATAGATATAAAAATTTAAACAGTTAAATGAATTTGCATTCTTAAACATTACACCAATTTTATATAATAATATGGTTAGTAAAAAAATTATCAAATATTTTTAGATGTCGAACGCTGAAAGTGTGCTACTATGATTTTAAAACATTGAAGTTTTCAGTAATTTATTGTGAGGAAAAAAAAAAAAAAACACCACCTAACGTAGGCTGGGCCCCAGCCCAGCTCATGTGGGCTTTAGCAATTGACGGGCTGGGCTGGGCTAGCCCACCATTTTAATGGACCATATAATGATCAGCCCCCCAAGCCTTATGTGGGCTACGGGCCCCCATGGGCCAGTCCATCATTTTTTAAAAATACTCCATCCGTTTTAATTTATGTGAATTCATTTGATTGAGCACGGAGTTTAACAAAAGAGAGAAGACTTTTGATTTTGTGGTCTAAAATGAGGCACATATATTATATGTGGCTATAAATCTTTGTGTAAAGGTAAATTGTTTCCAAATAAGGAAAGGACTAAAAAGGAAATAGGTTCACATAAATTGAAACGGAGGAAGTATAATTTTATATTTTTCTTTAATTTCTAAACTAAAAAAAGATAAATATTTAAAAATTAAAAAAAAAGTCTTATTGGAAAAATTTCACAAAACTTAATAACTTTTTATACGGCTCTAATATGTCACAATAAATACTAAAATAGTAAAAGACAAGATTATATTTCATTCACTAAAAGTCAAAACTCAAAACAAACTATTCAAGCGAACGCACATGATGCTTATTAGGGGTGTGCATTCGATTTATCGATTCGATTTTGACCCTTATCGATAATTACTTATCGATTATCGATTTGTACATATGTTAATCGTTATCGTTTCAATAAGGTTTCAATTTTTTCGATTTCGATTTATCGATTTTTGGGGCTTATCGATTCGGTTATCGATTACACCAATAAGAAAATTTGCGTGATTCCACGGAAAGTATATCGCTATAAACACGGCTAACTAATATGGACAAAAAGAAGCTAAAATAAGACGAACACCGTTTATGACATAAAAATTGTGTCAACAAGCACATGCAACGAAACTAAAGTAAGGGATCAAACGTATGCCACCAACACTCCAACGGTATAAAAAAAATACATCATCACGGCTAATTCTGTTTTCCATTAATTTGAACTTCATTCCCTTGAGCTTTAAATATGATCATTCCTTAAATGTGGTAGAGGAAATAATAGGGTTAGGGACTTAGGGTAAAAGAAATGGTATTATAGAATAAGGGTAAAAAAAATAAAAAATAAAAAATAAAAAAATAAAAAATTCTTTTTAGTATCTTATCGGTTTATCAATAAACCGATAACCGAAGAGGACAAAATCGAAATCGAAATAGATAACTCGATAAGGAAAATTTCGAAATCGAAATCGATAAATCGATAAACCGATAACAAATAATCGATTCGATTTATCGATAAACCGATTCGAATGCACACCCCTAATGCTTATGGGATATCTAACACATCATTTTCATCAAACACATTTGAATCTGCTTATGAGAAGGTTGTCATAACATCTTCACTTTCTTCTACATCTACAATTCATATGCAATATTAATAAGTTAAATATTAAGAATAATTAAATTTTTAAACTAATTAACGTTTTAAGACTTTGATCTTTTAATATGATGAGCTTAATAAACTTTAAGCTTGGGATACTTTTCTTGTTATTTTTTGTGTCATATACTTTTTATATTTTATATATTTTAAATACGCATTTTTATTAGGCCCACAGGCCGGTCCAATCAGCCTCAGTCAAGCCTCATGGGTCACGAACTTACTCGGGTCGGGCTTAAAAGTCTCATTTTTAAATCAGCTCCAAAAATTCTAGCCCAGCCCTGCTAAATTACGGGTTGAGTTGGGCTGAACTGACCCAACGGGCCAAACCCATATTGACGGCTCTAAGAGAGGCTTGACTGACCATTAATTTTTTCAGTCATTATTTCTCCTCTCTCTAAACCAATTACTATTATAACAACTGAATATATCCACTTTAAAATATACCACTTGTAGACCATTGTTACTTCGCCATCACTTTTCACTCTCACCATACTTCAATAGAGTACATAAAAAATTTGCACAATAATCGTCCCCTATAGACGATATCTTTCACCTTCATTACTATTTTTTCCGATCATTATTTTAACATTACCAGAAGATCATCGGCCCTCAATCCCTATAATACTACCTTGACCACAACACTAGTGTTGCAAATGATTTAGGACTTGAAATATATGCATTTCGTCTTAATATTAGGAGATCGACGTGGAACTCTGAGGACTGACATTGCTATAAGTATTTTAGAAGGACTAGTGATGAAGTTGTCTAGATGAAGTTGCGACAAAGATCAAAATACAATTTGACAGGTGTGATTGATCGAATTATGTGTTGTATAGGGTAAAATTGATAAACGATATGTGGATGTTTGACGAGTTGATACGTGGAAATAAAGACAGATAAAATATGAGTCAGCAAATAGCTGGCACCGATTACAAATATGTGATTGGTGTTGAATAAGTTCCAAAGACATTGAAACTGAGAACGAAGTTTTGAAAGGAAGACATTGCCAGTTGACAAAAAACAGTATTCAATGAACAACCATTATAAACAATCTCTGTATTAATATTCAACCGTTATGCAGCCATCTAAAAGAGGTTTTATTCATATTAAAAGAAGAGCTTGATTTGGGGATCTTATCTCCATGAATAGAACTATAAATAAGAGAATTTATATTCATTGTAGGTCATGAAAATCATATGTACACTAAAGCCAAAATTTGCGCTTATTCTATAAAATTACTTTCTCTCTTTTTGTTCTTGACATTGCTCTTATTATTGCAACCGGAGAAGCTCAGCCCACAACCAGGTTTGTATTTTCTTCAAGTTATTTTAATCAATTCATTTCTATTCTTAGTTATTTTATATTTTGGATCAAATGAATTTATGTGTCTATAAACTACGTTACAAATTCAATTGTACCGTTTTACGGGTAAATATGAGTTTTATTTAGGTTGATTTGAGGCTTAAGGGTGACTAATTTTAGGTTAGCGGAAGAAACCAGATTGTTGGAGGTCTCGAATGTAGATTATTTTGCATATATTTAAGAGCAAATTTATATCATATCTGACCTAACGTAACTATTAACGAAAAGTGAATTTGAATTATTTTGCAAAGTTCAATAATAACTTTGGTCATTTTCTCTTTAATCTTATTTAATTACGAATACACCCTATTTTAATTTTAAAGACAAACCAAATTGACCCCAAACTAGGACTTAAACATCAATATATACTTTATCTTGGTGGGGGTCAATATAATTCTAGTAAACTCTGGGGGAAGAACATCGAACTCCAAAAATCTATTTGTAGTCCCTCAACACACAAATTGATTAGCCGTTTATTAGCAACACGAAAGCAAGCGAAGCAAACACAGTGGTAGCGAAAAAGTACGAGGAAGAATGGGAAGCCAACAAGCAGCACAAATTCCGACCAGTTTTGGGCATGAGCTGAGGGCTTGTCTCCGTTGCCGCCTTGTCAAAACCTACGACCAGGTTCCCTTTTTCTATTTCTTCAATACCCATCAATTTGCTTTTAATCTTTCAACTTTTTATTCATCAATTAACTATGTATCAACTATGCGAATCATTTGATGTATAATTATAGTTAGATTATTTTACCACCAATATTGTTGTGGGATGGATAGATTATTTCACCCTTAATTAGATGTCTAGGGTTCGAGCTCTGAGAATGAAAAATTCCTGGAAGGACCACCTTACATTTAAGGGACATTACTCGATGAGAATCTGGATTAGTCGGGCTCCAATGCAGGTAGTGGGCACCGGGTGTGAAACAAAAAAAGATGTTTCTTATGTTTTTGTATCTGGGTTTGGAATAGGCTATGATTTTCCCTCATAAAGTTGGAGTATTTTACCTTTTAAGGAAAAAAAAAATGAATAAATTAGTTTTTTTGGTGGATATACTTTTATTGAGGTGCAACCAAGGGTGTGGCCTGACCGTCAATGAAGTGAGGAGAATTATGAGGTCTCGGGTTCAAATCGGCAAAAAACATTAGGTGATTTCTTCCCATCTACCTAAGTCTTGGGGGCAGAGTGACCCGGTACCTGTGCTGGTGAGAGATAATAGGTAACTAGTAGAATAGTCGAGGTGCGTGCAAGATGGCCTGAGCACCACCGTCATAAAAAAAATGAAAAAGAAAACTTTAGAGTGGCGTTTATGTTTTTTGATGGGTGATTATTTGGTAAATTGCAGTTTAGGGAATCAGGATGTGAGAACTGTCCCTTTTTCAAGATGGATGAAGATTATGAACGTGTAGGGGACTGTACTACTTCTAATTTTACTGGGTATGGTGAATTTTTGGTTTCTTATTTATGAAAATTTATCCTTTTCTTTTTTCTTTGTTATGTTTATGGGCCTAGTTAGTTTTTTAGTTATTAACTTTGGAGCTACAATTTAACAGTTTGATCTCCGTCATGGATCCAACTAGGAGCTGGGCAGCCCGGTGGCTTAGAATTGGTATCTACAACCACTCTTACATTCTTATAACTTTGATGAGATTTGTTCGCTTATTTAGTATATTTTGCATGCTTGATATTGTGTATGTAAGTGCTTTATAATTGTTTTTTGGTATAAGCAAGAGTGCTTCATAGTATTTAGTAGTGATATACTTTTTCCCTTCTTCACAAAATATGACATGAGCAGAAGTTGTTATCCTAGGTGGAAAAAGAGAGGTTCTCATGCCTACAAATTATAATTGTTTACTGCTATTTCATGATGCTAACTGTGATGGCCTGTTACTCTGCTAGTCTATTTTTACTTAGATCACTAGGTTCATCTCAGTTTGTCGCATTTTGTGTTTGTCAGAAAAAAATATTGGATCAGGGAAGTGCTTATTCAGATGTCTTCTTGCTCATAACCTTTTTCTATTTGGCCCATAAGTGAGTACATTGGGGCCTAATACCACCATAATGTTCCTTTGTTTCTTTCCAATTGATTTAGAGTTCATTGTTTAGCGACATATTTCCTAGTATATCTCCCCCCATCCCCCGCCCCCCCCCCCCCCCCAAAAAAAAAAGGACACATCTTCCTAGTATGGCTAATAGTTGTCTGATCCTGACTACTCTGTGGTGCATCACTATGAGAAACATTAGTGAGGCTGTTAACATAATATAACATTTGGGAACCATGGATGGTAGCTTTTCAATACACTCGGCCTTAAGAAAGAAGCAGTCTTAATTAGACTACAAAGATCTTCAATGCAATTTTACGGCTTGAATCAGTAGAGCACTTAAGACCTTCAAAATGAAAATATTGATGATATTATGCTCAAATTCCTATCATATTTGCTTGGAAAACAGCTAGAAAGTTTTAGTCGGAGACGGTGAATACCTGCTAGATATATAGGGTTCTAGGTAGAGGAAATACTCAAAAATAGGAGGGAGTATTAGGAAAGGTCTGATTTTCTGAAATAAATCAAAAGATTTGTGTCCTTACCACAAATAATGAAAGGATTTCTCAAGCTAATGAGCTCTCCTCATAAGGTAGTCAATACCAGACGATACTGCAAAGTTTAGCCAAGTTGTTTCACCTTTATTAGCTTCTGTAGAGCAATGGTATCTTCCACGGTATGCTTTCACAAGTAGGATGTCCCATTTAGTTGAAGGACTAAGGTATTAACCTGTACTGGGTAGATGTTTCACATGTCCTTGGCTCCCAGCAATGACGAATGGACACGCGCTGTGTAGATGAAGGAATAAGGTTACTATTTGGAGAATGAGAGGCTGAAAACTTATTTTGCGTATCCTTTTTGATGTCTTAAATATTCCATTGTTCCCAGCCATTAGAAAGCATAAAAAATAAAAAAAGTGAAGGTTCTGGACCACCTTACAGAGGTGCAGAAGTCAAGTTTTTCCCTTTATTTTAGCCTAATTCTATAAAACTAATGAAATCAAGCTTTTACAAAAAAACAAAATAAAAATGAAGCATTAGATTGCAAATTGCATGGGTAGGCGAAAGTGCTATAGTAAAAATCTTAGCGTCGATGCTTTGTAACTATTTCTCTTTTCTAGTCCATTCAATGGAAGTCTCCAGAAAGGGAAAGAAAATAGAGAAAGATTACAACGCACATTTTGATAATTGTGTTATTTGCTTTTTATGCTAGTGACTGGTTGCACTAACCCCCCCCCCCCTTCTCCCCGGGGTAGGGGTGAGGTTTGCGTACACAATACCCTCCCCAGACCCCACTTGTGGGATTTTACTGGGTTGTTGTTATTGTTGTTAAGTGGCTGGTTGCTAATGTTTTCTGTCTGAATATCGTATGCTGGTAAATGTCCTTTCATCTTTAGCCAAAATTTTGTTTGCTTCCTATTGCATAACGGGGTATATTGTTGACCTGAATTCTCTTTCTTTCTTTCTTTTTCTTTTTTTAAAACATTTGCAGCACGATCTGTCCCTGGTTGTTACACGCTTGCTGTGTCTGAGGCACTTCCGGAAGATTTGCAGGTAAGTGATGCCAGATCTTTGCTACTCCAATATCCTTTTGTCTTTCACTTTTAAGTTGGTGAGGATTATCGCTCTGTGTTGGGTTACTTAGACCACTCAAATCTTAGTTTCTCTTTTCCTGTTTGGGTTTTACATTGTCTAAGCATGTGATAGCTACAGAAGCAGTGTCTGGATACCTTGTGGTTGTAGGCAGTTGACAAAACTAACTGAGTTCTGTTATCTTTTCCAATCTCTGTGTCAAAGCATATTTGAGTCAACTTGGCAGAGCTATTCCTTATACAGTAGGCTAATGAGTATTTGCCAAATTATAATCAAGTTGGTTTTATGGATGTGATTTTCATTTAAGGTCGCATATTGCTCCATATTAAGTTGTTTATTTGCTTTGCGTAGCTATTTACTTATATTTTTTCTGCAGAATCTATGTCAAGATGAACGTATCCCATATAATCCTCCAAAACGCATCTGAATGGACAAATCAGCAGTGATAACATCAACACATTTTGGGTTTTGATATGGGAAGTACTCACATTTTGCAACATCAAAGTAAATTTCGGGTATCTCATGAAAGTCGGGACAAATATTATGTAATTAAGATAACTTAGTATTGGAATTATCATTAACCCCAATCTGGAAACTGAACATATACTTATATATGTCTGTGTCTCTCAGTTGTCTGCGTTTGCATGCTCATCTGGTTAACTCTGATGTATTACTGTTGTGTTTATGTGACCTAATTTTCAAGGTAATGTGTTTTAAGGAAATGTTTTTCCCAGCTAACTGTGAACACTATACTCCTTGAATTTTTGGTTTAGTTCTATTCTTGGTTTAGTTCTATGCCCCCAAAGTTTGTTCTTCTTTGCTCATTTTTGTTGTTTTTTAATTTTATTTTGGAAGAAAGATGTATCTTAAATGAAAAAATAAGTAACCATATACGAAATGGAAGGGCAGGTTGCAGGCAAAGGTGTTCTAATATAGGGTGACGACCAATTAATAACTAAATGATAATCAATAATCAATATTTAGAGAGATTGCTAAAAAGTACGCTAAATATTCCTTAACATTTATCAAAGAATGACTACGTCCCAATTTCGAGCAAGTTAGAATTTGCTATATGAATCATTTATTTTCTGTGTTGTTATATATAAGCCTTTTTATAATATGGTATTTTAAAAATTAACTTCTGTAACACTAAATAGCGAGGAGCCTTGGCGTGACTGGTAAAGTTGTTGCCATGTAACCAGGAGGTCACGGGTTCAAATCGTGGAAACATCCTCTTGCAGAAATGCAGGGTAAGGCTGCGTACAATAGACCTTTGTGGTCCGGCTCTTCCCCGGATCCCGCACATAGCGGTAGCTTTAATGCACCGGGTTGCCCTTTAGTTCTCTAATAATACTAAAAAGATTTCCAGCAAAATTGGAGTATATACCAACCAACACAACTAAAAATTTCAATCAATTGACATCGTTTATAAAAAAAAAAAAAAAAAAAAAAAAAAGTTGTCGTATTTTCGCTAAATTTGCATAAATTTCAAGAGGCTTGTGTGTCAATACTAATTTTTTTCATGTGATTTTAGGTCATTTAGGGCAATATTGACATAGACACTCATCGTGTGGGTTCAGAGTTAAGATTGGTGCATTTAGAGATTGATGTATGACATAAGTAAATCATACAAACAATTTTCTTTTATTTTAATATCATTTATTATGTGTGCTCTTTGCATCTCGCGGCGAAAGTGATCATTTACTATAACAACAACAATAACACAATCCAATAAAATTTTATTAGTGGGGTCTGTGGAGTTAGGGTGTATGCAGACCTTACCCTACCCCAGAAGGGTGAAGAGATTGTTTATGGAAGACCTTCGGTTCAACAGAAGGGGCAATAATATCAGAAAGTGGTCATTTACTATTATGTCAATTTGTGTTGGTCGCCCATTTTGGACTATGAGGTCCAATATTATTATTCATTCTTAGTATTGCTTGTTAATTCATTCGCTGAACATTCATATTATATATCACTTAATTGGGGATAGTACTTTTCTCAATTTGAAAATCAGACACTTAAATTCCCAATTTTAACAAAAAAATCATAGAATTATAATGATTACCCCTCTATTTTGAAAATCAATATATCATATATATTAAAAATATCAAATCTATACTATATTAAAAGTACGAAAGGCCCTTAGCGAAATGTCGTTCGCCTTTTTAAAAATAAAGTTCACATTGGATAAAATAGTAATTTAAATATTTTCCTAATATGTAAGAATGATCATTTAATTATTTTCCTAATATCTGGGACATTGAAATCAACTATAATTCTGATTATTAAAATTTTCTGTAGTTGAATTATGTAGAGAATCTTTATATTTAGGATTCTAAAAGCAATTAGATTTTGTTTTATATAGGTTTCCTTATTTCAAGCACATTAATATTAAAGTTGTAGTAAACTATAATTTTTTTTATCATACAAAACATAGAAATTAAGTATTCGTATTTGTACTACATTTTTCCGTAGATTAGCACTACTTTAAAGCTACTAAAAATAGGTAAACATAAGTTATATATGATGCAAAAGTAGAATACTCATTGTATTTGGCAAAATTAAGAGTAACATCGAATTATTGGGTTCATAGGGAAAAAAAGTTAAAAGAATAAGCAGGAATATCCCTATTAAAGGGGTTATAAACGTTACCAATTTTCAATGACACCAGAGTTTATTCTCTCTCGGTTAAAGATTTTATTATTGTTTTAAGAGTGATTTTTGTGTCTTTTACCTTGTTTGTCTTTCAGTATTGATTGCTGCTTTAACTTGAAAAGAGTCTTGCTTTGAATTCTCTTTTGTGTTCTTTTTAGTTTGTCATATGGCAAGTTTGATATTTTCATTAAATCTTAATCGTTGAATGTGATTCAAACTCTTTTATTGCTTATTAATGCTTTTGCTTTTGTTTACCATCTTCTTTTATGTTCTTAACTTGGTATTGTCTCACCTTTGTGTTTTCTTTCTCCAAGTTTTAGGTTGCCGATTATGTATCTTAGAAGTTTTTGGATCTTATAAAACTAGCACAACAAAGTATATCGAGGTAACTTATTATTTATTTTGTTCCTACCAAACGAGTTACGCCTTAGCATGTGGGTCCCTTAATTTTTTTTTATTTTATAGAATATTATTGTAACATTTGACGGTTTTTTCTTGGTTTAGTTTGTTGTTACTTTTGTTTTTGATGCTTTTATAGGATTTTGGCAGAATTATTTTCCGCTTAAGTCTTATTCTTTTCACCATTCAATTCATTTTTTAGGATAAAAGATGATGTTAGTTAATATTTTAGGTAAAAGATGGTTTACGTTTGAGAAAATATTTAAATACTAACGTAGTCATATTATTTTATATTTATATATTGACATCAGTATTACACAATAATTCATATTATTTTATATTTATATATTATTTTATTGTACACACTGTATTGGGAAAAAACTGAGTTTATATTAAAAGTGTCAAAACCTCGCCGGAATTTTCTTAAAAAAAAAAGAAAAGAAAAATGAAAACAAAGTTTGTCTTTTAGTTTGATTTATTCCTTTTAATCACTTTCTAAATCCAAAATATATACAAATAAAAAAAAAAGAAACCAAAAAAAAAAAAATTGTAGTATCTCTTTAAAAGATTTTCGAAATTTCAAAAAAAAAATGAAAAAGAAATTTAAAATGTATAAATATTTCCTTAGTCTCTTTTCAAAAAAAAAAAATATAAAATAAAATAAAAATATATAAAATTCCAGAAAATAGTTATTCCTCTTTTTCTTTAAAAGATCTTATTTATTTCCCCTATTTCTGATCCGACCGAACTACGCCGGTTTGATTCTCACCGGATGCGAGATACGTAGGCAACCCTCATCGGGTCCAACCTCCCCTTTTTCAGAAATAGCCAAAATGACAGAATTTTAATTTATGAGTCGGGTGATGCCGTTTTTTTTTTGTAAAAACAGCCGAATGTTCCCAAGCGGGACGCCGGAAGGCTGACATTGCATAAACGACCATCTTCGGTCATCATTTTTTCGGTTGATCCTCGCAGCTTTAAAATCTTCATTCTCGAAGTGCTAAAAGGCCGCATTTGAAAATCGAGTTCGTCGTTTTGAAAAATAAAATAAAAAAAATAAAAAATAAAATAAAATAAATCTTGAAAAAATCTAGATAGTTTTATTTTGAGTCTAATAAAAGTCTTTTCATTAGCATAATCACCCTAATAAATGTGCAGGATGAGCACGATACAAAACGAACTCTTTTCAATAATGACCAAGATCCCTTTTGAGTTGCGATTATGGTGGAACGACTTAGGCAAGGAGGGGCAAGACAAAGTAAGGAAATATCTGAAAGATCTCCCGGATTTACTAAACGTTCAGCCTCGGGGTGATATTATCAGATCATTGGTCACTTGCTGGGATTCGGCACACAATGTATTTCATTTCTCAGACTTTGAGCTCACCCCGACATTGGAAGAAATAGCGGGATACATCGGAGGTGATGAAGCTCCGTTGAGGTTCAAATACTTGATTGCACCTAGAGCCGTCACGGTACACCGGTTTCTGGATTTCTTAAAAATACCCCGAACATTTCACCATCCAGATCTTGCCAAAGGTTTCCGTAGTCTCCACCTCATGTATGCTAGATACGGCTACGAGAGCGGGTTCAATAAGCCGGATTTCAAACTATGTAGTAGAGGCAACCGACAAAAGTGGGACGAACACAGGCTGTTAGCTTTTATGACAGCCTTTTTGGGTCTTATAGTGTTCCCAAGGAAAGACGGAAACATCGATCTAAAAGTAACTGGGGTCGTCAGTACTTTGCTCACCCAAGATAAAAGTACTCTGGCACCTATGATTATGGCTGACATTTTTCGGGCTCTCACTGCTTGCCAAGCCAGGGCCGACTTTTTCGAAGGATGTAACCTACTGTTGCAAATGTGGATGACCGATCATTTATGCCACCGCTCCCCGCTTTTGGGTTACGGTTCGCCCGAAAAAACTTATATTGGAGAATTCTACACAAGAATCAAAGGGTTCAGTCTACCCGAGGGAGTCACAGTGTGGACCTCATTTTTTCGAACTCTCACTGCCAACCAAATCCAGTGGACCCTCGGATGGTTGCCCGTTGAGGAGATCATATACATGCCGGCAACCAGGCCCCACTTTCTGTTAATGGGACTTAAAAACATCCAACCCTATGCACCGTATCGGATTTTGAGGCAACTTGGGAGGTATCAAGTGGTGCCGAAAGATGAAGATCTGAGTACCCAAGTGATTGAAATCAGTCCGGACGGTCGTTTCCCCGAAGAAGAAGTTCGCCAAATCTGGAGTGAGTGCCAACATCTGACAGCAAACACTTGTGTGATGGATACGGCAAAAGGGGAAGTTGCCCCGGGGTATCACGCTTGGTTTGAGGTGACATATCCTGCGAGAGACCAGTTAAGAGACCTCATCTCAAAGATTTCGTTGAGTCGTCCCAAGAGCAATGGAACTGGTTAGCAAAAGAAAAGGGGTATCGGGCAGAGATCGGTGATTTAAAGCTACAAATTGACAGTCTGAAATTCAATAACAGCATACAAATCGCTGCAGATCGAAGCGAAAAGAATAGATTGATCCAAGAGAATGAAGAACTTAAGGCCCAAATCCAGGAATTGAGATTGGCCCTTGATGAACAACCCAGAAGTCGATCTGACAAGCAGTTGATAAAAGGTTTGAAAAGAGAAGTCAGGGAATGGCGAGATGGTTTAGAAGAGTCTAAAAATGTCATGGCAGAGCTCAAAGCACAGTGGGGTACAAGGACAGATAAGCATCGTCGATACTTGAACCAACTGAAACGTGACCACGAGAAAACTGTTGCTAAAATGAAGAGAGAGATGGCTACACTTGAGGTTAAAACAGCTAAACGGGCCGAGGATTTCCAATTTAAGAGCAGATACTGTTACGACCTGTTGGCCCAAATGAAGACAGAAGTGCGGCAACTGAATAATCGGCATATACAAGATTCTCAGGTTTTAAAAACGTGCAGTGATCAGATAAAACGCCTGCTCATAGAAAAGAAACAAACCAGAGATAGGATCATGACCATTGCCCACGCCATCATCAGACGATGTCTACGTTGTGAGAACATGCCCAGCGTTACCATTCTCTCGGCAGTGATGAGTTATGTCAAGCAGACCATGCATGAGTTGGAGCAACTTGAAATGGATCTCACACCTAGGACCGCGGCGAGGTCGAACGATGCCCCGCGAGCACCAATTTTCAAAACCATAATGTATTCATAGGTCGAGTCTGTATCTTAACATCTTCTGTCTATCTTTTCGCATCAGGGTGTTTTAGTCTATTTGAGTCTATGTTTATTTTTCAAGTTTGCTCTTCTTTTTTTTTTTTCAAAAAATGTGTTGGTTGTAATAGATAGTTTCAGTAATAAAAGGTGTGTTTTTCTTCTTACACTCATTTGTTTTTGAACTACGTAATGATCTGATTCACGTGGCATCGTGATACGTAGGCAATCCTCATCGGATCCGGTCGCATTTTAACCACAAAAATTGAAAACAGTAACAAAAGGAGAAAGAAAGAAAACTAAAAACATAATAAAAAATAATTAAAAAAAAAGAGAAAAAAAAGGGGATCCTAAAAAGGAAGCTGGAATGACGCATGCTTTCGTCGCAAACATGTATGAATCCACTTAACTGTATAGGTGCATCATGCCCCAACGTGAGATTGCCTATCTGTTATTTGTTTTGAATTAACCGTTCGTTTATCGTTGAGTTCTTCCAGGTTTTTGGAAAAGGCGGTTGGTTTGGTGAAAGTATGGCCTCGCACTCATACTTCACGAGGTCAAAAGGGAGTGTTCAATTACCTGTTATTAAGTCAGGAGGCGGTGCTCACACTTATTTCACAAGGTCAAAAGGAAGCATAGAAATGTCTGCGGAGATTCCTTTACCAACAGTTCCTGTTTCCGAGGAGAGTTTGATCTCTGCCGTCCTCTCGCCCGAGTCCGCAACTGCGGAGGAAAATAGAATCCTGCGGCTCCGCATGTTGGAAATGCTGGACGACTGGAATAACGGAAAAGAGCCACCAAGTGTCGTCCCTGGATTCCCTGAGTTATTCTCCAGGACAAGCGGGACTTCTAATGTCCCCATAAGCTATCCTGCTACCCCGTTCGGATACCCATCCATTTCGGCGTTCTCTGCGGGATCGCCCTCTGAGTCTCATCCCCGGATATCAACAATAGATGCAAACACAAACATCTTTACTACACCACCCTGCCCGATCGCGGCACAACCTGCTACGTACAAACCAAACTTTGACTCATCCTCGTTTACATTCCAAGCACCATCTTTCACAATGGAGCCAACTCGGTTCGCCACCAGCGCTCATCCTCCACAGCCTCAGTGCGAGTTTGCACCTGGCCAAGATCAGAACCCCAAAATCGCTGAACAAGATGAGATGGCCAAAAGGATGAGAAGCCTTGAGCAGAGTTTGAAGAACATACAAGGTTTGAGCGGACAAAAGAGCGTCTCACATACCGATCTATGCATGTTCCCTCACGTGCACCTACCAGTGGGTTTCAAGACCCCAAAGTTTGAGAAGTACGATGGGCACGGTGACCCCATTGCTCATCTCAAGAAATATTGCAACCAATTGCGGGGAGCCAACGGAAAAGAGGAATTGCTAATGGCATATTTCGGGGAAGGTCTGGTGGAATAGCCTCGGAATGGTACATGGACCAGGACATATCCCGATGGCATATATGGGATGATCTCGCTAGAGATTTTGTGAGACAATTCCAGTATAACATCAACATTGCACTAGACCGAAATTCTTTGTCAAACTTGAAGAAGAAACCTTCAGAAAGCTTCAGAGAATATGCTATTAAGTGGCGCGAGCAGGCGTCAAGGGTGAAGCCTCCTATGGACGAGATAGAAATGGTCACAACTTTTCTCCAGGCTCAAGAGTCCGACTATTTCCAAAACATGATGTCAGCCATGGGAAAGCCTTTCGCAGAAGCGATTAAGATTGGAGAGATGGTGGAGAACGGTCTGAAAACGGGTAGAATTTTGAGTCAGGCAGCCATAAGGGAAACCTCCCAAGCCGTCCAAAGAGGGTCCGGAGGAATGGCAAGAGGAAAGAAAAAGGAGGAAACGGCCATGACAGCATCAGAAGCAAGGGAATATCGTAATCCCAGGCCCCATTTTCCAGAAAGGACCCCACAACATTACTACCCCCACCAAAATGTGGCATATGCTCCTCAACCCTACATGGTCATGAACGCCCAGCCATATGTCCACCCGCCGCAGCAAGCCAATCGAGGCCAAGCTCCACCTTCCAGAAATCAGCCTCCATACCGCAACCACTATAACCCACAGCCTCCTCAAAATAATTTCCGCCCTCAGGAACCACCTAGAAGGCGGACCTTCACGCCCATCGGTGAGCCATACTCTACTTTGTTCCCGAAGCTAGTCCAGTTGGGTTTCCTGCAGCCGGTCCCTCAGACAAGGCACAATCCGACATCACCTTCTTACAAAGCCGGTGTTAGATGCGCCTATCATTCAGGAGCAGAAGGACACAATACAAATGATTGCTGGGCTTTGAGAAGGGTAGTCGAGAATTTAATAGAGCAAGGGAAAATAGTGCTAAGGGACGAGGAGGTCCCAAATGTGACTAACAATCCATTACCTGCTCACAATAATGGGCCGCTGATCGGAATGATTTGCGAAGACAAAGAATTTGACCCTGCTTTGAAAGCTATAATCGCCATTGTCGACGCAGGGAAAAAGCCTGAAACAGCCCAGAAACCAGAAAAAAGGGAAAATGCCAGTACTGTAAAGTGCGAGCCCGAAAAGAAGGTGGAGAAGAAGGCGGTGCCTGTAAAGAATGGAGTTCTTTACATCCCACGAGGTCGAGCAGAGAAGCCGCAGAGCTTCGAGGTCAAAAGAGCAAAACCTATGTACGTACCAAAGGGGGCCTATGTGGTCCGGGGGACAATTCAACCACCTCGGCTGAATGAGCCGGTGGTTATCGGACGCGTGCCACAGAAGCCGATGACCAACCCGTCCACAGTACCGTGGAACTATCAAAGAACGTTGGTTACGTACAAAGGTAAAGAAGTCACGGGAGAACTTCCGGAAAATACTTTCATTGGAAAGTATTCGAACACTCAAGAGCTAAACAACGCCACACGGAGACGCTTCCCACCAAAGAAGCCTGTAAGCGTTGAAGAAGCGGAAGTTTTCTTCCAACAAATGAAAATGCCAGACTACGAAGTGGTAGATCAACTACGCAAATGCCCCGGGCAAGTGTCTATGCTATCACTACTGATGAGGTCGGCCGAGCACCAAAAGATCTTGCTCAAGACCCTGAACGAGGCATACGTACCAGTTAAAACCTCAGTCGAACAACTGGAACGGATGACGGAAAGGTTCTTCGCCGTTAATCAGGTCTCCTTCAGCAAGAACGATTTACCCCCAGAGGGAGCGGCACACAACAAAGCATTGCATCTAACAGTTAAATGCGAAGACTACTACGTCAAGCGGGTAATGTTGGATGGGGGTTCAGGTGTTGACATTTGTCCGCTCTCCACGCTACAGAGAATGGAAATTGGGACCGGAAGAATCCACCCCAATAATGTCTGCGTAAGGGCTTTTGACGGCATCAAGAGAGACACCCTTGGGGAAATAGACTTGGCTTTGACCATAGGGCCAGTAGAGTTTGAAGTAACTTTCCAAGTGCTTGACATGGATACGTCCTACAATTTTCTCCTCGGCAGACCTTGGATTCATGCGGCAGGGGATGTACCTTCCACTCTTCATCAAATGGTGAAGTTTGAGCACGAAGACCGGGAAATTGTGGTCCATGGAGAAGACGAACAGTCTATATATCGGGACCCATCCATCCCATATCTTGAACCAAGGGAAGGGAGCGAGCACACGGTCTATCAGGCTTTTGAAGTTGTGTTAGCAGAGCAGCATGAAGAGGGAAGACCTTGCCCCTAACCGTTCTTGTCTAATGCCTCGGTTATGGTGGCTAAAGAGATGATCCAGCACGGATTCAGGCCAGGGAAAGGGCTCGGACGAACATTGCAAGGAATAACGGAACCCATCACCTTGCCTTCCACCAAGAAACTTTTTGGGATAGGTTTTCAACCCACTCCAGAAGATGAAGAATGGGCAAAGAAGAGGAAGAATGGGGGTTGGAAACTGCCTCGGCCACTGCCGGATTTATATGAAACCTTCGTCAGACCAAGATACACTGAAGAAGAAAACGATGAGGTTTTCACGGCTGAGGAAATCGAGGAGATATGTGGGGCAATGAGAGAAATGCTCTATGAGGCTCACATGGTTCAACCAGGAGAAGGAACCAGCACCGCCGAGATGATATATATGGGGCCAAATGCCAAACTTCGAAACTAGGAGGCCACGCCATTCCCGACTAGGCAGAAGTCCGGATAGACCTGTCCTGCCACCTTTCCTACATCACGAGTTATCTCCAGGATATAACTTGGATATTTTCTTCCCTTCAATTGTTGTTTTGAATTCCTGAGTTGTAAACATTGTTGTCTTCCAAATTCCAAGAAAAATAAAAAAAAATAAAAATCATCATTGTTTCTCATTTTTTCCTCCTTTGTTCTGATTTTTGTTATTTTTCCTTTATCTTTTCTTTCAGTTATAATAATGCGGCTTTAAATATGACATGCTTGCGGACTTCACGCCCAGATCACAACGAGCTATTTAATTGTGAAATAATGAACCCAAAACCAGAATATGATGAAGAAGAGGCTTTTAGGGAAATAAACCGAGAGTTGGAACATTTTGAGAATAAACCTAAGCCAAATCTGAATGACACCGAACCGGTTAATTTAGGAACTCCTGAAGAAATCCGGGAGACCAAAATAAGCATTCACACGGACAAGAAAACGCGTGACGCGATAATTCAACTTCTTTTTGAATTTAAAGATGTGTTTGCTTGGTCGTACGATGACATGCCAGGACTAGGTATTGATCTAGTGGTTCGTAAATTGCCAATTCATCCTAATTGTCCTCCAGTTCAACAAAAGTAACGAAAGTTCAAAACTGAGGTTAGTGACAAGATTAAAGAGGAGATCACCAAGCAGCTGAAAACGGGAGTAATTCGGGTAGTCCAGTATACAACATGGTTGGCAAATGTGGTTCCAGTGCCGAAAAAAGATGGGAAGACTCAGGTATGTGTGGACTATCGAGACCTGAATAGAGCGAGTCCCAAAGATAATTTTCCATTGCCCAACATCCGCATCCTTGTTGATAATTGCGCCAAACATGAGATCCAGTTTTTCGTAGATTGTTACGCTGGGTATCATCAGGTATTGATGGATGAAGAAGACACCGAGAAGACTGCCTTCACCACGCCTTGGGGCACTTACTGTTATCGGGTTATGCCATTTGGTCTGAAGAATGCTGGGGCAACTTACATGAGAGCCATGACTGCCATTTTTCATGACATGATGCATCAAGAAATAGAGGTGTACGTGGACGATGTGATAATCAAATCCAGGACGCAGGATAATCACATCCAAGACTTGAGGAAGTTCTTCGAGAGACTGAGGAAGTACGACTTGAAGCTGAACCCAGCCAAATGTGCTTTCGGAGTCCCATCGGGCAAGCTTTTGGGCTTCATAGTGAGCAGGAGAGGTATCGAATTAGATCCAACAAAGATAAAATCTATCAGGGATCTACCTCCCCCAAGAACGAAGAAAGACGTGATGAGTTTGTTAGGCAGGTTGAACTATATCAGTCGATTCATTGCCCAGCTAACTAGCACGTGTGAGCCCATATTTAAGCTATTGAGGAAAGATGCGGCGATCAAATGGACGGCTGAGTGTCAAGAAGCTTTTGACAAAGTCAAAGAATATCTTTCAAATCCCCCAGTTTTGGTCCCACCAGAGCCAGAAAGACCACTGTTCTTGTATCTGACAGTCTTGGAAAATTCTTTCGGTTGCGTCCTCGGGCAACATGACATAACCGGAAAGAAAGAACAAGCAATCTACTACTTGAGCAAGAAATTCACTGGCTACGAGGCCAAGTACACTCTGCTGGAAAGAACATGTTGCGCTCTGACATGGGTTGCTCAAAAGCTGAGGCATTATCTCCAAGCTCACACTACTTTCCTCATAAGCAAGCCGGATCCTTTGAAGTATATATTTCAGAAACCAATGCCTACTGGAAGACTGGCCAAGTGGCAAATCTTGCTTACTGAATTTGACATAATCTATGTCACCCGCACGACAATGAAAGCCCAGGCGCTAGCAGATCATTTGGCCGAAAATCCAGTCGATGAGGAATACCAGCCATTGAGTACCTATTTCCCAGATGAAGAAATAAACACCGTAGAAGTGGTCTCGGAGAACGCTCATGTTTGGAAGATGTTCTTTGACGGAGCCGTAAACGCCAAGGGTGTAGGAATCGGGGCGATTTTGATCTCGCCCTCTGGTCAACATTATCCCGCCACAACTAGACTACGTTTCTTTTGCACAAACAATACAGCTGAGTATGAAGCCTGCATCATGGGCATGCATATGGCGATCGATCAGGATGTCGAAGACTTACTGATTATGGGAGATTCCGACCTGATTATCTGGCAAGCCCAAGGTGAATGGGAAACTCGGGATGTCAAGCTTATTCATTACCGACAGCATGTGGAGGACCTCGGCAAGCGTTTTAAATCAATAGAGTTCAGGTATATCCCGTGGTGTCACAATGAACTAGCAGATGCACTTGCCACCTTAGCTTCGATGCTACCCTACCCAGGCAACGCCCATGTCGATCCCTTGGAAATCCAAATCAGGGAGAGACACGGTTACTGTAACGTAATCGAGGCAGGATCGTGCATACAACCATGGTACCACGATATCAAGAGGTTCTTGAAGACACAAGAATACCCCGAGCATGCTACTGGAGATCAAAAGAGAACCATTAGGCGGCATGCAAGTGGTTTCTTTTTGAGCGGTGAGTTGTTGTATAAGAGGACCCCCGACCTCAATCTACTAAGATGTGTTGACACCGAGGAGGAAAGAAGGATCATGCACGAAGTACACGCAAGAGTGTGAGGACCTCACATGAACGGGTATGTTTTAGCAAAGAAAATCCTTCGAGCAGGTTATTACTGGATAACCATGGAAAAGGACTGCTTTATCTTCGTTCGGAAGTGTCATCAGTGTTAGGTGCACGGTGATTTGATTCATGCACCTCCCACGGAATTGCATCCATGTCTGCGCCTTGGCCATTTGTTGCCTGGGGCATGGACGTCATTGGTCCGGTCGAGCCGAAGGCCTTATATGGACATAGATTTATACTGGTTGCCATCGACTACTTCACAAAATGGGTAGAGGTTGTCCCTCTCAAGTCGGTCACTAAAAAAATGGTAGTGGATTTTGTACATTCAAATCTTATCTGTCGTTTCGGTATTCCTGCAACTATCATCACAAATAACGCAGCAAACCTGAATAGTCACTTGATGGGAGATGTATGCGAACAATTCAAAATAACGCATAGGAATTCTACTCCTTATCGGCCCAAGGCCAATGGCGCTGTAGAAGCAGCAAACAAGAACATCAAGAAGATTTTGAGGAAGACGATCCAGAGTTCCCGACAATGGCATGAACAGCTACCGTTTGCATTGTTGGGATATCGCACTACGGTATGCACGTTAGTAGGGGCAACCCCTTATCTTTTGGTTTATGGGACCGAGGCTGTGATACGAGCAGAGGTAGAAATTCCCTCGCTTTGAACCATTGTCGAAGCAGAAATCGAAGACAGCGAGTGGGTTAAGACTCGATTGGAGCAGTTGACTTTGATTGACGAGAAACGAATGGCTGCGGTTTGTCACGGGCAGCTGTACCAACGAAGAATGGCCCGTGCTTACAACAAGAAAGTCCGACCCAGGAATTTCGAAGTGGGTCAACTGGTACTGAGGCGTATTCTGCCACATCACCAGGAAGCGAAAGGGAAATTCGCCCCAAACTGGAAAGGCCCATACATCATCAGGAAGATATTGCCGAGAGGAGCATTGTACTTAGGTGATATTGAAGGAAATGATCCCGAAACAGCAGTGAATGCGGACGCAGTCAAAAGATACTATGTCTGAGTGACACCCCAGCGATCCTGACACATTTGAAATGATGGAGGTTTTGTTCCCACTACCCCAAACACTATCGACTCTCTCTACAAGCCTTCGAGCCGTTTAAATTTCTTTGGTTACCAATCAAAAAAAAAAGGAAAAGAAAAAGAAAACAAACAAAACAAAACATTGATCGAGGCCTGAACTACGTCTGACTTGATTCCGAAAGGATACGTAGGCAGCCTCTCTCTGAGGTTCAGTCACACCAACAATAAAATCCATTTACCCTGAAATTGAAGCCGGGGGCACGCCAAACGGTTTAAAAGTCGTAGTATCATCTACCTTTCTTTACCAAGCACAAGCCTTCAGATCAATTACCAAAGGTAGGGGAAAGCCAGGAAATGTCACGAATGGAGACCGGTACACTCCAAATTGAGAGAAATAAAATGAGAGAGTCTCGTCGGTGAAAACCCTCGGGCACCGCGAGGCGACGAGAGTAGAGAAACTAAAATGAGAGAGCTTGTTTAGTAAAAACTCGCAAAGAGTGCTATCAAGCGACGACAGGAAGAGAAATGAGAGAGGTCGACTAGCGAAAACCCGCAAAGGGCGCTGTTGGCCGAAAGGATGACTCCACCTCAGGAAGTTTTGGCCTGTCCCGCCGGTTTGAAAACGCAGATCCGTTTTGGTTCGGGGGAAACACAAGTTCATTGAAGGTCAGGCGTCCAGCCCAGAAAGCATGTCATGTCCATTTAAAGTCAGCATTGTTTCCCTCAGATAAGTCTTTCTTGTCCCGAAAGGGACACTTCTCTTCTAAAAATTTGTTTTCTCCGTTTCTTTATTTTATTTTTCTTTAAATCCCCTTCATTTTTAACCCCAAGTCCCAGATATACTGGAAAGGATAGGTGGCAGGATTGGCTTCACGGAGTTTTTGTTTCACGAAGGAAAATACCTCGTTTCATTGGTACGTTTGTCCAAACCTGATGAATCATGATGTTTGACTGCATTTGGAGTAAAGTCACAAAAAAAAATATATAAAAAAAAGAGAGAAATTTCCCCAGCAAGTCCACCTTGTACAAATACCCACAGAGCTTCCCCTTGTACAAATCCCCACAGAGCCTCCCTTTGTAAAAATTCCCCAGCGAGCTTGCCCCAACAAATCTTGGCAAGTCCGCTTTGCAACAAATCCCCAGCAAGTCCGCCTTGTACAAATCCCCACAGAGCTTCCCCTGTACAAATCCCCACAGAGTCTCCCCAATAAAATCCCCGTTGAAAATCCCCGAGCAAAACCGGATGGAAAAACCAAAGCCTTACAAGGCAAATCATCACAGAACCTGGAAACGCAAGCCTGAGCAGTCTAAAGGGTTTTGCCATTTGAATCCAATCAATGGCAAAATTTCTCAACAGAAATAAGGACGCAGCAAAGCATTTGGAACAATCAAGGTCACCGAACCAACCGCCATCTCCGAGCTAACGATTGTTCTTTGTTTGAAAAGTTGAAACAGGTATGATCCAAGACAACCGTGCAAGAAGCAGGTGTCACCCAAAGAAGAAAAGAAACACATGAGTGCAAGAAGCAGTTTGGCGATAAGGAATCCGCTCGAAAGGGAAGTTTCCACAAAATTCTCTTTTACATTTTTACTAAAACAAGGAAAACTCAAAAAAAAAAAAACGGTTCAGTTAGTATCCTCAGAAATTTTTTCATTTCCGCCAGCATTAGGGCTCCAACCCTGAACTGAGCATTGTCTGTTAGTCAGCATTAAGGCTCCAACCCTAAACTGAACTTTTTCCATTTGGTCAGCATTAGGGCTCCAACCCTAAACTGAACTTTCCCCAGTTAGTCAGCATTAGGGCTCCAACCCTAAACTGAACTTTTCCGTTTAGTCAGCATTAGGGCTCCAACCCTGAACTGAACTTTTTCATTTCCGCCAGCATTAGGGCTCCAACCCTGAACTGAGCATTGTTCTGTTAGTCAGCATTAGGGCTCCAACCCTAAACTGAACTTTTTCCATTTAGTCAGCATTAGGGCTCCAACCCTAAACTGAACTTTTCCCTTTAGTCAGCATTAGGGCTCCAACCTTAAACTGAACTTTTCCATTTGGCCAGTATTAGGGCTCCAACCCTGAACTGAGCATTTGTCTATTAGTCAGCATTAGGGCTCCAACCCTGAACTGAACTTTTTTCCATTTAGTCAGCATTAGGGCTCCAACCCTGAACTGAACTTTTTTCCATTTAGTCAGCATTAGGGATCCAACCCTGAACTGAACTTTTTCCAGTTAGTCAGCATTAAGGTTCCAACCCTAAACTGAACTTTTTCCATTTGGTCAGCATTAGGGCTCCCACCCTAAACTGAACTTATCCCCAGTTAGTCAGCATTAGGGCTCCAACCCTAAACTGAACTTTTCCCTTTAGTCAGCATTAGGGTTCCAACCCTAAACTGAACTTTTCCATTTGGCCAGCATTAGGGCTCCAACCCTGAACTGAGCATTTGTCTGTTAGTCAGCATTAGGGCTCCAACCCTGAACTGAACGTTTTCCATTTAGTCAGCACTAGGGCTCCAACCCTGAACTGAACTTTTTTCATTTAGTAAGAATTAGGGCTCCAACTCTGAACTGAACTTTTTCCAGTTAGTCAGCATTAGGGCTTCAACCCTAAACTGAACTTTTTCCATTTAGTCAGCATTAGGGCTCCAACCCTAAACTGAACTTATCCCCAGTTAGTCAGCATTAGGGTTCCAACCTTAAACTGAACTTTTCCATTTGGCCAGTATTAGGGCTCCAACCCTGAACTGAGCATTTGTCTATTAGTCAGCATTAGGGCTCCAACCCTGAACTGAACTTTTTTCCATTTAGTCAGCATTAGGGCTCCAACCCTGAACTGAACTTTTTCCAGTTAGTCAGCATTAAGGTTCCAACCCTAAACTGAACTTTTTCCATTTGGTCAGCATTAGGGCTCCCACCCTAAACTGAACTTATCCCCAGTTAGTCAGCATTAGGGCTCCAACCCTAAACTGAACTTTTCCCTTTAGTCAGCATTAGGGTTCCAACCCTAAACTGAACTTTTCCATTTGGCCAGCATTAGGGCTCCAACCCTGAACTGAGCATTTGTCTGTTAGTCAACATTAGGGCTCCAACCCTGAACTGAACTTTTTCCATTTAGTCAGCACTAGGGCTCCAACCCTGAACTGAACTTTTTTCATTTAGTAAGAATTAGGGCTCCAACCCTGAACTGAACTTTTTCCAGTTAGTCAGCATTAGGGCTCCAACCCTAAACTGAACTTTTTCCATTTAGTCAGCATTAGGGCTCCAACCCTAAACTGAACTTATCCCCAGTTAGTCAGCATTAGGGTTCCAACCCTAAACTGAACTTTTCCATTTGGCCAGCATTAGGGCTCCAACCCTGAACTGAGCATTTGTCTATTAGTCAGCATTAGGGCTCCAACCCTGAACTGAACTTTTTCCATTTAGTCAGCATTAGAGCTCCAACCCTGAACTGAACTTTTTCCAGTTAGTCAGCATTAGGGCTCCAACCCTAAACTAAACTTTTTCCATTTGGTCAACATTAGGTTTCCAACCCTAAACTGAACTTTTCCATTTGGCCAGCATTAGGGCTCCAACCCTGAACTGAGCATTTGTCTGTTAGTCAGCATTAGGGCTCCAACCCTGAACTAAACTTTTTCCATTTAGCCAGCATTAGGGCTCCAACCCTGAACTGAGCATTGTCAGTTAGTCAGCATTAGGGCTCCAACCCTGAACTGAACTTTTTCCATTTAGTCAGCATTAGGGCTCCAACCCTGAACTGAACTTTTTCCAGTTAGTCAGCATTAGGGCTCCAACCCTGAACTGAGCATTTGTCTGTCAGCCAGCATTAGGGCTCCAACCCTGAACTGAGCATTTTTACATTATGGCAATATTAGGGATCCAATCCTGGAGTTGCATTTTGTAGACCAGAATTTTCCAATCCCTTCATCAATTCTATAAACTTCCTGGCAACTTACTCACGAAATTTTCCTAGTAGAACTGGGGTAGAAAATTTCGTCCGTTTGTTTTTTCCCGCAGGTCTGACCTCGAGACGCATGGATCAGGGCGACCCACGAGATGAGTCTCAACCCAGAATGGAGAAAAGAAAGAAAAAGAAAAAAGAAGATGTTCCGAGATATTTGGAGAGACGAAGGGCGGATCGCTCAAAGATTTGATCAAGGTCCCGAGTTCTACCAATCCCGTCTCACTCAGTATCGCAGAAATAAACATGCACCTACAACTTGCAAGCATCAAAATTCGGATCGAAGTCTACAAGCAGAATCAGCTAAGACCCAAGATCAAGTTGCAAAAGAATCATAGATAGTAACCTTGTAACTAGCAGTTGACGGGCATACGTAGTTAGCTTAGTTTCAATTTTCCTTTGGTTGTAATAAGGGAGTCGGTAAGCAGCGGCGGCAACGGAAACAACAGTAACGACAAGCATTGCAATCCCATGGTAGTCCCAGCTACCAAAGTTTCCCGAACTATATTGACCTGATTCCTGTTTAGCCCAGGATATGTAGGAAATCTTTGAAGCAAAGATTCGGTCAAATCTGTCAAATGTGCTTCACACGGAGTATTCCAATAGACAAAAATCGCTCATATCCACTCACTTTATCTTTGTACGGAAACTCTTCGCGTTTTCGCACAAAGAGGGGCAGCTGTGAGCACGTGATTTTTGTTTACACGACAAATACTCCAAAAGAAATCAAAATAAACAACAAATTGTTCTTCGTGCATAATTTTGTGAATTTGCCGGTCGTTTTTTGTTAGCTATTTGTGGTTTTGTCCGTGTCTTTTAGTCTTACCAAACAAAAATACAAAAAAATGTGTCGTGTGTAAGTTTAGGATATTATTCTACTATTCGGAATTAATCAAACCATAATTCGGTTATTAAAAGGAAAATCACAAAAAAAATGCATCTTTTATTTTTATTTTTTCATCATTAAGTAGTGTTATTAAATGTTAATATGTGTGTTAATGGTTGATTAATGTTTGTATAGTGTTATTGGACAAATTTAATTGGGAGATTAAAGAAGAAAAGGATTTTCGGATTGGGCCAGTCTTAATTAAATCAGAACAAGCCCAAACCAAAATGACCAGCCCACGTTCCCTTTTATCCGGTCCAGTTAAGCTGGCCATGCAACCATCCAAACGACGTCGTTTGTACCATTCTTAATCTGGACCGTTAATCTCACTAGATTTACGGTCCATATCACTTACCCGTTACCTGACCCAACCCTATGAAACCGGTTTGACCCATTCCCAGCATGAGAACAAATGACACCGTTCCCTTCAGTAGAAAGATCACAGCCATTGATCATCAGCAATCCAACGGCCAACATCCAATCACCCACCCCGTATATAAACCTTCCCCCTTTACCCCGCGCCCTAAACCCAGGACCTCTTTCGTCCTCATCCTCTCCTTCACAGACCCAAAACCTTGGAACCCTAGCACCGCCCCCTTTTCCCTCACCATAAACCCGGCGGCATGGACGCCAGTGACCACCACCTTAACACCATAGGACCGCCTCACCACCCTGAACATAGATCTGTTGTCCCTTTGTCTCGAATCCCCCCCACCTTCTCGAATCTTCATTTGAAGATTCGAGCCGGACCTCGACCTACGCCAAACCCCCCCAGATTCACACTAGACAATCCCTTGACCTCCCTCGTGACCAAACCAAGCTTGGTTTGGTCCGAATCTACCCACAAATCCCGAAAACCCAAATCTGAAAAATTAAACCCTAGAACACAAGAATTTGTGGAGTCTGTTGGATTAAAACGAAAGTTTGGGGTCTAGTAGATCCTAATCGAAGTATTCTCGTTCGAGAACACCTCGGTTAGGATTTGTCCGGCCTCAAATGGGTAAATCAAGCTCGAGCCTGGGTCATCTATGTTTAAGCTTTTCAGGTTTGTTCATTTGTTGTCTATTTTAGTTTTAGATTAGTTTATCAGCCTGTTTATTTAGTTTGTTTATTCATGTTGGGATTTCTGTGGTCTGCTTGTGCCCCATATCTATCAAGACCTTTTATTTAGTCGTTTGTTTATTCTGTTTGTGTTGAATCTGTGTAGTAGTATACATATTGCTATTCAATTGATATCATCAAACCAATATTGCATGTTGTTTTTCCCCTGTATCGTGCAAAAATTGTCAAGAATAGCCTAGGCCCTATTTATGTTTGTTTGATCGATTGCTTGTCCTGTGTCACAATTAGTACAGTCGAGTCGATATACGTCGCCGATTAGTTTAGCTTTGAATAATAATAATCTGATTCATATTATGGTTTTTGTGTGAAGTTCTGTCTGAATCCAACTGGGAACTAAGTATAGCTGTTTGTGGATTTGAATCAGAAACATTTATAGTTTAGTTTGTGGTTTCAGTTCAGCTTGAGTTCTGAATTGATAGCATGTGCACTATAGTGCTTTAATAATTAGAGCAAATGGGACAGCATGGGCTGTCATGCCATCTTCAGGCTGCCCATACCCCGGTTTTAATTTAAATAAGATGATAAAGGGCTGGCAGGGGAATATCATGGGAAGGGTTTTACTTTAAATAGTTGAGTGGAAACTGGAAAGGCAGCAAGCCACATGGGAGGGGATCTGAATAGGTTTTACAGACTGTAAAGGGCCTGATACTAGGCTATAAAAGAGAGGAAGGCATAGAGAAATCGGGGGGACATACATAGAGACTGATTTTGGAGAGACAGAGATAGAGAGGAGATACAGATAGAGAGATACACACATACACACACAGACACAGATACACACACACATACAAAAGAGAAGCTGAAACTAGGGAAACAAGCTTTGAATAAGAAAGAGAGGTTTCAGAAATCAAGGAGGGAGATTAGAAAAGAAATTCTTGTTTGTCTGGAACTGAAAACACTGCTCTCTTCCATTCTTTTTGTTTGAAATTCAGCATCAAGTTTGTTATTGGTTCTGTCAAGATTTAGGATTTTCCTTTGAGTATTTGAAAGAATCAACATTGAGTACTGTATCGTCGGGTTACTGTTTTGGTTTATTTTGCCTGGGTTTGCCATTGTTGCTGTGTTGTTTTGTCGTTGCTGCTATCTGTTGCTGCTGATTCTCCCTATCTTCTTTTTCTTCTGTTGATATTCAACATTCAGGTACACATTTAAACCTCACATTAATGTAGAAGTCGAAAGCATGAAATGAAGATGCAAAGGAATTTAATCAGTCGTTGCTTTACTTACAGCTTTGTAAATATTGCCAAAATTGTGTAATTCTTTAATTTGTAGCCTAATAGAGAACATCTTAGTAAGTTTGTACTTAATGGAAACTATTTGGGTCTAGAAATTGCAAAATGGTTCACTTAGTAGTATACATGACATAGTTATATAATTTATGGAATGTGTAATCGCTTAGTATAATTGTTAATTCAAACTCTTTCTCCAGTCATGCTTTAAATATGTAGGGTGGATGACTTTTAAATTTTGCCAAATACGATACAATTTTAAATTCTTGAATTTCAGCTTCATTAGGCAGTTCATAGGACGAGTTTCCGAATACCATTGGTAGCATCCTCTAATAAGTAATTCTATTAATCTTGTTAAAAGGGGTTAATCTAAATTTAACTTAAGGTTGTTTGGAGTAAGTATAGCATTCCATCAATCTTGCATGTTAATTTTTTTTTTTATCAAATTAAGAACATGTTCTATGAAGTATATCATTCTTCATTCTTTGGTAAACAATTGATCAGATGATTAACAAGAATCCGGATTTGGCCAAAGCATACAATTGAATTAGCATGTATCTTTTTCTTCTATTTTATTTTAAAGACAAACATATTAGAAATGTAGTCGCTTTAGGATATCCCTTCTAAAATAATGAGATGAGCCTCGCCGAACAAAAAATGCAAATTTCGGGACCCTCAATGATTGATCATAATAAATACTTAGAATTCGGGAGGGACTGTTTTAGTGAATTTCACTGTCTTCCCCAAAGATAATAACGCGTTAGACTCTTTAAGCGCGAATTAATTAAATTACATTCTTAAATTCGGGTGCGCATTGATGTGACCCAAATTCAAATCTCAACGAAGTCGAAATGTGTTAACAACTACGGGTGCATTGATTGTGACGTGGTTCAAGACGCATTTTCACGACGTTGCAATTCTATAAAAATAAATGATAATAATAAAAGCGGTTTAAACTTAACAAAAGCACATAAGTCAGAACATGTATTTAAATCAGATATTTAGCCATTATAACAATTTAAGCGACCGTGCTAGAACCACGGGATTCGAGGGTGCCTAACACCTTCCCTCGGGTCAACAGAATTCCTTACTTAGAATTTCTGGTTCGCAGACTTCATTTGGAAAAGTCGAAAATTTCCTCGATTTGGGATTCAAGATAAACCGGTGATTTGGGACACCGAAAGCCAAACCTTTCCCAAGTGGCGACTCTGAATTAAATAAATAATCCCATTTCGAATATTGTCACTTAAATTGGAAAAACTCCCTCGCGCATTTAACCCTTCGGGGCGGGCGCGCAAAAAGGAGGTGTGACAAAGATTATAGGAAGTTTTGTTCTAAACTTTCTTCCAAGTCTGATCCGTACAAGCTTAATGTGATATTGGTGATATTTCTTCGGATTCAGACAATGATTTGACCGACAAAAGTATGGAAATGCTCTTAAAAAGAATTAAAAGTAAAACGTTTTTCTTGGTAGAGAAGGATGCTGAAAAGATTTTACCTTTAATTCTTTTTAAGAGCATTTCCATACTTTTGTCGGTCAAATCATTGTCTGAATCCGAAGAAATATCACCAATATCACATTAAGCTTGTACGGATCAGACTTGAAAGAAAATTTAGAACAAAACTTCCTATAATCTCTATCATCATAGAGTCTTATGATCTCTATTTTATGGGAACTGCCATGGCCAACGGAACACATTCCGTCTTCATCAACCTTGTCACTCTCAATTAAACTTCTTTTCCTCATGGAAAATGAAGTACAGAATTACTATATAAGCTCTTCTTTTATCTACTTAGGAAATACTAAATTCCTACCTACACCATCACAATTTGAAACACTTGCCATTGCCTTCTCATCATCATTGTCGCTAATGAGAAGAACAATTAAAGGCACACTTTGCCAGGTACTGTGTCTTAGTTATTCTTGGTGGAAGTTCTATTGCATGTCTAATAACGTCATCAACCTCTTCTAATAATCCTCCGGCAATCTAAAATTCCAAAACATAAACTAAAAGTTCAATTCATATTCTAAATCTTCAATTCATATCCACAAAAGTTCAAGTCATATCTTAAAGGTTCAACTAATATCCTAAAAAGTTCAAGTCATATCGTAAAATTTCAATTTATATCGTACAAGTTCAATTCACAAGAACAAAACCTAAAACCTAAAAGTTCATCAATTCTTATCCTACGAGTTTAAACATAAACTAAAAGTTCAATTTATATCCTAAAGGTTCAATTCATATCCACAAAAGTTGAAGTCATATCCTAAAATTTCTATTTATATCCTAAAAATTCAACTCATATCCTAAAAGTTTCAATTTATATCCTACAAGTTCAATTCACAAGAACAAAACCTAAAAACTAAAAGTTATATTCATATCCAACGAGTTTAAACATAAACTAAAAGTTCAAGTCATATCCTAAAGGTTCAATACATATGCTAAAGGTTCAATTTATTTCCTAAAAGTTCAACTCATATCCTAAAAGTTTCAATTTATATCCTAAAAATTCAACTCATATCCTAAAATTTCAATTTATATCCTACAAGTTTAATTCACAAGAACAAAACCTAAAAACTAAAAGTTATATTCATATCCTACGAGTTTAAACATAAACTAAAAGTTCAAGTCATATCCTAAAGGTTCAATACATATGCTAAAGGTTCAATTTATTTCCTAAAAGTTCAACTCATATCCTAAAAGTTTCAATTCATATCCTAAAAATTCAACTCATATCCTAAAATTTCAATTTATATCCTACAAGTTCAATTCACAAGAACAAAACCTAAAAACTAAAAGTTATATTCATATCCTGCGAGTTTAAACATATCCTAAAAGTTCAAGTCATATCCTAAAGGTTTAATACATATGCTAAAGGTTCAATTTATTTCCTAAAAATTCAACTCATATCCTAAAAGTTTTAATTCATATCCTAAAAATTCAACTCATATCCTAAAATTTTAATTTATATCCTACAAGTTCAATCACAAGAACAAAACCTAAAAACTAAAAGTTATATTTATATCCTACGAGTTTAAACATAAACTAAAAGTTCAAGTCATATCCTAAAGGTTCAATACATATGCTAAAGGTTCAATTTATTTCCTAAAAGTTCAACTCATATCCTAAAAGTTTCAAGTTATATCCTAAAAATTCAACTCATATACTAAAATTTTAATTTATATCCTACAAGTTCAATTCACAAGAACAAAACCTAAAAACTAAAAGTTATATTCATATCCTACGAGTTTAAACATAAACTAAAAGTTCAAGTCATATCCTAAAGGTTCAATACATATGCTAAATTTTCAATTTATTTCCTAAAAGTTCAGCTCATATCCTAAAAGTTTCAATTCATATCCTAAAAATTCAACTCATATCCTAAAATTTCAATTTATATCCTACAAGTTCAATTCACAAGAACAAAACCTAAAAACTAAAAGTTATATTCATATCCTACGAGTTTAAACATATCCTAAAAGTTCAAGTCATATCCTAAAGGTTCAATTTATTTCCTAAAAGTTCAACTCATATCCTAAAAGTTTCAATTCATATCCTAAAAATTCAACTCATATCCTAAAAATTCAATTTCTATCCAACAAGTTCAATTCACAAGAACAAAACCTAAAAACTAAAAGTTATATTCATATCCTACGAGTTTAAACATATCCTAAAAGTTCAAGTCATATCCTAAAGGTTCAATACATATGCTAAAGGTTCAATTTATTTCCTAAAAGTTCAACTCATATCCTAAAAGTTTTAATTCATATCCTAAAAATTCAACTCATATCCTAAAATTTCAATTTATATCCTACAAGTTCAATTCACAAAAACAAAACCTAAAAACTAAAAGTTATAATCATATCCTACGAGATTAAACATATCCTAAAAGTTCAAGTCATATCCTAAAGGTTCAATTTATTTCCTAAAAGTTCAACTCATATCCTAAAAGTTTCAATTCATATCCTAAAAATTCAACTCATATCCTAAAATTTCAATTTCTATCCTACAAGTTCAATTCACAAGAACAAAACCTAAAAACTAAAAGTTATATTCATATCCTACGAGTTTAAACATATCCTAAAAGTTCAAGTCATATCCTAAAGGTTCAATACATATGCTAAAGGTTCAATTTATTTCCTAAAAGTTCAACTCATATCCTAAAAGTTTCAATTCATATCCTAAAAATTCAACTCATATCCTAAAATTTCAAATTATATCCTACAAGTTCAATTCACAAGAACAAAACCTAAAAACTAAAAGTTATATTCATATCCTACGAGTTTAAACATAAATTAAAAGTTCAAGTTATATCCTAAAGGTTCAATACATATGCTAATGGTTCAATTTCTTTCCTAAAAGTTCAACTCATATCCTAAAAGTTTCAATTCATATCCTAAAAATTCAACTTATATCCTAAAATTTCAATTTATATCCTACAAGTTCAATTCACAAGAACAAAACCTAAAAACTAAAAGTTATATTCATATCCTAGGAGTTTAAAATTATCCTAAAAGTTCAAGTTATATCCTAAAGGTTCAATACATATGCTAAAGGTTCAATTTATTTCCTAAAAGTTCAACTCATATCCTAAAAGTTTCAATTTATATCCTAAAATTTCAACTCATATCCTAAAATTTCAATTTATATCCTAAAAGTTCAATTCACAAGAACAAAACCTAAAAACTAAAAGTTATATTCATTTCCTACGAGTTTAAACATAAACTAAAAGTTCAAGTCATATCCTAAAGGTTCAATACATATGCTAAAGGTTCAATTTATTTCCTAAAAATTCAACTCATATCCTAAAAGTTTCAATTCATATCCTAAAAATTCACATATCCTAAAATTTCAATTTATATACTACAAGTTCAATTCACAAGAACAAAACCTAAAAACTAAAAGTTATATTCATATCCTACGAGTTTAAACATATCATAAAAGTTCAAGTCATATCCTAAAGTTTCAATAAATATGCTAAAGGTTCAATTTATTTCCTAAAAGTTCAACTCATATCCTAAAAGTTTCAATTCATATCCTAAAAATTCAACTCATATCCTAAAATTTCAATTTATATCCTACAAGTTCAATTCAAAAGAACAAAACCTAAAAACTAAAAGTTATATTTATATCCTACGAGTTTAAACATAAACTAAAAGTTCAAGTCATATCCTAAAGGTTCAATACATATGCTAAAGGTTCAATTTATTTCCTAAAAATTCAACTCATATCCTAAAAGTTTCAATTCATATCCTAAAAATTCTACTCATATCCTAAAATTTTAATTTATATCCTACAAGTTCAATTCACAAGAACAAAACCTAAAAACTAAAAGTTATATTCATATCCTACGAGTTTAAACATATCCTTAAAGTTCAAGTCATATCCTAAAGGTTCAATTTATTTCCAAAAAGTTCAACTCATATCATAAAAGTTTCAATTCATATCCTAAAAATTCAACTCATATCCTAAAATTTCAATTTCTATCCAACAAGTTCAATTCACAAGAACAAAACCTAAAAACTAAAAGTTATATTCATATCCTACGAGTTTAAACATATCCTAAAAGTTCAAGTCATATCCTAAAGGTTCTATACATATGCTAAAGGTTCAATTTATTTCCTAAAAGTTCAACTCATATCCTAAAAGTTTTAATTCATATCCTAAAAATTCAACTCATATCCTAAAATTTCAATTTATATCCTACAAGTTCAATTCACAAAAACAAAACCTAAAAACTAAAAGTTATAATCATATCCTACGAGATTAAACATATCCTAAAAGTTCAAGTCATATCCTAAAGGTTCAATTTATTTCCTAAAAGTTCAACTCATATCCTAAAAGTTTCAATTCATATCCTAAAAATTCAACTCATATCCTAAAATTTCAATTTCTATCCTACAAGTTCAATTCACAAGAACAAAACCTAAAAACTAAAAGTTATATTCATATCCTACGAGTTTAAACATATCCTAAAAGTTCAAGTCATATTCTAAAGGTTCAATACATATGCTAAAGGTTCAATTTATTTCCTAAAAGTTCAACTCATATCCTAAAAGTTTCAATTCATATCCTAAAAATTCAACTCATATCCTAAAATTTCAAATTATATCCTACAAGTTCAATTCACAAGAACAAAACCTAAAAACTAAAAGTTATATTCATATCCTACGAGTTTAAACATAAATTAAAAGTTCAAGTTATATCCTAAAGGTTCAATACATATGCTAATGGTTCAATTTATTTCCTAAAAGTTCAACTCATATCCTAAAAGTTTCAATTCATATCCTAAAAATTCAACTCATATCCTAAAATTTCAATTTATATCCTACAAGTTCAATTCACAAGAACAAAACCTAAAAACTAAAAGTCATATTCATATCCTAGGAGTTTAAAATTATCCTAAAAGTTCAAGTTATATCCTAAAGGTTCAATACATATGCTAAAGGTTCAATTTATTTCCTAAAAGTTCAACTCATATCCTAAAAGTTTCAATTTATATCCTAAAATTTCAACTCATATCCTAAAATTTCAATTTATATCCTAAAAGTTCAATTCACAAGAACAAAACCTAAAAAGTAAAAGTTATATTCATATCCTACGAGTTTAAACATAAACTAAAAGTTCAAGTCATATCCTAAAGGTTCAATACATATGCTAAAGGTTCAATTTATTTCCTAAAAATTCAACTCATATCCTAAAAGTTTCAATTCATATCCTAAAAATTCACATATCCTAAAATTTCAATTTATATACTACAAGTTCAATTCACAAGAACAAAACCTAAAAACTAAAAGTTATATTCATATCCTACGAGTTTAAACATATCATAAAAGTTCAAGTCATATCCTAAAGTTTCAATACATATGCTAAAGGTTCAATTTATTTCCTAAAAGTTCAACTCATATCCTAAAAGTTTCAATTCATATCCTAAAAATTCAACTCATATCCTAAAATTTCAATTTATATCCTACAAGTTCAATTCAAAAGAACAAAACCTAAAAACTAAAAGTTATATTTATATCCTACGAGTTTAAACATAAACTAAAAGTTCAAGTCATATCCTAAAGGTTCAATACATATGCTAAAGGTTCAATTTATTTCCTAAAAATTCAACTCATATCCTAAAAGTTTCAATTCATATCCTAAAAATTCTACTCATATCCTAAAATTTTAATTTATATCCTACAAGTTCAATTCACAAGAACAAAACCTAAAAACTAAAAGTTATATTGATATCCTACGAGTTTAAACATATCCTAAAAGTTCAAGTCATATCCTAAAGGTTCAATACATATGCTAAAGGTTCAATTTATTTCCTAAAAGTTCAACTCATATCCTAAAAGTTTTAATTCATATCCTAAAAATTCAACTCATATCCTAAAATTTCAATTTATATCCTACAAGTTCAATTCACAAAAACAAAACCTAAAAACTAAAAGTTATAATCATATCCTACGAGATTAAACATATCCTAAAAGTTCAAGTCATATCCTAAAGGTTCAATTTATTTCCTAAAAGTTCAACTCATATCCTAAAAGTTTCAATTCATATCCTAAAAATTCAACTCATATCCTAAAATTTCAATTTCTATCCTACAAGTTCAATTCACAAGAACAAAACCTAAAAACCAAAAGTTATATTCATATCCTACGAGTTTAAACATATCCTAAAAGTTCAAGTCATATTCTAAAGGTTCAATACATATGCTAAAGGTTCAATTTATTTCCTAAAAGTTCAACTCATATCCTAAAAGTTTCAATTCATATCCTAAAAATTCAACTCATATCCTAAAATTTCAAATTATATCCTACAAGTTCAATTCACAAGAACAAAACCTAAAAACTAAAAGTTATATTCATATCCTACGAGTTTAAACATAAATTAAAAGTTCAAGTTATATCCTAAAGGTTCAATACATATGCTAATGGTTCAATTTATTTCCTAAAAGTTCAACTCATATCCTAAAAGTTTCAATTCATATCCTAAAAATTCAACTCATATCCTAAAATTTCAATTTATATCCTACAAGTTCAATTCACAAGAACAAAACCTAAAAACTAAAAGTTATATTCATATCCTAGGAGTTTAAAATTATCCTAAAAGTTCAAGTTATATCCTAAAGGTTCAATACATATGCTAAAGGTTCAATTTATTTCCTAAAAGTTCAACTCATATCCTAAAAGTTTCAATTTATATCCTAAAATTTCAACTCATATCCTAAAATTTCAATTTATATCCTAAAAGTTCAATTCACAAGAACAAAACCTAAAAACTAAAAGTTATATTCATATCCTACGAGTTTAAACATAAACTAAAAGTTCAAGTCATATCCTAAAGGTTCAATTTATTTCCTAAAAATTCAACTCATATCCTAAAAGTTTCAATTCATATCCTAAAAATTCACATATCCTAAAATTTCTATTTATATACTACAAGTTCAATTCACAAGAACAAAACCTAAAAACTAAAAGTTATATTCATATCCTACGAGTTTAAACATATCATAAAAGTTCAAGTCATATCCTAAAGTTTCAATACATATGCTAAAGGTTCAATTTATTTCCTAAAAGTTCAACTCATATCCTAAAAGTTTCAATTCATATCCTAAAAATTCAACTCATATCCTAAAATTTCAATTTATATCCTACAAGTTCAATTCAAAAGAACAAAACCTAAAAACTAAAAGTTATATTTATATCCTACGAGTTTAAACATAAACTAAAAGTTCAAGTCATATCCTAAAGGTTCAATACATATGCTAAAGGTTCAATTTATTTCCTAAAAATTCAACTCATATCCTAAAAGTTTCAATTCATATCCTAAAAATTCAACTCATATCCTAAAATTTTAATTTATATCCTACAAGTTCAATTCACAAGAACAAAACCTAAAAACTAAAAGTTATATTCATAATCTACGAGTTTAAACATATCCTAAAATATCAAGTCATATCCTAAAGGTTCAATTTATTTCCAAAAAGGTCAACTCATATCATAAAAGTTTCAATTCATATCCTAAAAATTCAACTCATATCCTAAAATTTCAATTTATATCCTACAAGTTCAATTCACAAGAACAAAACCTAAAAACTAAAAGTTATATTCATATCCTACGAGTTTAAACATATCCTAAAAGTTCAAGTCATATCTTAAAGGTTCAATACGTATGCTAAAGGTTTAATTTATTTCCTAAAAGTTTAACTCATATCCTAAAAGTTTCAAATCATATCCTAAAAATTCAACTCATATCCTAAAATTTCAATTTATATCCTACAAGTTCAATTCACAAGAACAAAACCTAAAAACTAAAAGTTATATTCATATCCTAGGAGTTTAAAATTATCCTAAAAGTTCAAGTTATATCCTAAAGGTTCAATACATATGCTAATGGTTCAATTTATTTCCTAAAAGTTCAACTCATATCTTAAAAGTTTCAATTCATATCCTAAAAATTCAACTCATATCCTAAAATTTCAATTTATATCCTACAAGTTCAATTCACAAGAACAAAATCTAAAAACTAAAAGTTATATTCATATCCTAGAAGTTTAAACATATCCTAAAAGTTCAAGTTATATCCTAAAGGTTCAATACATATGCTAAAGGTTCAATTTATTTCCTAAAAGTTCAACTCATATCCTAAAATTTTCAATTCATATCCTAAAAATTCAACTCATATCCTAAAATTTCAATTTATATCCTAAAAGTTCAATTCACAAGAACAAAACCTAAAAACTAAAAGTTATATTCATATCCTACGAGTTTAAACATATCCTAAAAGTTTAAGTCATATCCAAAAGGCTCAATACATATGCTAAAGGTTCAATTTATTTCCTAAAAGTTCAACTCATATCCTAAAAGTTTCAATTCATATCCTAAAAATTCAACTCATATCCTAAAATTTTAATTTATATTCTACAAGTTCAATTCACAAGAACAAAACCTAAAAACTAAAAGTTATATTCATATCCTACGAGTTTAAACATAAACTAAAAGTTCAAGTCATATCCTAAAGGTTCAATACATATGCTAAAGGTTCAATTTATTTCCTAAAAATTCAACTCATATCCTAAAAGTTTCAATTCATATCCTAAAAATTCAACTCATATCCTAAAAGTTTCAATTCATATCCTAAAAATTCAACTCATATCCTAAAATTTCAATTTCTATCCAACAAGTTCAATTCACAAGAACAAAACCTAAAAACTAAAAGTTATATTCATATCCTACGAGTTTAAACATATCCTAAAAGTTCAAGTCATATCCTAAAGGTTCAATACATATGCTAAAGGTTCAATTTATTTCCTAAAAGTTCAACTCATATCCTAAAAGTTTTAATTCATATCCTAAAAATTCAACTCATATCTTAAAATTTCAATTTATATCCTACAAGTTCAATTCACAAAAACAAAACCTAAAAACTAAAAGTTATAATCATATCCTATGAGTTTAAACATATCCTAAAGGTTCAATACATATGCTAAAGGTTCAATTTATTTCCTAAAAGTTCAACTCATATCCTAAAAGTTTCAATTCATAACCTAAAAATTCAACTCATATCCTAAAATTTCAATTTCTATCCTACAAGTTCAATTCACAAGAACAAAACCTAAAAACTAAAAGTTATATTCATATCCTACGAGTTTAAATATATCCTAAAAGTTCAAGTCATATCCTAAAGGTTCAATTTATTTCCAAAAAGTTCAACTCATATCATAAAAGTTTCAATTCATATCCTAAAAATTCAACTCATATCGTAAAATTTCAATTTATATCCTACAAGTTCAATTCACAATAACAAAACCTAAAAACTAAAAGTTATATTCATATCCTACGAGTTTAAACATATCCTAAAAGTTCAAGTCATATCTTAAAGGTTCAATACGTATGCTAAAGGTTTAATTTATTTCCTAAAAGTTTAACTCATATCCTAAAAGTTTCAAATCATATCCTAAAAATTCAACTCATATCCTAAAATTTCAAATTATATCCTACAAGTTCAATTCATAAGAACAAAACCTAAAAACTAAAAGTTATATTCATATCTTACGAGTTTAAATATAAATTAAAAGTTCAAGTCATATCCTAAATGTTCAATACATATGCTAATGGTTCAATTTATTTCCTAAAAGTTCAACTCATATCTTAAAAGTTTCAATTCATATCCTAAAAATTCAACTCATATCCTAAAATTTCAATTTATATCCTACAAGTTCAATTCACAAGAACAAAATCTAAAAACTAAAAGTTATATTCATATCCTAGGAGTTTAAACATATCCTAAAAGTTCAAGTTATATCCTAAAGGTTCAATACATATGCTAAAGGTTCAATTTATTTCCTAAAAGTTCAACTCATATCCTAAAATTTTCAATTCATATCCTAAAAATTCAACTCATATCCTAAAATTTCAATTTATATCCTAAAAGTTCAATTCACAAGAACAAAACCTAAAAACTAAAAGTTATATTCATATCCTACGAGTTTAAACATATCATAAAAGTTCAAGTCATATCCTAAAGTTTCAATACATATGCTAAAGGTTCAATTTATTTCCTAAAAGTTCAACTCATATCCTAAAAGTTTCAATTCATATCCTAAAAATTCAACTCATATCCTAAAATTTCAATTTATATCCTACAAGTTCAATTCAAAAGAACAAAACCTAAAAACTAAAAGTTATATTTATATCCTACGAGTTTAAACATAAACTAAAAGTTCAAGTCATATCCTAAAGTTTCAATACATATGCTAAAGGTTCAATTTATTTCCTAAAAATTCAACTCATATCCTAAAAGTTTCAATTCATATCCTAAAAATTCAACTCATATACTAAAATTTTAATTTATATCCTACAAGTTCAATTCACAAGAACAAAACCTAAAAACTAAAAGTTATATTCATATCCTACGAGTTTAAACATATCCTAAAAGTTCAAGTCATATCCTAAAGGTTCAATTTATTTCCAAAAAGTTCAACTCATATCATAAAAGTTTCAATTCATATCCTAAAAATTCAACTCATATCCTAAAAATTCAATTTCTATCCAACAAGTTCAATTCACAAGAACAAAACCTAAAAACTAAAAGTTATATTCATATCCTACGAGTTTAAACATATCCTAAAAGTTCAAGTCATATCCTAAATGTTCAATACATATGCTAAAGGTTCAATTTATTTCCTAAAAGTTCAACTCATATCCTAAAAGGTTTAATTCATATCCTAAAAATTCAACTCATATCCTAAAATTTCAATTTATATCCTACAAGTTCAATTCACAAAAACAAAACCTAAAAACTAAAAGTTATAATCATATCCTACGAGATTAAACATATCCTAAAAGTTCAAGTCATATCCTAAAGGTTCAATTTATTTCCTAAAAGTTCAACTTATATCCTAAAAGTTTCAATTCATATCCTAAAAATTCAACTCATATCCTAAAATTTCAATTTCTATCCTACAAGTTCAATTCACAAGAACAAAACCTAAAAACTAAAAGTTATATTCATATCCTACGAGTTTAAACATATCCTAAAAGTTCAAGTCATATCCTAAAGGTTCAATACATATGCTAAAGGTTCAATTTATTTCCTAAAAGTTCAACTCATATTCTAAAAGTTTCAATTCATATCCTAAAAATTCAACTCATATCCTAAAATTTCAAATTATATCCTACAAGTTCAATTCACAAGAACAAAACCTAAAAACTAAAAGTTATATTCATATCCTACGAGTTTAAACATAAATTAAAAGTTCAAGTTATATCCTAAAGGTTCAATACATATGCTAATGGTTCAATTTATTTCCTAAAAGTTCAACTCATATCCTAAAAGTTTCAATTCATATCCTAAAAATTCAACTCATATCCTAAAATTTCAATTTCTATCCTACAAGTTCAATTCACAAGAACAAAACCTAAAAACTAAAAGTTATATTCATATCCTACGAGTTTAAACATATCCTAAAAGTTCAAGTCATATCTTAAAGGTTCAATACATATGCTAAAGGTTTAATTTATTTCCTAAAAGTTTAACTCATATCCTAAAAGTTTCAAATCATATCCTAAAAATTCAACTCATATCCTAAAATTTCAAATTATATCCTACAAGTTCAATTCATAAGAACAAAACCTAAAAACTAAAAGTTATATTCATATCATACGAGTTTAAATATAAATTAAAAGTTCAAGTCATATCCTAAATGTTCAATACATATGCTAATGGTTCAATTTATTTCCTAAAAGTTCAACTCATATCCTAAAAGTTTCAATTCATATCCTAAAAATTCAACTCATATCCTAAAATTTCAATTTATATCCTACAAGTTCAATTCACAAGAACAAAACCTAAAAACTAAAAGTTATATTCATATCCTAGGAATTTAAACATATCCTAAAAGTTCAAGTTATATCCTAAAGGTTCAATACATATGCTAAAGGTTCAATTTATTTCCTAAAAGTTCAACTCATATCCTAAAAGTTTCAATTCATATCCTAAAAATTCAACTCATATCCTAAAATTTCAATTTATATCCTAAAAGTTCAATTCACAAGAACAAAACCTAAAAACTAAAAGTTATATTCATATCCTACGAGTTTAAACATATCCTAAAAGTTCAAGTCATATCCAAAAGGTTCAATACATATGCTAAAGGTTCAATTTATTTCCTAAAAGTTCAACTCATATCCTAAAAGTTTCAATTCATATCCTAAAAATTCAACTCATATCCTAAAATTTTAATTTATATCCTACAAGTTCAATTCACAAGAACAAAACATAAAAACTAAAAGTTATATTCATATCCTACGAGTTTAAACATAAACTAAAAGTTCAAGTCATATCCTAAAGGTTCAATACATATGCTAAAGGTTCAATTTATTTCCTAAAAGTTCAACTCATATCCTAAAAGTTTCAATTCATATCCTAAAAATTCAACTCATATCCTAAAATTTCAATTTATATTCTACAAGTTCAATTCACAAGAATAAAACCTAAAAACTAAAAGTTATATTCATATCCTACGAGTTTAAACATAAACTAAAAGATATGATTATATCCTAAAAATTCAACTCATACCCTAAACCCTAGATTTCTATAAAATTTTAAATAAAGTTAAATACAATGTTAAATAAAATGTTAACATTTCTATAAACCATAGATTTTTATAAAATGTTAAATAATGATAAATACAACCTAAACCCTAGGTTTCTATAAAATACAATGTTAAATAATCAATTGAAACACTAGTCATTTGAAACTAATTCATAGCTAATAAACAAAAACATTATAAGCTTACACAAAAGATATAAATTGTAATTCTAACCTAGAATTTTTAGGAGGTGGAGAAGGATAGAGACGCAGCAGCGGCGACGGGGCGGCGGCAGCTGGGCGGTGGTTGTTGGTGGCGTGGGTGGGGCCTCTGGTGCTGGGAGTTGGAAGGGGGGTTTGAGTGTGAGAGAGAAAAGAGAGATTTTGGGAAATTTTTAGAAAGAATGGGAGGGGATCCCGGTTTTGACAGTCTGGAATTAAAAATAGCGACCACAGTTGGTCGCAATTTTGGTAGGTAAATCAGTTTTGAATTTTTAGAAATAGCGACCAAAGTTGGTCGCTATTTCTAAAAAAATTATATTACTCTTAATTCAATTTAAAATTATATATATATATATATATATATATATATATATATATATATATATATATATATATATATAATACTACCTAATACACTTATACTTAGTGCATAGTATATATATATATAAGCTATATTCGATATAATACTACCTAATACACTTATACTTAGTGCATAGTATAGCGTAAGTATATATATATAAGCTATATTCGATACAGTATGACCTAATACACTTATACTCAGTGCATAGTGTTGATACCCAATTTTTCCCTATGAATTTTTATGCTCACAATACTTTCAAAATAGTATGATATACATATACAAGCATCCCCAAAGGATTTGGTATTTTTTCCAAATTTTTAAAGATTTTTAAAACCAATTTATGGCCTATTTTGCATTATAAAATCCAATATTTATTCCCAAAACTTGTCATTTTGGTGAATAATTTATTGTATTCTCACATTTACACAAAAATAATAATTTACATGATTTTTACATAATTTTACAAGTCTGTTTGGTATTTTAAGCTAAAATTGCATAAAATTGCAATTTTAGCCTATTTCTCGATTTAATAGCATTTTAATTACAAAATCATTTCTAATATTTTTAAATTAATACTTATGCACTTTTTATTAACTCAGTATTTTTAATTGGATTTTTGAACACCATTTACTATTTTTATAAATTCAAAATGAGGAAAATTGGCTATTTAAATTGTAGCCTCTTTAATTTCAATTATAGCCTAAATTAAACCGAAATCCCAGCCCAAATTGAACCCAATTATACGACCCAATTTCAACAATTACCTGACCCAGACCCTATTAAATAAACCCGCCCAGATCCTTTCTTTAATCTTGGCCGTTGATTATTCTAATCAACGGCCCTCATCCGCCTTTCCTTAATTAAACCCACAAGCCCCCCTAACCCTAATCATTTCTCTTCAGTAGCCGCCCTTGTATCCCCTTCGTCTCTCAAACGCTCCCAAGCCCCTCCGAAACCCTAGCCTATTTCACCGGTCTCCGACCTTATTCCACCGGAAATCATGGCCTCTCAGGACCTGAGCAGCCTGTACCTACCCCCACATACCCTTATGCTCCTTTTGCTCGAGGTTTTAGAATCCGAATTTGAAGACCCCGGCTCAGAATCTTTCCGATTCAAGTTCTATGGCCCTTTCTAGCTCATCTCCGGCGAGTCCTAGCCCTGTGAGTCCATCTCCGATTCAGGACCAGTCCGTTCCAGGCCTTTCTCACTTTCTAGGGTTTTCTCTAAAACCCTAAGCCCTCGAGGTTTTCTTTGTTTCTCTCTAAGATCTACTTCAGATCCGTGTTATTTTCTAAGATTTTAAAGTATTTTCCACATCTTTTTGATTTTTGGCTTTCAAAACTGTTCATCTTCTTAAAACTTAGGGTTTCCGTGATCTTTTACTTGTTTTACTGCTATTTTTTATATTTTTACTTTGCTAAGTGTTTTTACTATGGTTTTCTGTGTATTTTCTTTACTGTATTTTTCTAGGGTTTCTAAGGATTTCTTTTACTGTGCTTCCATGAACTGTCTGTGTTCTTTGGGTTTTCTTGAGTTTATTTTGACTGATCTTCTATACTTCGTCTTTGCATGTGAGCTGTGGGGAGAAACCCTTAATTTTGGGGAGTTTTCCAACCATCTGTGCACGATTGTTTGATTCTTGTGCTGCTTCTTGTCTGATTCCAAAACCCTAAACTCGTCTCATGTTTCTGATTCTTGCTAAGCTTTGCAAGACTTCTTGATTTTCGCATGTCTATGTTTTTCTATTTGATCACATGATTGCACTGTTCGTTTAATTCTAGCCTCGCATGTTTAAATTTATACACTCTTTATAATAAGACCTTTTCCTCTCTAAACAACCCTAATTTTTGGGATTGATTTCTATATGAATTTGTTTGATTCTCTCCCTGTTTGATTTGGACCTATTTTCTGACTTAATTCATTATTTTCGAATCTTTGATTCCTGATTTACTATGTGATTGATTGATTTTACCCTTACCTTATTTATCTAACCGTGTATTTTTATAAGGCTTCTCCTATGTATTTACTCTTTATTGCACCATGTGTTACTGATTTTCTTTCCTTAAATACAACTCTGCCCTCTCATATTCAAATTCGAATTCCTTAATTAAAGGAATTCCCCTCTTCTAATTGATTCTGATTGGTATTGAATTATATTTTTGTCGTACTTACCACCTATTTTCAAACTATAAATACCCTACTCCTTCTCTTCAAACTCACGAACAACTGAGTTCAAACACACACACACACTCAAAGCTCTCTCTTCTTTACTATTACTTGTGCTATTGTTCTGACTAGCCGGCTGAAAGCCAAGGCTAGACTTTGGAATCTCTTTGCTTTCCTCAAATGTTTGCTAAAGGATTTCTAGTTGTTTCACTGCTCTATTTATTCTGTTGTTTGGAACTGGCAACTGGTAGGTCTCCACAATTTAAATATTGTTCTCTAAAACTATGTGTTTACTTCTCCCTTCTACATGACCTCTCAACTACATGTTTTCTGGTACTAAATGGCTATACATTAGTCTGTCATGCCTCATGCTCCTGCATCTTTAAGTTCTGTTATGCTTTTCTTGATGTTTATATGAATGCTTTCATGTGATCCCCTTCCCTTTAATCCCCTGTATGTGAGTATGTTTTAAGTTAAGGTAGCAGCCTATTGCTACCCTTGACTTAGGACCAGGTTTTCTTGAACCTTTCACTCAAACTAGTCCCATTCCATTAACCCCTTTTATGTGTTGAGCCTTGACTAGGGTCTGGTAGTGTCCTAATTACCACCCAGACCCCTGTCTGACTTCTGAAAGTCTGCTCTTTTATTTGCTTGAATCAAGTAAAGGATTAGGGGTGTGCCAGTCTTACCCATGGCTGGGTACGACCATCCTTTGCTTTGATTTCCTCTAATCACCTCATTCTACACTCATTTTTAGTTCTTTAAGTTCTGCCTCCCTATGGTAAGCCATGCTTAGGGACCCTAGAGTTCCCTCTGAACTTGGATGTCTAAGGACTGGTAATTCCACACATTGCACTACTCTGTTACCGCATTCAATCTTTAGGGTGTAAGCATTGCCTGGGCTTCATGAAAGCCCTTGGAACTTTGAAACACTCTAAGAGAAGGCCTTGGAATCTAGAATCCGGATCTGGTGAAACACATGTTATTGGGTATTAAGATTGAATTAGGCTTCTCGGATCTAGCTGTAGGCTATAATGTATTTTTATTTACTTTCTTTTGGTTCTGTAACAAACTTGTAAAAGAATTTGGGGAATATTAGTGAAAAGGGTGTGGGAGGGGTTTATATTTATTACATATGCTAAAGGGTAGATACCATGCCTATATGACTAATGTTGTTACTCAATCACCTAGATATCATGCCTATAAGTTCAATGCTTTAAACCACCTAGAGATCATGTCTATAGGTTTTTTAATTAACTTCACAAGTCGATCATTTAGATACGATGCTCATAGGGTTTAATATTCAGTCACATTGCAAGTCATTTAGAAATCCTGCCTATAGGACCTAATAATCATATAACAAGTTGCATATAGAAATCATGTCTATAGGAAATGCATAAACGCTAGGCAAGCTGTAGGGTAATCAAATACTCTTTTTCTTAACGTTTAATAACAGTAACGAGCCTTAAAAAATCAAGACGTAGATATCATGCCTATAGGAGCTCAAACTCGCCTAATGTGTTTAAGTAAGAATAATCTGTCAATTGGCTTCAATTTTGTCAACAAAAAAAGTCTTCCAAATCTGTTTGCTTTTGAAACTCTTACAAATCTGCATTGCTCTTAAATTTTCTAAACTTGCATCTTTTTTTTTTAAAACGGTTCCTTTAACCCTCTGCCTGAATTTATTCATCTTATGAAGCTGCTATTTCAAAACAGCCTTTAACTCACTATTCCTTTAAGGTCTTTTCACTTTCGAAAACTTTTCTTCATAACTCTACTGTAGTTTCACTTAAACAATTCTGCTGATTTTCAAGTCATCTCTGAACCTCTGCAAATTTTCAACCTTCTGTCTTAAACTATTCTGCGTTAGGTCCTTTCTGAAAACAGTGTTTTTTTAAAATGACTCGCTTAAAATACTTCAATTTCTGACAATTGGATCCGAGTTGCCTAATGTAGACTTTCCGTCTAAATATATGTGTTGAACCAGTCGGCTCGCCGCTTAATTTTTAACTTAAGACCAAATCAGTATATGCTAAGACATGCTAAACTAAGTGTTGTCTGATTTAAGGGGTTTATTTGAGCCTTGTTTGCTTGTTTACTCATCCCTTTATTTGATATTTGTTTTGAATGTCGAAACTAGAATTTTATCCTTTAAACTCCATAAAGGCCCCATCCCTTTCTTCCCTCTTAGGATTAGAAGTCCTAATACCCCGGGACTGATAGGTCGGGACGGGTATTAGCATGCAATAAGTAAACGAGACTAATCGCATTTAATAACTTAACGGGGTGGGAAGGGTAGAATATGGATATGATGACCGGTGCACTAATATCTCGTGTGAGAATGCTTGCTGGGTATTGCACCAAGGTGATCCATATTGTATTTAAACCCAGGACATTTTTCTTCATTTATACGATGTGATGTATTCTTAAAAGTAATATTTTCTTCAATCAATCTTTTCTTTCCAAAACCACTTATGCCTTTTTTTTTCTCTCTCTTTTCTTTCAAAACTTTCAACTTATTTGTATTCCTTATGTGCAAACATTGACTGTTACTTCTACTCTTCTTAAAGTTACAACTAAGTACGGCCGGGAACCGCACTAGTGGATCTTGAGGGGTGCCTAACACCTTCCCCTCGAGATAATCTCAAGCCCTTACCCGAACTCTGGTTTTCTTCCAAAAAATCTTCTTCTTTTCTCTAAAAGTGTCCTAATGCACTATAATCATTAGGTGGCGACTCTTCAAATTCCATAACCCGATTCCTCAAAAGGGAATAAGAGTTGTTTTGCCCATAATGTCGTAAACACCATTTCGCCTTCTTTTAGGAGGGAAAAAGGGGGCGTCGACACATAGTATAGCATAATTTTCAAAGTCTTAAAAATACCGAGATGGTTATTTAATTTAAAGATGACATTTTGGGTCATCACAGTATAGCGTAAGTATATATATATATATAAAAGCTATATTCGATACAGTATTACCTAATACACTTATACTTAGTGCATAGTATAGCGTAAGTATATATATATATATATATATATATATATATATATATATATATAAGCTATATTCGATACAGTATGACCTAATACACTTATACTCAGTGCATAGTATAGCGTAAGTATATATATATATTATATATATATATAAGCTATATTCGATATAATACTACCTAATACACTTATACTTAGTGCATAGTATAGCGTAAGTATATATAGTATATATATATAAGCTATATTCGATACAGTATTACCTAATACACTTATAGTTAGTGCATAGTATAGCGTAAGTACATATATATATATATATATAAGCTATATTCGATACAGTATTACCTAATACACTTATACTCAGTGCATAGTATAGCGTAAATATATATATATATATATAAGCTATATTCGATACAGTATTACCTAATACACTTATACTCAGTGCATAGTATAGCGTAAGTATATATATATATATATATATATATATATAAAAGCTATATTCGATACAGTATTACCTAATACACTTATACTTAGTGCATAGTATAGCGTAAGTATATATTAGTGCATAGTATAGCGTAAGTATATATATATTATATATATAAGCTATATTCGATACAGTATTACCTAATACACTTATACTTAGTGCATATTATAGCGTAAGTATATATATTATATATATAAGCTATATTCGATACAGTATTACCTAATACACTTATACTTAGTGCATAGTATAGCGTAAGTATATATATATATATATATATATATATATATATATATATATATATATATATATATATATATATATATATATATATATAAGTTATATTCGATATAATACTACCTAATAGACTTATACTCAGTTCTCATATTGGGCAAAAATCACGTGCTTACAATATATATAAGTTATATTCGATATAATATTAGCTAATAGACTTATACTCAGTGCATAATATAGCGTAAGTATATATATATATTTACCTAACCTGTCCAGGACGTACCTGCAGTCAATTAAGCTATATATATTTACCTAACCTGTCCAGGACGTACCTGCAGTCAATTAGCATAGTACTAGCACATACAGGTACTTTCAAGACTTCTTCAGGAAGTTTTTGTAAATCCCAAGACTACTTTTAAATAAAAGACAACACATTAATTTTGAAAAGAAAAGGCTACAGATTGAATACACACACACACACACACACACACACACACACACACACTTTATGTGGAAAACCCTTCTATATATATATATAGAGAGAGAGAGAGAGAGAGAGAGAGAGAGAGAGAGACGCACGATTCGTAGTACTATTCATCCCTTGTATTACAAAAGTATTAACGGCTTACATTTATATTATTTAGATAGTAAATACAAAAGTGATTTTTAATTTTGACCATTGTTGACCTGAATAGAGACCAACTTTGGTCGCCATTTATTCAAGAATTTAGTTTAGCGACCAAAGTTGGTCGTTATATTTAAATCAAATTTAATTATATTTCATATAATATTTAAATTAATAATATAATTATTAAAATTTTGTAGGTGGGTCCCACTTTAGCGACCAACATTGGTCACTAATCTCAGTAAATGTTTGACCAAGAAAGTTTGACCAGTCCAGTCAACATTTTGACTAATATAGCGACCAAGTAGCGACCAACCTTGGTCGCTATTTTGTTTCTTTTATTTATTTTATTACTTTTGCTAGTTTAGCGACCAACTTTGGTCGCTTTTTCCCACAGACCAACTTTGGTCGCTAAATTTTGATCGCTTTTTTCCGGATTTCTAGTAGTGGTGGTTACCATCAAAATGAGATGCAAAAAATGTGCAGAAGAATACCTTTCTGGTATTCCAACGCATGCTACGTACTAATTCATTTACAAGAAAATTTGATGTATCGTTAGTCTTTAGCCTCAAGCTTACTAAAGTAGACTTACTGTCTGTCTGGTTTTGGAAGATACATACAATACCAAACACGAGAGGTATTTTATAAGCCTTTTATAAAGAAGGAAAACTTTATTGTTCTTCTGCTGAACTGAACTTGATATGAAATCCAAGAATAATATTAAATGGTAGCTTGAAACCTAACTGGTTACAACTTTATTCTATGATACTTTTCTTACATTTTTAATGTCATTACACTTTATTCTATGATACTTGTAGCTTTATTTATTCTATGACATATTTCTCAAATTGACGTTATTTCACGTTAGTAATATAGGTAAGCCCTAATCTATATATAGTACTAAAATCTTTTCAGTTTCGACATCATTTTCTCATTGACTTTTGTATTTTACATTTAAATCCATTCCTCTTCCCCTATATTTCCAGCACCCCCTCCTCTCTCATATCCTTCAGAATAGTCAAGCAGAGAAGAACTTATTAATTAGAAGAAAATCAGCTCAAGTATCACTCCAATCAGTCCATTTTGACTATATAAATAGTCAAACCAAAGAGGTAATTAACTTCTACATTGTTATTCTATGTAAAACAAACAATGGCCTTTCGTAGAAAGGCTAGATAAGGCTGCGTATAGTAAATCCAATATGGTCGGACCCTTCCGGGACTACGCACATAGCGTGCTTATTGTACGGGATTGCCCTTTTTATTTGTTCATTATGCTAAACACAAGGTGTACTATTGCTATTTTAATTGGATTAATAATAATAATAATAATAATTTTGATGCCATGCCATTTTAAAACGATATCTGTTGCTTGTAGGAATTACAGTTCAAGAAAGTATTAAAGAGGGATGGCACACTCTATTGAGATTACCCCAACAGATCACCGAATTCGTCAAGTAATAGAAGACGAGGTCTCTCTTTCTCAACACAAACCTTCATTTTATTTATTTATTTATTTACTGTTTTTTTTACAAAAGGAAACAAGGTAGCAAGCATGAATAGTCACGCGTGCATCACTTGTTTTTCCCTCACAAGCATGAATAGTCACTTGTTAATAATTATATTTTTTTTAATATATACATTAAGTCATTAAAAGCAAAAATAATAAAACGTCAAGTTTGATCAAGCTTCTTTATTAAGATTCAATTGTTTTATTTTCCTTTTACTCTTTTGGTTTCCACTAATGATGTTTGAAACTTCATTACGATTCACTATTCATTTTTCTATTCCTTCCCGATAATTATTTATTAGAAATTTATAGAAAATAATAAGTACTATATAAATATTACTACAACAAAAATAAAAAAATTGGAATTCAGCATAAAAGTCCTGTTAGTTTCTCAAAACGAAAAGGAAAAACCATCAACTCTTTTCCGTTAATTACAGATGGCGAGGTTGCATTTCAATACCAATAAATCTGCAAATCAAATCTTTGAAGAAAGAGTTAAGAACATGGAAAATTCGTCTATCAAATCCACTACCATATTCAAAGTAAATGTTGCGTTACGTGAATCAAATCCAGATGCTTATACCCCAAAGGTGATCTCCATTGGTCCTTACCATAACAAAATTCCTCAACTTGGCTCAATGGAAAAATACAAAATGTTGTACCTACAACGGTTTCTCAAACGGAAAAATGAGATTGATGTGAAAAGTTGCATTAGTGAAATTGAGAAATTAAAAGATGAAGCACTAAAGTGTTACGATGATAACCTTGACAGTGACATTGTTGTCAAATTTTCACAAATGTTGTTGCTTGATGGCTGTTTTATAGTTGAGTTTATTCGAGAGCGTTGTGGAAGGAAGCCAAGAGAAGAAGACGAAATCATCAACAGGGAATGGATGATGTTACAAGTATGTCGAGACATGTTATTACTAGAAAACCAACTACCTTATTTTGTCCTCACCGTGTTACATGAAATGACTAAGTATCCTACAGAACCAAACTTGATAAAGATGGTGAAATCTACATTCGATGATCGTTTCCCAAATAAGTATCCCGAAATAATTGATGGCATTGCGCCTCAACAACCAGACCATTTACTTCATGTGTTACATATGTTGTCTCGCCCATCAAAAATGCAAAATAATACTAGCGAAACCACGAATGGTAGCACCCGAAAGGAATGTTGTAATAAAAGTTTTTTGGGGAAATTTATTCAAAAAGAAATGCCCGACGAAGTTAGTGGTTGGGAATGCTGCCAAATTCCAAGTGCAACTGAACTTTATGAAGCTGGAGTCAATTTCAAAAAAATAGGAGCTTTGGGAGAGGATATTAAGGATAAAACAACTTTATTTGATATCGAGTTTAAACATGGATTGTTTGAAATCCCTTGTTTTGCAGTTGAAGATACATTGGAACCTTTCTTGAGAAATATGATAGCTTATGAGCAGCACTCGTCTAGGTTACATCTTAAATATTATACGGATTATGGTTGGATAATGAGTCAACTTATTGTCTCACATAAAGATGTGAATCTTCTTCGCCAAAACGGAATCATATTTAACGAGATAGGAGATGACAAACAAGTGGCTACCATCTTCAACAAACTGACACAAGGGGTCACTACTTCTATTGACTTCTACTGCAGTGAAGAATGCAGCAAAATAATTCAACATTGTGAAAACCCATGGAATCAAATGATGGCAAAATTGAGGCACAATTACTTTCAGAGTCCTTGGGCTGGAGCTTCAACTGTTGCAGCAATCGTGCTCCTCTTACTCACAGTTACACAGACAGTTCTATCTCTCATAAGTGCTCTTAAGTAATAAGAAAAAGGGCAGCCCAATGTACAAAGTATCCCGTATTCACGCAGGGTCCAGCAAAGGGTTGCGCCCCAAAAGGTGTGACCGTAGACAGCCTACTCTAATAAGTGTTCTGAAATAGTTGCTTTAATTGATTGTATTCTTTAGTAGATTGGTTTTGTTATCCTTCCAGTCTGGTTTTCCTTACTATTATTTGTGTTTTTGACGGTTTTAATATTGTAGCCAATCCAAGTTGCATAATATAAATGTGAGAAACGTGCTCCATCTTTAATAAATGGAACATTTTATTTTCTGGCAATGAAATGATTCAATTTATCAAGTTAGAAAGTCAAGAAATTATTGCATGTGAAGAACTGAATGCGTACATTCCTTCATATGTACGGTTTAAATTTGAAATGTATATAGGTCTTTGTTAGTGTATATATCTCTTTTACCATATTAGCCTAGGAATTATTGTATACTACCCTCCTAAGTAAGGGTACTCTTGTCCTCTATACTTATATACTTTGCTATAAATATAATGGTATAACCCTAGGGAACAACCATGGGGCATTATTCTATCATAGTACACTTGTTCTATATTAATTTTCCGGATTAACTACCACTTTAATCAACCAGCTGACAAATCAGGTCTTATGTTTTAAGCATCCAGGTCTTACGTGAATGGACATGCATGCCAAATATGTCAATTAGGATCTTCATTCACCTTAGTGAAAAATGACAACCCTGTATATTATTCGACTAATAAAGTAGTAGTAGTAGCCTACATTATACTGCAATAATATTGTATTCATACACATCTGAGCTAAATGACTACAGCTTCGTTGCTGCTAAGTTATTTATTGAATAATTCTTTTTCCAGTGATTGTCTAATGGCTGTCAGACGTTTAGAAGAGTACTAATGAGTCAGTAAAATGGTAATGTGGTATTATGTTTCTACTCAAAGTCTGGATAAGCAACTACTACTACTTAGGGGTTATTTTCATGAATGATCACTCAATTTTTACATTATTGCATTAAAGTCAATAAACTATTTTTTTTTAATAAAAACTCATTTAACTTATCAAGCTATCATTTAAACTAAAAAGTCATTAAACTTTACCTAAGCATCACATAAAAACTAGTAATGTCAAAATTATAAAATAGTGTTAATCACCAGTCTACTACTAAAAACTAGTAATGTGAAAGACAACTGTTTCCTTTGCAACCAAAGCCAAGTTTTGTGATAGTTTCGCCATTATATTGAAAACTCATAATGTTAAAAAGCAGTTAATCTGTTGTAAGCAGAGCCTGTTCATATAATAAGATAGTGTCACCACCCATTACAAATAAAAAGTTTTATGTGAAAGGCAACCAGATCCTGTTATGCATTGATAAAACATGGTGACAAAATCTGAGTAGAGATCTAGACTAAATCACAATTGCATGCAATGAAGAAGAAGATCATAGCTGAGGGAATGAGAGAAATGAAGAAGAAGATGAATTCTGTTACACTCCAAAACTAACTCGGTCAGGGCAGAACATATGCCTTCATACAAATTCCCTCACACGAGTCACGTGTGTGATAAGGGTAAAAAGACTAAAATACCCCCATTAACTAACATAACTACCAAGTCTTTAATACACAGTTATCATATACTATATATAAATTATACTTATATTATACATTCGCTAGCTATTTTTAGTTTAAGAGATTAGATGGGCAAGTATTTAAGTTAATACTTGTTGAAAATTTGATATGTGAAAGGCAGCTAGTGCAATGCAATTGGGGCATTTGTATCTATATCCGCTTTTTGGGTCACGTTTTAACTTGTGCCCGCTTTGCAAAAAAAATTGCAAGTATACCCACTTTTTCGCGGTACTTCAGCATACGGGGCTGAAGTAGCAAAGGCAATCACGCAAAACTTCAGCATTCTAGTAGTCGGGCCTGAAGTAGACCAAGTGTGCTGAAGTTTTTGTTTGTAATTGCTGAACTTAAGCATTCTAGTGCTGAAGTTTTGTTCTCTATTTGATGAACTTGTTTTTGTTTGTAATTGTTGAACTTAAGCATTCTAGTGCTGAAGTTTTGTTCTCTATTTGCTGAACTTAAGCATTTAGTGTTGAAATTTTTTTGTCATGGATAAGCTTTTTCAAAAACTTCAGCAGAAGATGCTGAAGTTATTTAGTTCATTTATAAAAACTTCAGCACGAAATAAGCTGAAGTTTTTTTGTCCTGGATAAGCTTTTTCAAAAACTTCAGCAGAGATGCTGAAGTTATTTAGTTCGTTTGTAGAAATTTCAGCTTATTTAGTACTGAAGTTTTTATAAAAAATGAAAGTTTTAAGACAATTCAAGAAAATTCAGCCTTTGATTTTGGCTTTCTGTATGACCATCTATTTGATCGTGAGGATGACGTGGATGGTCATGATGAGGAGAAAGAGAACGATGATGCTGTATTGAAGTATTTGGAAATAAGAACACATCATTCTCTTGCTAAAGAAGATGGAGGCGACCCCACAGTAGTTGCTGATGTAGATTCAGAAACCTGTGCTATTTGCCAATCTGAATATGAAGATGAAGAAAGTATAGGGAAACTTCCTAGTAGAACTGCTCCTGCAATTATGTCAATCATGTTAATTCTATTAGGAGTTGATGCTTCACTTTTGTATAAATTAATTGGACATAAAAGACTTTAATTTTTTGAGTACTACAAGAAGAAGAAAAAAAGGCGATGATTTGACATAAAAGAGAATTAAGACTTTACCAGACAAAAGGAGAAGAGCAAGAAAAGCAACTCGGTGAATAGCCAATTACTGTATCTATGAATATCTGTATTACTGTATATTCGTAGCAGCACCAACAACAGGAGGAGGAAGAGGAGGGCTGAAGTTATTTAAAAAGTGGGTACAAATTAAAACTTTTTAAAAAATGGTATAGGTTAAATGGGGGCGACCAAATAAGACGCCCCGTGTAATTTTTACAATGCAATTAGAGCCGGTTCATGTAATAAAATAGCGACACCACTCGGCTATTTTTTTCTATTAGAAACTAATAATGTGAAAGGCAGTTGGTCCATTGACTTTATAATGATAATACACTTAGTATGAAATGATGTGATGTCAATTATTTCAACTTGACAATCCAATTATGCACCTCTCTTCATTGACTTGATGAATAGTCAAATCTGCACCTACTATTATGCCAAACTCATTTTCTGATCAAAATTCCTCTCCATCTTTAGACATTATCGATAGTCAACTTCCGCTTAATTTATTATATGCAAAAGTTATTTTATAATCAACCCACCTTCCCATCAATAGGCAATTGGGAGGAGCTTTAAAGGCATAAGTTTGAGGTTATTTGCAAAAGTTACGTTTGCAGTAGGCAAAATGCTCTTAATGATTTTTTGAATCCTAATCTCATTCCTCTTATTCTTCAGGATCACAAACAAGGAAAAAAGAAGAAGCCAAACCAAAGAGGTAACTTTATGCATTTCTCAATATTCTATGCTTCGCACAAAAAATTGTTGGGCTAAACCATCTCAAAGACATAGTCATTGTTTACTTTTTCTAGCCATATGTATAGATTATACATCGATTATACACGATTATAGACATACTGAACATAAATTATATATATATATTATACCTTTGCCGGCTATTTTTAGTTTAAGCGATTAAGTAGACGGCAAATCGGGTTATCTTTTAACATCATGTAATAATATCCGTTTGAGTCAAACTCATATCATTTTCTACAAAAGGCCTCATACATTAAAAGTATCCTTACACCTTACACTGTTTTAGGCCAAGCTCCCTCTGTTTTTATGTTGAAGTCATAACCCCCCATAAGGTGGGATGATCTAAAATGAAGATAACATGTATGATCCAAATTGAAATGAAAATGTAATTTTGAGATATGGAAAAAGATAGTGTACACCAACTTCCTTTTTCCATTGATGTCCAAACTCTTGATTTAGCTCTTTCACATTAGTAAATTTTAAATTTTAAAATCTTGTGATCAACCAGGAAGCTTTGTAGATAAATTTTAGTGTGTACTATTATAATTTTTAAATATTTCTTTTCATCAACGTGTAGTAACAACGAATATGAATTGAGAAAAAGAGTTTGATACAGTACCGTTGATTAAAAATTCTCTCTCTTTGTTGTTGAATTACAGTTTGAAGAAAATTACCTAATTGGAGGAATGGCAGACCATATTGAGATTGTCACGATAGATGATCAAGTTCCACTACTACTCCATCAAACTCCTCTAATTATTGATGCTGAAAAGGATGGGGTATGTGTGTGTCTCTCTCTCTCAATCCCCAATAGATCATCGAATTCTAATACTTGACAAACTCCTCTTAATGATAAGCTTCAAAGGATGAGGTCTCTCCCTCTCTGTATCTCTCTCACACACACATGCACAAAGCAATACTTAAATTCACGAGAAAGAAAAATGAGGTTTGTTTGTTGTTTTGGACGATAGAGAACGAGGTAAGAAAATGATAAATTAAAGTAAGAATAGAGATCACTTCACCATTATTAAGGGAACATATTTGGTAGCAAGGAACATATTTTCTTGGAAAATAAGGAAAACCGCTTAGACAATTTTTTTTAGAAGGTAACATATTGTATATTAATATAAAGACTACACAAAAACTGTGCAGTCACCCATAATTAAATAGGAGAGGAAAAAGACTCCTTATCCTTGATCTTCTGAGGTATTATCACTAATAGCCCGCGCCGGAAACTATTTACATCTAGTAGCAGAAAAAAGTGTATAAAATTTATATAATTTTTGTATATAACATACATAATGTATATATATACAAAAAATATACAAATTTTATATATTTTCGGCTATTATTTTTACAGCGGCTATACAGTGTCATTTTTCCAATCTAAAATATATAGACTCATGTTCTTCTAAAAGTTTTCATTTACACCAAAAGTAGAACAACAGTAGACACTTCATTTTCATCTTCTGGACATGATTATACTTGTCTTCAAAACATCTCTGGTTTCTCTCTTTTCAAATTGTCCACCAGATGCAAGTAGGGACAATCGTTCATCTCTCCTTCTGATTGGAGAAATTACCATCTCTATTCCAGCATGCAAGAACTTCAGGACTTCTTCTTAGCATAGTCCACATAATACCCCCTTAAGTTGATAAAAATTCTCCATAGTTGAGCAGTCAACCTGCAGTGTAAAAAATGATGACTAATAGTCTGCCTCCTCTCCACATAAGTAGCATTTAGAGCATAATTGATATCCTCTCTTGACTAGGTTGTCCTGTGTCAACATTGCCTCCTTTGCCAACAACCGAGTAAAGCAAGCAACTTTATGAGAAATTTTAACTTTCCAAATCAGTTTCCATGGCCAACAACCAACCTAATTCATGGAAAGGTTGAATTCCTTATAAGCTGATCTAACAGAGAACTTCTCAATTTTATTTCTTTGCCAATTTATACGGTCTTCAGAGTTTGAAATTCCTTTGAATTGTTCAATAACATTGTAGAACTCTGTTAGCCTGCCAATCTCCCAGTCATTTAATAATCTTCTGTAAATAAAATTCCACCCTTGTATATTCCATACCTCTCCAATTGTTGCTTCTTGTTGCTGATTGAGGATGTAGATGTCAGGAAACATTTGACTCAAAGATCCTTGCCCTAACTAATTATCCTTCCAAAAGGATATCTCCATCCCATTTCCTCCACTGAAATTTGTTTTGTTCATGAATTTAGGCCATAGATTCCTGATGCATTTCCATAGACTAACCCCATAAGGCCCATTCACTGATTTGGTTGTCCATTTACCATCCATACCATACTTCTCCCTAATCACCTCTTTCCATAAGGATTGTTCTTCTTCAGCAAATCTTCATAACCACTTCATCATCAAGGTTTGATTCTGAGTTCTCAAGTTCTTTATTCTCAACCCCCCTTCCTTCTTGTTGATTGTAAGAGAGTTCCATTTGACTAAATGTATTTTCTTCTTGTCACAGTTCCCTTCCCACAAGAAGTTCCTTCTTAAAGCATCTATTCTCTTCACTATATTTACGGGAATAGGAAACAAGGACATCGTGTAAGTAGGCATAGCATCCAACACAGAGTTACTCAGAGTTAATCTACCCCCCATTGATAGGTACTGACTCTTCTAGTTAGTCAACTTCTTTTCACATTTCTCTGTAACACCATTCCATATCCCTTTCGATTTGCTCTTTGCCCCCAATGGCATTCCCAGATAGCCTGTAGGCAGCTCCCCTATTTTACCTCCCAAGAATTCTAGACAAGTATTGCAGCTCACTAACAATATTAACTGGATACATAAAACTTTTGTTCCAGTTAATATGTAATCCAGATGTACCTTCAAACAAGACAAAAAATGCCATTAACAAGACAATATTGACTTACTATTTTCTGCTCACTGCTCAGTATTTGGTTACAGGTTCGAGCTGTAGAAACAGCCTCTTGCAGAAATGCAGGGTAAGGCTGCGTACAATAGACCCTTGTGGTCTGACCCTTTCCGAACCCCGCACATAGCAGGAGCTTAGTGTACCGGGCTACCCTTTGCCCTTTTTGCTCAGTATTTGATTAGTTTAATTTTTTTATTTTGAAAATTTTCTGTCTTTTTTCTGAATTAAGAAAGGGAAAATCTTCCGTCTTTAGAGTTTTGTTTTGTCTGATCGTTATATAGTGACAATTTATGTGGGGGAAAAAATGTGACTCTTTTCCACTAATTACAGATAAAAGAATGGGAGAAAGTGGATAATTTAATTGAGATTAAGGAAAGAGATGGTCAAGGTCGACCAGGTTGGCAAACAAACAAATCTACAAATCAAATCTTAGATGAAATATATGAGGACATGGAAAATTTGGCTATCAAATCCACCACCATATTCAAAGTAAATGTGGCGTTACGTGAATCAAATCCAGATGCTTATACACCAAAGATGATCTCCATTGGTCCTTACCATAAAAAATATCAAGAACTTCACTCAATGGAAAAGTACAAACTGTTATACCTACGACGGTTTCTCCGGCGGAAAGAGGGGCTTGACGTGGAAAGTTGCATCAAAGAATTGGAGGAACTGAAAGATAAAGCACTAATGTGTTATGATGAAATAGAGGACCTTATTGATGGTGACCACAACACTGGTCAATTTTTGAAAATGTTGTTATTTGATGGCTGTTTTTTGGTTGAGTATATTCGAGAGCGCTGTGGAATAAAGCCAATAGGAGAAGACATGATTATACCTGGAGGTTGCCTAGATAATCAAGTAAGTCGTGACTTGTTGTTACTAGAAAATCAACTTCCTTTCTTTGTCCTTACCAAACTTCATGACATGACAAAAGAAGAAACCGATGAATTACCATTTACAAAAATGGTTAAGTGGATCTTTTTTCATGATTTACCGAAGCTGACCCCTGCATCCTTTAATGAGACTATAAGTAATGCCGTAGAAATTAAGCATTTACTTCAAGTAATACACATGTCATGTCACCCTTCAGAGATGAAAACTAATAACCTAACTGGGAACATTAGCAAGGAAGCAGAACATTCCAGGAAAAGCTTATGCTGTAATCTTTTGCAAATAATTAGGTCGAAAGAAATGCCAAGAGATAAGGACAAGCTGACATGGCAAGACAACATGCCAAACGCTACAGAGCTTCACGAAGCTGGAGTTGGATTTTCAAAAGTTGGAAATATTTATACTTGCTTGGCGAAAGACAACCTTGGAGATAGCACAAGTTTATTTGACATTAGATTTGAGAATGGATTGATGACAATTCCTTGTTTTAAAGTCAGCGATAATACAGAGACCGTCCTCAGAAATTTTATAGCTTACGAGCAACAGTCACCAAATATAGATCCTAAATATTTCAGTGAATTTGCAGTTTTCATGGATCATCTTATCGACTCAGAAAAAGATGTCACATTGCTTCGCGTAAAAGGAATCATCGCCAACGACATAGGAGATGACAAAGAAGTGGCTAATTTATTTAATAAAATTGGGAAGGGGGTCGGTATTTCATCAGACTTCCATTACAAAGAAGTATGCGGAAAAGTACTGCAACATTGTGAACAACCATGGAACAGAATGAAGGCAAGTTTGAGGCGCAATTATTTTCATAGTCCGTGGGCAGGAGTTTCAACTGTGGCGGCCGTCATCCTCCTCTTACTCACAGTTACACAGACAGTTTTATCTTTCATAAGTGTTCTTAAGTAGTCGATTTAATTTTATCCTATGGTTGTTTGGTTTTGTTAATCTTTCCAGAATGGTTTTCCTCACTACTGTTTGTGCTATGATGTGCTTAATATTGTATCCCATCTAGTAATGTATTATAGATAGCATCTAAAGTCAGAGTCTGAAGAAGCCATCACTGACTTACATTCATGTAGTCACTGGAGACAACTTCAATTTCTAGTTCATGGGATTCTTAAATCATCGAAGTATCTTCTTCCCTTTTCTTCCTTTTTCGTCTTTTCTTGAGCCGAGCGTCTATCGAAAACAGTCTCTCTATCTCATCGGGTAGGGTAAGGTCTGGTACGCTCTACCCTCCCCAGACCCAGGGGCGGAGGCACAAACCTACCTACGGGTAACTTTTGCTCAAACAGTTTATTTGACGTTTTGAATTCATGAAATATGTATAAATATTAAATCTAGAACCCAATCATTAACACTTGAAGTCATGGTCCCAAAATTCAGAACCCTTAAGGTTGAAATCCTTACTCCGCCTCTACCTAGTCCAGACCTCTACTTGTGGGATTATACTCTGGGAAATTGTTGTTGCAATTAATCTCTGAAACTAAACACCAGCATATACTATGAGTAATCCTCCAACTTTGCAACTCATCATCAGCCGTACAAATTAAATAGAGGTGGAGTGAAAAATGAAGAACCAAACAAGATATTCATCTGAATTATAAGAGCTTAGGTAGATGATAAGCAAGCTAGTAAATGTAAATGCAACTACATGACTGACATTCAAATTTCTTCAAGAGTCAAGTGCCTGCAAGACTCTGCTTCCAATAATACATATCTTTAACTTAAAGTAGAAAATGCAAGATAAACATCAAAATCATGAATTAAGAGAAGTCTTCTTTCAACTGACTAATAAAAGTTTGCAAAGACCTAAGCTACAAGACAAATTTCTGCACTTGCTAAGTCTCTGGAACTAGGAATTTCTCGTGTCTAGCTAGTGGAATACACCATTGCTCTCCTGTGTAAGGAAGGATTGCTAGAATGATGTATGATAAGAGTATGCATCTGTTCAAACCTTAGGATTTAGTTATTGGATTCTTTTAAGATGAGCAATGATGCACAAATTTTCTGGACAAGTAGGTAAGTTTAATTGTTGCAAAATGTGCTAATCCTAAAACGAACTTAATGGTGCATGAGTCTACCATTAAATGCCAGCTGCATTTAATGAAGAACTAAAATGCCTCTATATGAGTATGCATTGATAAGTTCAGCTGCTGCCAACTACCAATTCTAGAAGCCCACCATTGTTGAAGCCACCAACCCATTCTAGAAGCCACCATTGTTGAAGCCTCCATTGTTGAATGAAGAATTCAACCACCAACCACCTTCTTTAATGTTATAAATAGAGCCTTATGTTTTACACAGAAACATCAATCCAGAGAGATTGAAATACAATCCAGGAAGAGATTGTGAGAACAAAAAGAGAGTTTGGTGAGGTTTTTTGTAGAGAGAAATTCTTGGTGTAAATTCTCTATAATTCTATTCTTGTGAAATAGAGTTGTTTTTCCTCCCAAATAATCTTCATATTGATCCGAGAATCACAACAAGTGGTATCAGAGCCTTCGATTCTGTGTTCATCGAGAAATATCGGAACACTGAAAATTTCAACCCGGATTTACGTTTTTCGAAAACGTGATCTTCGGTGTGTTTTGATCATTTCATTAGATTCCTTGCGTCGATACGAATTCAACGCAATTTTCCAGAGGCCAAACAAAGCTAAAACGAAGAAGTTATGGCAATTTTTTTTCTTCTGCCCAAGGAAGAAGATGATGAATAGTAACTGCCCAGTCAGCGCCACATCAGCATCCAGTCAGCGCCACATCATCATCCAGTCAGAGCCACGTCAGCATCCAGTCAGCGCCACATCAGCATTCAGTCATCGCCACGTCAGCATCCAGTCATCGCCACGTCAGCATCCAGTCATCATAAAATTTTTAGAAATTTATGAAATAACCCCTGAAGTTACTGAAATTATAAATCTGCCCCACAAGTTCAGTATATTTTCGATTTAACCCCAAAAGTTTGGTGTAAATTTTGAAAATTTTCTGGAGGCCCTATTTTGACCCAAGAAGAGTCAATCCTACCATTTTTCACCATTCCGGACGTGTTGGTGAGTTCCGTTTGGTGAGATTCTGCTCCAAAATTTTGACCAAGCCATTTTAAAGACATAATGGAAGAGTCATCATCATCTGGAGCTATGATAAAGCTTACTGCCACAAATTACACATTGTGGAGACCTCAGATGGAAGATCTCCTCAGTTGTAAAGATTTGTTTGATCCCATAAAAGCAAAGGGTAGGAACCCCGATTCCACCAAAGAAGCAGAGTGGAAGAAATTAAACAGAAAAACTATCGGTCAAATTCGACAATGGATTGACGATAGCGTTTTTCATCATGTTGCACAAGAGACAGATGCGTATGCCCTCTGGGTGAAGTTAGAAGGGATGTATCAAGCCAAGACCGCTAGGAACAAAGCCTTGTTGATGAGGCGTTTGGTAATTTTGAAGTTAAAGCACGGAACTTCAGTTGCCGAGCATACTAGTGAGTTTCAGAGCTTGATAAATCAATTATCGTCTGTTGACATGCCGCTCGGGGATGAGATGCAAGCCCTACTACTTCTTAGTTCTCTTCCTGATAGTTGGGAGACGCTGGTAGTCTCTCTCAGTAATTCAGCTCCTAGTGGAAATCTGACCATGTCTATGGTTAAAGATGCCTTATTTAATGAAGAAGCCAGAAGAAAGGACATCGATCATGGTGAGTCGCATGCCCTTATTACAGAAAGAGGGAGACAACAAGAAAGAAGTCAAGACAAGAGGAGAGGCAGAAGCAAGAGTAGGGGAAAATCCACGGATGGTAGGAAGTCATCATATGCGTGCTACCACTGTGGAATAAAGGGCCATTTAAAGAAGAACTGCAGAAAATTGCATAAGGAGAAGGAGCAGTTGAAGCAAAAGGATGGAGATGCATTAGTCACTACCCACGGAGAGGTAGCCATTTGTTCCATCCAAGAAGAGGCATGCCTTCACGTCTCAAGTCAAGAAGAAAACGAATGGGTGGTAGATACTGCAGCATCATACCATGCCACATCCCGAAAAGATTTCTTCACAACATACAAAGCAGGAGACTTTGGAGTAGTGAAGATGGGGAACACTTCTTCCTGTGAGATAGTTGGAATTGGTGATATCAAAATACAAACAAATATCGGGAGTACAATGATATTGAAGGATGTCCGTCATGTGCCAGAACTTCGTCTAAACCTAATATCAGGTATAGCTCTTGACAAACAGGGCTATGAAAGTTATTTCGGAAAAGGCACATGGAAATTGCTGAAAGGGGTTATGATTCTCGCTCGAGGACATATTTGTGGCAACTTATATAAAACTCATGTGAAGGTATGTTCAGACAGCCTCAATATTATGGAAAAAGAGGCGTCTCAAAACCTGTGGCACCAGAGACTCGGTCACATGAGTGAAAAGGGGATATCAATTCTAACGAAAAAAGCAGCTTATCAGAATGGACAAGAATGTTGCTTTAGACCCTTGTAATCATTGCTTATTCGGAAAGCAACATAGAGTCTCTTTTACATTTTCTTCAACCAGAAAATCAGAGTTACTCAGTCTGGTACACTCTGATATTTGTGGTCCCATGGAGGAGAAGTCACTTGGCGGCAATAGGTATTTTCTGACTTTCATTGATGATGCTTCTCGAAAGGTGTGGGTGTACTTCTTAAAGACAAAGGACCAGGCTTTTGATTATTTCAAGATATTTCATGCCATGGTAGAGCGTGAAACGGGAAAGAAATTAAAATGCCTTCGCTCAGATAATGGAGGCGGGTATACTTCCAAAGAGTTCGATTCCTATTGCAAGAGACAAGGGATTCGACATGAAAAGACGGTCCCACGCACCCCACAACACAATGGAGTAGCCGAGAGAATGAACCGGACAATTATGGAAAGAGTCAGAAGTATGATCAGTATGGCAAAGTTGCCTAAGCCATTCTGGGGAGAAGCTGTTCGCGCCGCTTGCTACCTAATCAACCGGTCACCATCAGCCCCGTTGAATTTTGAGGTTCCAGAGAAAATATGGTCGGGTAAGAATCCCTCATATTCTCACTTAAGGGTATTCGGTTGTTTAGCACATGCACATGTATCCAGGAGCTCAGGAAGAAGCTTGATGGTAGAACTATACCATGTATCTTCATAGGCTATGGAGATGAAGAATTTGGGTATAGATTATGGGATCCAATACAGAAGACGGTGATCAGAAGTAGGGATGTTGTATTCCACGAAAACCAGATAATTGAAGACATTGAAAAGCCCACAATATCTTATGAAAGAGGTTCCAGTGCCCAAAAAGTTGGTCCAGATCCACTACCATTGCAGTTTGACACAAATAGCATGGGGGAGCATGAAGCAGTACCAGAAGCAGAACAGGAGGATGTTTGGCAGGGGAGGCACAAACCCCTCAGGAAACTACAGAACCATCGCAGGGGAACGATGATGGTACACATCTTGAAGCTAATAATCAACAACCTCGTCGATCTGAACGAGGTCAGATTCCATCAACTCGATACCCAGAAACCGAGTATATTCTACTTTCTGAAGATGGAGAACCAGAGAGTTTCCATGAAGCTATATCTCATACGGATAAAGAAAAATGGCTGCAAGCAATGACCGAAGAGATGAACTCTTTACAGAAAAACAACACTTATGAGATTGTGAAACTTCCACAAGGAAAGAAGGTACTAAAGAGTAAATGGGTATTCAAGCTGAAGAAAGATGGCAGCGGAAAGGTGGTGAAGCACAAAGCCCGGTTAGTAGTCAAAGGATTCCTACAGAAAAAGGGAATTGACTTTGATGAAATATTTTCACCAGTTGTAAAATTGACTTCAATCCGCATCATCCTTGGATTGGTAGCCAGTTTGAATTTGGAGCTTGAACAAATGGATGTCAAGACAGCATTTCTTCATGGTGATCTAAATGAAGAAATCTATATGGAGCAGCCGGAAGGTTTTGAGGTTTCAGGAAAAGAAAACCTCGTCTATAAGCTTACGAAAAGTTTATATGGCCTAAAGCAAGCACCGAGGCAGTGGTACAAAAGGTTTGACTCATTTATGGTAAGTCAAGGATATAAAAGGACTGCTGCAGATCAGTGTGTTTACATTCAGAGATTTTCGGATGGCAATTTTGTTGTACTTCTACTTTATGTAGACGACATGTTGATCGTCGGACAAGATGCAACAAAAATTAGACAGTTGAAGAAAGAACTCTCTAAGTCCTTTGAAATGAAAGACTTAGGTCCAGCTCAACATATTTTGGGATTGCAGATAACTCGAGATAGGAGAAACAAGAAGTTATGGCTATCTCAAGAAAATTACATTGAACGGGTGATCAAACGGTTCAATATGAGTAATGCCAAACCGGTAGGTGTCCCTTTGGCAAATCACTTCAAGTTGAGCAAGAGTTTGTGCCCCTCATCCAAGAAAGAGATTGAGGAGATGTCTACAATTCCATATTCTTCAGCAGTTGGAAGCCTGATGTATGCCATGGTTTGCACGAGGCCAGATATCGCACATGCGGTAGGTGTGGTAAGTCGTTTTCTTTCTAACCCTGGAAAGAAACATTGGGAGGCAGTTAAATGGATTTTCAGGTATCTTAAAGGTACTTCAAAATCAAGTCTGTGCTTTGGGGGAGCTGATCCAGTCTTGGAAGGCTATACAGATTCAGATATGGCCGGAGATCCTGATGGAAGAAAATCAACCTCAGGATATGTTTATACTTTTGCAGGGGGAGCTGTGTCATGGCAGTCAAGATTGCAGAAGTGTGTTGCACTATCCACAACTGAAGCAGAGTATATTGCTGTAGCGGAAGCTGGAAAAGAAATGTTGTGGCTAAAGCGGTTTCTCCAAGAACTAGGGATAAATCAAACAGAGTATAAGATACATTGTGATAGTCAAAGTGCAATTGATTTAAGCAAAAACTCAATGTATCATTCTCGGACAAAGCACATCGACATTCGCTATCACTGGATACGCGAGGTGATGAATCAACAACTGTTGAAACTAGTGAAGATCCATACGAAGGAGAATCCAGCAGACATGTTAACAAAGGTGGTCACTCAAGAAAAGTTAGAGCTGTGCAGAGACATAGTTGGAATAACTTTCAAATAGTAGCTGCGTTGGAATGCAGCTGAAGGGGGAGAATTGATAAGTTCAGCTGCTGCCAACTACCAATTCTAGAAGCCCACCATTGTTGAAGCCACCAACCCATTCTAGAAGCCACCATTGTTGAATGAAGAATTCAACCACCAACCACCTTCTTTAAGGCTATAAATAGAGCCTTATGTTTTACACAGAAACATCAATCTAGAGAGATTGAAATACAATCCAGGAAAAGATTGTGAGAACAAAAAGAGAGTTTGGTGAGGTTTTTTGTAGAGAGAAATTCTTGGTGTAAATTCTCTATAATTCTATTCTTGTGAAATAGAGTTGTTTTTCCTCCCAAATAATCTTCATATTGATCCGAGAATCACAACATGCATCTCTATTTCAATGCATGTCAAATCATGCTAACCTTTTCCATTGATCAATTAGTTTACATATGTACTGTGAATACACGTTCAAGAAAAGAAAAATAAATGATGAAGTGGAATTGACACATCACAAATGATCAAATATAAAACCTTTAAGTTTTCCAAGGGTTGACCAGAATCAATAAATGGCTTACCAAACCGACCATTTACACTTCAAATTGAGATCAATGTAAGCTTGACAAGATAAAAGAACGCAATGAATATGGTAACCAAGAAAAGCTATATATAGAACATACCTCAGTAAATTTGAAATTGAGGTATAGATATAGAACATACCTGGAAATTTTTGAAATTGAGGCATGATTGATTGATTGATCCATTTGTTTCTCTCAAAATGAAAGGACTATTCTCTTCCTCTATTCGCATCGACTACCTTTGAAGACCCACAATCATCCCTCTCCAATTCTCCATTTTTTCCTCATTGAGACATTCTCACAAACACTTCACCAGCACTGCCATGTGAACGAACTGCCATCATCCGGAAGCTCATCTCCATCAATTCATAATACAAGAGCACTTCATCTCTTCAGACTTCCCATCCACAAGACCAATTCATAGGTCCAGTCGTATCTCATCTCAACTACCATTAACCCAATTTCTTCTCTGTTTTTGTATTTCATGATTTTAGAGAGAAGAACGCAAGCAAAAACATGATAGGATTAGAAAAGAAAGAATGGAGGAGGAAAAAATAAAAATTACATGGATTTTCCACGAGTGCATGTTATACCTAACATATTTGTATCACATTGTTAAATTCTTTATTGTATAACGACGAAAAGCCTTAGGCCCAAATTTAGGGGGGCCATTTTTTTAAAATAATAGGTTCCTATGTATTTAAAAAATAATATTTAGTATTTTTAATACAAAATTAGAGTTTTTAATATAAAGGAAAGAAATTTTTTTAGATATATAAATAAAATAATACTTTGACTTACTTAAAAAATGTGTAGATGAATAGTTTTCATAACTTTTAGTTTTTCATTTTTCACTCCATTAAAAAAATCTGCTCTTTCCTTAATTTATCCAAGTTAATCTTTCTTTTTTTTTTCAATTTCTTCATATTTCAGAAAACCCTACATGTTTTTCGTGTTTCTCTTTTATATTCTTACTCACTTCTTTCTCCAAGATTTCATTACTCACCTTCTTTCTCCAAGATTTCACTATTTCAAATGTTCAACAATACTTTTAAGCTTCCAATAGTTCTATACTTTTATTTGTTTTGTAAAATCTTATCTAGAAACAATAATATCTCAAGAAAGATTAGATAGGTTGGCTATATTATCAATCGGGCATGAATTATTAGAAAAATCGATTACAAAAAAAATTATTAACAACTTTATATCTCAAAAAGTTAGAAGAATAGACTTCAAATAAAAACGTATCTTATAACTTTCTTTTAAAAATTTGGGTCTTATATTAAACTGTGGCTTTAGGCCCTATGTGTGCTTGAGCCGCCCCTAACCTTACCTCTACCTTATAGAGAGACTATTCTCAATAGACACTCCACTCAAAGTAAACATAAGTATGACAATAAAAAAAATACACTAGTAAAGAAGCCGTGAAAAAAAAAAAAAAAAAAAAAAAAAAAAAATCATATAAATAGATTTGACACGGCGAGTCATGAATGATGTGTCAAAAATATCATCCTATAGAAGTCGGATTCTTATTAATCCTCCTTTTGGCTGAATTTACTTTTGCTCCCGTTTTGGTCATAGATTTTGGCTTAATTTAAAATATATATATATATATTGTATGTTTATGAAATAGGATCATGTTTTCTAGAAAAAAATTTCAAAAGTTTATAAGTTCCCAAAAACTGGTTTAAGACAATTTTTAGGTGAAAATTTTTCTTCCACTCACAAAACTTCAATTTTTCTTAAAATAAAATACATGTCCAGAGTCCAACACAACTTCAACTTTCAAAATTATTTTGCAACACAACTTCAAAAACTCTTTTTTCAAGTTTCAATCAAATTTATGTCCAAACGCTAGCTTCATTCGCAAGAAACTTAATTCACCATTAGTCTTTAGCATCAAGCTTACTAAAGTAGATATATTTTGGGAATACTCTTGTCTGATTTTGGAAGATTCATGGCAAGAAGGATGAGATATTAAAGAAGGAAATTAGTGTTCTTCTGTTGGCTTAATTTATTCTATGAAACTTTTCTTAGAGCGACCGTTATTTCACCTTAGTAATATACCGGAGCAGATGTAGTGTGTTAATGATGGGTTCAACTGAACCCGTAACTTTTTACGCGAAACAAAAATTTATATATAAAAATTCTTTAAAAATACAAAAATAGTAGACATGAACCCATAACTTTAAAATTATAATGAGTTTAATGTTAAAACCCTTAAAAAAACATATAATTTAAATCATGAATCCGAGGTAGGCTTGTAATCAGACAAAGAAAAACCTATACATAGTAATAAGGTGTTTTCAGCTTTAACACCATTTTCTTGTTTGCCTTCATAGACTTTTTGAGTATTTTCCATTTATTAATTTCAAGTACACTCCAACCTCTCCATTTTGAACTTGTAACAGCCAAACCATAGAGTGCAGTAAATAGAACTGTAAACATAGGAGTAGAAAATGCTGTAGCTATTTTCACTGATATTCAAAACGAAAGAAGTATAGGAACATGACAAATCAGTTGCCTACAGAATTCTCTCCAGTGTACTACATTCGAAATCCATCAAGAGAGTTTAAAGGAACTGCCTTTATATCCTTTTCCCCTTACACAACAAAAGTATTGCTGCAGAAAAAGATACTTATTTTAATCCAGTGTTTGAGGCAGATATAGAATAAACATGAAATATAGAAATCAATAAGTTGTCATTAAATGATACTAGAAATTAGCATATCACAGCACTATCATGACCAGAAAGCAGAATGCAAATCCATCTTCTAAATTGGAAAGTTTTGACACAAAGATTACTTGACGAGGCAAATCTTGATAACGGATGCAGCACCAATACGATGAAGTGCCACAACAGCATCACCAGGTTTGCACAGCCCTTTCGCTACGGCTGATTTCAGGGAAGCTTCCAGAATCACCTCAGTTGATTCGGAGTCAGTGGCCTTTGCAGAACCTTCGGCAAGAATCGGTATCAAGCCCCTGTATACCAAACTATGCCTAGCCGGGGTCTCATCGCTGATGGACCAATCAAAAGAATCTGTGGTCAAGACAGGCACAACGACAGATAGAATAGGAACAGCAGGCCTATACTTGGCAACCAGCTTTGCCGTAGTCCCGCCACGTGTCAAGACAACAATGAGTTTTGCATGAGCCTTGTTGGCTGTGCGGACAGCGGATGACGCTAGACTCTCTAGTGGACTCATTGGAAGAGGAGTACACCTGATCATTTCCTTGAAGATAGCCCCATAGTCAAGTGAAGACTCTGCCTCGATACAGATTTTTGACATGATTTTTACCGCCAGCTCAGGATAAGCCCCAGCTGCACTCTCCCCACTAAGCATAACGCAGTCAGTACCATCCAAGACAGCATTAGCCACATCGGTTGCCTCAGCACGGGTAGGTCGTGGAGATTTGATCATTGATTCAAGCATCTGAGTGGCAGTTACCACAGGCTTACCAGCAAGATTACACTTGTATATCATCATTTTCTGGGCCAAAAAAATCTTCTCAACTGGAATTTCCATTCCAAGATCACCTCGAGCAACCATAAAAGAATCTGTCTCACGTAGGATTTCGTCAAAGTTAACTACCCCCTCTTGATTCTCAACCTTCAAGACAATTTTAGAAGATAAAAACATCAGAGGATGCCACAACTAGTTAGCAGTCAAATATTTGGGAAGAAGTCTAAAATGTTAATTTAGATTACATAATCCATCGCCATGTTTTATGTTCTTTTCTCCTAAGCAATGCATGTGTTTCAAAATTCAACCATACCTTCTAAATATAAAAGATTAAATGACTCTGCATACCTTTGACATTAATTGAATGCGCTTGGCATGTGGACCAAGAACCTTGCGAACATTGACAAGATCTGAACCCTTGCGCACAAATGAAAGAGCAATCATATCAATGTTGTTAGGAACACCCCACTCTAGTATATCTTCCTTATCCTTCTCTGTAAGTGTTGGGAGGTCCACAACCACACCCGGAAGATTTACATTCTTCCTCTCTCCTAAGGTGGCAGTATTCTCGCAGCGACATCTCACTGTTCCACCCGCTGGATCACATGACAGAACAGTAAGGGTTATGGTACCATCTGCACACAAGATGGTATTGCCCGGCTTCAAGTCCACTACCAACTTCTTATAGCTCATCGTGATTGTTTGATCATCTCCTTTTAGGTCATAGTCTGTAGACACAGTGATTTCTTGGCCTTCTTTCAGCTGAATTGGTTTTCCATCCTTTAAGAAACCAGTGCGAATCTCAGGTCCCTGAAAAAAATGTATGTTAGTTCAGCACCTACGTAGCAAATTGAAGCTACAGAATACTCGTACATGCAGAATAAAGGCAAGGTCTTAACCAGTATTCTTGAATTGTCATGATAGCATCATTTAGGATAATATTAATATTAACCATCGAGAACCCAGGAACAATGCAGCAGTTTCTAGAAACAAGGAAATAAAGAGCAAAAATGGTAACTGGATTCTGAATTAGATAATACAGACATAGAAATGTATGACATAGCACAGAAAATGTATGAAGTTATGAGTATACACATGCAGTTTATCCTAAAACAAAACTATGGTTGCATGAAAACAGTGCAACACCCTGCCCAAGAATTATTGAGTATAATATTTCTCAAGCCCTTGTATATTTGTATAAAATGCTGCATCATTTGGTACAAGTCCAAGTCACACAATGTATGAGATACCACTCTATAGAAGCCGTCTAACTTCCCTTAACCAATAAAGCTACCACCTAATATAAGAAAAGTAACTCTTAAAGTAGCTTTGAATTCTTTATTTTTCGATATTTAATTATTTTATGGGAGTTACAAATAACTGTAGATGAGACAATTATGCATTGGAGCTCTCAGACGAATACCCATTGTGCAGTTTTTGGCTAGTTTGGAAGAAGGAAAAGAAGAATGCTTTTGTAACAATAAAAGAGACGTAAATAGAACAGAAAAATCTTATTTATTTCATTTAATCTTTTTGTGCAAAGAGAAAATACCCATGTGTGAGACCATCGAGAAAGCTTGGTAGTAGAATGTGGATAAGTGAACTATACAACTGTGCATTTTCTTCACATGTTGAGTCATCTTTCAGCCTTCACATGTATTTTCTTTCTTTTGTCAAAAATTAAATTTTCATCATCTTCGAAATCTACCATCTACAGCACTTAATCTTCTTAACTTGTATTTTACCGTAAGGCCATAGTCAATAGAAGATCAACGTTTTTACTAACATATATGCAAAATGAGGAGAAAGCTAAGAATGTTTGCTGGAGGCTGGAATGCCTCGTAAACGGAATAAGAGGCTTTAAGAACAAGCACAAAATAAAGAAAACCACAAAGAGATCGTATTAACGTGTGAAAAGGCTCCATACTGGAAAAAAAGTAATTGTCGGATAGCAGAGGTAATTGGTTAACAAAGGCTCCATACTCACTTTTCTACAAATATTATTTTATTATCTAGTGGTTAACAAAGACTAATCCAATCGAAATAATGCACTTCACCACCACTAACGGAAGGGAATTGCTTAGTACCACATAAAACAAGATCATAACGGTCTCTTTCTCCCCAAACTATGTAGGAAATATGGTCCTTTAGATTTCAAATTTGCCACTTGCTAATGAAACTTTAAACAAAATACGCGTTTTTCTGTGAATCACCTTCACTTTACTCTTATTATACTCTAATTTAGCTGACCTGGACACCTTGTTGAGGTATATCTTCAAGCAAATGCCACACCAAAATTATGGCCAGCTCAAAATTACTTTATCCTTCTCCATTTTTATAGACAAAAGACTTGTCAAACTAAAAGATAATAAATAAAAACAAAGTATTGTGGAAAGAAATGCACCTTGAGAAAAGATAATTCGGATTTTTTTTTTTGAGAAGGTAACATAAAAGATAATTCAGATTTCCTGACATTTGACTATCATATTTAAAAGATCAGTTATGTACTGTTGCCAGTAAAATAAACCTAGCTTGCGAGGGATTTCAAGATACTACCACCTAAACATCAAAAACAGAAAAAGTAACAAATGACAAAACCAGCTGCAGAAGAACCAAGTTGAAATACAAGGAAAATAACAGATAAACGAAACTATGCATCAAAACCAAACCTTGGTATCAAGCATGACAGCACAGAGGATCTGAGTATTCTGCATAGCAATCTTAAGATTGTTTAAGGTTTCCTGATGGTACTCGTGGGTCCCATGGGAAAAGTTAAACCTGGCAACATTCATTCCAGCATGAAGGAGCTTCTCCAGCATTGGCACTGATCGAGAAGCTGGCCCTAAAGTACAAACAATTTTGGTCTTCGGGATACGACCATCATTTGGGAGATCCTTCATGATTCCAGCTATGTCTATGTTCGCCATCCTATATATATCTGCTCAAAAGGACAAAACTCACTCTTTTTCAGAAACACATATAACTATAGCTCATTACGGAAAACACTTTGATAAGCAATGGCGGACCCACATGTACTCAAGGGTTCGTCGGAAAATTACATTGTGTAGCTAGATAAAGAAAAAATTATGTATATACATTATATATTGACACTCTTGGCTTCTTCGTGAGTTTACTTTTATATATTTTGACCTCCTTAGTGAAAATCTTGGCTCTGCCACTGTTAATAAGTAAACATTTTATTGATTTGTGGCAAGAAAGTGCTAGTTGCAAAAATGGATCTTGATTCCTTAGATCTGATTTGCTCGTTATTGAAAATTGTGGCAACTAGAAACACAATAATAAATAGCGGCCGAGATTGACTAAAGTCAAAGATGAAATCCCCTGTATATTCCATTAACTTTACATACAAGTGAATAAGAAACAACAAATAGGTTAAAATTCCTAGGACATTCATTCAACTGTATGTTCAAAACTTCACTACTGTATGATTTAAGAAATTACCGTACTTCCAACTTTATCAACATGGCTAAGAATAAAGCATAAAACTTTCTCAGATGGTAAAATAGAAATTGGCAAAAAAAACCATGTGAATAATTTTGAAAAGCCAAAAGATTAAAACTTTAGATATTCATGAAAAGATCTCATGAACTATTAACAAAAGTGGATCCAAGAAATATAATGAGGGATTCTAAGAGGGTGAAATCAAAAGCAAAAAACTTTGGTCGTTTCTCAATCTGATACTTCAGATCAGCAAAAAGAACACTAAATCAAAGCCCCAAATGACCAAAAACAAGAAAAGAACACAAAAAAATAAAAACTTTACAACAAACCAAGTATTTGTACAAGTCTTAGAAGCAAAAATGGAGCAGAAAAAAAGAGCTTACCAAGTTACAACAGAAAGCTACAGATTCAAGATTTTGCTGCTGCTTCTTTTTTGGGGGGTGTTTGGCCAGATTCAACTATGTGCTGTGGAACTAAAAATATCAGTTGCTTTTATATTATAGGTTATGAGTATGAAAAAGTGTAAAGTACACAAAACAAGTGTAAAAGAAAAAGAGTCGTGTTAAACGGTGGGCTGCTCTAAATACCAAATGACCAAACTTGACTATCACCTATAAAATGCCCTTTTGATTAAATGCCCTTTCTTATTCTCCAAGAAACATATGTGGGCGTTGGACATAAATGTTTTATTTGATTTTTCACCTAGTATTCGATATAATGCATAATTAAATCCAGAATGACACATTAAGGGTACATTGCTCCCAATAAACGCAATTTTATATTAATTTTGTATCTCTGATTAAAAATGTCTCATTTTATCTACAAGAATACAATTTTATTTTTTTAATGTTATTGTGATCCATTGCAGATCTAAATACAAAATTTTCTTTTACACTCGAACTATTTCAAAAGAGAGGGAAAAAAAGAAAGCTAACTTCCCGTCTGAAATGTATCTGAATTGTGGTAGGCTGAACTAGTTGTCTTCACAGTGATTGTGCAGTGCTTGTTTGTTTAATATAAGTAAAAGGAATATTATGGCATCACCTAAAAAAGATACTTTGCTACAGAGCTGATGTCGACATATAATGAATCATCTCGGCTGCTGCTCTTTTTGGCACTTAATTTATTCGTCCTTAAACTAGTGTAAAATTATTTTTGTATAACTTATAAGTTATGGATTTAAATCGTCAAAATAATTATTAATACTTGCATTATGGCAGGTAGTCTACGTTTTGAAATACGACCCTTCCCGAATCCAATCTAGTTATGTATGCACCGGATCGTCACTTTACTATCCTTTCGAATCATGGATGCTATACGTGGCCTCCTTGTTTTAACCCATCCTCTTCACCCCACCAACACAAAAAAAAAAAAAAAACAATTTATTGATCTACTTTCAAATCATGGATGCCATACGTGGCTTCCTTGTTTTAACTCCATCCTCTACAATCCATCAACACAAAAAAAAAACAATTTATTTTGGTATAGTTCAATAGTCTTTTTTTTTTTTAATAAATATACTGTATGAGAGATTTCCCAGCACGTAAGAGAGATATAGAATGCCATAAGTGTCGTTACCAATTAATTTATTTTGCATTTAGTGGAACATACATCTAGGCCATATCAATTTTTTGTGTGGTACGCATCCGATATTCACAACACTTCGATTAATTCAGATTATATTATAAACTTACTAAGAGAGATAAAATGATAAAGTGCTCTCTACCAAAAAGTTTTATTTTTATTTTTAAGGCTCTAAACCAAAAGTCCAAAGAGATCTTAACCTCTATCACATCCTTAATGATAACAAGTCATATGAATGACAAAATGTGAATGTACTCAACAATTAACTAATATTTAAATATAAAAAGATATTAATTATTTTAAATGATTACAAAAGAAATTATTATTAAACCATAATAAATAAATAAAATAGGGATGACTTTTTGATAGATAAGGGAAATATAAGCAATGTAGCTTACGAGAGATTTAAGTAATTTTTTTAGTCGTTCCAAATGTAACAAAAAAAAAGCTTATTTTTATTGGCAAATAAAATTAGGTATAACTATATTTCCACCTTCATAAAAATAGCACCTCCTTAATTTTATTCTTAAATTGATTCCAGCAATCCATCAATCTTTTGAGTTTAGAATGTCATTGGACCAATATCTTTCAAAATCTAGAAGACAATGACAGAGAACGGAAACTTAGAATACTAGTACTAAAACATCAAAATATCAACCGTCTAATGAATTAAAAGACAAAGATACTCCACAAGAAACACTGACCCTGCATAAATATTAAACTTAGGCATATTATGCAAAATAGATATATAAATTTATGGAATAACCTGATAAATACTTGAACTTGTCACATGTGTCATTTTAAACCGGGTCGGATCCACGTGGAGGGGTATGGGGCACGTGAACTCATGCTCCCCTCCTTAGATTGTGCATCACAGACATGTGTTCTTCTGTTTTTATTTCACTCTTTGACATATCTTTTAATTATATTTTTGGTTTTCTTGGATCTCTTTAATTTCCTTTTTCCTTTTGTGTTTTCTTTATTTCCTTTTTGGTTCAATCATTGAGTTTCAAAAACGCTAAAAAACTAAAATTTGAATTAATTTGACACTTTTCAATGTCAAGTTTCCTCTTTTTTCATTTACCAATCTCTTTTTGAATAGTTATTTAATTTTAATATATCGAGCTCAGTATTTATAACTATAAATAAATGATGCTATCATTGAAGTAGGAAAATTATTCATAGACATTTGTCTATGGAATGATAAGTTTTTGTAATAACAATAGTGATTGTTATTCACTTGTCAAGTTGTTGTTATGGCAAAATTTCGGAGGACCACCTCAAACGGTGGTCGAATAAAGTGCACATATTCTCCTGAAATCCTTGATCCGACTCTACTTTTAAACACTCGTGTATATAAGATTATATGTGTGAGGTCCAAATGCCATTTACGTGGCAAATGAACAAATAAGAACGCTAAATTGCGAAAATTCACAAAGTATAACTTAGTCAAATGAACGAATAAGAATGCTAGATTGTGAAGATTCACAAAGTATAACATATTCACATCACGAAATATAATGGATATCGTCATATATATAATCAATACTAGCTAATTTAATTTATAATATAATTTGCCTAATTTGCAATTAAATGTCGTTAATTAATTTATGATAGTAATATATTACAATCACATTTCTTTTAGAGAAATGGAATATATTACATATGATAAAACCATTATATATTACTCAAGAGTCAAGTACATAGTGCTGCATGTCCATATTGACTCCTCCAACCCCAACCCCAAACCCCCCCCCCTCCAACCCCCAACCCCTCAAAAGACCAAAAGGTCAAGTATCTAGATTTTTTTTTTTCCACTTCGATTTATATATACTTTATGAGTTTTGCGGCCATTATTTATTTGGAAAATACTTCCTTCGTTTCACTTTGTTTATCGCATTTACTATTTGGGAATTTGAAAAGATTTTTTTAAAATATTTTTTTTATATTTCTAAGCATAATTTTACGTTATTTTCATACATACAAATTGTATTTCAAAAAAATTGAAGAATTTATGTCCAAATTCACACAAAAAAATTAAGTGTTTTGACCCCTTGTAGTCTTTGTAGTAGTTCAACTGATGAAAAAGTATCAAACCTACAAGTTTAGAGTCAACAATATAAGTCTTGAACGGTCAATGTAAAAAAACTTTGCTATAGTTTGTAAATGTAATAACTCATTATTTAAAAGTAAAATTTATATTTAAAAAGTGCATTATAAATACAATTAACCACAAAATGTAAGTGTTTGTTTGAGAAATTCACAAGAAACATTTCGTGATATTAGGATTTTATTTAAATCAACTTAAAACTCCACCATGTGAGCTACGGTAGGTTGACAATTAACGTACAAATAGTTTAATTATTATTTTAGTACATTCTTTAGATACAACAACAACAACACAGACCTTACCACTGCCCTGGGGTAGAGAGACTGTTTCCAAATTCACCTCCGGCATCCTTCCCTCCAAGAACTTCTCATCTTGCTTTTGGGAAGACTCGAACTCACAATCTCTTAGTTGGAAGTGTGGGTTGCTTACCATCAGAGCAAGCCCCCTTGTCATTCTTTAGATACTAACTTGAATAAAGCTGAACAGATATGAATGATTCATATAACTGAATTTGATTCTTAATTAATAGGAAACTGCGGACCCCTCAAAGAATTATGAACTACATTTGATAAATTTCTATTTTTCTCAGCTTCTAGTATACTGCTGCATGTCCTAATTGACCCCTCCCAAAACGACAAACAAATTGTGATATTTCTTTTTTTATATACCTTTCTTTTTTTGGGTTAAATACCAGCCATTTACTAGTTTAACCTATGCATACCTTTTTGGTTCGTCACTACGTTGAACTAATTCTTTCTTATTTTTTTGCAAGATACTGTTTGCCCCTTGAAAAAAAGGGTAAAGTTCACATGATGACAGAGTGAAATAAATATCTAGCATTTAGAAGGCAAGGTAGGAGACGAGCCTTGAACAACGATAAAATTATTTCTATATGACCTATAAATTACATGTTCAAGTCGTGGAATCCGCTCCTGATACTTGCATCAGAATAGGTTCCTACATCACACTCATTTAGGGTGTAATCCTTCACTGAACCATACGTGAACACAAGATACGTCGTGCACGTGTCTACAATAAAGTACAAATCCCTTACCAAATTTGGATGGTAAACAATCAAACCTACCAAGTAGCTTAATGACAAAAAACTACCCTACCAAGTGATGGTGAAGGATCAAATATACGACAATCTACATGAAAGGGCAGTTTTGTTGATGCATCATTCCACTTCAGAATGAGAAGATAGTTTTTTTCAGCAGAAAATTTCGGTCACTTGGATAGGTTGATGCTACAACTAGCAAAGCATATAAACTACAGCCAACTGGAGGAAAATTGTGTTCTTCTCTTTTTTGGATATAACCATCTGATATCCGGAACCTACCGGCCCGAACTAATTCAGATTTGCGCCCTCATTGGGCCCATTAAAGGGAGAAGTGCTTTTTTCCGTTTTCATACTTAACCCGAGACCTCTGGTTAAAGCTAGGAAAATGAATACTCAAAACAATTCCTACTCCGAACACATCACCTTGAAAATTAATACGAGGAAAGACCAAAATTTCAGGTCACATGAATGCAACACTAGTACATCAGAGTTCACCAGACAACTGAGAGACTCAGGCATATATATGTTCAGTTTTCATATTGGGGAGGTTAATGATAATTCCAGTACTAAGTTATTACTACATAGTAATATTTATCCGTACTTTCTAAGATAAGCGAAATTTACTTTGATGCTGCAAAATGCGAGTACTTCTCATATCAAAACCCAAAATCTGCTGATGTTATCACTGCTGGTTAGTCCGATCAGATGCGTTTTGGAGGAGCATATGGGATATTTTGATCTTTACAAAGATTCTGCAGAAAAAATAAAAGTAAATAACAATGCGAAACAAATGCACAACTTAAATTAGGACGTGTAGAGTAGCTTATTAACAATTACAGAAGGAGAAATATCTCCACATAAAAGAAAATCACTTTCACAAAGCCAATGTGATTATAATTTGGCAAAACACTCATTAGCCTAATATATTAAGAACTTGCGCTCCAGGTGTGACACTAATATGCTTTGACAAAGACAGAGATCCTAGCTCTCCAATAATAAAGTTAACTTTTGCAACTAACAGGAATTGGAAAAGATGTAACAGAATTCAGTTAGTTGTGTCAATTGCCTACAATCACAATGTACCGCGACATTGCCTCTATAGTTATCACATGCTTAGACAAGGTAACAACAGGAAAAGAGAAACTGATTCGACAAGCCTAAGTAAGCCAACACAGAGAAAGATATTTCTCACCAACCTAAAAGGAATTTCAAATATAAAAGGCATAGGACGACCAAATATTGACCGGCAAGGAATAGCTAGTACAATATAATACAAGACATGAACGACGAGACAATTTGCATGTAAAAGAATAAATTGACATAGCTTGCTAGTTCAAAACTTGCAACTTTACAGCTATCTGATGAAATACAAAAGGACTTTGGAGTAGCAAAGATCTAACATCACTTACCTGCAAATCGTCCGGAAGCTCATCAGACACTAAAAGCGCGTAACAACCAGAGACATACCGTGCTGAAAATGTTTCAACAAGCAAAAAGAAAGAGAGAATTTGGGTCAACTATATGCCTCGTTATGCAATAGGAAGCAATAAAATATTTGGTATAGAGATGACAGGGTATTTACCAACAAACAAAATTCAGACAGATAACATTTGCAAACAGTCGCTAGCAATAGCATAAAGAGCAAAGAATACAATTATCAAAATGTGCTTTTTCTCTTTTTCTATTTTCTTCCCTTTTGTGGAGATTTTCAGTGAATGGAGTGGAAAAGAAAAATAGTTATAAAGCATCGATCCTCAGGTTGCATAATTACAATGCGACTTAAGAAGCTAATAAAGGTGAAACATCTTGGTAAAAAATTGGAGTATTGTATGTTACTGACAACCTAAAAGGAGTTCCTTAGCTTGAAAAGGCTATTATATATACTAAGAGTTGGAAGGAGAAAAAAAATTGATTTATTTCAGATAATCAGACCTTTCCTAGTACTCCTTTTTTTTTTAATGTATTTCCTTCGTCGATCCCTATAAATCTAACAGGTACTCCCCTCTCCTACTACTTAGGCATAATATCATCAATGTTTGAATTTTGGAGGTCTTAAGTGCTCTACCAATTCAAGGCATAAGCTTCCGTCGAAGATCTTTCAAGTCTAATCAAGACTGCTGCTCTTTTAGCGTAGCCTCACTAGAGTTTCCAATGGTGATGCACCAAGGAGTTGTCAGGATAAGAAAAGTGTTACGCTTACTAGGAACATGTGTCACTTAAATTGAACCCTCAACATTATGGGGGTATAAGGCAAACAGTCGGAATAAACTAATTAGATGTAAGTTTATATAAGGAAACAAAAGATTGCAAAAAAAAAAGGGATGTCTCTTTGAAGTTTCTCGTCACCAATGTGTACTCAATTATGAACCAAATAAAAAAAAGGTTATCAACAAGAAGCCCTCTGAATAAGTATTTCCCTATAGAATACGTTCTTCTTCTAAGAAGATCAAATTCAATAACTTGAGATGAATCTATTTGATAGCATCATGACCCCACTACCTAAATTATGACCGACATGGTTCCCTTCAAAAAAAATTCCAATCATTTTGCAAAAAACTGATATAAAAAAGGAATGTGAGTTCAAGATTATTCCCTTTAACCTTCAAGCACCATGATGCAAACTATTAAGGCAAAATGCAGAAATTACCAAAAGAAACAACCCTCGAGCATCCGCTAAGCCTCAGTTTACTACTTTCTACAATGTGCCTCCACATAATTTCCAAACATTTGCAGAAAAGCTAATATCTAAGAAGGAATTTGAAATCACTATTTGCCTTTTAAGCTCATAGCACTATGCAGATACACTAAGCCAAAATTCACACATTAAAAAAGTCTTAAAAATATCCTCAAGAAGAAAAGAGCAGCAACATATAGCAAAGTACATCAAATCCAAGTAAAAATCATCTTCGGAAAATTCATAAATAAACGATGATGCAGACACCAACAGACACCACCCTCCCAAAAAGCTATACAAGTAAGTCTACTCACAAAGGTTAATGAACATTAAGAACCCTTCACATAGGAAGTGCAGTGCATGCTAATAGCAGCAACAATTATACAACAACAACAACAACATACCCAGTATTATTCCACATCTTGAAGTCCGGGGAGGGTAGTGTGTGCGCAGACCTTACCCCTACCTTACCCCTAATAGGGGTAACAATTATAGGCAAAAAAAACTTCACAACTTCCACTCATGTCAATAAAGGGAAAAAGGATATCTCATAATCACTAATGCTATGAAGCACTTTAGTTATGCCATTAAAAAACTATAAAGCAGTTATATACACAATATCAAGCATGCAAAATATACTGAATCATAAGTAAACAAATTCTCTCAAAATTATAAGAATTAAAGAAAGGTTTAAGATACCAATTCGAAGCCACCGGGCTGCCCAGCTCCTAGTTGGATCCATAACTGAGATCAAACTATTACATTGTAACTCCAAAAATTACTAACTAAAAAAGGTAACTAGGCCCAAAAAAACAAAGAAGAAAGATGAAACATATATTTTCAGTTTTTCATAAATAAGAAACTAAAAGTTCACAATACCCAGTAAAATTAGAAGTAGTGCACTCCATAACACGCTCATGATCTTCTTCCATCTGGAAAAAGGGACAGTTCTCACATCCTGATTCCCTAAACTGCAATTTACCAAATAATCACCCTTCATAAACAATAAACCCCACTACAAGTATATAAACAACAACTAAGCCTCAGTCTCAAACAAGTTGGAATCGGCTATATGAATCATCATTGACTATGTAAATCCATTTTAATCATCTCACTACGAGTATGTCCAACAAAAAACCTAATTTGCACCCCCTTTTTTTCTTTAAAAATGTTATAGACTCCGGCCTTTTAGCGAAAAATATAACCTATTCGAAACCCAAAATATAAAAATAATCTAACTATAATGATGCATCAAATGAAAGGGAGCCTTGCCGTAATTGGTAGGTCACGGGTTTGAGTCGTGGAAATATCCCCTTGCAAAAATGCAGGGTAAGGCTACGTACAATAGACCCTTATGGTCCAGCCCTTCCCCGGACCCCCCACATAGGAGCTTAGTGCACCGGACTGCCCTTTTAATAATACATCAAATGATGCCGACCTCCCATTGAGACATAGTTAATTGATTATTAACTTATACTCTCTTTGTCCCAATTTATGTGTCTATACTTTCTTTTTTACTGTCACAAAAAGAATGTCATAATTTCTTATTTAAAAATAATTTAACTTCAAATTACTCTGAATGAAATGATTTACAACCACACAAATATCTATGGCTTGTTTTAGACCACAAGGTTCAAAAATATTTTTTTCTTTCTTAAACTTTGTGCCTAGTCAAACGCCACCACATATATTGGGATTTGGGACCGAAGGAGTAAAAAAAAGAGTTATAAGAACCAATAATCACCCATCAAAAATACAAATCCCACATCTATTATAGTAAAGGCAGACCTATCTGGTATACATATGCTAAACAAGCTTCTTGGCGGATCTACATTGGCATTTGTGGGTGCTTAAGCACCCATTACCTTCAATCATATGTAGTAAATTTGCATAGGCAATTATAAAAATATATAGATAAATATTGAGTGAGCACCCACAATTAAAAAAAATTCCTCTTCTTTTGGAATTTTTATTGGTTAGCACCCATAACTTTAAAATCGTGAATCCGCACAGAAAAACCTAAAGGCTAGGAATTATTTTGAAGAGTGTGGAATATGGTGGACACAGTAGTGCAACTAGAAAGCTTGTAGAAAGTGACATGGAGAAGACTTGTTTGTAACAACTTAGACTCTCCTAAATGGATGTTTATACTGTGACTTAGCTTGCAGCATATGAGAGGCTTCAGACAAAGGATAGACTTCCCCTCTTTGTGAATCTGAAAAAATGAAAGCACAATTCATCTTTTCTTTCTTTGTGCAATAGCTGCCAAGGTTTGGAGCAAATTATTACAATTGCAAGTTATTAGCTTGAACATCTCAACTTTTACCCTGGATAGCTTAAGAGTAGTACAGATTATACATTGATTGTAAAGAAGGAAGTTTTGCTTGATGATATAGGTAGCCTGGGATAGTTTCTCTTGAAGTCAACTCTTCTGTTTTTATTGAGCTGTACATGAAATCATTCACTTGGTATATATATATAAACCCCCCTGCAAGTATATCCAAAATATATAAACCCCAGTATCCAACAAAAAACCTAATTTACTCTTTTTTTACTTTAAAAAATGTTAAAGACTCCGCCTTTTGAGGGAAAAGCATAGACTATTCAAAATTCACCTAATATTTGCAAAAATACAAAAAATAATCTAACAATAATGAACCCGAATAAGTTTAAAAAAGGTATTGAAGAAAAGGAAAAAGGGAACCTGGTCGTACGTTTTGACAAGGCAGCAACGGAGACAAGCCTTTAGTTCATGGCCAAAACTGGTGGGAATTTGTGCTGCTTGTTGGCTTCCCATTTTTCTTCTTACGTTTTTGTTACCACTCTTTTTGCTTCGCTTGATTCCCTGTTTGCAAAAAACGGTGAATCAATTATAAGTATTATAAGGTCCCAAAAGAATTTTGAAGTTCAAATTTTTTTTTCCTACCCCGCTAAGGTAATTTATACTTGAGGTTTAGTACATGTTTGGGGTGAATTAGGTTCGTCTATCTTTGGTTAGAGCTAAGGGTGTCTAATGGGCCGGGTTTAATCGTAACCGGACTGGTCCGAACCAGTTAAAACCGGAACCGGCCTGGACCGGTAAGAGGGGGCCGGGTGGGGCTGGGTTAAAGGGGTAGGGTGGGTTGGTCCGTTTACTAGATGGAATTATACATATATATTTTTAAAATGTTGCTACAAATATAGATTCCCCATAACTGAAATTGCTAATGCGCATTGTACTGATCCAAATCGTACATTAACAACTACTACTTGGGAGGTCATTAATGATGTTGTTAAATTTTTACATAAATTTTATACAGCTACTGTTGAGGAGCATATTGCCCTATTGCTACTATGGCTTTAGTACATATAGCTGAAATTTCTTTTCTGCTCTTTGAATTTAAGAAGAAAGAAAAATATAAGTATATTGTTGATCAAATGCAAGCAAAATTCAAAAAATATTTCTTTTCAATTCCTCCGATTTACTTTGTAAGCACGTGATTTTTGCCCTATGTGAGAATTACTCCCAAAATTCAAAATAAAATAATTTTCCTTTTGTGTGCAATTTTGAGGATTTTGTGGCATTTTTGGATAATTATTTGTATTTGTCCGTGCATGTTTATTTGTTAAATTAATAAAAAAATACAAAAATATGTCGCATTTGCATTTAGGATTTAATTCTATAATTAGGAGCAATTAAGTCTGTTTTACAAGAACAAAAAATCATAAAAATAATGTACGTTGCATTTTTAGCATTTAATGTCCAAATTGTGTGATTTTATCGTAATGGCTATTTAATTGTGTGTTAATTGTTATTAATAGTTAATTAACACTTTCATAAATCAATTTAGTTCTATAGGATAATTTAGGATTTTTAGAATTTAGTTTTAGTTTAAGAAAAAATAAAAGAAGAAAAAAGAAGCAATAAAAGAAGAAGAAAATCGGATTGGGCCTTTTCTTCAATTTTAAACCACAAGCCCAAAACCAGATAACCCCTTAACCAAACCCCTACCGGGTCAATCCGACCCGGTCTGCCCCATAACCCAAACAAACACCCCCCTTCTTCCATTTTCATTTTTTTTAAAACCTAACCTAAAAAACCTAAAAAACACCCGCCCCCACTCTTTTTCTCCTTCCCCAAACAAACCCTCCTGCTCAAAACCACCCTCCCATGGCTGCCCGCCCCCTCTCCCTTCATCTTCAACTAGCAAACCACCCCCCTCTTCGTCCAGCTCCACTGTCATGCCGACAACCCCAGCTGCTCCGTCGACCACCCTTTCTGCTTCTTTTGCTTCGTCTTCAACTTCAGCCTTGGACGAACCACCATGGCTGCTGCTTCGTCTTCACCCACCAGCTTCCAACAGCCTCCCGTCACCCATAACCCCGCCCAGCGAGCAACTCCAGCTCGAAGCCCGGCGACCAACCTCCAAATGACCCCTCCAGCGTCGCCCAACTAGCAGCAACCAGTTCGTCACGTCCAAGCGACCACCATCGCTTCTGCCACGACCAGCCACCAACAACCAACTGTTGTTTCCCCGTCGTCTCTGAGCTTTGCCATCATCGTCGCCTCCATCGCCGGAAAAACCAGCAACGACCACCATCGCTTCTGCTATGTCCAGCCATAAACGACCACCCAACATCCAGCTTCATCCGCGAACGTCGACAACCAGTGACCCCATCGTTCTACTTCTAACTCCATATCCAGGCAGTACATCGAGGTCATGTATTCGAGGTCATGCTCAGTCATACGTCGAGGCAGTACGTCGAGGTTCCGTTCGAACCCGGACTTCAAACTAGTAGGTTTTCGTTCTCTTTTCTTTTAGTTTTCGTTCATTGAATTCATCTTCCGCTCCTTTTCTTCTTTCTATGATTATGTTCGTGTTCCGATAGGTTGGTTTGAATTCGAACCCAGGTCTTTGTTTGTATTAGAGATAGTTCGTGTTCATTTTTGTTTGAAGTTCGTTAGTTTTTCATTAAGTGCTTTAATGTCGAGTGTTTATGTGCTGGTCTTTAGTTTTTGATTTAGTTTGAATCATTCATCTTTGTTATGATGTTGTTTGATTTAGTTTGAGTTCAACTGATGTTGAGTTTAGTGATTTAAATCTACTTGTTTGTCCCGTTAAGTTCGGATATGAATCTGACTTTGTTGTTAATTCATGAACGTTGTCGATTAGGAGTTTGTTTGGCAAGTTTATTATGCAGAATTTGATTATTAGTTGGAAATTGATTAGATGAATTGGTTATAGCTGCTATAGTTTGGTTAATTGATTTAGGAGGATTGGATATAGCTGATAGGGTAGAATGGTAATTTCAGTAGTTTCAGGGGCATTTTCGAAATTTTAAATAAGTCTTAAAAAATGATTAATTTGAGTGCTCCGTCCACTAGGTGCTAATAATATTAAATTAATACATTGTTTAATACATGGTGGGGGACAATACAAGTGGTAGTGGGAATTAATACATTGTTTAATATAGTGGGGGACAAAGCATGCAGTAGTGGGATAATAAGGGAATTAAATAGAGAAAGACAAGTGGTAGTGGGAATTAATACATTGTTTAATATAGTAGGGGACAAAGCATGCGGTAGTGGGGCAATAAGGGAATTAAATAAAGAAAAGATATGTGGTAGTGAGAACTAATATATTTGTTTAATATAGTGGGGGACAAAACATTAAGTAGTGGGATTCAAAAGGGGGATGGGGAGAAGATGGTGAGATTAATTTAAGTTCTTCAAGTTTGGCTATAAATAAGAAGAGCTGGACACAAGTAAAAAGGGTCAGAATTTAAGAGAGAATTTAAGGGTTAAACATTAACTGGTCTTTCAATCTAAAAAAGGTGAGTAATTTAAGAACTAAAAACTAAAAGAGTGAGGTCTTTCTTTGACTACTGAAAATCAGAATTAGGGTTTTTTTTTTGTTGAATTAAAGTTCTGAGTTTCTTTCCTTAAGAGTCTGAAAAACAGAGAGTCAGAAATCGATTGTCCTAGTGCATTCCTGGTTCACTTTGTTTCTGCCTGTTGATTGTTGTTGGTGTTTCTGGGCTTTCATTTTGTTTGTTCCTTGAGTTTGGTTGGTTATTTGTTATTGTTTCATTGGGGTGTTGCTGGAATTCTGCTGGTTTTATTAAACACTATTACTGGGCTATTTTGTTTCCGTTACTGTTGCTGTTGCTGTGTTGTTGCTACTGCTCCTGCTGATCCTTTTCTTCCTTTTTCTTGTAGTCCCTTTCCAGGCACACATTTTTTAGATTAGTACTGATGTGACTTCAAACTGCAAATATGCTGAATTAAAAGGCTTAACAGATTGCCTATTTAAAATGTGTTCAATTAATGTATTAGAATGTACATTAGGAAATATTGTATATGTTTATGCTCATCTGAAACATGTATTTACATTGTACAACTATACTGAAAATTAGATTGTGCTTAGAACTATTCTAAGTAGTTTGAACTGTTTTCTATATGCCTATGGGTACATGAATTGATAGATAGTCATTATGGGAGATTATTTTGATTTAAGAAGTATAACTCTTAATTCGTGCAAACCGGAATAGAAATGAGTCAAAACTTGTGAATTTTTAATCATGTTAGTAATGGAGATCTGTAAATATTAGGCAGAATAAAAAATGGCCAGTAATTTCGCATAATCAGTAGGCCCACTATATTTTAAGTTAGGATCGTAGTAATAATTGCTAAGACCATTAATCCAATAGGCATGAGTTGAGTTCAAACAAGACGAGTTAACGATTAAGTTTAACAAACTTTCGAATAAGCATTAATGATTAAGGTTAATTCCAGTTTCAAATAGTTATAAACAATTAATTCAAACGGTTCAATTCATCTAACAATGTGGGTTTAAATTAGTTAGAGGATAATTAGTTTATTTTGGTAATTTTGTAAATTCCGTATTCTATTTATAATTTAAATTTTAGTAATATTCAATTATAGAATAAGGCATGAAACAATCTCCCTTTGTCTCGATTGCAATTTTCAGTTTGCATTTGTCTTAATCCGATAAATAAGTAGCGGCCTTTTCAAGCATGTAATTAATTAGAATTTTTCTCTTTTTTAGAGACGAACTTAAAATAGAAAAATGTAGTCACTTTAGGATTATCCTTTTAAAATAAACGAGATGAGCCTCGCCCAATAAAACGCACAAGTTGCGGGGCCCTCAATAATTGGTTAATAATTGTATAGACTTCGGGATCGGCCGTTTAGCAAATTTCACGGCTTTACCCAAAATAATGATACGCTAGTCGCTTTAGGCGCGCCTTTAACAATTTACTTTCTTAAACTCGGGTGCACATTTATGTGACCCAAATCCAAATCTCAACAGAGTCAAAATGTGTCGATAACCACAGGTACATTGATGTGACGTGGTTCGAGATACGTTTTTCACAACGTTGTAATTCTCTGTTAAAATAATAATAATAATAATAAAAGCGGTAAAGAGTTTAAAGTTTGCACATAAGTTCATAATTGTATAAAATCAGATAATTAAGCTAAATACGACAGTTGAGCGACCGTGCTAGAACCACGGAACTCGGGAATGCCTAACACCTTCTCCCGGGTTAACAGAATTCCTTATCCGGATTTCTGGTTTGCGGACTGTAATACAGAGTCATTCTTTTCCTCGATTCGGGATTAAAACCGGTGACTTGGGACACCATAAATCTCCCGAGTGGCAACTCTGAAACAAATAAATAAATCCCGTTTCGATTGTCCTTTAATTGGAAAAAACTCCATTCCGCGCCCCTTTGCGGCGGCGCGGGCGAAAAAGGAGGTGTGATAGCTCTAGCGACTCTGCTGGGGATCAGACCCAGAACCACTAGTTCAGGGTTAGAAATTCGAGCTTGGCTTTATTTATTATTTGATCTTATTACATGTTTTGGCCTAAATGTGCAAAATGATGCTTTTTTACCGCTTTGATATTATTTGAACTGTACATATAAACTGTGCCGAAACCTTCTCTTCTCACCTCCGGGGATGTGCTTACTGGTTGAGACTCCCTATTCTGTTAGTGTCATACCCTGAAATAAAAGAGGCTCGGAAAGTTTCTAAGCCGGCTGGCCTTTTGGTTCCCGAAAAGGAGCTCCTTCCTCAACTCGAGTTGTCCGCTCGGGTACACTGTCTAGAACATATACCCAGGTTGAACCTAGAATAACTTGACTTCATGCCGGATCCCTAGTAGGAACGTTTATTTGCATCATGTTACATTTGACTTAGGGGACTCAACACAGGGGTTGGGTCCGTCTAGGACAAGCAACCTGAAATGAAAAAAGACCATCCTGCTGCATCCTGTTTGTTTTGCACAATTATTTGCTTCAGATCTGCATGCTGACCGGTTTCTGAAATCGGGAATTTTTTGAAAAAATTGTGAAAAAGAGAAAAAGAAAAATAGCAGTGTAGGGATATGATTACTTATTTTTAGAAAAATAAAATCAATGTCCGAGTAGTGTCAAAACCCTGCCGAAATTTTGGAAAAAAATTGTTTTTTTTAGTTTGATTTATTTGAAAAACAAAAGAAAGGAGTCTTGTTTACAAGTTTAGTTTATGTTGGGCGAACTATGCCGGTTTGATTCTCACAAGGCGTGAGATACGTAGGCAACCCTCGTCGGGTCCAACCTCCCATTTTGCAAAAATAGACAAAAAATGTCAAATTTTAATTTTCGTCATAGAGTCGGGCCATGCCGTTTTTTGTCAAAAATAGCCGAATGTTTCCAAAAGGGACGCCGGAAGGCTGACTTTGCATAAACGGCCACTCCTGTCATTTTTTGGATTTTTTGATCGATTGACTCACACAACCTTAAAATCTTTATCCCTGAAGTGCTGAAAGGTCGTGTTCGGAAAATCGGGTTTTTCTTTTATGAAAAATAATCAAATCGTTTTGAGTCAAATAAATTTTCTTTTGTTTAATCACATTAATAAATGTGTAGAATGAGCACGACTCAAAATGAACCTTTTTCAATCATGAATAAAATCCCCCTCCAGCTGCGGCTATGGTGGAATGATTTAGGCAAAGAAGGGCGAGACGAAGTCAAGAAACATCTGAAAGGTCTCACGGGTTTGTTGGGTATCAGGCCTCGAGGGGATATTATAAGGGCACTAGTCACTTACTGGGACCCGGCGCACAATGTCTTCCACTTCTCGGACTTTGAACTCACCCCGACTTTAGAGGAAATAGCTGGGTACATCGGTATTGCTGAGGTTCCGTTAAGGCATAAATACTTGGTTGCTCCAAGAGCCGTAGCGGTGCACCGGTTTTTGGACTCGTTAAAGATAGTTAGAACGATCCATAACCCAGACTTGGCGAAAGGTTTTTGCACTCTGAGCTTCATATACCAAAGATACGGCCACGTAGGAGGATTCAACAAGCCAGAAAATAAGTTGTGCAGCAAAAGTAACCATCGAAAGTGGGATGAACATAGACGGGTTGCTTTCATGATAACCCTCTTAGGGATTTTAGTGTTCCCAAGAAAAGACGGGAATATTGACATAAAGGTAGCTGGGGTCGTCAGTACTTTGCTCACTCAAGATGACAGCACGCTTGCGCCCATGATCGTATCTGATATCTTCCGAGCTCTCACACTGCAAAGCTGGAGGGAACTTTTTCGAAGGGTGTAACTTGCTATTACAAATGTGATGACCGAACACCTATGTCACCGAGCCCATTTCCTGAGCCATGGATCTTCTGAGAAAACCTGCATAGAGGAGTTCTACACCAGAATTAATGAGGTCCGCTTACCTGAAGGAGTCTCGGCATGGACCGCATACTTTCGGACCCTCAACACCAGTCAAATACAGTGGACACTAGGATGGTTACCGATCGACGAAGTCATATATATGCCAGCAGCTAGGCCCCATTTCCTCTTGATGTGGCTTAAGAGCATTCAACCTTATGCGCCATATAGGGTTTTGAGGCAACTTGGGAGGTGTCAGATAATGCCGAAAGATGAGGACCTGAGCACCCAAGTGATTGAAATCAGTTCCGATGGCCAGTTTCCTGAAGCAAGGGTCCGCCAGATTTGGAGCCAATGTCAATACTTGGAGGCAAATACTTGTGTACTGAATCGGGCAAGAGGGGAAGTTTCACCCGGATATCAGGCTTGGTACAAAGGGGAAGTGTCGTCTGGAAGGTCAGCTAAAAGACCTCACCTTCAAGAGTTTACCAAGTCCTCACAAGAGCATTGGGACTGGTTGGCGAAAGAAGAAGAATACAGGGCCACAATAGGCAAGTCGAAGCAGCAGGTCACAGATCTTCAGTTTGAAAGAGAAATTCAGACCGCGGCCGATGAAGGGGACAAAAAGAGATCAGCCCAAGAAAATGACTCCCTTAGAGCTCAAAACCGACAAGTCATAATGGATGTCGATAACCAACGGAGAAGCCGGTCCGATAAAAGGCTGATAGCAAGGTTAAGGAATCAGGTCATTGAAAGCCGAAAGGACTTGGAAAGATCCGAGGCTAGAATAGCAAGAATGCGGGCCAGATGGGCAAAAGGTGCAGCAACGCGGAAAAAGCACCTATGGCAAGTGAGAAGGGATTATGAAAGGAGCATTGAAATATTAAGAGAAACAAATTCCACTCTTAGAGATCGGGTCTTTAAACAAGCCCGAGATACTAGAACGGACAAGGAACGCTGCTATGATTTGATAGCCCGAATGGAAGAACAAATGGAGAGGTTACAAGATCGGCTCGTTGACAAAACTCAAGTATTGGGATTAAAGAATCAACGAATAGAACAGCTGTGTATGGAAAGGGATAGAATCAGGGGTAGGATCAATGAGATTGGGCACTACATCACCACGAGGTGCCTAACCTGTGAGGAAATGCCCTGTGATGCCCTTTTTGCCTCAATCATGGGTTATGTCCACCGGATCATGGAGGAATTAAAAAGCTTGCAAAGAGGACTTTCACCAAAGCCCGCGGAAAGGCCGAACGATGCCTCGCGGGCACCAAAATTCAAGGCCTTAATGTATCCTTAGTTCAAGTCTGCATTGTTGTTTTTAAAAGTCTGTTGTCTACCCTTCTGTTCTCTTTTCATATCAAACAATGTTAATAGTGTGGAGTCTGTATTTTGTTTGTCCTTTTTCAAATAGGTAGCTTGTAATAGCATATTTTGGTAATATAATAAAATAAAATAAAAATTTGTCTTTATTTGTGGCAGAACTACGCCCGGTCTGATTCATGCGGGGACATGATACGTAGGTAATCCACATAAGATTCGACCATCACTAAAAAGAAAAAGAGGCATTGTGAATAAAAGAAAGGAAAAAAGGACATAAAATGAAAGAGTAAGCCGGGATGACGCATGCAATCGAAGCAAAAACATGTTATAAATGGTTAAACTGCCTAGGAACATTGCATTCCACAATGTGAAATTGCAATACGTGTTAAACTCTAACGCTAACAAGTTTGTTGTTTATACCAGAGAAAGAGATTTCAAAACAGTTAGTTCGTTAGAACGTTCTGGCAGATTACCATTACCACAAAAGATCTAAAGGGCCCATTCCGGAAAGTATGTCTGGTTCGGACAAAAGTGGTGAGGAGGAAAAGACAGATATGCAAATGATGAAGGAGGAAGTAGACAGGTTGAGACAAGAGATAGCTGGGATGCACCTAGCCTGGGCTAAGGGACAAACATCACCAATACTTCCCCCTACTCCTACCCTTTCACCAGCTCGAACTCCGGAACACCCTTCCACTGGTCCATCAACGAGCTTCCCCATTGCCCAATACTATCAAGGGGAAACTTCCTATAATCCCCAAGCTTCACCACCCAAACAAAACCCTCCTCCACCAGCTGTTCCTGTTTTCGTGGCACCTCCACCCGCCACATTGCAAAAAACATCCGATGAACCAGTATTTCAGGTTCACAACAATTAGTACTATCCTCCCGAACTCACCTTCAAAGCACCCGAGCCATACACTTACACCCCTCACCTTCAGCTCCCGACAGAAACTGAGAGGCAAGCTAAGAATCCGGAGCAGGACGAAGTGCTCCGTAAAGTGAAAAGCCTGGAGCAATCCTTCAGGAATATACATGGATTGGGCAGCCAAGTCAGTGTGTCCTATAAAGATCTGTGTCCCTTCCCCGATGTTCAATTGCCGGCAGGTTTTAAGATGCCAAAGTTTGATCTATATGAAGGACATGGTGATCCCATGGCACATTTGCGAGGTTTCTGTAGCAAGATGAGAGGGGAAGGTGGAAAGGATGAGCTGCTGATAGCTTATTTCGGTCAAAGTTTAAGCGGGTCTGCATTAGAATGGTACATAAGGTAGGATCCTAGCAGGTGGTATACCTGGGATGATCTAGCACAAGCATTTGCAGGTCATTTCCAGTATAACCTTGAGATCGTCCCCGACCGTCTCACACTGTTAAAACTTGAGAAAAAGCCTGGAGAGAGCTTTAGAGAATTCGGATTCCATTGGAGAACAAGCAGCAAGAGTCGATCCGCCAATGAGGGAAGGTGAAATGGTGGACTACTTCTTACAAACGTTGGAGCCAACTTACTTTGGTCACCTGGTGACATCAGTTGGTAAATCTTTCAATGAAGTAGTAAAAATGGGCGGTATGGTTGAAGAAGGACTCAGGTCCAACAAGATAATGAGTTATTCAACAATCAAGGCTACAACTCAGGCTATCCAAAGTGGCACGGGAGGTGCGCTCGGGAAAAAGAAGAGAGAGGAGGTCGCAATAGTCGAAACAGGTACTTGGTCCAGATCAAGAGGTCCTTCCCCTCGCTACCAACCCAGAACTTACACTCCATATAACCCTCCACAACCCTATTATCCACCACAAGAGCCACATTTCTCCGTCCATCACGCCCAAACTTACACCCAGCCTCCGGCTCGCCCGCAATGGCGTGCGCCGGCTCCCCAACATACATATCCACCTCCCCAACATACATATCCACCTCCACAAAACACATATACACCTCCACAAAACACATATCCACCACCAAGGGCCTACAGGAATCCTTCAGGGCCAAGCTTCCGCGGAAATCAGGCTTTCAAGAACGAAAGGATGCAGAGGCCGAGAACATTCACTCCGTTGGGAGAAACCTATACTACTCTATTACACAAGTTGAGGCAGATAGGCCTATTAAGTCCTGTTGAACCCAAATTGCCAAATCCCCTTCCCAAAAATCTGGACCACTCAGTAAGCTGTGAATATTGTTCGGGGGCTCCCGGGCATGATACTGAGAAGTGTTGTAAGTTGAAGACTTCCGTACAAGATCTTATTGACACAAATAGGATTGAGGTTCAGGCACCAGAGGCACCTAACATCAATGAAAACCCGTTACCGGTGCACCATGAGGCCCACATGATCGAACTAGTGCACAAAGGAGGGAAACCTAAAACACCCTCACAAACGGTAATGATGATTCGCGCCAGTCCTAACGAAAAGCCGACCAATGGAAAGGCAGTGGTACAGTCGGGAAAGGTAGATGACAAGCCATTTGTGGTAGTAGGGAAAGGTTCGTCTGTTGCTGCGAAGAAGCCAGAGTCAGTCAGGGCAGTGCTGCAGGGAGTCTCAAGCACACTAGTGTTAGTTATGAAGGGGGCCTGCGTAGAACCAGTTGTTATCAGGCCAGTAATGCAGTTGTCGATAACAAGTGAGAAAGCTGTGCCATGGAGCTACAGTCAAGTGACAGTGATGCATAAGGGGAAGGAGGTTGTGGAAGAAGTATGCGAGGCCCAGGGGTTAACTCGTTCGGGAAGGTGTTTTGTTCCCACAGAATTGAGAAGGGTTAATCCTGTAACAATAAAGAAGCCAGTGACGGAGGAAGAAGCAGAGGAGTTTTTAAAGAAGATGAAGGCACAAGACTACTCAATTATAGAGCAGTTGAGGAAGACCCCAGCCCAGATTTTGTTGCTATCCTTGTTGATCCATTCAAGCGATCATTGTCAGGCCTTAATGAAGATTCTGAATGAAGCACTTGTCCTGGACAAGCTCTCAGTGAACCATTTGGAGAAAATAGTGCACAAGATCTTCGAGGTAAACCGAGTAACATTCTCTGACGATGAGTTACCAGTAGAGGGTACAAAACACAACAGAGCACTCTACCTGACTGTGAAATGAGAAGACTCGATGGTCACTCGAGTACTAATTGATAATGGGTCAAGTGCCAATATCTGTCCTTTGGCCACTCTGAACAAACTAAAGGTTGTTGATGATAGGATCCATAAGAACAACGTCTGCGTCTGAGGTTTTGATGGGGGCGGTACTGACACAGTGGGTGATATCGTACTGGAATTAACCATTGGTCCAGTCGAGTTCACCATGGAATTTCAAGTGATAGATGTGGCGGTGTCATATAATCTTCTATTGGGACGACCCTGGATCCACACAGCCAAAGCAGTACCTTCTATACTGCATCAGATGGTCAAATTTGAATGGGATAGACAAGAGATTGTGGTACACGGGGATGACGGTACACATGCCGTTAGCGATGCCATTGTGCCCTTCATAGAAACCGACGATGACAAGGGCCCATGGGCTTATCAGGTTTTTGACGCAGTCTCAGTAGACAAAATTCCTGAGGGCGGGGGCCTTCCACTTCCCAGAATCGTAGCTGAAACCTTCATGATAGCCTCAGAGATGTTGAACAACGGGTTTGTACCAGGAAAAGGTCTGGGGATTGATCTGCAGGGAATGGTCCAGCCAGTTTCTTTGCCCAAGAACCTGGATACTTTTGGGTTGGGATTCAAGCCTACCGCAGCGGATGTAAAGCGGGCCCGCAAGTTGAATAAAAGAGTCTGGGTCCTTCCTAAGCCAATCTCACGTCTGTCCAGATTATTTATCAGAGCAGGGTGCAAAAAGTTGCCAGTCCCGGAAGTTCTAGGACCCCTGATCGGGCCAGATGGAGATTTGAATGAGGGGTTTGAAAGGATGTTCGCTGATGTCAACATGATAGAATATGGAGAGGGTTCCAGTAAGGCAGACATACAGTTTGTGGGTCCTAAGGCCAAGGTCAACAATTGGACATCTACTCCTCTTCCTACCCGGAGGGAGTCTTGGTAGTAGGCTTTGGATTTTCTTTCTTGTGTTTTGGGATTATTCAAAGGTGTAATCCAGTTTTTGTTTTATCTTTGTATTCCGTAAAAGTGTGAAACTCTGTTATCCCGCAGTTTAATAAAGTAAAAAAATCTTTATTTTTGTTTTAATTTTGTTTTCTTCTTTTCTTTTCTGAACAGTTCTTTTCATACTGGTTCTAATAACATGGCATGCACAACGGATATTCGACCTAGTCTAAAAGATCAATCTGATTCCGAACTAACTATACAAGAGGTCGATTATGATAATGAATCGGAATATGATGAGGATGAAGCATTCGAAGAGATAAACAGAGAGTTAAGCCAGTTTGAAGAGAAATCCAAGCCCAACTTAAATGACACAGAAGCCATCAATTTAGGGAATGCAGACGATATCAGGGAAACTAAAATAAGCATCCACATTGCACCAAATATTAGGGAAGAACTAATCAAAACATTTATTGAGTTCAAAGATGTTTTTGCATGGTCGTATGATGACATGCCGGGGTTAAGCACGGATTTAGTGGTTCACAAATTGCCCACTGACCCGGCATGCCCTCCCGCCAAGCAGAAATTGAGGAAGTTCAAAACAGACATGAGTGTGAAGATTAAAGAAGAAGTAACCAAGCAGCTACAAGCAAAGGTTATTCGGGTCACTCGATATCCTGATTGGTTGGCTAATGTGGTGCCAGTGCCGAAGAAAGATGGGAAGATCAGGGTGTGTGTCGATTACCGCAATCTGAACAGGGCAAGCCCAAAGGAAAACTTTCCTTTACCAAACATCCATATCTTGATCGACAATTGGGCCGGACGTGAGATCAGATCTTTTGTAGATTGCTATGCTGGGTATCATCAGATTCTGATGGATGAAGAAGATACGGAAAAAACAGCATTCATTATGCCATGGGGGACTTATTGGTACCGAGTAATGCCATTTGGTTTGAAGAATGTTGGGGAAACGTACATGAGAGCAATGACCATTGTGTTTCATGACATGATCCACAAAGAGATTGAGGTGTACGTGGACGATGTGATCATAAAGTCCAAGCATCAGCAAGACCACGTAGCAGACCTAAGGAAGTTTTTTCAAAGACTTCGAAGGTATGATATTAAGCTCAACCCGGCCAAATGTGCATTTGGTGTTCCATCTGGGAAGCTTTTGGGATTCATCGTCAGTCGGCGAGGTATTGAGTTGGACCCGTCAATGATCAAATCTATCCAAGATTTGCCACCGCCGAAGAACAAGACAAAAGTAATGAGTCTGTTGGGAAGGTTGAATTACATCAGCAGATTTATTGCTCAACTCACAGCAACTTGTGAACCCATCTTTCGGCTACTGAAGAAGGATGCTGCGGTAGAATGGACGGCAGAATGTCAAGAGGCATTTGACCAGATCAAAGGATATTTATCAAATCCACATGTGTTGGTTCCACCTAAGCCGGGGAGACCGTTAATTCTTTATGTAACGGTCCTGGAGAATTCGTTTGGCTGCGTGCTGGGGCAACACGACATTACAGGAAGGAAGGAACAAGCCATCTATTATCTCAACAAGAAGTTTACAGTATATGAGGTTAAGTACACTCAACTTGAGAAGACATGTTGCGCCCTAACTTGGGTGGCCCAGAAATTAAAGCATTATCTGTCATCATATACTACTTATCTCATTTCGTGCTTGGATCCACTAAAGTATATTTTCCAGAAGCCTATGCCCACAGGGAGGTTAGCGAAATGGCAAATATTACTCACGGATTTTGACATCGTCTATGTAACAAGGACGTCCATGAAAGCCCAAGCACTGGCCGATCACTTGGCTGAGAATCCTGTTGATGAAGAATACGAGCCGTTGAGGACATATGTTCCTGACAAAGAGGTGATGCATATAGATGAGTTGGAATTACCTGAGGAACCAGGTTGGAAGCTTTTCTTTGATGGAGCCGCAAATGCGAAGGGAGTTGGAATAGGAGCGGTACTTATTTCTGAAATAGGACGTCATTATCCTGTTACGGCTCCGCTGCATTTCTATTGTACCAACAACATGGCTGAGTATGAGGCATGCATTTTGGGTCTGCGACTAGCTGCAAACATGGATGTCCAGGACGTTTTGGTCTTGGGAGACTCGTACCTCCTGGTGCATCAGATTCAAGGTGAATGGGAAACACGGAATTTGAAGCTCATACCATATCGACAATGTTTGCATGATCTGAGCAAGCGATTTCGATTAGTGGAGTTCAGACACATCCCAAGAGTTCACAATGAGGTTGCCGATGCTTTGGCCACTTTAGCATCAATGTTGCATTACCCAGACAAAATTCATGTTGACCCGTTGCATATCTAGGTTCGTGATCAGCATGCTTATTGCAACATGATAGAGGAAGAAATGGATGGCGAGCCATGGTTTTATGATGTCAAGGAGTACCTCAGGATGGGGATATGCCCGGAGCAGGCCACCGGAGATCAAAAGAAAGCCATTCGGCATTTAGCCAATGGATTTTTCCTCAGTGGAGGAGTGTTGTACAAAAGAACCCCCGATTTGGGATTGTTGAGATGTATAGATGCCAGTCAAGCCACGACAGTTATGACAGAGGTACATGCTGGAGTTTGTGGACCATATATGAGCGGATATGTATTGGCGAAGAAGATTCTTCAAGCAGGGTACTATTGGCTCACTATGGAGCGTGATTGTATCAATTTCATGCGAAAATGCCATCAGTGTCAGATACACGGAGATTTGATTCATTCTCCGCCGACAGAATTGCACAATGTCAGCACCATGGCCATTTGTTGCTTGGGGCATGGATGTCATTGGACCTATTGAGCTGGCAGCTACCAACGGTCATAGGTTCATTCTGGTGACCATCGACTATTTTACTAAGTGGGTTGAAGCTAAAACTTTCAAGTCGGTAACCAAGAAGGCAGTGGTGGATTTTGTTCACTCCCATATCATCTGTAGATTTGGAATCCCAAAGGTGATCATCACGGATAATGGTGCTAATCTTAACAGCAATTTGATGAAAGAGGTATGTCAGCAGTTTAAGATTACACACCGTAATTCCACACCATATCGTCCCAAGGCGAATGGAGCAGTTGAGGCAGCCAACAAGAACATCAAGAAGATACTGAGGAAGATGGTAGAAAGATCCAGACAATGGCATGAGAAATTACCATTTGCATTGTTGGGTTATCGCACTACCGTTCAGACTTCAGTAGGTGCAACTCCTTATTTGTTGGTATATGGAACTGAAGCAGTAATACTGGCGGAAGTTGAAATTCCATCCCTTCGGATTGTCGATGAAGCTGAGATTGATGATGACGAGTGGGTCAAAGCCCGGTTGGAGCAGTTGAACCTGATTGATGAAAAGAGATTGGCAGCTGTGTGTCATGGCCAGTTATATCAAAAGAGAATGGCGAAAGCCTACAACAAGAAGGTGCGTCCCTGAAAATTTGAAGTGGGGCAGCAGGTGTTGAAACGAATCCTGCCACATCAGGCAGAAGCAAAGGGCAAGTTTGCCCCAAATTGGCAAGGACCATTCATTATAACCAGAGTGTTGTCCAATGGCGCTTTATGTTTAACATATATCAAAGGGAAATGCGTCGACATGACTATCAATTCCGACGCAGTTAAGAGATATTATGTATGATCTCTTTTGATTGTAATTGTTGTTTGTTTGTAGTTGGCATTTATCGGAGAATGAAATGACGGAGGCAATTCTTCCTTCTATCCAAACACTTTAACCTTTGCTTCACCTTTTGAGCCTTATTTATTCTTTCATATCCCTCTTTTGGAATCAGTAATTAAAATGAAAGAAAAAAGAAAACGAGAAAAATAATGATAATAAAGGCAAAAGAAAGTCACAAGAAAATAAAGGAATTGGGAACTACGTTTGACCTGATTCCTCAAAAAAGGATACGTAGGCGCCCCACGGCTCGGTCATAGTGTAACATAGTGTGCATAATGTAACATAGTGTAACAAAATAAAAATTCCCAAGCAAGAAAAACTGGGGCAGAAGTTTGCGTTTGTAATTTTGGTAAGAAAGTTGATTCCAAAAGTTGTATTGTTTTACCCATCAAAATTATTTTGAACTTTTGATACCCTTTTTTCACCATGCACAAAAACCCATATTGATGTCCAAAAAAGACCTCCCGACCAATATCTGAGAAGTGCCAAGTCAATGCAAATGGAAGTCGGGAATAACACTCTGATCCTAGCAAAGAAAAAGATCTTAAGCTGGAAATGAATTGATAGCCGAAAGAATCCCCAGCAAAGAGAGTCATATCGACAACACTCCAATCCCCAGCTGAAAAATAAAATAAAATGAGAGAGTCTTATCGGTGAAAACCTCCACAGGCACCATAAGGCGACGGAAGATAAGAGAAATAAAACGAGAGAGTCTTATCGGTGAAATCCTTCACAGGCACCATAAGACGACGGGAGTTGATAGAAATGAGAGAGTCTTATTAGTGAAAACCCCTCGAAGGGCATTATGAGGCGACAAGGCAAGATTGGCAGAAAGGGTCCGCATTTGGCAAAAGTTGAGTGCTTGTTTATCCCCAGCAAGATGAAGTTGTCCGAAAGATTGATTGATACGAATAGACTGGGTTGATTAATCTGGAATGCACGACATGATCGTTGAGGATCGGTTATATCATTCAGATAAGTTCTTTTCTTTCTTTTCCCCAGCATTTGTTCACAAAGACTTCTTCTTTTTCTATTTTTTTTTTGAAATCATCACTTTTTCATTTCTTGGTTTAAATACTTTACCTCCCCAGCAGTTTGTTTTTGAAAAGGATTTTCAGAGCTTACTACCAGTGGCCAAAATGGTGCAAAGCAAAATACGAATAGGACAGGCCAAAGATAAGGTGACAAAGCGAAAAGAAGCTTGTCGTAAGACCAAATGACGAATGGGTCTAGATCCCAAGAGGACCAAATTTTCAGGGGAAGTCAGAGAAAAACAGAAAGAACAACTGTTAAAAAGTTATGGATCAAATTCCAAGAGGATCCCCAACAGATTTGCGAGATACAGGGACGACTCCAACAGATTCTCGACCAAGCTCCACAATGGTCGGACAACATAGAGCGGGGAAGGAAGAGAAAAGAAAAACCATCCCCAGCAGAAATATCAGCCCCAACAAATAATATCATCCCCAACAAGTTTTATAGCAAAGCAGGGAAAAGAAAAAGGGAAAACCATCCCCAGCAGAAGTGGCACGACCACTCGCCCCGTTTTAAACTAACAATTTTTCTTTGATTTAAAGCAGAGAAAGAAAATATTATTGACAGCAGGAAGACAGGGTCACAAAGAAGATTATCAAACTGGGGCAGAAAATTTTCTCTCATTACGAAAATTTTCTTGAAATCATATAGCCATTTGGGAAAGAGAGAAGATAACACAAGTTTTTGAAGGAAGTAAAATCCCCAGCAGTATACGAGAAGGGAGATACAAGTTTTAAAAGAAAAGCAATCTTGGAAGAAGCAAGATAACCCAAAGTTGTAAAAGTAATGGCCTTTGAATCAATACCATCCCCACCATGGTTAAAAGGAGGAAGATAATTCCCCAGCAGTGATATCCCCGGCAGGTTTCAGAGAAGTAAAAACACCATCTTGAGGAAGGTAGTTCCAAGTGGAAGGAAGGCACCAGCTTTAAAGGAAGTAGTCCGTGAAGAAGGAAAATAACATAGTTGTGAATAAAACACCGGCATTGGTCCCCAGCAGATTTCGGAGGAATAAGACACCAATTTTTGAGGGAAACAGTCGAAAGAAGATGATTCAAGTTGTCAAAGTCAGGAGCCCGCCTGGAGAATGGAGGCTGAATTATTTTTAAGAAGTTGTTGAAGTCAGGAGCCCGCCTGGAGAATAGAGGCTGAATTATTTTTAAGAAGTTGATGAAGTCAGGAGCCCGCCTGGAGAATGGAGGTTGAATTATTTTTAAGTTGTTGTTGGAGTCAGGAGCCCGCTTGGAAAAAGGAGGCTGAATTATTTTGAGAAAGTTGTTGAAGTCAGGAGCCCGCTTGGAGACTGGAGGCTGATTTATTTTCAAAGTTGCTGTGGAAGTCAGGAGCCCGCCTGGAGAATGGAGGCTGAATTATTTTTGTTATAAGTTGGAGAAGTCAGGAGCCCGCCTGAAGAATGGAGGCTGAATTATTTTTTTAAGAAGTTGTTGAAGTCAGGATCCCGCCTGGAGAATGGAGGTGTTAAAATTTTAAGAAGTTGTCAAAGTCAGGAGCCCGCCTGGAGAATGGAGGCTGAATTATTTTTAAGAAGTTGTTGAAGTCAGGAGCCCGCCTGGAGAATGGAGGCTGAATTATTTTTAAGAAATTGTTGAAGTCAGGAGCCTGCCTGGAGAATGTAGGCTGAATTATTTTGAGAAAGTTGTTGAAGTCAGGAGTCTGCCTGGAGAACGAAGGCTGAAATTTTTAAGAAATTGTTGAAGTCAGGAGCCCGCCTGGAGAATGGAGGCTGAATTATTTTGAGAAAGTTGTTGAAGTCAGGAGCCCGCCTGGAGAATGGAGGCTGATTTATTTTCAAAGTTGCTGTGGAAGTCAGGAGCATGTCTGGAGAACGGAGGTGTTACATTTAAGAAGTTGTTGAAGTCAGGAGCCCGCCTGGAGAATGGAGGCTGAATTATTTTTGTTATAAGTTGGAGAAGTCAGGAGCCCGCCTGAAGAATGGAGACTGAATTATTTTGTTATAAGTTGTTGAAGTTAGGAGCCTGCCTAGAGAATGGAGGTATTAAAATTTTAAGAAGTTGTCAAAGTCAGGAGCCCGCCTGTAGAATGGAGGTTGTGTCATCTTTGAAAAGTCAAGTTGGAGTTAGGAGCCCGCCTGCAAAACAGAGGAATACATTTCAAGATCAAATCAGAAGTCAGTAATGAGGAGGGTTACAACAAAAATCCCCATCATAACAAGCTTTAATGTAGGAAGCAGTGTCCCCAGCAGACAGAGCGGAATGATAAAACTTGTGTTCAGAAAAGCAAAAGGCCAGTGTCATCCCCAACAGTTTTTGAAATAAAAGCACCAGAGGAAACACAAGCCGACAAGAAAGTAAGGCAACCAGAGTGAGTGGAAGATAGATAAGATTTTGTAACTACTAGTTTAGTCTAGCCTCTTGTTTTCTTTTGAGCACAATGTAACAAGGAGATCGGTAAACAGTAATAACAGCATGCAACAACAGTAACATTGCAGTCCCATGGTAGGCCCAGCTACCAAAACTTCCCGAACTACATTAACCTGATTCCCTTCTTGCCAGGGATATGTAGGAAACCTTTGAAGCAAAGGTTCGGTTAAATCTTTCAAAAAATTACTTCACACGGAGTACTCGGATGGGCAAAAATCGCTCGTATCTGCTCACTTTATCTTTGCATGAAAACTCTTCGTGTTTTCGGACAAAGAGGGGCAGCTGTAAGCACGTGATTTTTGCCCTATGTGAGAATTAGTCCCAAAATTCAAAATAAAACAATTTTCCTTTTGTCTGCAATTTTGAGGATTTTGTGGCATTTTTGGATAATTATTTGTATTTGTCCGTGCATGTTTATTTGTTAAATTAATAAAAAAAATACAAAAATATGTTGCATTTGCATTTAGGATTTAATTCTACAATTAGGAGCAATTAAGTCTGTTTTACTAGAACAAAAAACCATAAAATAATGTACGTTGCATTTTTAGCATTTAATGTCCAAATTGTGTGATTTTATCGTAATTGCTATTTAATTGTGTGTTAATTGTTTTTAATAGTTAATTAACACTTTTATAAATTAATTTAGTTCTATAGGATAATTTAGGATTTTTAGAATTTAGTTTTAGTTTAAGAAAAAATAAAAGAAGAAAAAAGAAGTAATAAAAGAAGAAGAAAATCAGATTGGGCCTTTTCTTCAATTCTAAACCACAAGCCCAAAATCAGATAACCCCTTAACCAAACCCCTACCGGGTCAATCCGACCCGGTCCGCCCCATAACCCAAACAAACACCCCCTTCTTCCATTTTTCATTTTTTGAAAAAACCTAACCTAAAAAACACCCGCCCCCCCTCTTTTTCTCCTCCCCAAACAAACCCTCCTGCTCAAAACCACCCTCCCATGGCTGCCCGCCCCCTCTCCCTTCATCTTCAACTAGCAAACCACCCCCCCTCTTCGTCCAGCTCCACTGTCATGCCGACAACCCCAACTACTCCGTCGGCCACCCTTTCTGCTTCTTTTGCTTCGTCTTCAACTTCAACCATGGACAAACCACCATGGCTGTTGTTTCGTCTTCACCCACCAGCTTCCAACAGCCTCCTGTCACCCATAACCCCGCCCAGCAAGCAACTCCAGCTCGAAGCCCGGCGACCACCCTCCAAATGATCCCTCCAGCGTCGCCCAACCAGCAATAACCAGTTCGTCACGTCCAAGCGACCACCATCGCTTTTGCCATGACCAGCCACCAACAGCCAACTGTTGTTTCCCCGTCGTCTCTGAGCTTTGCCATCATCGTCGCCTCCATCGCCGGAAAAACCAACAACAACCACCATCGCTTCTGCTACGTCCAGCCATGAACGACCACCCAACGTTCAGCTTCATCCGCGAATGTCGGCAACCAGTGACCCCATCGTTCTGCTTCCAACTCCATCTCCAGGCAGTATGTCGAGGTCATGTATTCGAGATCATGCTCAGTCATACGTCGAGGCAGTACGTCGAGGTTCCGTTCGAACCCAGACTTCAAACTAGTAGGTTTCCGTTCTCTTTTCTTTTAGTTTTCATTCAGTGAATTCATCTTCCGCTCCTTTTCTTCTTTCTATGATTATGTTCGTGTTCCGATAGGTTGGTTTGAATTCGAACCAGGTCTTTGTTTGTTTTAGAGATAGTTCGTGTTCATTTTTTTTTGAAGTTCGTTAGTTTTTCATCAAGTGATTTAATGTCGAGTGTTTATGTGCTGGTCTTTAGTTTTTGATTTAGTTTGAATCATTCATCTTTCTTATGATGTTGTTTGATTTAGTTTGAGTTCAACTGATGTTGAGTTTAGTGATTTAAATCTACTTGTTTGTCCCGTTAAGTTCGGATATGAATCTGACTTTGTTGTTAATTCATGAACGTTGTCGATTAGGAGTTTGTTTGGCAAGTTTATTATGCAGAATTTGATTATTAGTTGGAAATTGATTAGATGAATTGGTTATAGCTGCTATAGTTTGGCTAATTGATTTAGGAGGATTGGATATAGCTGATGGGGTAGAATGGTAATTTCAGTAGTTTCAGGGGCATTTTCGGAATTTTAAATAAGTCTTAAAAAATGATTAATTTGAGTGCTCTGTCCACTAGGTGCTAATAATATTAAATTAATACATTATTTAATACATGGTGGGGGACAAGACAAGTGGTAGTGGGAATTAATACATTATTTAATATAGTGGGGAACAAAGCATGCGATAGTGGGATAATAAGGGAATTAAATAGAGAAAAGACAAGTGGTAGTGAGAATTAATACATTGTTTAATATAGTAGGGGACAAAACATGCGGTAGTGGGGTAATAAGGGAATTAAATAAAGAAAAAATATGTGGTTGTGGGAACTAATATATTTGTTTAATATAGTGGGGGACAAAACATTAAGTAGTGGGATTCAAAAGGGGGATGTGGAGAAGATGGTGAGATTAATTTAAGTGCTCCAAGTTTGGCTATAAATAAGAAGAGCTGGACACAAGTAAAAGGGGTCAGAATTTAATAGAGAATTTAAGGGTTAAACATTAACTGGTCTTTCCATCTAAAAAGGTGAGTAATTTAAGAACTAAAAACTGAAAGAGTGAGGTCTTGCTTTGACTACTGAAAATCAGAATTAGGGTTTTTTTTTGTTGAATTAAAGTTCTGAGTTTCTTTCCTTAAGAGTCTGAAAAACAGAACAGAGAGTCAGAAATCGATTGTCCTAGTGCATTCCTGGTTCACTTTGTTTCTGCTCGTTGATTGTTGTTGGTGTTTCTGGGCTTTCATTTGGTTTGTTCCTTGAGTTTGGTTGGTTATTTGTTATTGTTTCATTGGGGTGTTGCTGGAATTCTGCTGGTTTTATTAAACACTATTACTGGGCTGTTCTGTTTCCATTACTGTTGCTGTTGCTGTGTTGTTGCTACTGCTCCTGCTGATCCTTTTCTTCCTTTTTCTTGTAGTCCCTTTCCAGGTACACATTTTTTAGATTAGTACTGATGTGACTTCAAACTGCAAATATGCTGAATTAAAAGGCTTAACAGATTGCCTATTTAAAATGTGTTCAATTAATGTATTAGAATGTACATTAGGAAATATTGTATATGTTTATGCTCATCTTAAACATGTATTTACATTGTACAACTATACTAAAAATTAGACTGTGCTTAGAACTATTCTAAGTAGTTTGAACTGTTTTCTATATGCCTATGGGTACATGAATTGATAAATAGTCATTATGGGAGATTATTTTGATTTAAGAAGTATAACTCTGAATTCATGCAAACCGGAATAGAAATGAGTCAAAACTTGTGAATTTTTAATCATGTTAGTAATGGAGATCTGTAAATATTAGGCAGAATAAAAAATGGCCAGTAATTTCGCATAATCAGTAGGCCCACTATATTTTAAGTTAGGATCGTAGTAATAATTACTAAGACCATTAATCCAATAGGCATGAGTTGAGTTCAAACAAGACGAGTTAATGATTAAGTTTAACAAACTTTCGAATAAGCATTAGTGATTAAGGTTAATTCCAGTTTCAAATAGTTATAAACAATTAATTCCAACGGTTCAATTCATCTAACAATGTGAATTTAAATTAGTTAGAGGATAATTAGTTTATTTTGGTAATTTTGTAAATTCCGTATTCTATTTATAATTTCAATTTTAGTAATATTCAATTATAGAATAAGGCATGAAACAATCTCCCTTTGTCTCGATTGCAATTTTCAGTTTGCATTTGTCTTAATCCGATAAATAAGTAGCGGCCTTTTCAAGCATGTAATTAATTAGAATTTTTCTCTTTTTTAGAGACGAACTTAAAATAGAAAAAATGTAGTCACTTTAGGATTATCCTTTTAAAATAAACGAGATGAGCCTCGCCCAATAAAACGCACAAGTTGCGGGGCCCTCAATAATTGGTTAATAATTGTATAGACTTCGGGATCGGCCGTTTAGCAAATTTCACGGCTTTACCCAAAATAATGATACGCTAGTCGCTTTAGGCGCGCCTTTAACAATTTACTTTCTTAAACTCGGGTGCACATTTATGTGACCCAAATCCAAATCTCAACAGAGTCGAAATGTGTCGATAACCACAGGTACATTGATGTGACGTGGTTCGAGATACGTTTTTCACAACGTTGTAATTCTCTGTTAAAATAATAATAATAATAATAAAAGCGGTAAAGAGTTTAACGTTTGCACATAAGTTCATAATTGTATAAAATCAGATAATTAAGCTAAATACGACAGTTGAGCGACCGTGCTAGAACCACGGAACTCGGGAATGCCTAACACCTTCTCCCGGGTTAACAGAATTCCTTATCCGGATTTTTGGTTTGCGGACTGTAATACAGAGTCATTCTTTTCCTCGATTCGGGATTAAAACTGGTGACTTGGGACACCATAAATCTCCCGAGTGGCAACTCTGAAATAAATAAATAAATCCCGTTTCGATTGTCCTTTAATTGGAAAAAACTCCATTCCGCGCCCCTTTGCGGCGGCGCGGGCGAAAAAGGAGGTGTGACATACTTAATTGGTGTTGTTTTAAATCCTTATATTAAGATGTCTGATTGTCACCAATTAATGAATGCTTTATATACTTATATGGAGATTGGACCAACTGAAACCCCATATTTATATAATTGTATGAACAAGCTAAATGAATATTTACAACAATTATATAATTATTATGCAAATGTAATTGATGATGTTGCTCATAGTGTAGACAATGTTAATCCCACTACGCACTGTACCACTTCTACTACTGTGGATTATGATGAATGCCTTGATAGTTTTAATATTTTTTCTACATTTTCTAACACTCAAACCAGTAGCAGGAACATTGATGAACTACAATTCTACTTGCAGAAGCAAAAAAGCCTCGCACAAAGGAATTTTCACCGTTGGGATGGTGGCATGAAAATGGAAAATAATTTCCTATTCTTTCTGCTATGGCTCGGAACGTGCTGAATGTGTCAATTTCAACTGTTGCATCAGAGAGTGCATTTAGCCAAGCAAGACAACAACTTGGAGACACCCGTCACTCATTGGGAAGCAATGCGTTGGAAGTTTTAGTATGTTTCAGACATTGGATTAGATCGGAACGAAGAAATCAAGGACGTGAAGATATTGATAGCCCAGAAGGCGAGGAACTTGGAGATATATTAACACATGGTAACCCATCCGAATTTAACACTCCAAAAGAAGGCCACTCAGTTCATATTGATTATGACGAACTTACTAAGGCAATGCAAAATCTTTGAATTTACTCTTTTTGGGTTAATTTACTTCGTGTTAAATGTAAACATTTCAATTTATAAGTTTGAATTTTGAAATAAATGTAGCACTTGCAATTTATAAGTGCAATTTTTTCCCTTCTTCATTGTATTCTTTATATTTTTACTTTATATTAATATAACTTACAATAGTTATACAAAATACAAAAAAAAAAAATTAAAAATTACACTAACCCGGCCCCGTCCGACCCCTTGTACCCGTAACCCTTATGATTCATTTTTTATCCGGATGAACCCAAACCCGTTAAACCCGGTAAGCCCCAACCCGTAACCGGCCTGGACTCCAACCCGTACGGTTACTAATTTTTCCTATCCAGCCCAGCCCGGCCCACCCGTTAGACACCCTTAGTTAGAGCGCATGTAAGTGGAGGTCTTGAATTCGACTCTTAACAAGAATATTTTATTTTTTTGTATTTCGCCGTGATTGTATTCAGAATGTAGTAGGGTATGGAATAAAATCATCGACTAAAGAGAATTAATTAAGCATTACTTTTGTTAATTGCAATATTTTTTTTAAAAAAGTTTTGTAATAGTAGGCTATTTTGTGATCTTTCAACATTTTATACTACTAGCTTTAGTGTACGTACGTTGCATGTGAACTTGGTGTGTGTTTAACCAAAAATCTGAGTCTTTGGTCAAAGCTAAAAAGAAATTCGGGTTACTGATAATCAGGAGACAAAAATAAAATACTTTTGAGAACGATGGTAAAGAAGCAAATAGATGTGTATTACAATAAATTCTCAATAGTATTCTGTGTCCTTACAAATGATGATACTTCTTCCTTTTATAGATAATTCTAGGTAAAGGAATGAAGCCTTAGCTTTAATGATATAATCATGAGTAATAAATGATATTAAATAAGCCGTTATACAATCATTCCTATTAAATACCAATTTCGTAACGTATCAAGTATTTAATAATGAATTTGGACTCCTTTCTGTCATCAGATCTTTGCTTTCAATGCCTTCTATCCGTTGGCTGTAAATAATTTAAATTGGTACGAGACTCGTATCTATACGTCGTCTCGTGCCTATTTAAATTCTTCTTCCCGTGGCTGTTTCCATCCGTGCCTCTTAGTCAATTGCTGCGCTTTGACCATTTAACTAATCCACGTGTCATGCCACATCATCTTTTAATATAAACTCAGTTTTTTCCCAATACAGATAGTCCCCCCACTTTCCATTTTTTTATCAATTAAATAATTGGGAAGTGGATCTTCATGTAAAAGAAATTTTTGCCACAATTAATGCTCATGACAGTACTAACGTCTCAGCAGTCTTTTCCATTTAATGTTCTGCCCATGTGTCATTTTCTTATTGATTCTGCTATTCATACCCTTTTTTGAGACTTCTTCATTCTCACTATTTACGAAGTGATAGCTGCCTTTATTATAGGCTTTTCATCATTACACTTAAAAAGTTGACGGTTCCCATTTTACACATAACTTTGTCTTCCTTTGTCTTCTTCACAAATCTTCAGCACATACTTCCTTCTTAACAATGTTTTCTTCAAACCCTATCCGTAAAAAAGTTCTAATTCTAGATCAATTCCCCAACGCCCCTGTTAGACACAGAAGAGGCGGAGGAGGTAGGCTTCGAACAGGGTTAGAATCTACGCGAGGCGGCTCCTCTGGTTCTTCTTCAAGGAGTTCTATCCCAAAAGCCCCTTCTTTTAAAAGTAGGGAAATTCTTGATCCTTCTCAAGAACCCTCAGTTGATGATATAGTTCCCGGCGATTTGTCTTTTGAAAGTGACAAAACGTCTCTTCGAAAACAAATTAAAAATTTAGAAAGAGCCGATACTTACCCAACAATAGTAACCGAGCTTACAATCCCCACCATAAGAAGAGATTGTAACTGGAAGGATAGTCTCCGATTGTCAATTCCTTCCCCAAATCAAAGAATTTCCTCTTTTAGAAGTGGGTATTCTTCTGTTTACACTTACCCCTTCACTTTAGGTTTTAATCCTCCGATTGACCCAGTTATTCTCGATTTTTGTCGTTTCTTTACAATTTGTTTGGCCCAAATCGGTCCATTGGTGTGGAGAACAGTGGCTTGTTTGAGATATTTATCCTCCAAGGCCAATGTCAATTTCACCTTTTCTCACCTCATTCATCTATACCATCCTAACTTAATACGCCATGGGGTTTTTACCTTAACTGCAAGGAGCAAAAAAGTTTTGGTAAATCCTGAGGATGACAAAGATCGTGGATGGTATATCCGTTACGTTGCTGTCCGTACAGTGGACTTGATTGGCGAAACAAATATTCCCTTCCCTGAGAAGTGGAATTTTGAACGTAGGTTTCCTTTTATTTACCGTACCTAGTTTTGAGAATTTCAAAAGAAAGTTGTTTTTAAACTCGTCCCTTCTTGGTTTTTTGTAGCAACCTTGGGAGATGTGGAACCTATTCCCAACTTTCGTGGTTGGGTAGACTCACTTTTGAAGATTGCTTCTAGGGAGCAGAGAACTTGGAAATCAATTTCTTCCTTACATGGCTGGAAGGTCAAAACACATGGTATCCCCCCTTTTATATGAATTTTTTTTACATGTTAAGCACTTTTTCCTGAACTTTTATCATGTATATCCATCCTTTAATCAGGATTTGGCATTAGAGGAATGACGACTGAAGTAGCTATGGCCATTCGCATGTCTGCGAATGCTGCTCTTGATTTTGGATAAGGCTCGAGCCTTGCTGCCGAAAAGGAAAGCTACAAAGGAAAGTTCTGAAGAAGAAGAGGAGGGTACCTCCCTAATTACCAGGTCAAGGGTCAGGAGACGAATAATCATTGATGATGAAATTGAAAACACTCCTGCTCGTACCTCCGCCACCGAGCCTGTTTTGATTCAATCTGATGAGGACGCCGAACCAAGAGATAATAATGAGTCAATTCAGCATCTTTTTGACAGTGGTTTCGGGAGTGGCGAGCTCGGCCCTGTTTTTGATGAAGCTCCTCTTTCCTCATTTGTTCCTATTTCCTCCATTCCTCTGCCAGCCGTAAGTATTTCTTTACCAGTTTCGACGATTTCCGTTCTTTTGCCAGTTTCTACCGCTCCTATATCCGTTCCCTTAGCTGTTTCTGCCGCACCTGCTTCCGCTCCTGTGTTGGTTTCTACATCTTTTCCTTCCATTCCTTCCACTGCTCCTCTTCCCTCTGTTCATCATATAGAGACAGGTTCTAGCAGTGGAAATATGACTATGAGAAGTGTTACTTTGGAGGTTCCTGCCAATCATAGCCTCTTGAGGAAGACCGACAGAGCCGATGTTTGGCTCGAACCTCTAATTGGAGATATCGAGAAGAAGAAGTTGGAGAGCCATTGCTTAACTCTGATGAATGACGTAGTTCATTCTACTTTAAAGGTATTTTTACCAACAAGTTTTTTTTTTTAAATTATCTTCAATCTCTCATTTCCATGACTTACCTCTGTAGGCTAACCTTATTGGCATGGAATTAATGGGAAGAATTTCCCTACTGGAAAGAAAAGCTCGTGAGTCTGAAAGACTGTCCACGAGGCTGAGGAAATAGCTAGGGGAGCCTAGCTTGAAGCAACCAATTGGAAGGAGCAGTTAGAGAATGCTTAAGGGACCATAGAGGAGTTGCAAGAAGATAAAAATCTCCTGGAGCAGCAAAACCGTGGTTTAACTTCTGAACTGGCAACTGTCAAAGCCTCTTCAAGCCAATTGAAAAGAGACAAAGAGCTTTTGGAATGCTCTTTGTTAGAACAATTATCCAAGGCTAGTGAAGAAGTTAGGGAGCTGAAGGCACTTTTGGCTAGGAAGGAAGAATATGCAGGAGAGTTAGTGCAAAGCTTGACTCAAGCTCAGGCTAACCAGACTTCTTCTGACTAGATTCATGCCTTGAAGAGTTCTCATGCTTCTCTTGAAGCTTCCCTTGATTCCCATTTAGCTGAATATCAAATCTTAAAAAACGATCTTGCTATGTGGGAAAAGGAATATGAACTTCTAGAGGAAAATTTTAACATAGAAATGAGTTGGGCTTTCCTTAAATCTCGTCGTGATGCTTTGACGGAAGCTGCTCAAGAAGGTTTTGACTTACAGTCTGAACTGGCCAAAGTCATAGATACCATCGAGAAAATCCAACAGTCTACTGATACTCCTTCTCCTGCACTTGAAGTTCCTGGAACAGAAGAACTTTTAAATAAAGAAGTGAATACTGCAGCAATTGGGATTACAATTCCTGCTTCAGCTGAAAATGTTGCAATTCCAGCTTCAGAGGGTGAAACTTCTATGACCCAGTCTGTGGAAGTTGAAGCTTCTGTGACTCTTGTTTCCCTCATTGATCCTAACATTTCAAGCTTTGCTGAAATCGTTCCTGTTGCTGCTTCTTCAGAAGTTGCCACCGTGCCTGTGGCTGAAAGTGAAATAAATATTGCAACTTCTGATGTGCTAACCCCTTCAATTGGATGATGGTTTTATCCCTTAGTTTTTAAGGGATTTTTTGGTGAAAGTCCCCAGTTATCATAATGGGGCACTTGTATAAACTTTTATTGACTAAGTTTCTACTTAGTCTTTTTAATTATATTAAGAAGTTTTGTTAGTACTTCAATGTGTTCTATTCTTGCCTTTTCCTTACTTATTTAGGACTTATAGAATAGTTTAGCATTTTTATCCTTTGAAAATGCTTTATGATTCTTCTCATGACTTATTAACATGAGGCTTATAAAAGAGGGCCCTTTTATTTTATCGACACTTAATGAAGAAGACGTCTCAACTTCATAATGGTGTTATAATACGATGAAAGTAATAGGAAAACACACGTTTTGTATGAAACAACTTTGGCAAGTTTTTATTCATAAACTTTTAACAAGTGTTTGACTGTTACATGTATTACAATACATCTACAACTTTCTCGTAACTGTTTTTCTTGTAACAGATTTGTAAATAACATAAAATAAATAAGGTTTTTCTTCATAACCTGTTTCAGTACATAGTCATGACCCTATTTTTACATGTTAAGAAGGGTTTGAGAGGTGACTTTGTTTATGAGTTTGAGAGATGACTCTGTTGTTCTCATGAATGCTGAAGACTTCGTAACTTTTTCTCAACACTTGCTTCTTTGTGGCCGATTTTTGTTCGATACTCGTATCTGTTTCTCTACACATATCTGTGTATAATATGTAGTCCCCCAAGTGTTTGAGCGGTGAAGTATGAAGCCTCGAGCACTTGTTTATTTCTTTTACTTTGGCCCTTTTCCTGAAACAGAAAGATATACGGGACTCGACGGTGCGGTTATAGATGAAGACTGCCTAACTCGTGTGTATTTCCATCAGATTAATTGTAACCCTGGGCTAGGAATTTAAGAATACTCCATTTTGCCTTGCAGGTTGTGACTCATCATTTGGAACGAGTTAGGATATTTTGCCTAGCATCTAAAATCGTTAGTAAAATATTAATAAACCAAGAGAGAAATTTTAACATGATGATACCTGACCGTAGGTACTTTCTTAAAAGTAATATCTTTTTAAGTGGACAGCATTCCTATGTGAGGGTAAAACTTTACCATCCATTATTTCCAACTGGTATGCTCCTTTTCCCGCAATGCCACGGACTTTGTATGGTCCTTCCCATGTTGGACTTAGCTTTCCTGAGTTAGCAACTTTTGCAGATTGGAACACCTTTTTAAGCACGAAGTCCCCAATTTTGAAAAATCTGAGGCGTGCTTTCCTATTGTAATATTGTTCTATTACTTGCTTTTGTGCTGCCATCCTTATCAAAGCAGCTTCTCTTCTTCCTTCAAGTAAATCTAGGCTAACCCGCATCTCTTCATTATTAGATTCCTACGTTGCCTGATCGTATCGTGTGCTTGGCTCACCTATTTCAACTGGAATTAAGGCTTCCGTACCATAAACCATTGAAAATGGTGTTTCTCCAGTGCCTGTTTTGGTCGTTGTACGATAAGCCCATAGTACTCCAGGTAACACCTCAGGCCAATTACCTTTTGAATCTTGTAACCTCTTTTTCAAGTTATTGATAATAACTTTGTTAGTTGATTCTGCTTGTCCATTCCCCACTGGATGATATGGCGTAGACGTTATTCTTTTGATCTGCCAACTTCGAAGAAATTATGTAACTTTTGCTCCAATGAATTATGGTCCATTGTCACACACGATCTCCTTTGGTACTCCAAAGCGGCATATTATATTTCGCCATATGAAGTCTTTAACTTCTTTTTCTCGTACCTGTTTAAATGCCCCTGCTTCTACCCATTTAGTGAAATAATCTGTAAGTACAAGTAGAAATTTTACCTGACCTTTTGCTTGTGGAAGTGGACCTACGATATCCATTCCCCATTTCATAAAGGGCCAAGGGGCTAAAACAGGATGTAGTAACTCAGCTGGTCTGTGCATATTATTGCCGTACCTTTGACATTTATCACATTTGGACACGAAACTGGTTGCCTCTTCTTCCATCTTAGGCCAATAATATCCTGTGCGAATTAACGTTCTTACCAGTGACCGTCCTCCTGCGTGATTCCCACAATGTCCTTCATGTACTTCTCTCATGACATATTCGGTTTGAGAGGGTCTGAGACACCTTGCTAGTGGTCCGCCGAACATCTTTCGATAAAGATTACCTTGATATAAACAATATCGTGCAGCTTTTTTGCGAAGCGCGTAAGCCTTTCCTTTGTCATTAGGCACGGTTCTGTGCTGTAAAAAGGCAACAATTTCATTTCTCCAATCCCATGTTAGATGATTAAAATTTACCTCATTTTTATCAGATTCAAGAACGAAATGAAATAGATGTATGACTGAAGCATCTGTATTGTTTGCCACGTCTGCTGCGGATGCAAGGTTTGCTAAAGCATCTGCCTCTACATTCTCATATCTTGGGATCTGCACTACTTTCCATGGTTGGAATTGCTTTATTAACTCCCATACTTTTGCGAGGTATTCTTGCATTCGTGACTCTCTGGCTGTATAAGTCCCCAACATCTGATTAACCACGAGTTGAGAATCACTCTTGATTATAATCTGTGTTATGCCGAGTTCTCGTGCCAATTCTAAACCTGCAATTGCAGCCTCATATTCTGCTTCATTGTTAGTTATAGAATGACATTTTATAGCCTGTCTAATGGTCTCACCCGCAGGTGGTACGAGGACTATTCCTAAGCCTTCCCCTTTTACATTAGATGAACCGTCAGTGTATAAAACCCAAGTCCTCGGGTTCGCACCATTAAAAACTAATAATTCTTTTTCTGCTTCTAAATGCATCCCCTGGCTAAAATCAGCCACGAAATCAGCTAGTACTTGAGACTTTATAGCGGTCCTGGGTTGATAAATAACTTCATACTCACTTATTCTATAGCCCATTTTGCTAATCTTCCTGAAAGTTCGTGTTTATGCAAAATATTTCGAAGTGGAAAAGCAGTAACTACTACAATGGGATGACATTGAAAATAAGGTCTTAACTTTCTAGATGCCATGATCAAAGCTAATGCTAATTTTTCTAGCTGTGGGTATCGTGTCTCAGCTTCCAATAAGGACTTACTTACATAATAAATAGGAGATTGTTTACCTTGGTCCTCGCGGCCTAAAACAACACTTACTGCGACTTCAGATACGGCCAGATAAATGAGAAGTTTTTCCCACACCTTCGGTTTTGCCAACAACGGTGGTTTTGACAAATAAGCTTTCAAATTTCTAAGGGCTTGTTGACAATCTTCATTCCATTCAAAATGATCTTGCTTTTTAAGTGCAGAGAAAAACTTAAAACACCTTTCCGAGGATTTGGAAATAAATCTCCCCAAAGCTGCAATTCTTCCCGTTAATCTTTGTACTTCCTTTTTATTAGTAAGTATATTCGGGATTTCTTCTATTGCTTTGATCTGAGAAGGATTCACTTCAATACCACGATTAGAAACAAGAAAACCCAAAAACTTACCTGATGCAACTCCAAATGCACATTTTTCTGGGTTGAGTTTCATATTAAATTTTCGCAAAATTTCAAAAGTAACAGATAGATGAGAAATATGGTCGTGAGATTGCTGGGTTTTGAAGAGCAAATCGTCTATATATACCTCCATTGTTTTCCCTAAATGTTCTTGGAACATTTTGGTGACCAACCTTTGATAGGTTGCCCTAGCATTTTTGAGGCCAAAGGGCATTACTTTATAACAGTAAGTCCCCCTGTCTGTGATGAAAGAAGTTTTTTCTGCATCACCAGGATCCATTTTAATTTGATTATATTCTGAGTATGCATCTAAAAAACTTAAAAGTTCATGACATGCGGTTGCATCAATTAGTTGGTCTATATGTGGTAAGGGAAAGGAATCTTTTGGACAGGCTTTATTTAAATCGGTATAATCTACACAAACACGCCACTTACCATTTTTCTTGGGTACGACCACTGTATTAGCTAACCAAGTAGGATATTTTACCTCACAGATTGATCCGATTTTTAATAATTTTTGGATTTCCTCCTGAATCAGCTGGTTCTTGAAAGCACCTTGTTTCCGTTTCTTTTGCTTTATTGGTGTGAAAGAAGGGTCCTCATTGAGTTTGTGAGTCACCACATTTGGTGGAATCCCTGTCATGTCAGCGTGGGACCAAGCAAAGCAGTCTAAGTTAGATTTTAAAAATTCGATTATCATACCTCGCATGTTCGTGCTTAAATTGGCCCGACATAAACCTTCCGTTCAGGCCATTGATCAAATAACATCACTGCCTCAAGCTCTTCAATTGTCGTTTTGATGCTTTCATTTTCTTCAGGTTCTTGAATTGTGTCAGGTCTTGAGTCCAAATTCGTCTTTTCCTGTTCAGTTGAAGTTTGATCTTTTTTACCTTCAACTGTTTCCTGTAATTGCTACTTTTCTTTATTTTTGGCGCTCATACTTGTTACAGTGTTGACACTTTTAGCCATCTGCTGATCCCCATGAATTTGGCAAATTCCCCATGGTGATGGGAATTTAATAACCTGATGTAGAGTTGATGGGACAACATCCATATCGTGTATCCATGGTCTCCCCATGATCATATTGTAGGCCATTTCCATATCAACTACCTGAAATTTAGTTTCCTTCACAACACCCATAGCAAAAGTTGTTAGAAATACCTCACCTTTTGTTACTACACTTGAATTGTCAAAGCCTGACAAGGTGTGCGCCTTGGGTATCATTTTGTCTTCAGCTTGCATTTCTCGTAGTACCCTTAGTAATATAATATTTACAGAACTCCCTGGATCAATCAAAACTCGTTTTACATTAGTATCATGTACAAGTAAAGATATTACCAGTGCGTCATTATGTGGAGTTGTCACTCCTTCGGTATCTGCGTCATCGAACGAAATACTTTCATTTTCAAGGACCTTCCGCACCCGTTTCCCCTGTGTAATTGTTACCTTAGAAACCTTGTTGGAGGCTGTGTAGGTTACGTCGTGAATGTCGTCTCCCCCGCTTATGACATTCACTGTCCTCTTGGGTGAAGGAGGTTGTGGTGGCTCTTGTCTGTTTTTCATATAAGCTTGTTTTCCTTTCTCACTAAATAACTCAGTGAGGTACCCTTGCTTCAATAAATGATCCACTTCACTCTGCAGGAATCTGCATTCTGAAGTTTTGTGCCCGTGATCGTTGTGAAATTCGCACCAATGATCCGGATTGCATCTACTTGGATTTGACCGCATCTCTTTTGGCCACCGTACCTTATCTCCCATGATTCTTAAAACAGCTACGAGCTCGGAGGTAGAGACATTAAAATTATATCCACCGAATCGTGCCTTTAAACTCCGGTCATCATCTCGTGATTCTTGTCTGTTCCGATCATTCCTGAACTTTGAAGAAGAGCCAGAATCCCAGTTCCTTGATTTTTGATCATATTGCTGGCTATCTTGTTTCGACCATGGGTCCTTTCCTGCGGGTCCCGTATATGGATCGTACCTATTTTACCTGATCTTTTTTCGGTTTCTGACCTTCAGGTACCACCCCTTTCTTCATGATGGAGCTTAGGTACGGTATCTTCTTCGATTCGCAGCTTCGTGCTATACCTATTGTAAACATCATTCCATGTGGTTGCAGGAAATTCTCGAAGACTTTCTTTGAGTCGTCTTGTGGCTTCAGAACTTTTGTCATTTAAATTACTTGCAAAAGCTATAGCAGCCCAATTGTCAAGCACACGAGGTAGAGTCATTCTTTCACGCTGGAATCTATCAACGAAGTTTCTAAGCAACTTCGAATCCCCTTGTTTGATTTTGAAAATATCTTCCATCCTTTTCTCAACCTTTTGTGCTCCCGAATGTGCTTTAATAAAAGAATCTGCAAGCTCAGCAAAAGAATTAATAGAATTTTCAGATAAAAGAGAATACCAGGTTAATGCACCCTTGGTGAGTGTTTCTCCAAATTTCTTGACCAATACTGATTCAATTTCTTGTTTGGTCAAGTCGTTGCCTTTTACGCCGGTTGTAAATGCAGTCACGTGGTCACGTGGGTCTGTAGTACCATCATATTTCGGGATGTCAGGCATTTTGAACTTTTTCGGAATTGGAAGGGGAGCAGCACTAGGCTTCCATGGTTGTTGTGAGTATTTGTCCATGTCTACTCCTTTTATTACAGGTGGAACTCCAAGGATTTGTTCAATACGCTCATTTTGTTCCTTAAGCTGTTTCTGCAAGGTTAGTACTAAATTTTGCAAATACGAATTATTTAAATTACCTGGTCCCCCTTCTTGTGGTTCACTGGGGGTTGCTCTGTTTCCAGAATTATCAAGACCAGAACGGGGGTTCTCCAATGTTATTATTAGGAGTTGGTGTAGGTGGCGGAGCAGGCAATCGACTAACAAGTGCCTGAAGAGCTTTGCCGACCTGTGCATCAATTAGCTTTTGCAAAGCTTCAGTTGTAACTCCTTCAAAATGTTCAGATTGCTCTTGTTGATCAGCACGGGATTCAGTAACAGGAGTGCCTTCACGAGATTGACGTGGTGAATTTAGAGGAGAGGGAACCACGTTATCTTGATTTTGATGTATTTGATTCTCATGGTTTCCCAATGTGTTATTACTATTGTTGTCGGCGTTGTTGTTTGACATGGTGACGCCAATAGATAAGATATAGCTTAAAAGGAAAGATTATCAGATTCCCGGCAACGGAACCAATTTGTTTAACCAAAAATCTGAGTCTTTGGTCAAAGCTAAAAAGAAATTCGGGTTACTGATAATCAGGAGACAAAAATAAAATACTTTTGAGAACGATGGTAAAGAAGCAAATAGATGTGTATTTCAATAAATTCTCAATAGTATTCCGTGTCCTTACAAATGATGATACTTCTTCCTTTTATAGATAATTCTAGGTAAAGGAATGAAGCCTCAGCTTTAATGATATAATCATGAGTAATAAATGATATTAAATAAGCCGTTATACAATCATTCCTATTAAATACCAATTTCGTAACGTATCAAGTATTTAATAATGAATTTGGACTCCTTTCTGTCATCAGATCTTTGCTTTCAATGCCTTCTATCCGTTGGCTGTAAATAATTTAAATTGGTACGAGACTCGTATCTATACGTCGTCTCGTGCCTATTTAAATTCTTCTTCCCGTGGCTGTTTCCATCCGTGCCTCTTAGTCAATTGTTGCGCTTTGACCATTTAACTAATCCACGTGTCATGCCACATCATCTTTTAATATAAACTCAGTTTTTTCCCAATACAGATAGTCCCCCTACCCTGCTATTCTCTTTTTTTTTGAATTTTTTTTTTCAAAAACCGGTCAGCATGCAGATCCGAAGCAAATAGATGCGCAAAACAAACGGGATGCAGCAGGACGGTCTTTTAATTTCAGGTTGCCTGTCCTAGACGGACCCAACCCCTGTGTTGAGTCCCCTATGTCAAATGCAACATGATGCAGATAAGCGTTCCTACTAGGGATCCGGCATGAGGTTTCGTTATACTAGATTTATAACCTGGGTATATGTTCTAGACTGTGTACCCGAGCGGACAACTCGAGTCGAGGAGGGGGCAACTTACCGGGAACCAAAAGGCCATCCGACTTCGTAACTTATCCGTCCTCTTTCTTAGTTCCGGTATTGACACTAACAGAATAGGGAGCCTCGACCAGCGAGCTTCTCCCCAGAGGTAAGAAGAGAAGGGTTTCGTCACAGTTTATATACAATTAAGATAATATCAAAGCGGTAAAAGACAACAGTTAGCACGTTATGCCAAAACATGTAATAAAGATCAGATAATAAAGCCAAATATAACAATTATTCTAAGCTCGAATTCTTGAACCCTGAACCAATGGTTCTGGGTAAAAATCCCCAGCGGAGTCGCACTATCCTCTGATATAAATTGAAATTTTAGGATATGAGTTAAATTTTTAGGATATAAATTGAAATATTAGGATATGACTTCAACTTTTGTGGATATGAATTGAACCTTTAGGATATAAATTGAACTTTTAGTTTATGTTTAAACTCGTAGGATAAGAATTGATGAACTTTTAGTTTTTAGGTTTTGTTCTTGTGAATTGAACTTGTACGATATAAATTGAAATTTTACGATATGACTTGAACTTTTTAGGATATGAGTTGAACCTTTAAGATATGACTTGATCTTTTGTGGATATGAATTGAAGATTTAGAATATGAATTGAACTTTTAGTTTATGTTTTGGAATTTTAGATTGCCGAAGGATTATTAGAAGAGGTTGATGACGTTATTAGACAATAGAACTTCCACCAAGAATAACTAAGACACAGTACCTGGCAAAGTGTGCCTTTAATTGTTCTTCTCATTAGCGACAATGATGATGAGAAGGCAATGGCAAGTATTTCAAATAGTGATGGTGTAGGTAGGAATTTAGTATTTTCTAAGTAGATAAAAGAAGAGCTTATAGAGTAATTCTGTACTTCATTTTCCATGAGGAAAAGAAGTTTAATTGAGAGTGACAAGGTTGATGAAGACGGAATGTGTTCCGTTGGTCATGGCAGTTCCCATAGAATGGGGATCATAAGACTCTATGATGACAGAGATTATAGGAAGTTTTGTTCTAAATTTTCTTTCAAGTCTGATCCGTACAAGCTTAATGTGATATTGGTGATATTTCTTCGGATTCAGACAATGATTTGACCGACAAAAGTATGGAAATGCTCTTAAAAAGAATTAAAGGTAAAATCTTTTCAGCATCCTTCTCTACCAAGAAAAACGTTTTACTTTTAATTCTTTTTAAGAGCATTTCCATACTTTTGTCGGTCAAATCATTGTCTAAATCCGAAGAAATATCACCAATATCACATTAAGCTTGTACGGATCAGACTTGGAAGAAAGTTTAGAACAAAACTTCCTATAATCTTTGTCACACCTCCTTTTTGCGCGCCCGCCCCGAAGGGTTAAATGCGCGAGAGAGTTTTTCCAATTTAAGTGACAATATTCGAAATGGGATTATTTATTTAATTCAGAGTCGCCACTTGGGAAAGGTTTGGCTTTCGGTGTCCCAAATCACCGGTTTATCTTGAATCCCAAATCGAGGAAATTTTCGACTTTTCCAAATGAAGTCTGCGAACCAGAAATTCTAAGTAAGGAATTCTGTTGACCCGAGGGAAGGTGTTAGGCACCCTCGAATCCCGTGGTTCTAGCACGGTCGCTTAAATTGTTATAATGGCTAAATATCTGATTTAAATACATGTTCTGACTTATGTGCTTTTGTTAAGTTTAAACCGCTTTTATTATTATCATTTATTTTTATAGAATTGCAACATCGTGAAAATGCGTCTTGAACCACGTCACAATCAATGCACCCGTAGTTGTTAACACATTTCGACTTCGTTGAGATTTGAATTTGGGTCACATCAATGCGCACCCGAATTTAAGAATGTAATTTAATTAATTCACGCCTAAAGAGTCTAACGCGTTATTATCTTTGGGGAAGACAGTGAAATTCACTAAAACGGTCCCTCCCGAATTCTAAGTATTTATTATGATCAATCATTGAGGGTCCCGCAATTTGCATTTTTTGTTCGGCGAGGCTCATCTCATTATTTTAGAAGGGATATCCTAAAGCGACTATATTTCTAATATGTTTGTCTCTAAATAAAATAGAAGAAAAAGATACATGCTAATTCAATTGTATGCTTTGGCCAAATCCGGATTCTTGTTAATCATCTGATCAATTGTTTACCAAAGAATGAAGAATGCTATACTTCATAGAACATGTTCTTAATTTGATAAAAAAAAAGAAAATTAACATACAAGATTGATGGAATGCTATACTTACTCCAAACAACCTTAAGTTAAATTTAGATTAGCCCCTTTTAACAAGATTAATAGAATTACTTATTAGAGGATGCTACCAATGGTATTCGGAAACTCGTCCTATGAACTGCCTAATGAATCTAAAATTCAAGAATTTAAAATTGTATCGTATTTGGCAAAATTTAAAAGTCATCCACCCTACATATTTAAAGCATGACTGGAGAAAGAGTTTGAATTAACAATTATACTAAGCGATTACACATTCCATAAATTATATAACTATGTCATGTATACTACTAAGTGAACCATTTTGCAATTTCTAGACCCAAATAGTTTCCATTAAGTACAAACTTACTAAGATGTTCTCTATTAGGCTACAAATTAAAGAATTACACAATTTTGGCAATATTTACAAAGCTGTAAGTAAAGCAACGACTGATTAAATTCCTTTGCATCTTCATTTCATGCTTTCGACTTCTACATCAATGTGAGGTTTAAATGTGTACCTGAATGTTGAATATCAACAGAAGAAAAAGAAGATAGGGAAAATCAGCAGCAGCAGCAACAGATAGCAGCAACGACAAAACAACACAGCAACAATGGCAAACCCAGGCAAAATAAACCAAAATAGTAACCCGACGATACAGTACTCAATGTTGATTCTTTCAAATACTCAAAGGAAAATCCTAAATCTTGACAGAACCAATAACAAACTTGATGCTGAATTTCAAACAAAAAGAATGGAAGAAAGCAGTGTTTTCAGTTCCAGACAAACAAGAATTTCTTTTCTAATCTCCCTCCCTAATTTCTGAAACCTCTCTTTCTTATTCAAAGCCTGTTTCCCTAGTTTCAGATTCTCTTTTGTATGTGTGTATGTATCTGTGTCTGTGTGTGTATGTGTGTATCTCTCTATCTGTATCTCCTCTCTATCTCTGTCTCTCCAAAATCAGTCTCTATGTATGTCCCCCCTATTTCTCTATACCTTCCTCTCTTTTATAGCCTAGTATCAGGCCCTTTACAGTCTGTAAAACCTATTCAGATCCCCTCCCATGTGGCCTGCTGCCTTTCCAGTTTCCACTCAACTATTTAAAGTAAAACCCTTCCCATGATATTCCCCTGCCAGCCCTTTATCATCTTATTTAAATTAAAACCGGGGTATGGGCAGCCTGAAGATGGCCTGACAGCCCATGCTGTCCCATTTGCTCTAATTATTAAAGCACTATAGTGCACATGCTATCAATTCAGAACTCAAGCTGAACTGAAACCACAAACTAAACTATAAATGTTTCTGATTCAAATCCACAAACAGCTATACTTAGTTCCCAGTTGGATTCAGACAGAACTTCACACAAAAACCATAATATGAATCAGATTATTATTATTCAAAGCTAAACTAATCGGCGACGTATATCGACTCGACTGTACTAATTGTGACACAGGACAAGCAATCGATCAAACAAACATAAATAGGGCCTAGGCTGTTCTTGACAATTTTTGCACGATACAGGGGAAAAACAACATGCAATATTGGTTTGATGATATCAATTGAATCGCAATATGTATACTACTACACAGATTCAACACAAACAGAATAAACAAATGACTAAATAAAAGGTCTTGATAGATATGGGGCACAAGCAAACCACAGAAATCCCAACATGAATAAACAAACTAAATAAACAGGCTGATAAACTAATCTAAAACTAAAATAGACAACAAATGAACAAACCTGAAAAGCTTAAACATAGATGACCCAGGCTCGAGCTTGATTTACCCATTTGAGGCCGGACAAATCCTAACCGAGGTGTTCTCGAACGAGAATACTTCGATTAGGATCTACTAGACCCCAAACTTTCGTTTTAATCCAACAGACTCCACAAATTCTTGTGTTCTAGGGTTCGATTTTTTCATATTTGGGTTTTCGGGATTTGTGGGTAGATTCAGACCAAACCAAGCTTGGTTTGGTCACGAGGGAGGTCAAGGTATTGTCTAGTGTGAATCTGGGGGGGTTTGGCATAGGTCGAGGTCCGGCTCGAATCTTCAAATGAAGATTCGAGAAGGTGGGGGGGATTCGAGACAAAGGGACAACAGATCTATGTTCAGGGTGGTGAGGCGGTCCTATGGTGTTAAGGTGGTGGTCACCGGCGTCCATGCCGCCGGGTTTATGGTGAGGGAAAAGGGGGCGGCTCTAGGGTTCTGAGGGACTGGGTCTGTGGTGAGGATGACGACTCAGGGGGGGGTCCTTGGTTTAGGGCACGGGGTAAAGGGGGAAGGTTTATATACGGGGTGGGTGATTGGATGTTGGCCGTTGGATTGCTGATGATCAATGGCTGTGATCTTTCTACTGAAGGGAACAGTGTCGTTTGTTCTCATGCTGGGAATAGGTCAAACCGGTTTCATAGGGTTGGGTCAGGTAACGGGTAAGTGATCTGGACCGTAAATCTAGTGAGATTAACGGTCCAGATTAAGAATGGTACAAACGACGTCGTTTGGATGGTTGCATGACCAGCTTAACTGGACCGGATAAAAGGGAACATGGGCTGGTCATTTTGGTTTGGGCTTGTTCTGATTTAATTAAGACTGGCCCAATCCGAAAATCCTTTTCTTCTTTAATCTCCCAATTAAATTTGTCCAATAACACTATACAAACATTAATCAACCATTAACACACATATTAACATTTAATAACACTACTTAATGACGAAAAAATAAAAATAAAAGATGCATTTTTTTTGTGATTTTCCTTTTAATAACCGAATTATGGTTTGATTAATTCCGAATAGTAGAATAATATCCTAAACTTACACACGACACATTTTTTTGTATTTTTGTTTGGTAAAACTAAAAGACACGGACAAAACCACAAATAGCTAACAAAAAATGACCGGCAAATTCACAAAATTATGCACGAAGAACAATTTGTTGTTTATTTTGATTTCTTTTGGAGTATTTGCCGTGTAAACAAAAATCACGTGCTCACAATCTTTGTCATCATAGAGTCTTATGATCCCCTCTTTATGGGAACTACCACGACCAACGAAAAATATTCCGTCTTCATCAACGTTGTCACTATCAATCAAACTTCTTTTCCTCTTGGAAAGTGAAGTAGAGAATTCCTCTATAACCTCATTTATCTACTTAGGAAATGTTAAAATCCTACCTACACCATCACTATTTTAAAACACATGTCGTTGCCTTCTCATTATCATTGTAGCTATAGAGATCAACAATTGATCAAAGACACACCCTGTCAGGTACTGTATCCAAGTTATTCTCTGTATCCAAGTTCATCCCGAGTAATAGTACCATGAGGATAATCACCAAAGCCACCAGACAGCTTTATGATGCCAATTAAGCAAGATGAGTTATTCAATGAAACTCGTATTGTAAAGAAGAAGAAAGAGACTGATTCAGAAAGGAGGGTCGAGCCTCGACTATATACATGTAAGTTTTTTACTTTTCATTAAGTATTTTGATTTACTTTTATATAAATTTTGAAATACTAATTCAATATATATAATTTTTCATATAGGTTCGCTTCACATGCAGCTGACGTGGGGGAATTCATACGCAGTCAACCACCTAATGAATCGGGCGAGGCAATCCAACTTTCGGACGAGGATGCTGAAAAAACACTCCTTGAGTACTTTATATACTTAGAACTAGACAAAAAAACTTAGTTCTATTGTGTTAGTTCTTTTTAGTTCGAATGGACTTGTAATAAGCGTTAACTTAGTTTTGTTAGCTTAATATGTTAGTTCTATTGATTGTTGCTTTTAATTATTGTAGTTGTTGTTGTTGCTGGCATAAAATGCATGTTTAGGATGTTTGGTAAGCTGGCAGGTGGTGTAGCTGCCAAAACAGGCAGTTTCTGCCAAAAATATACCAAGAAAAGCGACCAACTTTGATCTATATTTGGTCGCTTTTCACTATAAAAAAAATAATTTTCTGGGCAAAGCGACCAACCTTGGTCGCTACCTACCCAGATTTTTATTAAAAAAAATACAATTTCTGGAAATATAGCGACCAATGTTGGTCGCTTATCTTTAAAAAATAAATTAAATTCTTGAATTTAGCGACCAATGTTGGTCACTTATCTTTAAAAAAAATTGAATTTTTGAATTTAGCGACTAACTTTGGTCTCTATTGTCCAGATTTTAAAATATAATAGTTGGATTAGAGACCAAAGTTGGTCGCTTTCTAATGATTAATGATAAATTAAAAACAACGTATTTCATATGTAGAGACCAACTTTGGTCGCCAAATTTATATTATTAAATTAATATAGCGACCAAAGTTGGTCACTAAAGTCAAAATCAGAATATTTGGCCCTTTTAGCTTAGAGACCAAAGTTGGTCGCTAAATAGCGATCAACTTTGGTCGCTAAATAAAAGGGACCATCAATATAGCTACCAGGCGTGTTTGGTCGCTTTTTTGGTCGCTTTTTTCTGGGAGGGAACATGAAAAGTTGGAATAGTAATTGTTGAGACGTTTTTTACAATTAGGAATATGAAAGATGTTGAGACGTTATTTTACAATAGGGAATAGGAAGAGGGGAATAGTAATAATTGAGACATTTATTTTATAAATAAAGAGCAAGGAAAAAGTCAAAAAAAGAAAAAAAAAGATAAATAGGATTTTTGGCCAAAGAGATGTGTCACAAGTATTTTTTATGTGAAGTAGTTTATGTTTGGCTAATTAATTTGAAAAATACTTTTAAGGGATAATGCATAAAATCCTCCCAGACCTATGACCATATTACCAACTACACACCTTTTCTTTTCGGGGGTCCTATTACCCCCTGAACTATTTTAAAGTGTAATAAACACCACGTTAAGTGCTGACGTGGCATAGAGAGTGTGCACACTCTCTTAAAGGCAAGTGGAAGTTACAAAAATAATTTTAAAATTGATTAACAAGTACAAGTGTCATCTTTTGATGGGACATTACAGAATTAATAATATCAAATTAATTAATCTCCTTCGCTTCTAAACCTCTTCTCGCACGAACAAGGGGGACGTCGTTTCAACGGTGAAATACCAGAGCAAAAATCCAATACAATGCAAAATAAACCCAAAAATCAAAAGCAGATATGTTTAATAATAGAAACAGAATACAACTAAAGGGAGCGATGAACATGATTCAGTAAGAACCTACGAACAGTCAAAACGGTTTCGTTCACTGGAGTTTCGTTGGAGTAAGGGTCTTCGTCGGAGTTTCGTTCTCCAGCTAGATCTGACAATATCAAACAAGTATTATATAAAACCCATTAAATGAGGTTTTTGCCTTTTGGCCGGATATGGTTATGAAGTCCTGCAAATAGGAAAATAAGGAAGAAGGAGAAAACGGTGAAAAAAAACTTTTTAAGTAAGAAATACACATTTTAGGCGCGTGTATTTCACCACCTTGCACGCATCTGGTTGTTGCTTTTTAAGGGGTAAATAATATTACTTAAAAAAAGTTTAGGAGGGGTTAATAAGACCCCTGAAAAGAAAAGGTGTGTAGTTGGTAATATGGTCATAGGTCGGGGAGGATTTTATGCATTATCCCTATATATATATATATAGGTAGAGGAAATTTGATAATAATGACAACCTATAGCCTGTTCGGCCAAACTTCGTTTTTTGGCAAAAATTGCTTCTTTGTTGTTGCTAGAAGTGCTCTTTTCCTAAAGTTAAGGTGTTTAGCCAAACTTTATAAAGGAAACAAAATGCTCTTGAGTATAAATGGAAGCAACTTTTTAGAATCAGAAAAATAGTTTCTTTTGAGAAAAATATACTTTGAAACACTTACTAAAAGCTTTGCCATACATTAATTTATTGCTGCTAAAAAATGTCTTTCAAATTTATTAGCCAAATATAAACTCTTTCTTACAAAAAAAAAAGTACTTTTGAAAAAAACACTTTTAAAATGAGTTGTTTATAAATAAGGAAGTATGACATTCTTTTTTGGGACAGACCAAAAACAAAAGTATGACACATATTAAACCGGGAGGGAGGGAGTAACTATTTTGTGAACTTAGAAGACTTAAAGTCTGTGATGTAGAGCTCTGGTTAGACTACCTGTTTTTTTTTTTTTTTTGGGGGGATAAACTTCATTAATTAAAGGGTTGCGTATAAGGGTGATTGGTGCTCAGGCACCATATTGCATACATAAACATTACTGCAAGCAGCACCTAAGCTTGAGTTGTTGTCCCTAGTTATACGATGATGACAACCCCAAGTGCTGCAAAGTACTGCTGGTTTACCGTATGACATCCGGTTTCAGGCGTTGCTGTGGTTGTAACTGTGCGTTGAGTAGTGACGGAGGTTACGACTGGACAAAAAGGGGTGGTTCTTGGATGAGAGAACGCAAAGGCAAACAAACAACAACAACAACGACCCAGTATAATCCCACAAGTGGGGTCTGGGGAGGGTAATATGTACGCAGACTTTACCCCTACATAAGTTAATATGTTGGCCCGTCCCTATTTTCCATTGAAGTAAGGGGGTTGGGGACATAGAGTGTAAGGCCCCGGAAAATTTCGCTAAGTAACCTAGGATTTTGTGGTGCCACGTAGGCTTATTATAATATTTTATATGCTATTAATATGGTGGACATCAATTGGACTTGGTAAATATGTGTACAATTCTTGTGGTAAGTAATTTGGGCCCCAAGAAAAGGCCTAAGGCTAAGTCAAATTGGAAAACTTCATGATAGGCTAAGATTTCAAATGAGTTCGCACAAGTCCTCACTTTGAACGAGAATATCTAAATATGTATAAGGTTTTATGGGATAAACAACCTATAATATGAAAGGTCTTTGAGTCTAGTTTCTAACGCTTCAAACCGTTTGCCATTTGGACATTCCTACACAAAGTTATGATCAAATTACCAAAGGTTGAAAAAATGCGATCCTGTGTCAGATATGCGATCGCAAAAACCATTATGCGGTCCGCATACTCGATTTGCGATCGCAAATCTGGTTGCAAACTGGACCAGTGTAGCCCAGTTTTGGACACCGAGTTTTGCGACACGTTTGTGGCCAGCATACCCGTTCTGCGGTCCATTATGCGATCGCAAACCTGACTTCGAAGGGTTAATCTTCCTATTTTTATAACCCGACCCCATTTCAATATATAGGCTTTGGGGTTCATTTTGGGGTCATTTCTTACTGATTTTAGAGAGAGATGAGAGCATATAAAGAGAGAAAGGAGAGACCTAGATTCATAATCATCCAAATCTTGCTCAAGTCTTCAAGAATCAAAGAACTCAATCACATGTTCTTCATCTAAGAGATTGGGATTGCTAGAATTTGCGGAACATTGTAGTAACTTAAGGAAAGCTTAAACAAGATATGTATGGTTAAAACCCCATCTTTTAGAAATTGAGCTCTATTGATGTTTGTGTAAATATGGTAAGACTGAACTTTGGATTCTTGCTTTGATTGATACTTTACATGAATTGGTTTTGTGACCCTATATTTGTGAAAGATGCATTCCAATATGATCAATGCGCTATTCTTGATAACTTAAAAAAATGTATTGAAATGCTAAGACCTTAAATTGAGATCGGAGCTGCATATATTATGCCAAACTATATGAAACCCTCTATGTATAGAGATGTTTGAAGTAATCAAATTAATTTGGGAAATAGAGTGTGGCCAATGTACCGAGAACTTGAATTATAATTGTACCCGGTGATGCCTATGACATGAGAAAATATGAAACAGATTATGAAATGAGCCTCAGCTTTGCTTTCCATAAATGACTTCAATAATAAAGTGCCCTAAAGGCTTTATACACAATTTATGCCATAAGTGGCTATTCGAGATAATGTCTTGCCTTATGAATAAATCCAATGTGATCCGAGTTGTTACATACTTCGATATTGAAATTGTATATTGTTATGATTGGAAAAGAGTAATTCAAGAACACTTGATGATATTGCTTGCTTATGCCTTTGATGTGTGTTTTTATAGTGGTTTGGTGTATCCCCTCCTTTTTGGCAGAATCCGTTGTGTTTAAAGTTCCATTGTTAATAAACTTGAGGTGTATGATTTCTGAAATATTATATATGCCCATGGTTCATGATTCCTCTCATGTGTACTTAACATCTTGAATTGAATGGCTTGTTGTTGAAATTGATATTGATGTGAAATATGTGGAAATGATGCAAAATGTGAGAAAAAAGAGATTGAGTTATGAAATGTGGCTTATTGCCAAGTATGATGTGATAAGTTGTGGCCCTAAGTGCCTATGAAATGATATATGTGAAATGAATTGATTAATGAGAAGGGAACAACACCTTGGTAAGGCGGCCTAGCCGATCGGGCCGAGATCGGACTCCGCTCAAGATAGTTGTGGTATTGTGAATGAATTTCGAAAAAGAAGGAAAGTGAGATTGTGATTGAAGCATATGTCTCAAATGAGGCGACCTAGCCGATCGGGTCGAGATCGGACTCCGCTCAAGATAGCGGTGGTATTGGAAACATATGATGAATAGTATGGAATGCCCCAAACTAAAAAGCTATGGAAAAATAATATGGAAGTTGTATGATTCTTTTATTTGATGATGTGGTGATTGTTAAAGCTTTTGATTGACCTATATGATTTCTTTATTCTTGTTTGATAGTTCTTTCTAATGATAAGGTGTTTATGATTTCTTTGTTCTTGTATGATAGTTCTTTCTAACTAGATGGTGTTTAGTTATACATACTAGTGCTATTCGATGGCACTAACGTCCCTTTTGCCGGGGGAGCTACGTCTTTAATGGATGTAGGTGTTTCTATAGCAGGCAATGTTGGTCACAGATAGTGCCACATCATCCTTTCAGCTGACTTGGTGATCCCCACTTCGTTTCAGGGTCCTGTTTCATCTCTTCATCGTGTACTTTGTATTTGAGGTATAGCCGGAGCCTTGTTACCGGCATCTCCATATTACATTACTCTTCAGTTGTGTTTAGAGGCTCCGTAGACAGGTTATGGGTAGTGTCGGGTGTTGGAATTAAAGTAGAAATATTAATGTTTGGCAAAGATTTATAAAACTTGTAATATTTTGATAATTATGATTTAAGCTACTAATGGAAATGAAATGGAAGTTGTTAATGGGATACTTACTAAGTATGATTAATGGAGTTCATCTCCTCCTTATTCATAAATTAGTTTGGGTAGGATGAAATCTAACAGGCTTGCTCAGTCGGGTTTACTCAGTTGAGCGCCGGTCGCACTCCTCGGATTTTGGGGCGTGACATAGAGAGCCCAAATAAGAAACATGTAAACATTGATGAGAAGATAAGGATATAGACCAGCAAGTACAAAGAACAAGCAGCAATGGATTGGCCTACAAAACTACTACTTCAAAGTGTTAACAAGGGAGTCATGCTCGAAATTAGAATAGTAATAAGACATAGAGACAGGGTATGAGAGTAGTCATGTTGAGGCAGGGGTTTATTACACATAATTAATCATGCCACTTAGTGTTAACCAAGCACATTTAAGAGTCTATAATGTTAACATGGCATACTAGTTGAGGGGAATAAACAAGAACTCAAATAGACATGCTGATTACACACTTGAACAAGAGAGGACAAAACTTAAGCATGCTGAATAAAGTAATAAACAAGAAGGGCAATTAAATACATAAGCCATTAAATTAGTGCAGAAGGAGACATGGATTTAATAGACATGGAGAACATAGAGTTGAGTTTCAGAATTGAACTAGGAACATACCAGTTAAGGAAGTAAAGTAAAGAAAGTAGAGTTCCACAGTCTAGCCTTGGCTTTCAGCCGGCTAGACAAGCAGTTAGCACAAATAGCAGCGAAAGAAGAGAAAGTTTGAGTGTGTGTGTGTGTGTGTGTGTATTCTGAACTATTGTTCGTGTATTGAGAGGTAAAACAAGAGTGTATATATAGTACTTTAGGAGTAGAACAGAATAAGGTAAAGGAATCAGCATTCAGTCAATTAAAGAAATCATAGGATAACAGAAACCAATCACATAAAGGAGTTCAGAATAGACCTCTTAATTAAGGGTAATTGATCAAACAGTAATAGCAGGGATCTAATTAAGGAAAGAATACCAATCATACCATGCAAAGGAATCAGTAAGAATCCAGAAATATACGGGCAATCAAATAAGGTCAATATGACCAATTACGGTCATAAACAAGGAAACAACCAAGATTTACGCATATGGATCTCTAATAGAGTAAATCAACCAGCCAAAACTTTTAAAATAACACTGATTTCCAGAAGAAAATACTCAACTTCAATAAAAAAAAGTAGGCTAAGTATAATCTCACAAAGATATAGTTAGTCGGAGAAATAGATTCGAACCTAATAAAGATTAATTAGGGCAAAACCACAAAAATACTAGATTTAATAAGGAAAAATGTTTAAGTCCAAAGATATAGTAAACTAACCCGACTGGTACCACAAAAATACCCAAAATTGAAGCAAAGATTGAAGGAATCACATAGATTCAACTAGGGTTTCATATTCTTGCACAAATCAGTCACGAAGACGTAAGGGTAATTAATCAAACACTTAGAAGTCAGAAAAAACCCTTGTAAAACAACTTGGGATGAACCCTAGTTTGAAAAATTCAAAGTAGTTAGTTAAAATAGGAGGTTCTTAAAGGAAATCGCTTAATAATATGAGAATCACCTTAGATCTAGAAAGATCTAAGAAGAATCGAACAATAACGAACCTAGTGTTTTCGAAAAATAGTAGAGATGAAGAAAAATCAGTTAAAAACTCATGGATATACCTAGATCTAAGACAAATCTAAAGAAAAGTGAAAAAAATCTCAAGAGTTAGGGTTTCAGAGAACTTAGAGAAGATGAGAGGACCTTAAAATGTTACCGGTTTTAGCCGGAAAAGTCATAGATCTTACTCGAACAGCCATGGATGGCCGGAAAATGGCATAAAAAACCATGTATAGGAGTTGAACCGCTCCAGGTTCACATGAGGACCTCAGGGTAGTGTCAAACCTGCGTGGGGTGAAGCAGAGGCCAGGAGATGATGAGAGGCCATGGTTTCTAGTGAGGGAGGTGACCAGAGAAGGGTGGACAGTGATTAGGGTTTGAGGGTGTCTGAGAGAGAAGATAGGAGGAGAGGATTCAGAGGCAGCTCAAATTAAAGAATGGGTTAGGGTTTGGGGGGTTGTTCGATTAAAAAAAGGAAAGAAACGACGTGGACCGTTGATCTGGGAGATCAACGGTCGAGATTAAATGGGGTAGGTGGGTTCCAGGTTTTGGGTATGGGTTAATAAGGTGTGGGTCGGGGTTTTTGATTGTAAATTGGGATGAGAATTGGGGTCCTGATTTGGCTATTATTGAAAGACAAATTGGCTATAATTTAAATAGCCAAGTTTTTCTATTTAATTTATAGAAAATAGTAAATAGTTTCTGAAAAAAATAATTTAAAGTGCTAAAATGATTTAGAATACATAATTAACAATTTAAAAATATAGGATCCAATTTTATGCATATAAAATATAATTAAATCTTAAAAGGGCTAATATTGCAATTATGTGCAATTTAGCTTTAAAAATACTAAATGTAATTATAAAAATATATAAAAATTAAATTATCCATAGTTTGGCATAAAAATAGAAATCCAATGGATGAATTATCAAAACAATAATTTTGGAAATAATTATTGGGGATTTTATGGATAAAAAGGGAGAAAATAAATCAATTTAAAATTTTACAATTATGGAAAAAATATAAAAACCTTGGGCATGCTTATATATATGCATATATATGCTATTTTGAAGGTATTTTGTATATTGAAAATAAATAGGAAAAAATTGGGTATCAACAACAGCCCCTTTTTACCTGGGAAGAATGAAAGAGTTTTCAAGTAAAGAAATGATGGCCAATTTTGACCGAGCGAAACGGTTTGAAGAGGTTAGGCCATACTCTGATTTCTAAGCTGCCTACATATCCCTGGTTTTGCAAGAATCATGCCGTATGTAGTTCCGGATTCATCGGCAGAGTATACCGATGAAGCGATTTTAAGAACGGACGCAACATCTAGGGTTGGGTGAGTGGACGGTTTACGGGAATGGTTAAGTTTGATATGGCCGAGGGAACTGGAGTGGGATTGCTCCTGCTGGGATAGTCGTTGCATGCCGGCTTACCTGCAATAAATGATACAAGCATATATTGCGTAATTAAACATGATGCAAATTCCCGTTGGACCATGAATGTTATCTTCGGACGATGAGGATGATGTCCTTAGACCATGATGTCCTGGGCCATGAAGCGTATGATAAGGGATTCACAGGCCATGAAATGATGTTCTCGGGCTATGAGGATGGTGCCTCCGAACCATGACGCTTTTGAATAATGATATGCAAAAGATGAAAAGAGATCATCATGCCATGACATGGTGTTCTCGAGCTATGAAGATGGTGCCTCCGAACGATGATGCCTTTGGATGAGTTGGAGATATTTCATCCCATGGAGGATACAGTAGTATGATGCGGACAAGACAAAGCTTAGTTTTGTGAATTGAAGGGCAGAGCTTAGCCCGTGAGAGAAGCGAGATAAATAGTGCTTGGGATAGTGCTTAGTTTCGAAGAAAATTAGAGGCTGAGCTTAGCCTCGAAAGGTAGAAAAGTAGCCTTATGCAAAGATACAAATGCAGATAGAGGTAGAGCTTAACCTCGGAAGGCAGAATGGTAACCTTATTCAAGTTGGAAGGCAGAATGGTAGCCTTATGCAATGTAGATGCAAATGGAGATAACGTTTAGTCTCGGAAGGCAGAATGGTAGCCTTATGCAAGTTGGAAGGCAGAATGGTAGTCTTATGCAATACAGATGCAGATAGAGGTAGAGCTTAACCTCGGAAGGCAGAATGGTAGCCTTATGCAATGCAGGTGCAGATACAGATAGCGTTCAGTCTCGGAAGGCACAATGGTATCCTTATGCAAATTGGAAGGCAGAATGGTAACTTTATGCAAGGAATAAAATAACAAATGATAGTAGAGTTTTCTTAGCTGATAGCAGATTGCGGCATTATGATTACTGGGAGCATTGTAACATACGGGACATCACTGGTGTGTGCTGATAGAAAATGTTGGCAAGTGCAACGGTTCTGAGAATCGTATTTTGAACAATGTTTGTCCCGTGGGCGCACAGTATGTCGAATGATTTCACAATCCTAGTGCCTACATTCAAAGAAAAATCATGAGTTTTGTAAGGGGGAGGTTAATTCGTATCCCCACTGGCTTCGCTTGACTCGTTCGACTTTGATCTGGTGATACCGTCTGTATTATTGGGGTAGCGTTGCTAAACAGAGTAGTTTCAATAATAATCACTCATGATTTTGTAAAAGTATAAAACAAATGTATAGTTAAAAATAGCTTTTAGATGAACTGATGGCTGTGATGTGGTTCGGGACATTGCAACCTCTCTTGCTATGGAATTTTGAGGGTCCTCCTCAAAATTCTGCCCCGACTTGATAGGTTGACATTTCTTACTATTTCTCATACGACGATCGAAGGTAGTGCCATATTTGATGGGTCATCATATCCATATCTTCCCTTTCTATCACCGTAAAGGTGATTAAAGCTAGGGTTGGTCTCGACCCTTATTGCATGTTGTTACCCGTCCCTTCCTATCAGTCCCAGAGGAATTTAAGACTCTTATCCTATAAAGGGGGTTCTAGGTAGACCCTCAAGTTAAAAGGTAAAATGCTAAGGCAACATGCAATAACAAGTAGGACTTTAATTAAGGGGAGTATGGAAGACAAACGAAAGGCTCAAATATACCCCCACATACAGTGTACATAAACAGCATGACTCATACACAATTAAGGTCTGAATTAACATCCTAAGCATGGTATCTAAGTGATAACAGTAGAACCAAATTTATTGCATGACTCAGAAAAGAAGTCTGAATCAGGCTTACCTACTGATTTTAACAGTTGATAATTAAGCATAATACATAAAGAAGCATGTTTCCAGTTTTGACAAATTTAGCACCTAAGGCTTGTCTAGGTGTAAAATAACATGCAACAGTTATTCAGAATTATTAAAAACAGTTTCGAGATTGTTTATACCTAAAACATGTTGTTCTAAATATTGCAAAGATATGCAGGGATTATTACCAGTTTGTTTAACGCAAAATGAGATTGTTGATACTCTTTTTCATGAATCAGTAGTTTAACTAAGCATAGCTGAGTGAGTATGAACGAGAAGCTAATCATGGTATATAATGATTTATATGCAGGATTTCTAAATGCACAGCAGGATTTCTAAATGAAACTTCGGAACATGTTTACGTGGGCAGAATCACATAATAGATGCTTATTTTATTGTTTTTATCTACCCTATAGATATGATTTTTAAGTGTGGATGAGATGCTAAAAACAGTACATACAAATCCAGAATAGCATGATGTCTAATGTATGAACCCTAAGCATGGTTTCTATTGTGCAATTAGGAATATAAACCTAATAATATATTTTGTACCCTTAACAACTATGACATGCATATTTACCCCATCCCTTTCACTAGCCACCCTAATACTTGTTTACAACAGGTTATTACAGACCAACATTGAAATGAATTACATAAGTAGAAATAAAAACCGAGAAGTTACACTATAGAGAGCCTGATTAGGACTTCCTCCCTGAGTGATGTAATAAATTACCTCAAGTGCCAATATTGTTCCATAGTCTTTCTCATATTCGGGTGTGTTAAAGTTTCCTAAGGACCTCAAGGGATCCCGGGCAGTGCTCACACCCAATTTCATAGCCAAGACAGAGTAAGTGCAATATGGAAAGACCAATTTGTATGTGTCCAAGTTCAAAGGGAGCTCAAGGGTCTCAAGGCAAGGCTCACACAAAAGGGGCAGAACCTAGTGGTCTAAGACTTGAGAGTGCTTGGCATAGATCTAAAAAGGGTTGAGTTGGAAACAACTTTGACGAAGATTAGTTTGAAATAAGTTTGCAAAACAACAGAAGAGTTGCTTAGGGAAAACAATTTTGAAAGGAATATGAGCAACAACAACTTGGAACAAGCCAACACACACAGCACAAATTCAAAGAAGTATCATTTCAACACTCACGAGCAGGGAAGTAAGGGGGTTGGGGACATAGAGAGCCCAAATCAGAAACATGTAAACATTGATGAGAAAATAAGCATATAGACTAGCAAGTACAAAGAACAAGTAGCAATGGATTGGCCTACAAAACTACTACTTCAAAGTGTTAACAAGGGAGTCATGCTCGAAACTAGAATAGTAATAAGACATAGAGACATGGTATGAGAGTAGTCATGTTGATGATATGGGTTTATTACACATAATTAATCATGGCACTTAGTGTTAACCAAGCACATTTAAGAGTCTATAATGCTAACATGGCATACTAGTTGAGGGGAATAAACAAGAACTCAAGTAGACATGCTGATTACAAACTTGAACAAGAGAGGGCAAAACTTAAGCATGCTGAATAAAGCAGTAAACAAGAAGGGCAATTAAATACGTAAGCCATTAAATTGGTGCAGAAGGAGACATGGATTTAACAGACATGGAGCACATAGAATTGAGTTTCAGAATTGAACGAGGAACATACTAGTTAAACAAGTAAAATGCAAAAAGTAAAGAAAGTAGAGTTTTACAGTCTAGCCTTGGCTTTCAGCTGGATAGACAAGTAGTTAGCACAAGTAGCAGTGAAAGAAGAGATAGTTTGAGTGTGTGTGTGTGTGTATTCTGAACTATTGTTAGTGTATTGAGAGGTAAAACAAGAGTGTATATATAACACTTTAGGAGTAGAACAAAATAAGGTAAGGGAATCAACATTCAGTCAATTAAGGAAATCATAGAATAACAGAAACCAATCACATAAAGAGTTCAGAATAGATCTCTTAATTAGGGGTAATTGATCAAACGGTAATAGCAGGGATCTAATTAAGGAAAGAATCCCAATCATACCATACAAAGGAATTAGTAAGAATCCACAATTATACGGGCAATCAAATAAGGTCAGTATGACCAATTACAGTCATAAACAAGGAAACACCCAAGATTTACGCATATGGATCTCTAATAGAGTAAATCAACCAGCTAAAACTTTTAAAATAACACCGATTTCCAGAAAGAAATATTCAATTTCCATAAAAAAGTACACTAAGTAAAACCTCACAAAGATATAGAAATTAGCCGGAGAAAAAGATTCGAACCTAATAAAGATTAATTAGGGCAAAACCACAAAAATGCTGGATTTAACAAGGAAAAATGTTTAAGTCCAAAGATATAATAAAATAACATGACTGGTACCACAAAAATACCCAAAATTGAAGCAAAGATCGAAGGAATCACATAAAATCAACTAGGGTTTCATATTCTTGCACAAATCAGTCACGAAGACGAAAGGGTAATTAATCAAATACTTAAAAGTCAGAAAAAAAACCCTTGAAAAACAACTTGGGATGAACCCTAATTTGAAAAATTCAAAGTAGTTACTTAAAACAGGAGGTTCTTAAAGGAAAATGCTTAATAATACTCGAATCACCTCAGATCTAGAAAGATCTGAGAAGAATCGAACAATAACTAACCTAGGGTTTTCGGAAAATAGTAGAGATGATGAAAAATCGGTTAAAAACTCATGGATATACCTAGATCTAAGACATATTTAAAGAAAAGTGAAAAAATCTCAAGAGTTAGGGTTTCAGAGAACCCATAGAAAATGAGAGGACCTTAAATGTTACCGGTTTTAGCCAGAAAAGTCATAGATCCTACTCGAAGAACCATGGATGGCCGAAAAATGGCATGAAAGACCATGGATAGGAGTTGAACCGCTCCAGGTTCACCTGAGGACCTCAGGGTAGTGTCAAACCGGCATGTGGTGAAGCAGAAGCCAGGAGATGATGAGAGGCCATGGTTTCTGGCGAGGGAGGTGGCCGGAGAAGGGTGGATAGTGATTAGGGTTTGAGGGTGTCTGAGAGAGAAGATAGGAGGAGAGGATTCAGAGGCGGCTCAAATGAAAGAATGTGTTAGGGTTTGGGGGGTTGTTCGATTAAAAAAGGAAAGAAACGACGTGGACCATTGATCTGGGAGATCAACGGTCGAGATTAAATGGGGTAGGTGGGTTCCAGGTTTTGGGTATGGGTAAATAAGGTGTGGGTCGGGTTTTTGATATTAAATTGGGCTTGTAATTGGGGTCCTGATTTGGCTATAATTGAAAGTAAATTTGGCTATAATTTAAATAGCCAATTTTTCCTATTTAATTTATAAAGAATAGTAAATATTTTTTGAAAAAAATAATTTAAAGTGCTAAAATGATTTAGAATACATAATTAGCAATTTAAAAATACAGGATCCAATTTTATGCATATAAAATATAATTAAATCTTAAAAGGGCTAATATTGCAATTATGTGCAATTTAGCTTTAAAAATATTAAATGTAATTATAAGAATATATAAAAATTACCTTAGCCATATTTTGGCATAAATATAGAAATCCAATGGATGAATTATCAAAACAATAATTTTGAAAATAATTATTGGGGATTTTATGGATAAAAAGGGAGAAAATAAATTAATTTAAAACCTTATAATTATGGAAAAAGTAATAAAAACTTTGGGCATGCTTATATATGCATATATATGCTATTTTGAAGGTATTTTGCATGTTGAAAATATATAGGGAAAAATTAGGTATCAACACTCACATGATAATGAATATAAAATGGCACGCTATCACCCTTCGTGCTTTACACTCTTCCTCACATGATAATGAATATAAAATGGCACGGCATCACCCTTGGTGCTTTACACTCTTCCTTAACAAGCATATGAATATCAATAAAATAGCAAGGCAGGAAGTATAAATAATATCGAGGAGAGTGTTCAAGCGAATATTCCAAACAAATTCCTAATCACAACTTTCCAAGTCAACAATGGTTCAACAACCCTTAAGTACCGTATTATTCAAATACTTCCACGTATCTCATAAATGACCCACAACACAAGTATAGAGTCTAGCATCACAAAAATATCAATAGTAATGTAGTAATGATTTCGCATAGAGGTGACCGAATTAAACACATCAATGTATTCTCTCAATTTCCATCAAGTTTGATCAAGTTATAACAAACTAAGTCTTGATTTCTATCATTTACTATTATGTCCTTAGTATCTAAGAGTCAAGTAAGGCATTAAGCAGTATGTCACAGAATTCTACAAACACAAATATAACACAATCCACTGTAACGACCCGACCGGTCGGTTTGAGCTCCGGCACGTTATTCAGCAGTTTGAGGCCATGAGAGGCTTCATCTCAGGTATATTGACTGTGTGTATGGTCAGAATTAAAATTCAGGAAGTTTGGAGTCAAATCTAAATGGAAATTCTCATTTTGAAAGCTTAAATTGAAGAAATGAACTAGGATTGGAATTTTGAGTAAACGATCTCGGAATTGGGATCCGAAGGTTTCAGCAGGTTCGTATGATGGTTTCGGACTTGGGCGTATGCCCGGATTGGGTTTTGGATAACCCAAGAGCGTTTTGGCGCCTATTGTGGAAGATAACATTTTAGAAGAAATTGCATCAGTTTGGTTTAAAATGCATTTCAGTGTTATTGATGTCCGTTTGGGATTCCGAGACTGGGAGTAACTCCGTATGATGATTCTGGATTTGGGAGCGCAATCGGAAGTGAATTAGGAGGTCCGTAGGTCATTTTGGAGCCATTCGGCTAAAGATGGAAAATTGAAGGTTTTTGAGAAAATTTGGCAGGAAGTGAAAATTTTGATATCGGAGTCGGAATGCGAATCCGAAAGTTGGGACAAGTCCGTAATGTCTAATGTGACTTGTGTGCAAAATTTGAAGTCATTCCGGAATGATTTTGGTAAGGTTTGAGACACTTAGCTCTTTTAAGGAAGCTTAAGTTAGAAAAGTCAACCGAATATTGACTTATGTGTTAGAGAGCTCGAAAGGTGAATTTTATGGTTCGGATAGCTTTGTTAGGTGATTTGGGACGTAGGAGTGTGTCCGGAATATTTTTGTGATGACCGGTGTAGAATTAAGCTTGAATTGACAAAGTTAATATTTTGGCAAATTCCGGTTGATAGGTGAGATTTTGATCCGAGGGTCGGAATGGAATTCTGAGAGTTGCTGTAGCTTCGTTATGTCATTTTGGACTTGTCTGCAAAATTTGAGGTCATTCGGACTAGTTTTGACGTTTTCCGCATCGGATGTGAAAGTTAGAAGTTTCAAAGTTCATAGGCTTGTTATGTTGGGTGTTCCGAAGGTTGGAACAAGTTTGAATGACATTGTGGGACATGTTGATATAGTTGGTTAAGGTCCCGAGGGCCTCGGGTGGATTTCGTATGGTTAACGGAATGAAATTCGGATCAAAACGAAAAAAAAGAAAGAAGAAAAGCTATTGCAGAAGTTGTCTCTGCACAGCAAAAATGCAATCGTGTAGCATACTTCGGAGGCCTATATCTTTTGATATATAAAGAATTTTGAGATGGTTCAAAAATGAAAGTTGTATCCATTCATGTCTAATTTCCAGAAAGCTAAAGAAATCGTAATTTGGACATCTGTAGAGAATGTTACGGTCGATTGAATATGACTGGTGGAGCTTGTTTTCCAGAATTTTCTGATTTCGGGGAGCCTACTTTAGAAGCTCATATCTCGGAATATATGGTGTAAAACCTATCAAATTAAAGATCCTCGAGTGTAGTGTCTAAATCTTCAAACTGTTTGTCATTTGGATATTTATACAAGACGTTATGGGTGTTTAAACAGAAGGTGTCCGACAAGGAAATTTTTTAATAGGATGTACAACTTGTATAGCACAAGTGCAAGGTACAACTCGACGAAGCACGGGCAGATTCTTTTAAACACGGATTTGGCTTATTTCTTTCATTTCTTTCATTTGGCTTGGATTATTTTGGAGTGAATTTCAAGGGGGATTTCATCAAGCATCAAAGGTGAGTTGTTTCTACTTATTTCCAAGTTAAATACATGGATTAGAGCTGAAAACTCAAGTAATTTATGGACAAAAATGGTGGTTTAGGGCTTGAAACTTAAGAGAATTAAATGGTGATTTGAGGGGTCAAATGAACTCCTATTTTTGTGAATTTGGCATGTATAGACTCGTGGCGAGATACGGGTCGTATTGATGTAAAAATTTCTGAATTTCGAGACGTGGGCCCGGGGCTCGAGTTTTGCTAATTTCGTGATTTTCAACATTTTTCGAGTTTTTTTGATTGGGTTATATTCCCTTAGCCTATGTAACGTATTCGTTGTGGTTTTGACTAGATTCGACGCGCGAAGAGGTCAATTCAAGAGGAAAGGGCATTGCGGACTAGTCTACGGCCGGTTAGAGGTGAGTAATAGATGTAAATGTTGTTCTGAGGGTTTGAAACCCCGGACTTTCACATCGTAATGCTATATTGAGGTGTGATACGCACTCCATGGCGAGTGCGGGGTCGGATACTATTGGGGATTGTGACTTGGTCCATCCCGTGTGATGTTGATACACATACTTCATTGATATTACTGGGCTTGATGCCATGTTTGGGGCCTTGTGCCGATTTGTAAAATCTTTCGAGGATTGATATTACTGCTTAGCATGATTTGGATATCATTTAATTTCAGTCCAAGGTTTTAAATGCTGTTTTGCAAACTCAGCCATAATTCTAAGTGTTGAAAATTTAAATGATATTTTTAAATGTATTCCGGGCTGGGAACTTCTGTTTTGTAAATGCCCAAGGGGCTTATTATATTATTTTCTGGACTGATTATAAAGTGACTTGAAACAGTGGTAACAATGACACTGTGTGATATACTTGAAACAGTGGTAACAATGACACTGTGTGATATACTTGAAACAGTGGTAACAATGACACTGTGTGATATACTTGAAACAGTGGTAACAATGACACTGTGTGATATACTTGAAATAGTGGTAACAATGACACTGGATGATATACTTGAACAGTGGTAACAATGGCACTGTATGATATAAATTGGTCAGGTAACAATGGCTGACCGGTCAGGTAACAATGACTGACCAAGATATTGCGCTTGGGCTGTAGGAGCCCCTCCGGAGTCTGTATACACTCCCAGTGAGCGCCGTCAACGACAAATAAATATGGATGGCTCGGGCTACACGCTGCAGTGGGTACTAAAATGTACCATCATATGCATTGCATTGCATTCATGTATTTGTATTTATACTGGTGTTTAGCTGCTCAGTTCCATATGTTGCTGTATATTCGGATTGTAGCTTACTTTGTGTATTTACTGGATGTTCTTATCTTCGGACTGTAGTTACTTTTATTACTCACTGGGTCGGAGTACTCACTTTACTCCCTGCACCTTGTGTGCAGATCCGAGGGCAGTTTCAGGCTCAGTAGATCCAGTTGATCAGCAGATCCAGCCTCTGGGAGTATCGAGGTAGCTGCACGGCATTCACAGCCATTGATCTTCTCCCTCCTATCCTATCTCTGTATTTCCGCATTATCGGACTTTGGATATACCATGTATTAGGATGATATTTTGTATTCTAGAGGCTCAGATTCGTGACACCGGGTCCTAATGAGATTATATTGTGTATTTTGTTAAAATATTCAGTACTTTAATCTTGCTTAATTAATATTTCTTTCCGCTATTTTTGATAAATTAGGTTAAGTGTTGAATAATGGTCGGGCTTGCCTAGTAGTATGCTGGGCGCCATCACGACCGGGATTTGGGTCGTGACAAGTTGGTATGAGAGCCTAGGTTACTTGGTCTCGCGAGTCATGAGCCAGTTTAGTAGAGTCTCGCGGATCGGTACGGAGACGTCTGTACTTATCCTCGAGAGGCTGCCGAACCTTTAGGAAAACTTCACATTCTTGAATTCTTATCGTGCGTCCTTGATTCAGCTTGAAAAGAAAATTTTGAAATTTCTTCCGTGTGATCATATGCACCAACGGGCGCTCAGTATCAGATGTGTCTCAATGGCTTTTGATTCCCCGATCGAGGGGCGAGGTGTAATCTCTGCGAGTTTGAAGTTAGACCAGTCTGGAGGACTTGAGGCCAAATCTTTGCCAATGGCTTGAGCACCGAGGTGCTAATTTTGTGAGCAAGTGTTTTGAACTCATATGTTCATTATTGTCCTTGTTAGCCGGAATGGCGGTTGTATATCCACGTGATGAGTATATTAGTGTTGCGAGGTGTATTTGTACGACTTGGTAGTGGCGAAGAAGCCTACTGGATAGTAGATGAACTGTTAAGTTATTCGTTTCTTATTGTGATTTGTTGAGTAGCCCAAGTTATGGGCGCGTGAAGAATATTTTTCGTGTCTCCTAGTTAGATAAGTCTAGGAGCTGAGATCGCTTCCGTAAATGTATTATGATGAAATCGTTGAGTCAAGGAGACCACCTTGAAGGTCGAAAATATTAAAGGAAGAATATGTTCCTACTTGGTTGAATAGCCCAATAATGGAGGGTTGAAGGGTATTTTCTATGTGTTATGATTCAAATAGGTGCAACGCATGTCCATGTATCAATTTAGATTTATGTAATTGATATGCATTGTGATGCTTTGTCAAGTTGTGGATGTGTTGTTAGGATGGTTTTGGTGATTCTCTGGCAGGTGGATAGGACCAATTACAAAGGAGTCTCTGCCAAAATATTTGAAAAATTTAGGACTTAAAAGAAAAAAAAATTGGTCGCCTAGAGAGTGGGCTTAACTGTTGTGTGAGTAAATGCAAGAATTGTAGAAGAGTTAAAATTCCAGATGATTCGTGTTTCCACGAGCTTATGATGGAGTGAGTTTAATCTCTCCATGATATTACGACAGTAATAGAGTATATGTGTTGTGATCTATGGCTTCGAGCCAAGTTGGGGAGCTTGCTGTTGATTAGCTAATTGCACGGTTTATTACCTGCGTGAATTCTGGTTATTGGCGTATTGATGGGTTATTGCAGCTACGGAAAAGGACCATGAGCGGTAATTTGAGTAAATGAATTGTTGGATGCATGCTATGGTTAACCTTATTGGCTCATGTTCAGACTTGAGGGAAGATTCATGATTTATGCCTCGTATAGGTGCAGGCTTCGAGGGAAGTGATCCCTCTAGGTGCTTTATCGAGAGGGTATTCATATGTTATAAAATTCAGTAGAGTTGGTTGCATTCAGGGCCAAGTTAGAGCTGGGTGGCTCTCAATAGCGGTCCTAGTTAATTCAAGAGGTAAAGTGTGGTGCCTAATGATTTTGAGTCTATAAGTACGGTTAAGAGTCAAGCTTTTTGAAGCAGCTTATGAAGAAAGGCACAGAATGTTCTATGATGTTTTGACTTGCGGTGTAGCATTTGAGAGACATGAAATGGTCATGGTATTTGAGACAGCATGGTCTCATGATTTAAGGTCACTCGGGGTGAGTTTGGTTGAAATAAGTTAGGTGTTAAAGGGAGATATTATTATTTCTAAGGCAATCAAGGATAAATTGGAAGGAAGTAGATTGATTAGCCATAGTTGAGTTGGTATACTGGTGTCAGTGATCGGTTCGTTCAGCGTGATCGAGTTATGTAGATTGATTAGCCATAGTTGAGTTGGTATACTGGTGTCAGTGATCGGTTCGTTCAGCGTGATCGAGTTATGCATGTGAGGCTTGTCGGCCGCAGTGATTGATGTTATTTTGAAACATTCTTTTGTTAGGGCCTATTATGAGTAGGTGGATCACAGAAAGTGTTATGATTGCTTGGATAACTACTTAGAGATTGGCATATTCGACGATTATGAGGATTCACCTGTATGCTGCTATAGTTCTCCTGAAGTGAGTTAAATGGAAAGTCTTATGTGATGAAGTATTAGCCTATCGGCTGCTCCAGAGTTGTGATGGAAATCACGTCTATCGTATATTGGCACGTGAGGTGCAGTGAGTGGTATGGAATTTGAAGTAAGGACCAAGGTTGCAGTTTGGTCAATGACTGTGATGTCACGATCTCGGATGAGCAGTATATGAGTTTCAGTGTTTTGAGTAAGATGGGTATTGACGTCAGTATCACCTGAGGTCGGTGTTCTGTGAGAAAGGCTTTGCATCCTGGTTAGGGATTCTTGATCGCTTTTCAGCGTTAGTGCAGCTGGTGGTTTGGATGTGCAGACCCGTTAATTATTTCGGAAGATGGTGGGAGCTTGTCCCACAGGAATATTGTATAAGTGTGACATGTAGTCACTTGATTAATTAGAAATTTAAACCAAGTATGAGGATTTTGGTAATATCATCCATTTGAGAATTTATGCCTGGAGGGCACTCTGTTTATTGGGTTATGGACCTGTGAAAGATTATTGGCCTAGCTTGGCACGATCAGGATCGACTTGAGGTCGGTGGATAGATTTAAATGTGGCAGTGAGCCTTATGTCAGGCCAGTTGTGTTTATTTCAGCAATGCGCTCTTTATGGAAGGATAGTCGAGGTCTTATTTCGTGGTCAGTTAATTCATGTAAAGATATATTGCACCGTATGAGTTGTGAGATGGCTTGGTAAATTCCTTATGTGTTGAGGTTCTGCTCAGTGGTGATGTTATATGAGCAGGATGAGACTTAGATCATGTATCGCACCTCAGTTGTGCTTGAGTTTGTAGCCTATAGCGCTATATGTTTCCTTGGGAATGATATTATGCACCTTAGTGTGTTTATGACCGATATTCGGTATTTTGATGTGATGAGCTATTTAGCTCGACATATATCTCCTTATGTGAGTTCTATATGTGGATCGGGTGGCACACCACCATAGGTATGTTTTTTGGATCGGGTTTCACGCCGCAACAGTGTGATGTTCAGTTCAGTGCCCATATTTGCTTTTGTGTGTTCTATTTCCCTGTTTTCTGAGGAAGTCTATGTTAGTGTGCGAGTTGAGTAGTTCCTTCTAGAGTTCGCCTTCCTTTTGTATCGGGTTCGAATTGATAGCATACTGGCACATTGTGGCGTCTTGTGGGATTTTTGATTATGTCTGAGGTGACTTATTGCCTGAACAGTTCGTACTGGGTGAGACGAGGTTACTAGATTTGGGGTCAGTGCAAACTGATTATATGAAGTATATTATAGAGCAAAGATCATTCTTTGGTTTGGGACAAGGTAATGGAACTTGTCAGGAGTGTAGATCCAATGAATTGTTGATTTAGCAGTTGGTTGTGAATTTCGGCACATCTCTTCAGTCATATCGGTGTTGAAAAAAAAACTAGAGCAAGACTTGTGTAGATCATGAGATGCAATGGGAGCATCAGATTCGTGGAATTTCGACTATTATGTTTAAAGAATGTTATTGTGGTTCTATGAGTAAAGTGATGCAAAGTGTGAATTCAGCAAAGTTATGCAGTCATGTTTGGGTACAGCGTGTGGAGATTGATATGGTGGTCGTATGATGGAAACAGGCTTGGCAGGGAAATTCAGGATGTTGGAATTGGGCCTAATGGCTTATTTGCTTGAATAAATAAGTATATCTATAGAATTATCGAGCTAATGTGCTCAACGGAGTAGTGGTAGCATGGGAAGGTTGCATGATGTGTTAAACAAGTGATTTCAGACTACTTCAGTGTAGTTCTCAGCACGTTCGAGGACGAACGTATGTTTAAGTGGGGGAGATTGTAACGACCCGACCGGTCATTTTGAGCTCCGGCACGTCATTCAGCAGTTTGAGGCCATGAGCGGCTTCATCTCAGGTATATTGACTTGTGTGTATGGTCAGAATTAAAATTCAGGAAGTTTGGAGTCAAATCTAAATAGAAATTCTCATTTTGAAAGCTTAAAATTGAAGAAATGAACTAGGATTGGAATTTTGAGTAAACGACCTCGGAATTGGGATCCGAAGGTTCCAGCAGGTTCGTATGATGATTTCGGACTTGGCGTATGCCCGGATCGGGTTTTGGATAACCCGGGAGCGTTTTGGCGCCTATTGTGGAAGATAGCATTTTAGAAGAAATTGCATCAGTTTGGTTTAAAATACATTTCAGTGTTATTGATGTCCGTTTGGGATTCCGAGACTGAGAGTAGCTCCGTATGGTGATTCTGGATTTGGGAGCGCAATCGAAAGTGAATTCGGAGGTCCGTAAGTCATTTTGGAGCCGTTCGGCTAAAGATGGAAAATTGAAGGTTTTTGAGAAAATTTGGCCGGAAGTGGAAATTTTGATATCGGAGTCGGAATGCGAATCCGAAAGTTGGGGCAAGTCCGTAATGTCTAATGTGACTTGTGTGCAAAATTTTAAGTCATTCCGGAATGATTTTGGTAAGGTTTGAGACACTTAGCTCTTTTAAGGAAGCTTAAGTTGGAAAAGTCAACCGAATATTGACTTATGTGTTAGAGAGCTCAAAAGGCGAATTTTATGGTTCAGATAGCTTCGTTAGGTGATTTGGGACTAATGAGTGTGTCCGGAATATTTTTGTGATGACCGGTGTAGAATTAAGCTTGAATTGGCAAAGTTAGTATTTTGGCGAATTCCGGTTGATAGGTGAGATTTTTGATACGAGGGTCGGAATGGAATTCTGAGAGTTGCTGTAGCTTCGTTATGTCATTTTGGACTTGTATGGAAAATTTGAGGTCATTCGGACTAGTTTTGACATTTTCCGCATCGGATGTGAAAGTTAGAAGTTTCAAAGTTCATAGGCTTGAATCCGATGATGATTTGATGTTTTGATGTTATATTGGGTGTTCCGAAGGTTGGAACAAGTTTGAATGACATTGTGGGACATGTTTATATAATTGGTTAAGGTCCCGAGGGCCTCGGGTGGATTTCGTAAGGTTAACGGAATGAAATTCGGATCAAAACAAAAAAAAAAAAAAAGAAGAAGAAAAGTTGTTGCAGAAGCTGTTTCTGCACAGCAAAAATGCAATCGTGTAGCATACTTCGGAGGCCTATATCTTTTGATATATAAGGAATTTTGAGATGGTTTAAAAATGAAAGTTGTAGCCCTTCATGTCTAATTTTCAGAAAGCTAAAGAAATCGTAATTTCAACATCTGTAGAGAATGTTACAGTCGATTGAATATGCTGGTGGAGCTCGTTCTCCAGAATTTTCTGATTCCGGGGAGCCTAATTTAGAAACACATATCTCGGGATATATAAAGAGTTATATGGTGTAAAACCTATCAAATTAAAGATCCTCGAGTCTAGTATCTAAATCTTCAAATCGTTTGTCATTTGGATTTTTATACAAGACGTTATGGGTGTTTAAACAGAAGGTGTCCGACAAGGAAGTTTTTTAATAGGATGTACAACTTGTATAGCACAAGTGCAAGGTACAACTCGACGAAGCACGGACAGATTCTTTTAAACACGGATTTGGCTTATTTCTTTCATTTCTTTCATTTGGCTTGGATTATTTTGGAGAGAATTTCAAGGGGGATTTCATCAAGCATCAAAGGTGAGTTGTTTCTACTTATTTCCAAGTTAAATACATGGATTAGAGCTGAAAACTCAAGTAATTTATGGACAAAAATGGTGGTTTAAGGCTTGAAACTTAAAAGAATTAAATGGTGATTTGAGGGGTCAAATGAACTCCGATTTTTGTGAATTTGGTATGTATAGACTAGTGGTGAGATAAGGGTCGTATTGATGTAAAAATTTCTGAATTTCGTGACGTGGGCCCGGGGCTCGAGTTTTGCTAATTTCGTGATTTTCGACATTTTTTGAGTTTTTTCGATTGGGTTATATTCCCTTAGCCTATTGTAACGTATTCGTTGTGGTTTTGACTAGATTCGACGCGCGAAGAGGTCAATTCATGAGGAAAGGGCATTGCGGACTAGTCTACAGCCGGTTAGAGGTGAGTAATAGATGTAAATGTTGTTCTGAGGGTTTGAAACCCCGGACTTTCACATCGTAATGCTATATTGAGGCGTGACACGCACTCCATGGCGAGTGCGGGGTCGGATACTATTGGGGATTGTGACTTGGTCCATCCCGTGTGATGTTTATACTATACTGGTGATTGATACACATACTTCATTGATATTACTGGGCTTGATGCCATGTTTGGGGCCTTGTGCCGATTTGTAAAATCCTTCGAGGATTGATATTACTGCTTAGCATGATTTGCATATCATTTAATTTCAGTCCAAGGTTTTAAATGTTGTTTTGCAAACTCAGCCATAATTCTAAGTGTTGAAAACTTAAATGATATTTTTAAATGTATTCCGGGCTGGGAACTTCTGTTTTGTAAATGCCCAAGGGGCTTATTATATTATTTTCTGGACTGATTATAAAGTGACTTGAAACAGTGGTAACAATGACACTGTGTGATATACTTGAAACAGTGGTAACAATGACACTGTGTGATATACTTGAAACAGTGGTAACAATGACACTGTGTGATATACTTGAAATAGTGGTAACAATGACACTGGATGATATACTTGAACAGTGGTAACAATGGCACTGTTTGATATAAATTGGTCAGGTAACAATTGTCACACCTCCTTTTTCCGTCCCCGCGAGGGTACAAGGAGTTTTTTCCAATTAAAGGACAATCGAAATAGGATTTATTTATTTATTCAGAGTCACCACTTGGGAGATTTAGGGTGTCCCAAGTCACCAATTTAATCCCGTATCGAGGAAAAGAATGACTCTGTATTACAGTTTGCGAACCAGAAATCCGGATAAGGAATTTTGTTAACCCGGGAGAAGGTGTTAGGCATTCCCTAGTTCCGTGGTTCTAGCACGGCCGCTCAACTGTCATATTCGGTTTGTTTATATGATTTTATACAATTATGAGCTCATGTGCAAATTTTTAACTCTTTACTGCTTTTATTATTATATTTTTAAAAGAATGTGAACATCGTTTAAAAACATGTCTTTGGATTGCGTCACATGAAATGAACCCGCGATCCGGAACGCATTTTTATTCAATGTCTTGGGATTTGGATTTGGGTCGCATAAATGTGCACCCGAGTTTAGGGATTTATTATTATTAAAATCGTGCCTAAAGCGATTAGCGTATTATTATTTCTGGGTAAGACTGTGGAATTTGCCAAACGGTCCATCCCGAAGTCTAAGCAATTTTAAAACAAATATTTACCGAGGGCCCCGCAATTTTGTATTTTTATTCGGCGAGGCTCATCTCAGTCTTATTTTTTTAAGGAATTTGCAACGTCATGGACATGCATCTCGGACCACATCAAAATCAATGTACCCATGATTGGAGACACATTTCGACTCCGTTGAGATTTGGATTTGGGTCGCATAAATGTGCACCCGAGTTTTAAGAAGGTAAGATTAATTAAATCGCGCCTAAAGAGTCTAACGCGTTATTATCTTTGGGGAAGGCAGTGAAATTCACTAAACAGTCCATCCCGGATTCTAAATATTCAATTAAACATTTGTTGAGGGCCCCGCAATTGGTGCGTTTTATTGGGCGAGGCTCATCTCATTTATTTTTAAAGGACAGTCCTAAAATGCCTACATTTTTCTCTATTAAATTTGTCTCTACAAAATGAAAGAGAAAATGTCTTAATTTATTTACATGCTTGAGTTGTTATAGTTGGGTTTCGAATATGATTCATAAAATCTGAAAATGATGCAAACAGGACAGTCCGTTGCTAATGCGGGCCCAGGCCCAACGTGTATGGCATAAACTAGACCTGGGTCATCTTATTTACATGTTACTACCTAATTACATTATACTAGGCATGTTCACAGTTTGTCAAATTAAAAAAAAACTTAGCAATCTAATTTTAATTCTAAACCATTTACATGCTGAAATTAACCAATAGTATTTAACTAAACAACATTCCTACAAGTTCCAAAATGGTCTATTCGCTTGATGAACTAACGTGTTTTTTGAGACATGGTAATCATCCAACAATAACGAATTAACTAGACGAAGTTACTACACCATTTATTTATTTTTAGGCAATATATAGATAGTTCGTCCGTTAAGCTATCGTCAGATGTTTCACTATATATATATTAAACAGCTACATGATTCTGATTAGAGTAAGCTAATTAATTTATATATACAAATAAAATTAAGAATATAAATAAAATAAATTTAGAACTTCAACTCTTCATTTTCGTATTCATGCTTCATGTTTCAGTTTACAAAAATCAACATGTCAGTTGTGTACCTGATATTGGAAGCAAAAGAAAAGTGGGATCAGCAGAAATTCAGTAGCATACAACAACAGCAACACCCAGCAACGAGAAACCAGTGACAGATTTTAAAATCAAGATAAAAATCCAGAAACACTGACAACAATCAACGGACAGAAGCCAAGGGAATCTTTTCAGATTTGAAAGACTAATTAATGTTCAACCCTTAATTTCCGAATCCGTATATTAGAATATTTAAATTGTATATCAGGTGTATACTACTCACTCTTTTAATTTCCAGAATATTTTTATTGGTATTTTTGAAAGTCTTAATATTTTCGGAATTTTTCTCTCTCTTAAAATTCAGCTCCCTTTTTTTCTATCTCTATTCTTTTTTCTGTCCCCCTAAAATCTGATCAAGTCCCCTATTTATTACCATCTTTTAGCATTTTTTAAAAATTAAAACCCACTATCTTCCACTCATCCCCTTTTTAATCCCACTACCTAATGTTTTGTCCCTCATTATATTAAACAAATACATTATCCTCCCCCCATTATATCTTGTTCCCCATGCTTATATTAAACAATTGCATTATTCCCTACCATTATATCTTGTTCTCCAAGCTTATATTAAACAAATGCATTATTCCCCACCATTATGTCTTGTCCCCCACCATGTACGATTTTAATATTATTAAAAAAAATTATTTAATCTTAATGGACAAAACACTCAAAATAAATAATTGTTCAGATTTTTAATTCCAAAAATACCCCTCTGACATTACTGAAATTACCATTTTGACCCTGAAAACACTGTAATTTACCAATCTACCCCGTCAGCTATAACAAGTTCAACTAATCAATTCTAACCAAAATATATCAGCTATAACCAATTCCTAATCAGATTTTATGAACAAACTCAAAATATATGATGAACAACAAAGAAACAACTGGAATTATTTTGATTGAACAATCTTTAAACAACAAATCTACTTTCAGATTCAACAACAATAACAAACAAGTATATTCAAATTATGAGCTCAAATTCAAATTAAACTTAAACAAAATAAATAAATAGATTCAAATCACTAAACTCAAATAATCAATTGATCTTCAAAATTAAATCCAACAAAATTACAACAAAGATACATGATTCAACTAAATCAAAAAATTAAAAACCAAAACATAAACTCACATTAAATTACGGGATTAAAACGAACTTCATAAAAAAATGAACACGAATTAAATCTAAATTAAACAACAAAGAACGGATTCAAGCGATTTAAACTAACACTCTTCTATATTAAAATTAAATCCTTTTAAATTAATACAACAAACTGAAAAATAATTAATTGAATCTTCAACTTAAATCTAACAACATTATAATTAAACTAATCAATTTCTACCTAAAAATAAAAAAGAAAAATGAATGAAAAAAACTGAAGAAAGATAAAAAAAACGATGAACATGAAATCAATATCAAACATATTTGATTTCAAATCTGAAAAATATCAAACAAATTACGGACAAAAACGAAACTTAAACCAACTAACCGGATCGGAATGACGATGAACTCGAACGAAAACAAATCTGCCCGGAAACAATTATCGCACCAAAATAACTCGACGCCGAAGACGATCACGAACGGACCATCGAAGAAGATGGTCGTTTGGTGTCATTTGAAAAACGAAGCAGAAGGCAGCAACGAGACAATGAAGCAGCAGCGCAGCAGTGCGACGAGGATCTCGTGGTTGTTTGGACGAGCTCGAAGACGCAGCCATGGCAGCGAGGAGCGACGAAGCTCTCTTCCATGGCTGGACGTAGCAGGAACAACAGTGGCGCGGGACAGAAAGAACAGGAAAGGCGACGATACAAGGGTCTTTGAGAGGGTGAAGCCATGGCTGCTTGAGCTCAAGCTTGACGCAGCTGAAACGAGGAGGAAGACGGAGCTGAAACGATGAAGAAGACGCAGCAACGAGAGGGTAAGCCATGGCTGCTTGAGCTCAAGCTTGACGCAGCTGAAACGAGGAAGAAGACGCAGCAGTCAAGGTCGTTTGGGACGAAGGCAAAGAAGAAGAAGCAACCATGAACGGCTGCTGCGTGCACAGTGTGTGTGAGTGTTTTGTTGTGTGTGTGTGAGTGTTTGTTGTGTGTGTGTGCTTGTTATGTGCTCGGTGCGACGAGGAAGATGAACTCGAGGGGGTGGGTTTGGGTGAAGAAAAGAAAGAGAGGGGGCGGGTTTTCAACAGTAAATTTTTTTTAGGGTTTTGTTTTTTGAAAGATAGGGAAATAGGGGTGTTGGGTTATGGACTGGGTTGACCCGGTTTGAAATGGACCGGGTCGTAGGGAAAGGTTGGCTATATTTGGGCCTGTGGTTCAAAATTGAAGAAAAGGCCCAATTCCGATTTTTTTTTTATATTCTTGCTCTCTTTTCTTTTACTTCCTAATTAATAAAACTAAAATTCTAAATTAACTTATAAACTAAATTAACTTATCAAAAATACTAATTAATTCCAAATAACTAATATCGCACATTTAAATAGCAATTAACGATAAAATCTCACAATTTAGACGTTAAATGCTAAAAATGCAATATACATTATTATTATTATTATTATTATTATTATTTCTGATTTTCTCATTTTGTAAAACAAACTCAAATAAATACTAAATGAAAATGCGACATATTTTATATTTTTATTAATTTAAACAAATAAATATGCACAGAGAAAAATACAAATAAATATATAAAATACCACAAAAATACAAAAATTGCACACAAAGGAAAATTATTTTATTTTGAATTTTTGGGAGTAATTCTCATATAAGGCAAAAATCACATGCTCACAACTGCCCCTCTTTGCCCGAAGACACGAAAGGTTTTCGTGCAAAGATAAAGTGAGCGATTTTTGCCCATCCGAGTACTCCGTGTGAAGCATTTTTTGAAGGATTTGACCGAAACTTTGCTTCAGAGGTTTCCTACATATCCTGGGCTAAACAGGAATCAGGTCAGTGTAATTCGGGAAGTTTTGGTAGCTGGGACTACCATGGGACTGCAATGTTACTGCTGTTGCATACTACTTTTACTGTTTGCTGACCTCCTTATTACACCATGCTTAAAAGAAAAATCAAGAAGTTATGCTAGACTACGGATTACAAGATCACATCTATCTTTCATTTGTTCCTGATGCCTTGCTTTCTTGTCGGCTTGTGTTTCTTCCGGTGCTTTTCTTCCGAGAACTTGGGGATGACACTGGCCTTTTACTTTTCTGAATACCAGTTTTCATCATTTTGCTCGGTCTACTGGGGATATGGCTTCCTTCATTAAGCTTTGTTATGTCGGGGATTTTTGTTGTAACCTTCTGCCTTCCGGTGGGTTACTGATTTCCAGACCTGAAGTATAACACTGAAAAGTATTCCTCTCGTTATACAGGTGGGCGCCTGAATGCAAAAATATGGAATGTATTCCCTCGTTATACCGGTGGGCGCCTAGGACATGAAATGAAAACAGAAATGTATTCCCGCATTATACTGGTGGGCGCCTAGGACATGAAATGAAAACAGAAATGTATACCCGCATTATACTGGTGGGCGACCTAGGACATGAAATGAAAAACAGAAATGTATTCCCGCATTATACTGGTGGGCGCCTAGGACATGAAATGAAAAACAGAAATGTATTCCCGCATTATACTGGTGGGCGCCTAGGACATGAAATGAAAACAGAAATGTATACCCGCATTATACTGGTGGGCGACCTAGGACATGAAATGAAAAACAGAAATGTATACCCGCATTATACTGGTGGGCGACCTAGGACATGAAATGAAAACAGAAATGTATACCCGCATTATACTGGTGGGCGACCTAGCACATGAAATGAAAAATAGAAATGTATACCCGCATTATACTGGTGGGCGACCTAGGACATGAAATGAAAAACAGAAATGTATTCCCGTATTATACTGGTGGGTGCCTAGGACATGAAATAAAAGTAGAAATGTATACCCGCATTATATTAGTGGGCGACCTAGGACATGAAATGAAAAACAGAAATGTATACCCGCATTATACTGGTGGGCGACCTAGGACATGAAATGAAAAACAGAAATGTATTCCCGCATTATACTGGTGGGCGCCTAGGACATGAAATGAAAAACAGAAATGTATTCCCGCATTATACTGGTGGGCGCCTAGGACATGAAATGAAAACAGAAATGTATACCCGCATTATACTGGTGGGCGACCTAGGACATGAAATGAAAAACAGAAATGTATACCCGCATTATACTGGTGGGCGACCTAGGACATGAAATGAAAACAGAAATGTATACCCGCATTATACTGGTGGGCGCCTAGGACATGAAATGAAAAACAGAAATGTATACCCGCATTATATTGGTGGGCGACCTAGGACATGAAATGAAAGACATGAAATGTATTCCCTTGTTATACAGGTGGGCGCCTAATTTGTAATGATTTATGAAAATATATATTTTGGCAATGTTTATACAAGCAGGACCACTTGGGTCGAAATAAATTAAATGTCCTTTGGAGGAAGGATTAAATTCAATATCCTATTCGAGGGCGGATGAACCCAAAATATCCTATTCGAGGGCGGATGAACCCAACATATCCTATTCGAGGGCGGATGAACCCAAAATATCCTATTCGAGGGCGGATGAACCCAAAATATCCTATTCGAGGGCGGATGAACCCAAAATATCCTATTCGAGGGCGGATGAACCCAAAATATCCTATTCGAGGGCGGATGAACCCAAAATATCCTATTCGAGGGCGGATAAACCCAAAATATCCTATTCGAGGGCGGATGAACCCGAAATATCCTATTCGAGGGCGGATGAACCAAAAATATCCTATTCGAGGGCGGATGAACCCAAAATATCCTATTCGAGGGCGGATGAACCCAAAATATCCTATTCGAGGGCGGATGAACCCAAAATATCCTATTCGAGGGCGGATGAACCCAAAATATCCTATTCGAGGGCGGATGAACCCAACATATCCTATTCGAGGGCGGATGAACCCAAAATATCCTATTCGAGGGTGGATGAACCCAAAATATCCTATTCGAGGGCGGATGAACCCAAAATATCCTATTCGAGGGCGGATGAACCCAAAATATCCTATTCGAGGGCGGATGAACCCAAAATATCCCCTATTCGAGGGCGGATGAACCCAAAATATCCTATTCGAGGGCGGATGAACCCAAAATATCCTATTCGAGGGCGGATGAACCCAAAATATCCTCAAAACTTGAAAATGTCTTACCTCAAAACTTGCTGGGGATTATTTTGCTGGGGATGAATTTTTCTTTTCTTCCTTCCCCACTCTGGGTTGTCCGACCTTCTTGAAAGTTGGTCGAAACTCTGTCGAGGATGCTTCTACATCTCGATGATCTACTAGGGATGACACTGCGAGCTCTGAGTAACACTGCTGGGGATAACGCTGCTGAGGATAACTCTGCTGAGTAAAATATGTTATCTTACTCCTTCCAAAATTACTTCCTTTCAAGTAGGATGTTTCATTCCTCTGCAAACTGTTTTTTTTTTTGCTAGCTTCTTCCTTCGAAGACTACCTCCTTTAAGACTCGTTTTGCCTTTCCCCGAAAGGAACCGCTGAGGATACCAATTTTCACCAAACTTGTGTTGGACTCCTCGAAAATTTTCGAAATGAACGAAAATTTTCTGCCCCAGTTTGACAATCTTTCTTGCGACGCCTCTTTCCATCATCGGTAGCCTTCCCTGTCCTTGCTTTAAATCAAAGAAAATTTGGTCAGTTTAAAACGTGGTGGTTGGTTGCAATACTCCTGCTGGGGATGCCATCAACCATTCTCCCTCTATGCGTTGTCTGTCCATCTTGAAGCTTAGGCTGATACCTTCCGCCCTTCTTGATGATTCATTATTCCCAAACCTCTTACCCATTTTTCGGGTCTCCTTATTTGATCTCACGCATTTTCATGACAGCTGATGTAACTTGAAGATCGTGCATGTTTATTGAGATGATCTGCTGGGGATAACACTCCAAATCTCTATTTATTCATGTCACTGAAAGCAACCTTTTATGTTGGGGATATCCCTCTTCTTTTGCGGCATAGCAAGTGGAACTGGCATTTCCCCTGACCTTTTAGTCTCATATAAATTTCCCAAATCATGCCCATTGCTCTACGTGTTGTTCCTTCTTGATTTAGACCATTTGGATGTTCTAATCGGATCTGGTCTTGCATAATTGGAAAGCTGATGGCAGATTTTGAAGTCAGTTCTCACTTGTTCTGACCAAACAGACTCTACTGGGGAATTTTTCTACGAAAGGAGAAAGATAAACAAAAAAGGAACCGAATAAAAGACAAATGAAAAAGATGACTCTTTAACAATAGAAACTATAAATAAAAGCCTATCAAACGCAGATACCGACTCTAATAATCATGACATGCACATGTGGCCTATCCTCTGCCGTCAATCGTCTTTCAAGATCTTCCCTTGGCGATTCCCCATCTGATTCTTAATCTTATTCGACTTGTAGTGCCCGAAGGGTTTTCACTATCAAGCCTCTCTCATTTTGGTTTTCTCTCAGCTTTCATCGCCTTATGGTGTCCGTAAAGATTTTCACCGATAAGACACTCTCATTTGTATCACTTTCCAGATGGGGATTTGGAGTGTTGCCGATATGACTCTTTCTGCTGGGGATTCTTTTCGGCTATCAATTCATGTCCAATCCATGATCCTTTCTCTGTTGGGGATCGGGGTGTTATCCCCGACTTCCGTTTGTATGACTTGGCATCTTTCGGAGATTGGTCAAAAGGTCTTTCTTTGGACTGTAATGTGGGGTTTTGGATAGGGCTAGAAAGAAAAGGTATTAAAGGCTCAAAAACAAAATAAATTTGGGGTTCAAAATTACAACCTTCGGAGCCATATTTGCTTACAACAAGCGCAACTCTTGCCCCAGTTTCTAGCTTGGGGATTTTTATTTTTGTTATACTATGTTACACTATGCACACTATGACCATTATGGCCATTATGCATCCTATGACCGAGCCGTGAAGCGCCTACGTATCCTCTTTGAGGAATCAGGTCAAACCTAGTTCCCAATTCCTCTTCTTTTTTGTTCATTTACTTATTATTTTCTTTCTTTCTCTTTCTTTTTCTCATTTCTCCTTTCTCTTTTGTTGTTTTGTTGTTTCTTTTCTTTCTTTTTTTTACCTGCCGTGCTTGTGTTTTCTAGTCGTTGCTACTGATTCCGAACGAGGGGTACGAAAGAAAAATAAATAAGGCTCAAAAAGGGGTAACGAAGGATAAAGTGTTTAGGTAGCAGAACAAAATGCCTTTGTCATTCCGGTCTTCAAATACATGCCAAGTGCAAACAACACAATTAAACAAAGATTTAGCCTCTTCTGATGGTGCTGGACTTGACAATTATATTCACACATTTGCTTTTTCATTTGTCATTTCTAAAGCACCGTTGGGCGACACTCTCACTCTCATTATCATGAACGACCCTCATGCTAATTTGGCGAATCTCACTTTTAACGGTTTTCTTTATGTTTTACTTGCCCCAGTTCCGCATGACTCGCGCTCCGAATAATCTCAAACCATCCTTATTTTCTTTAAATGTTCTGATCACCTTTCCGGGGTTTTATGATTAACTTTTAAGATTAGGCCCAAACTGTGTGCGCATGTCATGTCACTGGAATCAGTGCTGAACCAAAATGATAAAAGGATTAAACAAAAAGATGACTGGAAATAATAAAAGACCGGATTTTGCATTAGACTAATAGTGAAATGGTTTCAAAACAAACCAAACAACTGGGGTACAACTTTGGACCAAACCTAAAACAAATCCTAGACAACACTAAACAAACCACTATGATGAAAATGGAAGGATAAGAGGGTTTGACACAAGACAATGTCCGGATTACAACCCTGCAAATAACCCAGACAGCAGAAATGACAACAAAATGAACCACCAAAACTCTACTCCAGCAGACCAAGGAATGGAGCGCCTTTCCAATTGCCAAGCTTGGCATCTTAGCCCCTGAATTCGGCATCAACCTTTGGGTTCCCTTTGCGGGCTCGTTCTTAAGAGCAACCCCCTGATAGCAGTGAAAACTTTGCCGTGCGCGGACCTCCAAGGATCTCAAAAGAATTCTCATCCTCCTCTTCAAAACAAATCATATTAGACCTATGCATCTCACTTTGAATAGGCGATGGACTTTGGCTGGTGTCTGCTGCGTCCGGATTTTGCACGACAATGTCACCTGCATCAATAAGCTTCTGAATTGCTTCCTTCATCCTCCAACACTTCTCTGTGTCATGCCCCGGTGCATCTGAGCAATATGCGCACCTTCTAGAAAAATCAAGCTTCTTTGACAGAGGGTTTGACATGTTTATATGAATCGGCTTCAACATGTCCAGTTGCTTCAACTTTTGGAACAAATCGGCATATGATCCTCCAATAGGGGTGAAAGCCTTTTTTTTTTCCAGCAACCTCTCATTCTTGCATGCTTGACTGGGTCGGAAACCTGATCCAAATGGCTTTCGGTAGGCTTGTGAGGGTGGACAGGCACTTTGTGGAGCCGGATACCTGGAAAGTGAAGTATGGTTTTTAGGATCACGGGGAGAGTAGTGGTGTTGGGGAGGGGAGAAGCATTGAGAAAACATAGCCGGAGGGCGAGTGATGGAGCTATACGGGTGGCTGGGAAAGCTGTGATAGGCGGTTATATATGGAGAGTGTGGGGGAGCGTCTGGCCTTGTGCTCGGTGTTTGGGTAAGGACAAATTCTAGGAAGCTAGGTGGTGGAGGGGGTGGTGCTATCTGAGCCATCCACGCTCGATACATGTCTGCCACATGCTGTCTCAGCATTTTCACTTCTTCTACCAACCCGTTGTTCCGTTCGACCAGTTGTCGGTCATCGGTACTGACCCACTCGGTTCTGAGGTTCTGTGTCACATTCCCTTTTTACTTTGCAGGGAGGAGTTACCACAACCAACCACTTTTCTATATATGAACATAGCAAATGGAAGCCATCACGTTAGTGTTAGGGCATTTGACAGATAATCATATATCAGAGATGCAATGCACCTAAGCAGTTAAACCGTTCTATCAGAGATGCGATGCACCCGCTCTTTCCTTTATTTTTCTTTCTCTTTTTTTTTATTATCATTCCTTTTTAGTGGTGGTCGAATCTTATGGAGATTGCCTACGTATCATGACCCCGCATGAATCAGATCTTGCGTAGTTCGGCACAATAAAAGATAAACAATAATAAATATTTTTTTTCACAATTTTCATATTAAAACAAACAGGGTTTCAAAGGTTCGAAGATGACCTACAAACTCGAAAATCAAACAACCCACATATTCTAATCAAAAGATTTACAAACTCAAAAACAAAAGGTCAGCTCCCTTTCCCCGTTTGACAAATGCAACCAGACGGTTATTTTTGCAAATGTGGCCCCTTCCAAATTTCACATGAATTTTGAGGTCGGGGAGGATTATTTTATGACACTTTACAAACTTGTCCTTTCTTTTACGAAAATAGCCTTTCGACAACTGAAAAATACTCTAAGGCTATTTCGGCAAGAACAGTTTACGACGCGGCCGAAGTTGGCTCGGTTTATTTTGACTAAAAATCCAAACGGTTTTCACCTGACCGTCGACTCTTTGTTTTTTTTTTTTTCAAATTACAATAAAAGCCTGGTATTGCAAACACGACCCTTCAGCGCCTCGGGGACGAAGATTTTTAAGGTTGTGTGGGTCAACTGGGCCAAAATCCTAAAACAAATGACCCAAGGTGGCTGTTTATACAAAGTAAGCCCTCCGACGTCCCTTTTGGGAACATTCGGCTATTTTTTGACAAAAACAGCATCACCCGACTTATTTATGACTCTTTTTATCGTTTTTCAAAATAGAAAACTCAATATTGCAAACACGGCCTTTTAACGCCTCGGGGACGAAGATTTTTAAGGCTGTGTGGGTCAACTGGACCAAATCTTACACATGACCCAAAAAGTGGCTGTTTATGCAAAGTCAGCCTTCCGGCGTCCCTTTCGGGAACATTCGGCTATGTCTTGACAAAACAGCGTCACCTGACTTCTTTATTTTGACATATATATACTTTTTATTTTTAATTTTTTATTTTTTGCAAAAGGGGAGGTTGGACATCACCCGACTTATTTAAAATTTGACATGTTTTTTGTTTATTTATTTGTTTTTTGGTTATTTTAGCAAAGAGGGGAGGTTGGACCCGATGAGGGTTGCCTACGTATCTCACATCCGGTGAGAATCAAACCCGCGTAGTTCGGGATCATGAATAAAGTAAATAAACTAACCTTTTTTTTATTTTATTTTTTTGAAGGAAAGACTTATAAAGAAGAAAGGGGCATTTTGCAAAGAAAGATTTCTAAAGAATTTTTTTTTTTGAATTTCGAAAGAAAAACTTTAGAAGAAGAAAGAAAATATTTTTGGAATTTTACTTACAAATTTTTTTGAATTTTGAATTTTCTTTTCAATTTTAAAGACGAATGAAAATATTTTCGGATTTTTTGGAATAAATTAAAAGAAAATATTTTTTTTTATTTTTATTTTTTTTTTTGTTATTTTTTTTTTTTTAAAAAAACAATTAAAAAGACTTTCTAAGAAATCAATAATGGAAAATATTTTTGGATTTCTTTTTTTTTTTTGAAAATTGGAGGTCTAAAAAAAACTTTTCTAGACTTTTTGGCAAGACAAATACTTTTTGCAACAAATAAAGATATATATATATATATATATATATATATATATATATATATATATATATATATATATATATATATATTTTGCAACAAATAATAAAACCACGTTCAACGCACGACTCTTTTTATTTTTAAATTTGGCATTTTCATAAACAAATAAATAAATAAAAAAACATTTTAAAAACAAGACTCTTTTTCATGGCAAGATAAACTATTTTCCTTTTCTATTTTCTTTTTATAAAAAAAACAAGACAGAACAACGACTCTTTTTTTTTCTATTTTTCTTTTGATTTTAATAAAACAAACTAGTAAGACATTTTTTTCCATTTTCTCAAAATTTCCGAAGAGTTTTGACAGTATTTGGGCATTGTTTTTTTTCAAAAATAAATAATTAATTCCCTAACCGCTATTTCTTTTTTTTCTTTTTTTTCCAACGTTCCCGAGATTCAAAAACCGGTCAACATGCGGGTTCGGAACAAATAAATGCACAACACAAATAGGATGCATCAGGATGGTCTTTTCATTTCAGGTTGCTAGTTCTAGACGGACCCAACCCATGTGTTGAGTCCCCTAAGTCAAATGCAACATGATGCAAATAATCGTTCCTACTAGGCATTCGGCATGAAGTCATGTTATTCTATGTTCAAAACCTGAGTCGGTGTTCTAGACTGTGTACCCGAGCGGACAACTCGAATCGAGGAGGGGGCAACTTTTCGGGAACCAAAGGGCCATCCGGCTTAGTAACTTGTCCGACCTCTTTCTTATTTCAAGGTATGACACTAACAGAATAGGGAGTCTCAACCAGTAAGCACATCCCCGGAGGTAAGAAGAGAAAGGTTTCGGCACAATTTATATACAGTTCAGATAATATCAAAGCGGTAAAAGCATCATTTAGCACATTGAGCCCAACCATGTAACAAAATCAGATAGAACCAAATATAACAATTTATCTAAGCTCGAATTTCTAACCCTGAACCAGTGGTTCTGGGTTACGTCCCCAGCAGAGTCGCCAGAGCTGTCACACCTCCTTTTTCCGTCCCCGCGAGGGTACAAGGAGTTTTTTCCAATTAAAGTACAATCGAAACGGGATTTATTTATTTATTTATTCAGAGTCGCCACTTGGGAGATTTAGGGTGTCCCAAGTCACCAATTTAATCCCGTATCGAGGAAAAGAATGACTCTGTATTACAGTTTGCGAACTAGAAATCCGGATAAGGAATTCTGTTAACCCGGGAGAAGGTGTTAGGCATTCCCGAGTTCCGTGATTCTAGCACGGTCGCTCAACTGTCATATTCGTTTTGTTTATCTGATTTTATACAATTATGAGCTCATGTGCAAATTTTTAACTCTTTACCGCTTCTATTATTATATTTTTAAAAGAATGTGAACATCGTTTAAAAACATGTCTTTGGATTGCATCACATGAAATGCACCCGCGATCTGGAACGCATTTTTATTCAATGTTTTGGGATTTGGATTTGGGTCTCATAAATGCGCACCCAAGTTTAGGGATGTATTATTATTAAAATCGTGCCTAAAGTGATTAGCGTATTATTATTTCTAGGTAATACTGTAGAATTTGCCAAACGGTCCATCCCGAAGTCTAAGCAATTTTAAAACAAATATTTACCTAGGGCCCCGCAATTTTGTATTTTTATTCGGCGAGGCTCATCTCAGTCTTATTTTTTTAAGGAATTTGCAACGTCATGGACATGCATCTCGGACCACGTCACAATCAATGTACCCGTGATTGGAGACACATTTCGACTCCATTGAGATTTGGATTTGGGTCACATAAATGTGCACCCGAGTTTTAAGAATGTAAGATTAATTAAATCGCGCCTAAAGAGTCTAACGCGTTATTATCTTTGGGGAAGGCAGTGAAATTCACTAAACAGTCCATCCCGAATTCTAAATATTCAATTAAACATTTATTGAGGGCCCCGCAATTGGTGCGTTTTATTGGGCGAGGCTCATCTCATTTATTTTTAAAGGACAGTCCTAAAATGCCTACATTTTTCTCTATTAAATTTGTCTCTACAAAATGAAAGAGAAAATGTCTTAATTTATTTACATGCTTGAGTTGTTATAGTTGGGTTTCGAATATGATTCATAAAATCTGAAAATGATGCAAACAGGACAGTCCGTTGCCAATGCGGGCCCAGGCCCAACGTGTATGGCATAAACTAGACCTGGGCCATCTTATTCACATGTTACTACCTAATTACATTATACTAGGCATGTTCAGAGTTTGTCAAATTAAAAAAAAAACTTAGCAATCTAATTGTAATTCTAAACCATTTACATGCTGAAATTAACCAATAGTATTTAACTAAACAACATTCCTACAAGTTCCAAAATGGTCTATTCGCTTGATGAACTAACGTGCTTTTTGAGACATGGTAATCATCCAACAATAACGAATTAACTAGACGAAGTTACTACACCATTTATTTATTTTTAGGCAATATATAGATAGTTCGTCCGTTAAGCTATCGTCAGATGTTTCACTATATATATTAAACAGCTACATGATTCTGATTAGAGTAAGCTAAATAATTTATATATACAAATAAAATTCAGAATATAATTAAAATAAATTTAGAACTTCAACTCTTCATTTTCGTATTCATGCTACATGTTTCAGTTTACAATAATCAACATGTCAGTTGTGTACCTGATATTGGAGGCAAAAGAAAAGTGAGATCAGCAGAAATTCTGTAGCATACAACAACAACAACACCCAGCAACGAGAAACCAGTGACAGATTTTAAAATCAAGATAAAAATCCAGAAACACTAACAACAATCAACGAACAGAAGCCAAAGGAATCTTTTCAGATTTGAAAGACTAATTAATGTTCAACCCTTAATTTCTGAATCCGTATATCAGAATATTTAAATTGTATATCAGGTGTATACTACTCACTCTTTTAATTTCCAGAATGTTTTTATTGGTATTTTTGGAAGTCTTAATATTTTCGGATTTTTCTCTCTCTTAAAATTCAGTTCCCTTTTTTTCTCTCTCTATTCTTTTTTCTGTCCCCCTAAAATCTGATCAAGTCCCCTATTTATTACCATCTTTCAGCATTTTTTAAAAATTAAAACCCACTATCTTCCACTCATCCCCTTTTTAATCCCACTACCTAATGTTTTGTCCCCCATTATATTAAACAAATACATTATCCCCCCCTCATTATATCTTGTTCCCCATGCTTATATTAAACAATTGCATTATTCCCCACCATTATATCTTGTTCTCCATGCTTATATTAAACAAATGCATTATTCCCCACCATTATGTCTTGTCCCCCACCATGTACTATTTTAATATTATTAAAAAAAATTATTTAATCTTAATGGACAAAGCACTCAAAATAAATAATTGTTCAGATTTTTAATTCCAAAAATACCCCTCTGACCTTACTGAAATTACCATTTTGACCCAGAAAACACTGTAATTTACCAATCTACCCCGTCAACTATAACAAGTTCAACTAATCAATTCTAACCAAAATATAGCAGCTATAACTAATTCCTAATCAGATTTTATGAACAAACTCAAACTATATGATGAACAACAAAGAAACAACTGGAATTATTTTGATTGAACAATCTTTAAACAACAAATCTACTTCAGATTCTACAACAATAACAAACAAGTATATTCAAATTATGAGCTCAAATTCAAATTAAACTTAAACAAAATAAATAGATAGATTCAAATCACTAAACTCAAATAATCAATTGATCTTCAAAATTAAATCCAACAAAATTACAACAAAGATACATGATTCAACTAAATCAAAAAATTAAAAACCAAAACATAAACTCACATTAAATTACGGGATTAAAACGAACTTCATAAAAAAAATGAACACGAATTAAATCTAAATTAAACAACAAAGAACGGATTCAAGTGATTTAAACTAACACTTTTCTATTAAAATTAAATCCTTTTAAATTAATACAACAAACTGAAAAATAATTAATTGAATCTTCAACTTAAATCTAACAACATTATAATTAAACTAATCAATTTCTACCTAAAAATAAACAAGAAAAATGAATGAAACAAACTGAAGAAAGATAAAAAAAAACGATGAACATGAAATTAATATCAAACATATTTGATTTCAAATCTGAAAAATATCAAACAAATTACGGACAGAAACAAAACTTAAACCAACTAACTGGATCGGAATGACGATGAACTCGAACGAAAACAAATCTGCCCGGAAACAATTATCGCACCAAAATAACTCGACGCCGAAGACGATCACGAACGGACCATCGAAGAAGATGGTCGTTTGGTGTCATTTGAAAAACGAAGCAGAAGGCAGCGACGAGACAATGAAGCAGCAGCGCAGCAGTGCGACGAGGCTCTCGTGGTTGTTTGGACGAGCTCAAAGACGCAGCCATGGCAGCGAGGAGCGACGAAGCTCTCTTCCATGGCTGGACGTAGCAGTAACAGCAGTGGCAAAGCTCGTCCATGGTACGGGACAGAAAGAACAGGAAAGGCGACGATACTAGGGTCTTTGAGAGGGTGAAGCCATGGCTACTTGAGCTCAAGCTTGACGCAGCTGAAACGAGGAAGAAGACACAGCTGAAACGAAGAAGAAGATGCAACAACGAGAGGGGAAGCCATGGTTGCTTGAGCTCAAGCTTGACACAGCTGAAACGAGGAAGAAGACGCAGCAGTCAAGGTCGTTTGGGACGAAGGCAAAGAAGAAGCAGCAACCATGTACGGCTGCTGCGTGCACAGTGTGTGTGAGTGTTTTGTTGTGTGTGTGTGAGTGTTTGCTATGTGTGTGTGTGTTTGTTGTGTGCTGGGTGCGACGAGGAAGATGAACTCGAGGGGGTGGGTTTGGGTGAAGAAAAGAAAGAGAGGGGGCGGGTTTTCAACAGTAAATTTTTTTTAGGGTTTTGTTTTTTGAAAGATAGGGAAATAGGGGTGTTGGGTTATGGACTGGGTTGACCCGGTTTGAAATGGACCGGGTCGTAGGGAAAGGTTGGCTATATTTGGGCCTGTGGTTCAAAATTGAAGAAAAGGCCCAATTCCGATTTTTTTTTTATATTCTTGCTCTCTTTTCTTTTACTTCCTAATTAATAAAACTAAAATTCTAAATTAACTTATAAACTAAACTAACTTATCAAAAATACTAATTAATTCCAAATAACTAATATCGCACATTTAAATAGCAATTAACGATAAAATCTCACAATTTAGACGTTAAATGCTAAAAATGCAATATACATTATTATTATTTTTTTTCTGATTTTCTCATTTTGTAAAACAAACTCTAATAAATACTAAATGAAAATGCGACATATTTTATATTTTTATTAATTTAAACAAATAAACATGCACAGACAAAAATACAAATAAATATACAAAAATACCTCAAAAATACAAAAATTGCACACAAAGGAAAATTGTTTTATTTTGAATTTTTGGGAGTAATTCTCATATAGGGAAAAATAACGTGCTCGCAACAATGGCTGACCGGTCAGGTAACAATAACTGACCAAGATATTGCGCTTGGGCTGTAGGAGCCCCTCCGGAGTCTGTACACACCCCCAATGAGTACCGTCGACGATAAATAAATATGGATGGCTCGGGTTGCACGCCGCAGTGGGTACTGGAATGTACCATCATATGCATTGCATTGCATTCATGTATTTGTATTTATGCTGGTGTTTAGCTGCTCAGTTCCATATGTTGCTGTATATTCGGATTGTAGCTTACTTTGTGTATTTACTGGATTTTCTTATCTTCGGACTGTAGTTACTTTTATTACTCACTGGGTCGGAGTACCCACTTTACTCCCTGCACCTTGTGTGCAGATCCAGGGCAGTCTCAGGCTTAGTAGATCCAGTTGATCATCAGATCTAGCCTCTGGGAGTATCGAGGTAGCTACACGGCGTTCACAGCCATTGATCTTCTCCCTCCTATCCTATCTCTTTATTTTCGCATTATCGGACTTTGGATATACCGTGTATTAGGATGATATTCTGTATTCTAGAGGCTCAGATTCGTGACACCGGGTCCTAATGAGATTATATTGTGTATTTTGTTAAAATCTTCAGTACTTTAATCTTGCTTAATTGATATTTCTTTCCGCTATTTTTGATAAATTGGGTTAAGTGTTGAATAATGGTCGGGCTTGCCTAGTAGTGTGCTGGGCGCCATCACGACCGGGATTTGGGTCACGACAAGTTGGTATAAGAGCCTAGGTTACTTGGTCTCGCGAGTCATGAGCCAGTTTAGTAGAGTCTCGCGGATCGGTACGGAGACGTCTGTACTTATCCTCTAGAGGCTGCCGAACCTTTAGGAAAACTTCACATTCTTGAATTCTTATTGTGCGTCCTTGATTCAGCTTGAAAAGAAACTTTTGAGATTCCTTCCGCGTGATCGTATGCACCAACGGGCACTCAGTATCAGATGTGTCTCGATGGCTTTTGATTCCCCGATCGAGGGGCGAGGTGTAATCTCTGTGAGTTTGAAGTTAGACCAGTCTGGAGGACTTGAGGCCAAATCTTTGCCAATGGCTTGAGCATCGAGGTGCTGATTTTGTGAGCAAGTGTTTTGAACTCATATGTTCATTATTGTCCTTGTTAGCCGGAATGGCGATTGGATATCCACGTGATGAGTATGTTAGTGTTGCGAGGTGTATTTGTACGACTTGGTAGTGGCGAAGAAGCCTACTGGATAGTAGATGAACTGTTAAGTTATTCGTTTCTTATTGTGATTTGTTGAGTAGCCCGAGTTATGGGCGCGTGAAGAATATTTTTCGTGTCTCCTAGTTAGATAAGTCTGGGAGTTGAGATCGCTTCCGTAAATGTATTATGACGAAATCGTTGAGTCAAGGAGACCACCTTGAAGGTCGAAAATATTAAAGGAAGAATATGTTCCTACTTGGTTGAATAGCCCAATAATGGAGGGTTGAAGGGTATTTTCTATGTGTTATGATTCAAATAGGTGCAACGCATGTCCATGTATCAATTTAGATTTATGTAATTGATATGCATTGTGATGCTTTGTCAAGTTGTGGATGTGTTGTTAGGATGATTTTGGTGATTCTCTGGCAGGTGGATAGGACCAATTACAAAGGAGGCTCTGCCGAAATTTTTGAAAAATTTAGGACTTAAAAAAAAATAAAAAAATTGGTCGCCTAGAGAGTGGGCTTAACTGTTGTGTGAGTAAATGCAATAATTGTAGAAGAGTTAAAATTCCAGATGATTCGTGTTTCCACGAGCTTATGATGGAGTGAGTTTAATCTCACCATGATATTACGACAGTAATAGAGTATATGTGTTGTGCTCTATGGCTTCGAGCCAAGTTGGGGAGCTTGCTGTTGATTAGCTGATTGCACGGTTTATTACCTGCGTGAATTCTGGTTATTGGCATATTGGTGGGTTATTGCAGCTACGGAAAAGGACCATGAGTGGTAATTGAGTAAATGAATTGTTGGATGCATGCTATGGTTAGCCTTATTGTCTCATGTTCAGACTTGAGGGAAGATTCATGATTTATGCCTCGTATAGGTGCAGGCTTCGAGGGAAGTGATCCCTCTAGGTGCTTTATCGAGAGGGTATTCATATGTTATAAAATATAGTAGAGTTGGTTGCATTCAGGGCCAAGTCAGAGCTGGGTGGATCTCAATAGCGGTCCTAGTTAATTCAAGAGGTAAAGTGTGGTGCCTAATGATTTTGAGTCTATAAGTACGGTTAAGAGTCAAGCTTTTTGAAGCAGCTTATGAAGAAAGGCACAGAATGTTCTATGATGTTTTGACTTGCGGTTTAGCATTTGAGAGACATGAAATGGTCATGGCATTTGAGACAGCATGGTCTCGTGATTTAAGGTCACTCGGGGTGAGTTTGGTTGAAATAAGTTAGGTGTTAAAGGGAGAGTTTATTATTTCTAAGGCAATCAAGGATAAATTGGAAGGAAGTAGATTGATTAGCCATAGTTGAGTTGGTATACTGGTGTCAGTGATCGGTTCGTTCAGCGTGATCGAGTTATGCATGTGAGGCTTGTCGGCCGCAGTGATTGATGTTATTCTGAAGCATTCTTTTGTTAGGGCCTATTATGAGTAGGCGGATCCCAGAAAGTGTTATGGTGGCTTGGACAACTACTTAGAGATTGGCATATTCGACGATTATGAGGATTCGCCTGTATGCTGCTATAGTTCTCCTGAAGTGAGTTAAATGGAAAGTCTTATGTGATGAAGTATTAGCCTATCGGCTGTTCCAGAGTTGTGATGGAAATCGCGTCTATCGTATATTGGCACGTGAGGTGCAGTGAGTGGTATGGAATTTGAAGTAAGGACCAAGGTTGCAGTTTGGTCAATGACTGTGATGTCACGATCTCGGATGAGCAGTATATGAGTTTCAGTGTTTTGAGTAAGATGGGTATTGACGTCAGTATCACCTGAGGTCGGTGTTCTGTGAGAAAGGCTTTGCATCCTGGTTAGGGATTCTTGATCGCTTTTCAGCGTTAGTGCAGCTGGTGGTTTGGATGTGCAGACCCGTTAATTATTTCGGAAGATGGTGGGAGCTTGTCCCACAGGAATATTGTATAAGTGTGACATGTAGTCACTTGATTAATTAGAAATTTAAACCAAGTATGAGGATTTTGGTAATATCATCCATTTGAGAATTTATGCCTGGAGGGCACTCTGTTTATTGGGTTATGGACCTGTGAAAGATTATTGGCCTAGCTTGGCACGATCAGGATCGACTTGAGGTCGGTGGATAGATTTACATGTGGAAGTGAGCCTTACGTCAGGCCAGTTGTGTTTATTTCAGCAATGCTCTCTTTATGGAAGGATAGTCGCAGTCTTATTTCGTGGTCAATTAATTCATGTAAAGATATATTGCACCGTATGAGTTGTGAGACGGCTTGGTAAATTCCTTATGTGTTGAGGTTCCGCTCAGCGGTGATGTTATATGAGTAGGATGAGACTTAGATCATGTATCGCACCTCAGTTGTGCTTGAGTTTGTAGCCTATAGCGCTATATGTTTCCTTGGGAATGATATAGTGCACCTTAGTGTGTTTATGACCGATATTCGGTATTTTGATGTGATGAGCTATTTAGCTCGACGTATATCTCCTTTTGTGAGTTCTATATGTGGATCGGGTGGCACACCGCCATGGGTATGTTGTTTGGATCGGGTTTTATGCCGCAACAGTGTGATGTTCAGTTCAGTGCCTATATTTGCTTTTGTGTGTTCTGTTTCCCTGTTTTCTGAGGAAGTCTATGTTAGTGTGCGAGTTTAGTAGTTCCTTCTAAAGTTCGCCTTCCTTTTGTATTGCGTTCGAATTGATAGCATACTGACACATTGTGGCGTCTTGTGGGATTTTTGATTATGTCTGAGGTGGCTTATTGCCTGAGCAGTTCGTACTGGGTGAGACGAGGTTACTAGATTTGGGGTCAGTGCAAACTGATTATATGAAGTATATTATAGAGAAAAGATCATTCTTTGGTTTGGGACAAGGTAATGGAACTTGTCAGGAGTGTAGATCCAATGAATTGTTGATTCAGCAGTTGGTTGTGAATTTCGGCACATCTCTTCAGTCGTATCGGTGTTGAAAAAAAATACTAGAGCAAGACCTGTGTAGATCATGAGATGCAATGGGAGCATCAGATTCGTGGAATTTCGATTATTATGTTTAAAGAATGTTATTGTGGTTCTATGAGTAAAGTGATGCAAAGTGTGAATTCAGCAAAGTTATGCAACCATGTTTGAGTACAGCGTGTGGAGATTGATATGGTGGTCGTATGATGGAAACAGGCTTGGCATGAAAATTCAGGATGTTGGAATTGGGCCTAATGGCTTATTTCCTTGAATAAATAAGTATATCTATAGAATTATCGAGTTAATGTGCTCAACGGAGTAGTGGTAGCATGGGAAGGTGCATGATATGTTAAACAAGTGATTTCAGACTACTTTAGTGTAGTTCTCAGCACGTTCGAGGACGAACGTATGTTTAAGTGGGGGAGATTGTAACGACCCGACCGGTCATTTTGAGCTCCGGCGCGTCATTCAGAAGTTTGAGGCTATGAGCGGCTTCATCTCAGGTATATTGACTTGTGTGTATGGTCATAATTAAAATTCAGGAAGATTGGAGTCAAATCTAAATGGAAATTCTCATTTCGAAAGCTTAAAATTGAAGAAATGAACTAGGATTGGAATTTTGAGTAAACGAACTTGGAATTGGGATCCGAAGGTTCCAACAGGTTCGTATGATGATTTCGGACTTGGGCGTATGCCCAGATCGGGTTTTGGATAACCCGGGAGCATTTTGGCGCCTATTGTGGAAGATAGCATTTTAGAAGAAATTGCATCAGTTTGGTTTAAAATGCATTTCAGTGTTATTATGTCCGTTTGGGATTCCGAGACTAGGATAGCTCCGTATGGTGATTCTGGATTTGGGAAAGCAATTGGAAGTGAATTCGGAGGTCCGAAGGTCATTTTGGAGCCGTTCGGCTAAAGATGGAAAATTGAAGGTTTTTGAGAAAATTTGGCCGGAAGTGGAAATTTTGATATCGGAGTCGGAATGCAAATTCAAAAGTTGGGTCAAGTCTGCAATGTCGAATGTGACTTGTGTGCAAAATTTGAAGTCATTCCGGAATGATTTTGGTAAGGTTTGAGACACTTAGCTCTTTTAAGGAAGCTTAAGTTGGAAAAGTCAACCGAATATTGACTTATGTGTTAGAGAGCTCGAAAGACGAATTTTATGGTTCGGATAGCTTCGTTAGATGATTTGGGACGTAGGAGTATGTCCGGAATATTTTTGTGATGACCGGTGTAGAATTAAGCTTGAATTGGCAAAGTTAGTATTTTGGCGAATTCCGGTTGATAGGTGAGATTTTGATCCGAGGGTCGGAATGGAATTCCGAGAGTTGCTGTAGCTTCGTTATGTCATTTTGGACTTGTCTGAAAAATTTGAGGTCATTCAGACTAGTTTTGACGTTTTCCGCATCGGATGTGAAAGTTAGAAGTTTCAAAGTTCATAGGCTTGAATCCGATGATGATTTGACGTTTTGATGTTATGTTGGGTGTTCCGAAGGTTGGAACAAGTTTGAATGACATTGTGGGACATGTTGATATAATTGGTTAAGGTCCCGAGGGCCTCGGATGGATTTCGTAAGGTTAACGGAATGAAATTCGGATCAAAACGAAAAAAAAAAAGAAGAAGAAAAGCTGTTGCAGAAGCTGTCTCTGCACAGCAAAAATGCAATCGTGTAGCATACTTCGGAGCCCTATATCTTTTGATATATAAGGAATTTTGAGATGGTTCAAAAACAAAATTTGTAGACCTTCATGTCTAATTTCCAGAAAGATAAAGAAATCGTAATTTGGACATCTGTAGAGAATGTTACGGTCGATTGAATATGACTGGTGGAGCTCGTTCTCCAGAATTTTCTGATTTCGGGGAGCCTACTTTAGAATCTCATATCTCGGGATATATAAAGATATATATGGTGTACAACCTATCAAATTAAAGATCTTCGAGTCTAGTTTCTAAATATTCAAACCGTTTGTCATTTGGATATTTATACAAGACGTTATGGGTGTTTAAACATAAGGTGTCCGACAAGGAAAATTTTTAATAGGATGTACAACTCGACGAAACACGGACAGATTCTTTTAAACACGGATTTGGCTTATTTCTTTCATTTCTTTCATTTGGTTTGGATTATTTTGGAGAGAATTTCAAGGGGGATTTCATCAAGCATCAAAGGTGAGTTGTTTCTACTTATTTCCAAGTTAAATACATGGATTAGAGCTGAAAACTCAAGTAATTTATGGACAAAAATGGTGGTTTAGGGCTTGAAACTTAAGAGAATTAAATGGTGATTTGAGGGGTCAAATGAACTCCGATTTTTGTGAATTTGGTATGTATAGACTCGTGGCGAGATAAGGGTCGTATTGATGTAAAAATTTCTGAATTTCCAGACGTGGGCCCGGGGCTCGAGTTTTGCTATTTTCGTGATTTTCGATATTTTTCGAGTTTTTTCGATTGGGTTATATTCCCTTAGCCTATTGTAACGTATTCGTTGTGGTTTTGACTAGATTCGACACACGAAGAGGTCAATTCAAGAGGAAAGGGCATTGCGGACTAGTCTACGGCCGGTTAGAGGTGAGTAATAGATGTAAATGTTGTTCCGAGGATTTGAAACCCTGGACTTTCACATCGTAACGCTATATTGAGGCATGACATGCACTCTATGGCGAGTGCGGGGTCGGATACTATTGGGGATTGTGACTTGGTCCATCCCGTGTGATGTTTATACTATACTGGTGATTGATACACATACTTCATTGATATTACTGGGCTTGATGCCATGTTTGGGGCCTTGTGCCGATTTGTAAAATCCTTCGAGGATTGATATTACTGCTTAGCATGATTTGCATATCATTTAATTTCAGTCCAAGGTTTTAAATGTTGTTTTGCAAACTCAGCCATAATTCTAAGTGTTGAAAACTTAAATGATATTTTTAAATGTATTCCGGGCTGGGAACTTCTGTTTTGTAAATGCCCAAGAGGCTTATTATATTATTTTCTGGACTGATTATAAAGTGACTTGAAACAGTGGTAACAATGACACTGTGCGATATACTTGAAACAATGGTAACAATGACACTGTGCGATATATTTGAAACAGTGGTAACAATGACACTGTGTGATATACTTGAAACAGTGGTAACAATGACACTGTGTGATATACTTGAAATAGTGGTAACAATGACACTGGATGATATACTTGAACAGTGGTAACAATGGCACTGTATGATATAAATTGGTTAGGTAACAATGGCTGACCGGTCAGGTAACAATGACTGACCAAGATATTGCGCCTGGGCTGTAGGAGCCCCTCCGGAGTCTGTACATACCCCCAGTGAGCGCCGTCGACGATAAATAAATATGGATGGCTTGGCTTCATGCCGCAGTGGGTACTGGAATGTACCATCATATGCATTGCATTGCATTCATGTATTTGTATTTATACTAGTGTTTAGCTGCTCAGTTCCATATGTTGCTGTATATTTGGATTGTAGCTTACTTTGTGTATTTACTGGATTTTCTTATCTTCGGACTGTAGTTACTTTTATTACTCACTGGGTTAGAGTGCTCACTTTACTCCCTGCACCTTGTGTGCAGATCCAGGGCAATCTAAGGCTCAGTAGATCCAGTTGATCAGCAGATCCAACCTCTGGGAGTATCGAGGTAGCTGCACAGCGTTCGCAACCATTGATCTTCTCCCTCCTATCCTATCTCTTTATTTCCGCATTATCGGACTTTGGATATACCGTGTATTAGGATGATATTTTGTATTCTAGAGGCTCAGATTCATGACACCAAGTCCTAATGAGATTATATTGTGTATTTGTTAAAATCTTCAGTACTTTAATCTTGCTTAATTAATATTTCTTTCCGCTATTTTTGATAAATTAGGTTAAGTGTTGAATAATGGTCGGGCTTGCCTAGTAGTGTGTTGGGGGCAATCACGACCGAGATTTGGGTCGTGACATCCACCCCCGAACATGATTAACCATGGCACATACATATACGCACGTCACCTCATATATGTATCACCCCCACATGTAACAAACAATGACAAATAGGAGGGAAAATTCCCTCAACAAAAGCTAGACAAAACACTTACCTCGAACAAGTAAATTACAATACCGAGCAAGCCAAGCGATGCTCCAAAAATGCCATACGTACGTAGTGACCTCCGAACGGCTCAAAACTAGCCAAAAGCATCTCAAATACATCAAATAAAGCCCGAGGAAATAATTCCAAATGATAAATGTCGAATCGTAAATCAAATCCCAAATCTGGCCAAAAATCACACCCGGGTCCATGCCTCAAAACCCGGCAAAACTCATAAAATCCAAAAACTCATTCAATTACGAGTCCAACCATACTAGTTTCACTCAATTACGACTTCAAATCGATGTTCAAAACTCAAAAATGCATATTATGAAACTTTAGGCCAAAACCCTTAATTTCCTCTTTAAAATTCATCAATCAAAAGTTAAAATCGAAGATAAATTCATGGAATATAACCAAAATTGAGTAGAGAACACTTACCCCAATTCATATGGTGAAAATCACCTCAAAAATAGCCCAATTCTGAGCTCCCCAACTCAAAATATGTTAAATGAACAAAACCCCGGTTTTAACATTGTTCTGTCTCGTTTCTTGTTCCAAATGATCTCAAAACTCTCTTTTGATGCCTCCAATGGATTCCTTGTGACATTATAGTCAAGTTAGGCTCTTAAATCACTCCATTTGACCTAATATTGAATGAGATATGTTTGTTTCATTATTTGGAAACAGTGTAGATTTTTAAATACGAATTCAGTGACAATTTCGTAATTAATCTGAAAAATCTAGCAACCCAATTCTTAATAAAATGGCCAAAAACTCCTCATACGATATCCAAATTTGATGATTCTTTTTGCTATGACTCTGAAATTACAATACAAATTTAATACTTCAATAAAAACAGAAATTGAAGCTCATTGGATTAATGTAGTACCATTTATGCTTGAAGAAACAACGTCGAAACATAAAACAGAGCGAGCGCAACACAACCCAACCTATTTGAAACTTACCTGAGCCCCTTAGGACCATGTCCCAACATACCAACAAGTCCCATAACATAATACAGACTTACTCAAGGCCTCAAAACACATATAACAAGATCGAAACGATGAATCACACCTCAATCCAAAAATCAATAAACCTAAAACTTTAAACTACCACAACCAATGCCAAAACCCATCAAATCACGTCCGACTGACCTCAAATTTTTGAACACAAGTCACATTTTACATTACAGGCCTGTTCGAACTTCCAAAATTGAAATCCGACCCCGATATCAAAAAGTCCACTCTTGGTCAAACTTTTAAAAAAATTCAACTTTCGCCATTTCGAGCCAAATTCAACTACAGACCTCCAAAATCCCAATCCGGACACGCTGCTAAGTCCAAAATTACCCAGTGGTGCTAACATAACCATCAAAATTCTAATTCGAGGTCAAATACTAAAAAGTAAAACTCGGTCAACTCTTTCAAATTTAAAGCTCCCTAGTTGAGAATCATTTTTCCAAATCAGTCCCGAATAACCTGAAAACTAAAACCGACGATTTACATAAGTCAAAATACATCATACAGAGATACTCGAGCCCTCAAAATACCGAGCGAAGTGCAGATACTCAAAATGATCAGTCGGGTCATTATAGAACCCAATCTCTATCATCTAGAATTCATGACGAGACCCGAATCCCTCATATGCACATTGTATAAGCCTGAACAATCTGTATTAAGTCATAACCATAACCCAAGATGTAATAACATGATATACCCCATCACTTCGGCACTCACAGTAGGAACTGATGACCACCATTACTGCCCAAAAACAAATCCAGTGCCGGTAGCAAACCTCCTATCGGTTAGAACCTCATTCAAAACCTTCATACCCTACCGATGATGAAAGAAACATGCATAACCGCTTAACCACTCATCCGATCAATAAGCCAAGAAACTCACTCGTCCAACCCGGGCCATTATCCAAACCCTCAACAACATATAGTGTTATTCTTCCAAACCTTCCTCATCCCAATACAATAGCACAAATTTCAAGTCTAGAAACTTCATCTCAGCCAATACAAGCAGCCCCACCGACAAGTGCCACCAATAATCATATGGAGGTCCACGCAACCCGGTTTCGTACACCAACAATTAATAATTCATACATGACAGATAATAGTAAGAAAACTAAACAAGAAGACTACTAAGCAAGTTAAGCAGACAGTAAAATTTTTGTATTTTGCTATGAACTATCTTCAACAAGGTGAAAGCAAAATACACGAAAAAGGAATAAAGAGTCATATTTCATCACTGTGTCATTACGGCGTGCAACCCAATCCCATCACATCAATCCACATAGGGTACCTATTGAGCCATAATACTCGGGCTCACTGATCACATGTGTGTCAATATCAAGCACAACCGAGTGCATAAAAATATAACTGTGGAAAAAATTATTAGTAAGAAACAATACTGAGAAGGATAAGCACATTTATGGTGCACTAAGCAAATCAACATCACGAAGGTCACCTTGCCCATAATGTCATGAGTCCTAAACAAAATTACAATATGCGTGCGAAGAAATGTAACCCTCACACATAACATAAACCAAGACGTGAATAACATCCATTCTGCTCGATTATATACATATGATAACAACTGCGCAAGAACAAATAGGTCTGATCCGATACAGAATACACATTCTCATTAGGCTCAAAAGAAACCCCCAAACCAATTTCCGATCATTCCCCAAACATGCAATTAACCTTCCAAAAGTCCATAGCAACCTTTCTATAACACCTACTATCTATCATCAAATCCTCGACATTTCTTCACAACACAATGTACCTTCTAACGGGCGAACTCTCTTATGGTGGGAACATAGTGGCAGCAAGACCTTAAACATCCGAAATAGACCATGTCATCAAGTACTTATATCTTTCCCTCCAAAACTATATGCATCCTTGTACATGAAACCTTTCAACCCCACACGGCGCATCGCCTCTACATGCTAACTCGCAACACTACGCAAGTCTCATAGTCAACTCTGAACTATAAGCAAATTGAACACATCATCACCCGAGAATCTTTCACTTAACTCAATCCAAAAGAACACCACCACACGCAATATAGCTTCTATACCTGTAGAAAATATCAACTCCGACCGTGGTCATAAGCATGATAAATTCTCTGAAACTTAGTAACACATAATCGAATAATCAGAACCAGTCGCCTCTAACTCAATCGAGTCACGCAGACTGCCAACTCGAAAGTAACTCAAACCGATATAACCGCCCTGAGAGAACTTCATGTGAACTCGAAGTCATTTCTTGCATCACTCCAACATAGACATATAGACCTTCATTGACAAGGAAATATCGTAGATCCGATTACCATTCTCTATTGTTTTCAAGCCTATCTGTAGACAAATTCAAAAATCCTTAAAGGCTACATCAGACCCGAAACTCTCCAGAAACTTCTCGATAACTACTCATATTACTCTGATCTATAATACATAACTAATACACATCGAGAAACCCGTACTTCACCAGTATATGACCATTCAAATAAATAACCAAGCAATATCTTGTTCTAGAAACCGATAAGGTCCATGACCCTACAATCTGATCGTCATTAGCAGACTCCACCACTTAGCTTGAAGCCATAGATCACCTCATCGACACCCCAAAGTACCATATCTTAATAGCACGCCCCCATCACGCACGACTATTTAGTTGAATACTTCAAAAACGCATGCAATACCGGTCATAGAACACCCCGAAGACTCTGCCAAGAGCTTAGCCATCATTGGAATAGTCAAACAATTTCCCCAAATGCTCTGAAATGATCACATATACACTCCACTGAATGGAAACCTCACACGAGACATATGATCCAAACTCATCATGCAGGAGATGGCCTACCAGTTATACTCAAATCGACACTTTGCCATGAACCCACCTTGGTCACAATAGTGATGCCACAAGCCAATCTTCCCAAATTTGTGCTTACCAACCAGACATATGAACCTGCCTCATACCACAAATGAATGACTAGAAGATTTAACACTGCATCAGTTTCTGAGGCTAGACAACACATCGTAATCTATCTGCAACATCACTGATCGTCGCATATAATGAATACTGAGTGCACAACACCACATATGAGCAATTGGGAGGAGTCAAAGTTGTAGATTTCAAGCTGAAACAAGGTCACACAATAAGGAAATAAGAAAGGAAAATTTTTCCTAAATGTCTTGTAGCCTCCCGAAGATAGGTATGGACGTCATCAAACCGATCTGCAGGACTCTACTAGACACTTGCTCATGACTCATAGAACCTACGAACCTAGTGCTCTAATACCACTTTGTCACAACCCAAAAACCACTAGTCATGATGGCACCTAACTCGATCCTCTAGGTAAGCCAACTAATAAAAAATACAATCCAAAAGATATTATAGGAAAATAGTAAAGAATTAGCTGAAGATTTACAAATTGACCAAGAACTGGTAGTACGACTCATGAGTTTTTAAGTCTTGGAATTTACAAAGCTGGTACAAATAATTACATGATCTTTTTGAAATTTACATAAATAGATTACCAAAATCTAAGCTACCAAGGACAAGTGGCAGCTATATCCGGAATGCACGAGCATCTTCAAAGTCAGCGCCCAACATCACCAGCAACTCTGCTCTAAAAATATGTACGCAATGTAGAGAAGTGCAGTATCAGCACAACCGACCCCATGTACTGGTAAGTATTTTATCTAACCTCGTCGAAGTAGTGACGAGACATTTTTTGGTTAAAAGATACTTTCTGATAAAACCTGCACTGTAAATCATCAATAGAACTATACTACGATATAATGGAGATGAATACATGAAATGGATATGCAAAGCAATAACTGAGTGTTAACAGAGATCACAATCTGGCATCTTCAAATACCTCGACCAATCCTTTCCTTAGAAAGAAACCAATAAACCACAACCGTCAATTCTTAACTTTCCTAGCATGAGGAATGTACTCAGATAACAAGTCAATTGCACGGTAACACCCTTCGTTCTTTTATCTAATCCTCACCCAATTTACGTATAACAGAACCAACCAGATGATAGAAATATCGATAATAGGAATTACAAAGTAGGAAATACATAAGGAGTTATAATGAACGTGGATATACATGTGGGCAATAGTAAAAGACTAGGCGGAAAACATGTGAGTGATGACAACAATTGGAAACAAGGAATATCAACTTCAACTAACTAGCATGATGGAGGCCTAAGTATAGATATAACAAATAAGAAGGAAGCACATGATCTTTCCAAGTTAACAAGTAGATGCATGAATGACTAGCATGATGGAAGGCTTGTACCAAATGCAACATAACAGATACGACATGAGTGTAATTATAAAAGCAGGAAAATAAGCATGATATTTGCAAGTTAAACAAGAAGAAGATATCAGCGATACAACAACAATTGATATAGAGATAAATGACAGAACAATAGCAACAAGTCACATCAGATCTGAGATTCCGACAATAACAGCTCAAGGTAAAGACATAAATATATACACGAGAAAACAGATATCACAACATAATGCATGTCCCTCATCCTCACCTGCACGGAAACACATATCGTGCCATGACCTCACGATGATATAAAAGCATAACAGTATAGATAAAATGACACGGCATCACCCTTCGTGTTTTACACTCTCCCTCACATGATAATATAAAAACAATGGCACGGCATCACACTTCGTGCTTTACACTCTTCCTTACGAAGCATATGTATATCAATGACAAACAAGGCAGGAAGCTTAAATAACATCAAGGGGTATTTTTAAAGGATATTCCAAACAAATCCCAATCACAGCTTTCCAAGCCAGCAATGGTTAAATAAACCCTCAAAAACTGTATTATTCAAATACATCCACAAATCTCACAAATGATCTACAACATAAGTATACAATCTAGTATCTCAAGAAGATCGGTTGTAGCTATGTATTAATGATTACGCATAGGGATGACCGAATTAGTGTCACGATCCAAAATCTAACAATGGTCATGATGACGCCTATCGTGTTACAAGGCAAGCCTATTTCCCAAAATATTACTACTAATTTGATTATAAGAATTTAATAAAACACTTCAATAATTTTAATTCCTGATAAACTAAACCAACTCTAAATATAAATAATATAAAATGCGGAAACGATTCCCAAACATCGGGGTGCCACTAAGTCATGAGCGTCTAAAACCATAAACTAAGACATATAAACTGTCTAATTGTCCAAAAGAAGAAATGACAAGAAGAGTAACAAGGTCCTGCGAACGCTGACAGCTACCTTGCAATCTCCACAGATAGCCGGCATGAACTCAACGATCGCCGCGCTCTAACTCACTTGGATCTGCACATAAAGTGCAGGGTGTAATATGAGTACAACCACCTCAGTAGTAACAGAAATAACTAAGGAATTGAGCAGTAGCGACGAGCTAAGTAAAACAGTCCAATTATTTATTTTCATAATTTTAAAAAAAGAAACATGAATAAACAGGTAAATTCCATAACTCAATAAATACCACAAAGAAATTTAATAGATAAATGCAGCAACAACAAATGTAAATGCAACTTTACAACAATGTCACTCCATCCCTCAACACTCACACTCAACACTCAACATTGAATACACTCAACACTCTGTGCTCACTGGGGGTGTGTACAGACTTCGGAGGGGCTCCTAAAGCCCAAGCGCTATGCACGGATAACTCACGTGCCATGTACAGACTCCGGAGGGGCTCTCAAAGCCCAAGCGCTAAGCACGGACAACTCACGTGCGCTCACTGGGGGTGTGTACAGACTCCGGAGGGGCTCTCAAAGCCCAAGCGCTAAGCACGAACAACTCACGTGCCATCATATCAATACCTGGATCCGCACGGTCAACTCACGTGCTACGCGAACAACTCACGCGCTATGGTATCAATACCTGGACCCGCACGGTCAACTCACATGCTACGTGGACAACTCACGCGCTATGGTATTAATATCCTCACAACCAGGCCCTCGGTCTCACTCAATCATGTACCTCACTAGCCTCACCATCATCAACAAATAAGGGGCCACAACCCACATCAAGTATCACAACATATTAGCAAATAATAGAGACTGAGGTACACATATACAATAATTTCTATGACTTAGTTAAAATAATGTGAGCATGAATAAAGCCTAAACATGATCTCTAACATGAAGGCAAACAAGTTCAACAAGTAAACACATAACTACATATAATAGCCATTAGGCCTCACAACCTCACGGGACGGACCAAGTCTCAATCCCTCGCAGTGCACACCCATACGCCTGTCACCTAGCGTGGGTATCTCCACCATACAATCACATGATATCAATTTCTCCAGGTTTATACCCTCAAAGCTAGAGTTAAAACTATTACTTACCTCAACCGCATAAAATCCTACTCCAGGATGCCCTCATCTATGGACTCGATGTCCAAAAGCCCTGAATCTAACCATAATCATATTAATACTATCACCATATGCTAAAGAATCAAATTCCAAAATAAAAACTACAAATTATGCCAAAAATCCGAAATCGGCCAAAATCTAGCCCCCGGGCCCACGTCTCGAATTCAATCAAAAATGGTAGAATCAAAACCCTCATCCTCTCCTCAGTCTAACCAAATAAAATTTATCAAAATCGGACTCCGTTTGGTCCCTCAAATCTTCACTTAAAACTCTCCAAAACTCAAACCCTAACTCCCTCAATTTCACTTTTAAATCATCAATCAAATCCCAAAAATGATTGGATTCAAGAAATATAACCAAAACCGAATAGAGAACACTTACCACAATCCATATGGTGATAATCGCCTCCGAAATCGCCCAAATCCGAGCTCCCCAACTCAAAATATGACCGAGTGAATAAACCCTAGCTTTATATATTTTCTGCCAGCTATTCTGTCTAGTTTCTCATGCCAAACGATTCCGAAACTCGTATTTTATGACTCCAATGGATTTTTTGTGAAATTCTAGTCAAGTTAGGCTTTTGAATTACTCAATTTGACCTTATAATGAATGAGATAGGTAGGTTTTAATATTTGCAAATAGTGCATATTTTTAAATACGCTGCTAGTGGCAATTTCATAATTACTCTGAAAAATCTAGCAATCTAATTCTTAGTAAAATGACCATAAAATCCTCATACAATGTCCAAATTTGATGATTCTTGTTGCTAAGGGTCCGTAATTACGATATGGATCTAATCCTTTAATCAAAAAACAAATAGGAGCTCATTTGTTCAATATGATATCATTTATGCTTGTAGAAACTGCGTTGAAACATAAGAAAAACGAGTGCAACACAACCCAAACCTATCCAAAACTCACCCGAGTCCCTCGGGACCTCAACCAATAATTCCATCAAGTCATGTATCACTACGCCAACTTAGTCGAACATCCGAAACACCCAAAACAACACCAAAACACCAAATCAACCTCGAATTTAAGCTTAAGAACTTCTAAACTTCCAACTTTTGCCAATTCAAGCCTAATTCTACCACGGACCTCCAAATTACATTTTGGACACACTCCTAAGTCTAAAATTACCCAACGAAGCTAATCAAATCATAAAAATCCAAATCCGAATTCGTTTAATCATACTAAGTGTTCATTTCACTCCAAAACTACTCCGAACCCCAAACCTACCAATTCGATACAACTCAACACAGCTGAACAATACATAAATAAGCATAGATGGGGGAAATGGGGCTATAACTCTCAGAACTAACGATCGGGTCGTTACATCCTCCCTCTTTTAAACAAATGTTCGTCCTCGAACAAGTCTAAAAACATATTTGGAGTCTCAAATAGGTGAAGCCTTCAACAATACCTTCTCGTCACATTCAAATCATATGAAACTCATCTTGCGGTCACATCATACTCATCACGTATCCATCCAGCTACAATTTTCACTAATAGGGACACTACCGGACATATTGGTCCACAAGCATACACCCACACAACCAACACCTCAATGCTCAATCTACAGTCAAAACCCGGCCTCAAGTCCTCCAAACTGGCCCAACATCAACACACGGAAATCACATCTCGCACCTCATCTAGGGAATCACAATCTGTCGATGCACAACTGATACCGAGCGCTCATATGCGCATACAAATGCATGGAAGGAATTCGAAGAGTTACACTTCAAGCTGAATCAATACCAGACGATAAGAATTCAAGAATGTTAAATGTTCCTAAAGGTTCTACAACCTCTCGAAGATAAGTACAGACATCTCCGTACCGATCTGCAAGACTCTACTAAACCTGCTCATGACTCGTAAGACGTATGTAACCTAGGCTCTGATACCAACTTGTCACGATCCAAAATCTAACCATGGTCGTGATGGCGTCTATCGTGTTACAAGGCAAGCCTATTTTCCAAAATATTACTACTAATTTGATTATAAGAATTTAATAAAACACTTCAATAATTTAATTCCCGATAAACTAAACCAACTCTAAATATAAATAATATAAAAAACGAAAACGATTCTCAAACATCGGGGTGTCATTAAGTCATGAGCGTCTAAAATCATAAACTAAGACATATAAACTATCTAACTGTCCCAAAGAAGAAATGAGAAGAAGAGTAACAAGTTCATGTGGACGCTGGCAGCTACCTCGCAATCTCCACAGATAGCCGGCCTGAACTCAACGATCATCGCGCTCTAACTCACCTGGATATGCACATAAAGTGCAGGGTGTAATATGAGTACAACCACCTTAGTAGTAACAGAAATAACTAAGGAACTGAGTAGTAGTGACGAGCTAAGTAAAACAGTCCAATTATTTTATTTTCATAATTTTAAAAAAAGAAACATGAATAAACAGGTAAATTCCATAACTCAGTAAATACCACAAAGAAATTTAACAAATAAATACAGCAACAACAAAAGTAAATGCAACTTCACAACAAAGGGAGTATCATTTATGCTTGAAGAAACGTCATCGAAACATAAAAAACGAGCGCAACACAACTCAAACCTATCCAAAACTCACCGGAGTCCCTTGGGACCTCAACCAATAATTCCATCAAGTCATATATCACTACGCGAACTTAATTGAACCTCCAAAACACCCAAAACAACACCAAAACACCAAATCAACCTCGAATTCAAGCCTAAGAACTTATAAACTTCCAACTTTCGCCAATTCAAGCCTAATTCTACCACGAACCTCCAAATTACATTCTAGACACACTCCTAAGTCTAAAATTACCCAACGAAGCTAATCGAAACATAAAAATCCAAATCCGAATTCGTTTACTCATACTAAGTGTTCATTTCACTCCAAAACTACTATGAACTCAAACCTACCAACTCGATACAACTTAACACAGCTGAACAACACATAAATAAGCATAGATGGGGGAAATGGGGCTATAACTCTCAAAACGAACGATCGGGTCGTTACAACATTGCTCCAAAAATATTTTGCACCCCAAAAGATTATAGACAAGCAAATAAATTAGGTGTTGGGTTGAGCCATATGAAAACATGTAGATCAAAGGAAAGCAATAAAAGAAAATTTGAATCTCATGTAGTTCTACAAGACATAATTATAACGTAATCTACCCCCGAACATGATTAACCCCGGCACATACATATACGCTCGTCACCTCATATATGTATCATCCCTGCATGTAGCAAACAATGTCAAATAGGAGGAAGTTTTCCTCAACAAAGTTAGGCAAGACACTTACCTCGAAAATACAAATTACAATACCAAGCAAGCAAAGTGATGCTCCAAAAATGTCATCACGCACGTAGTGATTTCCGAATGGCTCAAAACTAGCCAAAAGAAACTCAAATACATCAAATAAAGCCCAAGGAAATAATTCCAAATGATAAAGATCGAATCCTAAATCAAATACCAAATCCGGCAAATATCACACCCAGTCCCACGCATCGGAACACGGCAAAACTCACAAAATCTGATAACCCATTTAATTACGAGTCCAACCATACTAGTTTCACTCAATTCCAACTCCAAATCGATGTTCAAAACTCAAAAAATCATATTATAAAACATTAGGCCAAAAACCCCAATTTTCTCTTTAAAATTCATCAACCAAAAATTACATTTAAAGATAGATTCATGAAATATAACCAAAATCGAATAGAGAACACTTACCCTAATTCATATGGTGAAAATCGCCTCAAATATTGCCCAATTCCGAGCTCCCCAACTCAAAATATGTTAAATAAACACAACCCTCGTTTTAACACCGTTCTGCCTTGTTTCTTATACCAAATAATCTCAAAATTCACTTTTGATGCCTCCAATGAATTCCTTGTGAAACTTTATTCAAGTTAGACTCTTGAATCACACCATTTGACCTTATATTGAAGGAGATATGTTGGTTTCAATATTTAAAAATAGTGCAGATTTTTAAATTCGAAGTCAGTGACAATTTCGTAATTAATCTGAAAAATCTGGCAACCCAATATTTAATAAAATGACCATAACTTCCTCGTACGATGTCCAATTCGATTTTTTTTTTGCTATGGCTCCGTAATTATGATAAGGACCTAATGCTTCAATAAAACAGAAATTGGAGCTCATTTGCTCAATGTAGTACCATTTATGCTTGAACAAACAACGTCGAAACCTAAAAAAACGAGCTCAACACAATCCAAACCTATCCGAAACTCATCGGAACCCCTCGAGACCACGTCCAAACATACCAACAAGTCCCATAACATAATATGCTCATACTCGAGGCCTCAAAACACACATAATAACATCGAATCGATGAATCACACCTCAATCCAAAAATTAATGAACTTGAAACTTCAAATTTCCACAACCGATGTCGAAACCCATTAAATCACGTCCGATTGACCTTAAATTTTGCATACAAGTCACATTTGACATTACGGACCTGCTCCAACTTCTGAATTTTAAATCCGACCCCGATATCAAAAAGTCCACTCTCGGTCAAACTTTCCAAAAAATCCAACTTTCACCATTTCGAGCTAAATTCAACTACGGACTTCCAAATCACAATCCACACACGCTCCTAAGTCCAAAATCACCCAATGGAGCTAATAAAACCATCAAATTTCTAATCCGAGGTCAAATACTAAAAAGTCAAACTCGGTCAACTCTTTCAAATTTAAAGTTCCCTAGTTAAGAATCATTCTTCAAAGTCAAAATATATCATACGGAGTTGTTCACTCCCATGTACTACCGAGCGAAGTATAAATGCTCAAAACGATCAGTCGGATCATTACATCAAGGTTCTCTATATATCGTCATAACACTTTAATACTTCATCCTCCAATTCCCTAATGCAACTTTCCACATCAATCCTCTCTTTCCTGCGAAGGAATTGTTGTAGGTAACACAATTTACACTTTTCTGTGGAGCGAAGTTTAGGATTATGTTTATAATAAGGACCAATGGAGATCACCTTTGGCTTATAAGCGTTTGGATTTGATTTACTCAACCCCACACTTACTTTGAATGTGGTACCATAATTGCTAGATGAATCGTTGAAATCCCCAAATATTTCATCAAGGATTTCATTTGCAAGTTTGTTTGTTTTCAGTCCTGACCGATCTTGACCATTCGTTTCCCTTACCTCAATTAAATGATCCACTTTCCTCCCTTCTTCTTAGGGCTGTTTACGGTTTGATAGAAAACCGACCCAAACCGAAAATCGAACCAACCCGCTTAAGTAAACCGATATTTTTCTTGATTTGGATTGATTTTGGTTTTAAATTTTAAAAACCGATAATATTTGGTTTGGTTTTGGTTCTATTATAAAAAACTGAAAAAACCGAACTGATTAATTATATAAAAATATTAATAATTATTGATATATGATATAATATCTTTTTGTAAATAATTTTAAATACTTTATGCATTTTAATTATTATTTTGAATTTTGATTTATCCTACATATATCTTAAAAGATTGCCTAAGCCCAAAAGAATAAGAATCGACCAATTTTCTTTTCCTTAAGAGAATCTAATTCTCTAACCTACACACATACTTTTTCCTAATAAAAGAGTTAGGAAAAAAAAAACTATGACAAGAGTAAATAAAATAAACTCAAATTGCAAGACTATAGTAGTTAGAGCTTGAGAAAGTAAACTTTTAGTTTGTTTTTTGTTCATTTTTTTCGTATAAACAGGTAAATAAACTTTCAGTTCCGAAATAAATATATAAAAAAGCATAAATTTAGCAAATTATTTTCAGATTGTTATCTAGTGTTGTTTTACTATTATCGACTTATCATTAGCTTACTAGAAACCGAAAAACCGAACCAAACCAAACCAACAACAACCAAACCGATGGTTTGTATGTAATTTGGTTTGGTTTTGGTTTTAAAATTTTAAAAACCGATTAAATTGGTTTGGTTTTGGTTTTAATCAAAAACCGGCCAAACTGAACCGTTAACACCCCTACTTCTTCTATCTGTAATGAATGGAAATGACATATCATTTCCTTGTATTGTGTTTCTTTTCTCCACATAAATTGTCAATAAATATGATCAGATAAAATTTATATCTATATCTATCTATATTACTATAAAAGCACGAATGTTCCACGTTAAATATTAAACGGTCAAAATATCCCCAAAATATTAATTGACTTTTAAGCCCTTAAATATTTCTTTAATCAAGCAAGTTAAAAGTGAATATAATTGTCATTAACCACAATTTTGATTTTATTGACAACTTTGGATCGAAGTAGAAGAATCCGTATTTGTCAAGAAAACTTTTTTCTAATTAATGAGCCTCAATTCTAATTGGAATTCATTGCATCGTTGATGGACATTCTCTATCCCTATTAGCAGATTCCTTTTTAAAACGCTTTCTGTCACAAATTGTTCAAGACGTAATACATGGACGAAATTTCTTTTTTATCATCATGATTTTCAAAATCTATTACTGACATTTACTTTAAACTTAATTTAAATGTCAAAAGATTCAATGTCGTTTTTTCCCAAATATTTAGATTAATGTCGGCAAATAGTTTGTGACACTTATTACGACATTTATCCAATGTCAATAATTTGGGTTCTTAACCTCTTTTTTTTTGGGAGACAAATTATAAATATCGTTAAATTCTTTATAGTTTTTGACTAATAATATGAATGTGAAGAATTATTTGTCATGAATAGAGATTTAATTAAATATATTTTAATATTGAAAGAAATTAATAAATTAACAATAATTTATTCACAATAACATCCATTCTTATTTCAATACTTTCAGTACATTACAAATAATTTGAATAAAATACAGAATTACTTCACATACAGCTAATGGTTGTATGAAAATTTATCTGCCTTGTGAAATTGAAAGGATATATTATGGGAAGAAAGAGAACAAGTTCCTCAAGGAGTATGGAATAAGTGTTTCAAGTCAAACCGGTTAGAAGAAGATTACATATTCTGTTTTAACATTTTTTATGGTATGATAATAGGAATCATATCAAATTGTTAGTATAGTTCCCTCCTAACAAAATCATATGAAACTAAACTAGCCGATATGTTTTATGTTAGTTAAATTCTAATCACCATTTGTATTCTACTATGAATTGACTAAAATACTTATCGCATGTTTGTTTTTGAAACTAAAATCTTTCTAGGCCGAGTTAAAGATTCAAATGTTCATGCACTCTAAACATGTATGTACAAATACAAGAGAAACGCAACGCGCAGTTATATAATATAGAATATTTACAAACATATATGCTTATTTTTTCACGATTTTTTTTTTAAAATATCACAAAACTAACTTAAGATAATAACTTAATACTAATTGGATGGTAAAGTGACACCGTCTTAACATAGTAACGCGAAAACATATTTTAAATAAAGTTGTAAGACGACATATTTTTTAATCTTTTAACCATTAGCGAGAGATAAATTAAACGTGCAAAGCACGTATATAGATACTAGTATACTATATTAAAAGCACGAAGTCTGTTAGCGAAATGTCGTTCGTCTTTTTTACCCTTTTAAAATAGAGTTCACATTAGAATAAAATGGTCATTTGACTTGAAATCAACTTAAAATTTTGGTTATTGGATATTTTCTTATTTGAATTATTTAATTTAAGATGTCCTAATATATTTAGAACTTTTGAAGTTTACTATAATTATACAACTTTGATTTTTTCTACACTTTTATAACGAAAAAAACCGTATCTTAGACTAAACTAATAGTTAGGAATGTGTATTCAACTTTAATTCTCAAAATCGCGTAAGAAGAAAAATCTATCTATTTTTGTCGTGAGAAACTTTCCTTGAAATATTTGCTGTTTATCAAGCAGTAAAAGAAAAAAGAACCTTTAAAACTTTCTCTTCCTTTCTGATAACCAAAAGATAGCAAAACAAAATTCTATTGTTAATTTGATCCTTTGAAATATGTTCATTAATCTTATTTCTTTTATGTCAAAGTACAAAATAATTTTTTTACAAAAAGCAAAAAATATCCTAAACGTAAATAAAAAATTGTCTTTTCAAGAAGGGACGAAAGTATCCTCGAAGTGTTTAGCAATTTCTAATTTAAAGATAAGACATATGCTGTGTAATTACAATTTTATCTAAATGTACTTACGTCAAGTAAAAACATCCAAACAAGTTAAAAGAAAAATAGGACACTCCAAAAGTTCTCACATAAATAATAAGAAAAGTAAAAAAAAAATTGCATTCCTAAAATTCATATATAAATAAATGGCCGGGAACAATATGTTTCCAAAAAGGTATTAGATTTTATTCAATTCCTAAAATATAAGCTAAATAAAAGAAAAAATATCTTTCAACAAGTAATCGAGTTGCAAATAAAGAGAAAAATACTTTATTAAAAAGGAAATTTTAACTACTTTTGTAATGGGATTTTTTTGGGAACATTGCTCCAAATCAAACAAAAACTTATGAGTCTTTTCTTAATTCTTTTTTATTTATGTTTTAAATTTTAAAGATGTTACGTTTTTTAGCTCAAAAGAGATTGTATAATTGTGCAAAATTTTAGGGGACAATTATGATACAAATAAAATAAAAAACAAAAGAAAAAATTAAACAAAGAAGAAGCATTTTGCTTTGTCCTTTATCCCAAACCAGTAATTAACCTATAATTAAAAAGACAAGGGCATGAGGCAAGGCGATACATTTTACTTGATACCGGACGAGGCATAAGTATCGAGACATACGACGTAAGCCCCACATATCTTTAAAAATATTTAAGTTATAAATTAATAATATAGATTGAAACATAAAAAATAAATAAATTCATTAAAAGTTCAAAATAATTAAAAATAATTAAGGAAAATCAAAGAAAATAAAATATTTGCATGTTTTAAAAGTATAATTAATGTAATACTGTTAAACTTACCATGATCAACTATAACATCTTAACTTTCAAATAATTAAAATTATAATTTCTTAAAACAATTATCAAGCTGCACATTTTATCTCCCTCAAAGTAAATACTATATTTTATCAATACTATAATTTAAAATTTTACTCCTTCATGAATAAACAAAATTACTTTTGAAAAAATAGACTAGCAAATGTATGATAATTTTGAGAGACATAGAACTAAGACATGAAAATGTAGCAAGTAATGATATAAATTTTGGTTACCTATTTTCAAAAGAAATATTCAAATGATATTCACCCTTACGATGTTCTCAATTAGTAAATATGAAATTTTATGATTCGTTATTTGAGTTATTCACAATTTTTATATTCATGAAAAGAACTTTAATCATTCATTTATAAAAACTTTTTAAGAGTCAGCAACGCCAAATAGTGAATTCGATATATGATTTGTATGGAACTATTGGGTGAGCCATGAGCGTTAAGCATTAGGTGTATTTAATTAAGGTACACAGTAGGGGGTCTGAGGTATAAGCCTCGTAGAACTAAACCTCACACATGAGATTTAAGGCGTTTTGATAATGTCTCGCCCCGTGGCGAGGCCGACAAAACCCTTTTAAAACACTACATATAAATGCTATGACTATTCTATGTGAGGTTCGTTCACTGGCTATTAATTTTATTCTCCAATCAATAATTTGCTTAGATATAACTATTACTATAGATTTTAAAACATAATTAGAAAAAATAATTATGAAAATATTTAATAATAGCTACAGAAAGAGAAATAAAGTGCAACAATTTAATTTTTGTACCCTTTGATAAAAGAATTTTTGTGGATAAAAATATAGTTACAATTAAATATTTAATATATGGTATAAGTAATACTAATAATTTGAATCCTTACTATAAACAAATATTGTATTTTTTTAAATGCCAATGTATATATTTTAATTGATAGACACTACACACGTGCAATGCACGTATACTAGAACTAGTATAAAATAAAAATCTAAAGAAAGATTTTCTCCTCTTTTTTCGATCCCGATGCACTAAGTATCCGAGGAAGGACAGGATAACAAGGGTCTATCGTACGCAGCCTTACCCTTTATTTCTGCAAGAGGTTGTTTCCACGGCTCGAACCCGTGACCTCCTGGTCACATGACAATAACTTTACCAGTTTACGCCATACTCCTCTTTTTCCAATCAAGACTGACAATTGTCCAAAATAAAAATTGAAATAATAAATTTCTCCTCACATTTTGCTTTATTATACTAACCTCCCATATGTTTTTACGATTACCTCTCTCACTTTGATTTTTCTATACTTTTAACCCATTTATCATTAATATAAATAATTGTAGCTTGATTATCTTGGCCTTACTAATATTTTATTTTGTTAATTAATTTTATAAACATTTTTTACAACTCTTCTTATTTTTTACTTATTATATTAATTATTAATGTTTAAATAATAAAGAAAAATGAGTTCCAGAAGTCTACACGCATATGACATTCTAGTTTTTGTTTTTCTTAACTTTTCACTGAGATTAAGTTATATCAAGTAAAAACTAAAAGAAAACAAAATCAGTTGAAATAACAAGTAAAAAGAAATTAAAACAAACAAAAAGAAACAAGAAAAACGCAATTCCAAAAAAATAAAAAATTTACTAAAGATAAGCTGTGAGTAGAGAAAATACAAAATCTATATTGCCTTAAGAAGAGTAACACGGAGGCCAAACAGAGGCGTCTGGAGCAGAGCAGAGCAATCGTTACCCAAGAGTAATAAAGATGAATTTATTTTTGGGTTATATTACTTACCTTTTAAAGGATAGCTTAAAGTGAAGGACACCATATATGACTTCATTTATTTTTATTTTAAAGAAGTATAGCGTGGTGTCAGGTGTGTGTGAGAGAGAGACCTCATTTACTGAAGTTTGAACAAGTAGTGGAATTTGACGATCCGTTTGGGCAATCTCAATAAGATGTGCCATCCTTCTTTGATAACTTTCTTGTAACTAAAATTCCAGCAACATACACACAGAGAAAGATTCATCCAAGGTTACGTACGGGAATCAATTAAATACATAAAGTTAAGATTTTCATAGTTTTTTTAAAAAGTTAATAAAAGCCAATTCACCGCAAATGCATACCAGCTCACCCCAGTACCCCATCGCAATTGCGAATAATCTGTTCGCAGATGCGGATCTGATAGAGCTCATCCTACTATCGCAAATGCAATCCTAAACTCGCAATTGCGAGAAATGAGACTTTTGCAAAAAAATTCACAGCAGAATTCTAACTCTATCAAACACTCAGCTGTGCGTCCGAAACTCACCCGAATCCCTCGGGCTCCAAACCAAACATGCACACAAGTTAAATCATACGAACTTGCTCGCGCGATCAAAATACAACATAACCTCTAGAACTACGAACCAGACATCAAAATGAATGAAATTTTCAAAAGAAAACTCAAGAACATGCAAATTTACAACCAGACATCCGAATTACGTCAAATTAACTATGTTTTGCACCAAATTTTGCAGACAAGACATAAATGGTGAGATGAACCTATTCCAAGTTCCGGAACCGAAATCCGAACCCGACAGCAATAAAGTTAACATACGGTCAAACTTAGGAATTGTTTAAACCTTCAAATTGCTAGTAATTTTCAACAAATCATGTTAATTCAAGTTAGTGACTTCCGAATTCGATTCAGGACATACGATCAAGTCCCAAATCACGATACGGATCTACCGGGACCATAAAAATACATATCTAGGTTCGTTTATACAAAATACTGACTATAGTCAACTCAAATAGGTTTTTATGGTAAAATTTCACATTTTCTTCAATTTTTCACATGAAAACTTTTCGGAACAAGATACGGACTGCACACGCAAATCAAGGAACACTAAACGGAGCCAATCAAGGTCTTGGAATACGAAAATAAAGGCTAAAACTCAAAGTGACCTATCGGGTCATCACAATATCCATCAACCATCTTATGATATTACAACAATGCAGATCACTACTTAATACCACCCGTGAAAGCTAGAACTGTCTGCATAGCTGTGAGTATGAGGAGTATGACTGCTGCCACAGTTGAAGCTCCTGCCCAAGGACTACTAAAATAATTTTGCCTCAAATTTGCAATAATTTGATTCCACGGCTTTTTGCAATGTTGACTCATTTTTCTGCTCGCTTCAGCGTAATAGGTGCTGCCAGCAACAACCACGATCCCTTCTCCAAGTTTATTGAACATGTTAGCCACTTCTCCGTCATCTGCTAGCCCGTTAAGGATGATTCCATTTAGGCGTAGCAAATTCACATCTTTACGTGACTTAATAAGTTGACCCATTATATCTACATAATCCAAAAAACATTTAGGATATAAGTTAGTCGAGTGTTGCTCATAAGCTATCAAATTTCTCAGAAAGGCCTCCGTTGAATCACCAACTACTAAACAAGGAATTTGTATCGCTCCATTCTCAAACTTGATATCAAACATAGTTGTTCTGTCCATAAGATCTTGTTCGAAACTTCCTAATTTTAAGAAACTAGCTCCAGCTTCATAAAGCTCTGTTGCACTTGGAGCTTGCCAATACTGCCAAATATTAGAGGTAGAGATTTTATTTGACCTAAATATTCGCAAGTTCTTTCCAAGAAATCTTTTAATATTGCAACATTCCTTTCTCGTGCTAGAATTCGAGATTTGGCTAGTTTTCGGCATCTCTGATGGACGACAAAACATGTGTACCACATGAAGTAAATGATCGAATTTTTTTTCATCACCATCAATTTCTGATTTGAGAAAAGGTATCTTACTTGGCGAAATATGACAAAGAGCCGATTTCACCATACGTATGAAGTCGGGTTCTAGATCTTCAGGACGCTTAATCATGTCATGAAGTTTGGCGAGGACAAAGAAAGGGAGTTGGTTTTCTAGTAGCAATAAATCTCGACATACTTGAGACACCATCCATTGCGCGTTGATAATTAGGGGGTCTCGAAGAAACTCAACCACAAAACAGCCATCAAGTAACAATATTTCCGAAAATTTGCCAACAATATCACTGTCTATATCGTCATAACACTTTAGTGCTTCATCCTTTAGTTCCTCCATTTGTTTAATGCAGCTTTCCACATCAAGCCCCTCTTTCCGCCGGATAAACCGCCGTAAGCATAATAGTTTGTACTTTTCCATTGAGTGAAATTCTTGATTTTTTCTATGGTAAGGACCTATGGAGATGATCTTTGGCGTATAAGCATCTGGGTTTGATTCGCGAATGGCCGCATTTACTTTGAATATGGTAGTGGATTTGATAGATGAATTGTCCAAATCCTCAAATCTTTCATCAAAGATTTGATTCAAAGATTTATCTCTTTGTAACTTTAATCGCTCCTTGATCTCGATTAAATGATCATCTTTCCTCCCGTCTTCTATCTGTAATTGGTTAAAAAAGAGTCATGGTTTCTCTTTTTTCCTTTTTTTTTTCCTCAACATATATTGTTACAGATAATGATAAAAAATAAAAATAAAAAACTCTAAGAACCGGCAATTTCCAAAATGAAAATTTTAAGTAACTAAATATTAAGCAGTGAGTAGAGAAAATATTAAGTTTATATTCTCCAAGAAGAGTAACAGTAGTCACTACATCTCTCATACATGCCTTATTAATTATTATTTTTCATTTTTAGGAAGAAAATATTATTAGGGAATGAACTTAAATAAAACATTGTAAGATGTCATTTCAGTGCTAATTTGGATAACACATAATTCTCCGTTCCGGTTTATGTGAACTTATTTCCTATATGGTCCGTCCCAAAAAGAATGACCCTTTCTAAATTTGGAAACCATTTAGCTTAAACTTCTAATCCTACCCTTAATGAGAAGCTTTTACAAAACACAAATACTCTCGACCCCCTTTTTGACTTGTTTAGGACCAAATTCCAAAAGTATTTCAATTTTTTTAAACTTTGTGTCCAGTCAAACATGTTCACATAAATTGAAACGGAGAGAATATGACATATGATAATTTTTTAAAAAAAACAAGAAAACAACAAACAAACAAACAAACAAACAATCAAACCCACGAAGTACTTATCAATACCTTATTTTAATAGTGTAATTGATTGATTACTTGAACTTTCACCTTATTGGTAGGGTTTCATTTTCTACCTTATAACCCCTAATTTGATTTCCAGGAATGTTCTGTTTCCATGCTAGGATTCGTTAGGCTAGTAGTTTTAATCTCTGAAGGGTGACACGATATCTGTACAGCTTGAAGTAAATGTTGATGTCAGCATCATTACCTTCACTCTCAAAATAGGATGCAGAGGTCATCTTAATTCGGTAATGAATTGAAGGTTAAAAAATCCACTTCACCATTTTTGTGAATGATATTTCATCTTCCTCATTCATAGTAGAGATGAAACTTAGTGATGACAAAGAAAGAAAGTGGTTTTCTACTAACAACAGATCTCGATTTACTTGAATACTTATGCAATTTCCGGGGATAATCCGACCTTCTCCTCTTGGACACATTCCACAACGCTCTCAAATAAATTCAACTAGAAAACAACCATCAAGTAATAATATTTTTTAAAAGCTGACAACAATATTACTGTCAAGGTTCTCTATATCGTCATAACACTTTAATGTTGTTGAGTGCCAAAATCCCACATCGGTGAAGTACCAATTTTGATTGGTACTTCACCCTATAAAAGAAGGCCTAATGTTTAGGATTTAAACACATCTCTTATTTGCCTTCTTATCTTCTTAAGACATGTATCTTCTCTCTTTAGTATTATTTCACTTGTATTTTTGGAGTGAATTAAAATATTTGTTGTGTCCCAGGAAGTAGGCAAAGTTGGCCGAACCTCGTAAATTCTGGTATTCCTTTTATTGTTGTTTTATTGTCTTATTTATTATTTGGTGGTTGTCATAATTTTTGGTATAGTAGTTGTGACTCATTCACACTATTTACATTTGGCTTCTGCAACAATTGGTATAAGAGCCAAAGTACTGTCCAAGTATGCTCTGTGGTTGCAGCATAGTCTGATCTTCCACGTCAGAAAAGATTTATCTTGATAACTGAGTCAAAGTTCTGTCTGAGTATGCTCTGTGGTTGCAGCTTTGTCTGATCTTCCATACCATAAAGGAAATAATCTTGATTTGTATCATCAGCTATTAAATAATATTTATGTCAAAGATGGGAGACAATAAACAAGAAGAATCTACATACATCATCATTGGCATATCAAGTGTCAACAATACGTCATCATTGACATCTTCCCTTATGACAAGAATTGTGTCAAATGCGAAATTTGCGGTAGAAATTTTTGACGGGTAAGAACAATTTGGGATGTGGCAAGGCGAGAGTCTAGAAGTCCTTTTTCAATAAGGGCTAGATCTTGCTATTGAAGAAAAGAGACTAGATGTTATTGGAGAAGAAGATTGGAGAATTATCAACCGTGTTGCTTGCGGTACCATTCGATCCTACCTTGCTAGAGAGCAGAAATATACATACACAAAGGAAACTTCTGCAAGTAAATTATGGAAAGCACTAGAGGATAAATTTTTGAAGAAAAACAGTTAAAATAAATTGTACATGAAGAAGAAACTGTTTCGCTTCACCTATGTTCCTGGTACCACGATGAATGAACATATCATCAGTTTCAATAAGTTGGTCATAGATTTGCAAAATATGGATGTAACTTTTGATGACGGTGACTTGGCCTTGATGTTGTTGGGGTCACTTCCTGATGAGTACGAGCACCTTGAAACTACTCTACTCCATGGGAATGACGAAATTTCTCTCAGAGAAGTTTGTTCGGCTTTGTACAGCTATGAACAAAGAAAGGGAGAAAAACAGAAGGGCGGAGAAGGAGAATCACTGGTTGTGAGGGGTCGTCCTCAAAATCAAACGAGGACAAATAAAGGAAGATCCAAATAAAGATCTAGACCCAACAAAGATGAATATGCCTTTTGTCGAAAAAACGGGCACTAGAAGAAAGACTGTCTGAAGTTGAAGAATAAGGCCAAACATAACAATCGAAAGTCTATTATGGATTCAAATGTAGCCGATGGTGATGATTCAGACTTCTCATTAGTTACAATAGAGCCATTAACATTATCAGACATATAGTTGATGGACTCGGCTTGTAGCTATCATATGTGTCCCAATAGGGACTGGTTCGTGGATTTTCAAGAAGGAGAATATAGAGTCGTCCACACAGCGGATAACAACCCTCTTACCTCATATGACATTGGTTCAATACGATTAAAGAACCATGATGGAATGATCATAACATTAACAGATGTTCGATATGTACCGGGTTTGAAGAAAAATCTCATCTCTGTGGGAGCCCAAGAATCAAAAGGGTTCAAAATCATTGTAGAAAATGGAGTGATGAGAGTATGCTTCGGTGCACTGGTGGTAATGAAGGCCAATCGGAAGAACAATAACATGTACCGTTATCGCAGTAGTACAGCTATTAGGACAGCGACAGTAACATCCAGTGACGAAAAAGAGGCAGACACAACCAGTCTATGGCACATGCGCTTGGGACATACTGGAGGTAAATCCTTGAAAACTTTATCAGATCAAGGATTGTTAAAAGGAGTAAAGGCTTGCAACTTGGAGTTTTGCGAGCATTGTGTCAAAGGGAAACAGACAAGGGTTAAATTTGGTACAACGATCCATAATACTAAAGACATTTTGGATTATGTACACTCTGATGTTTGGGGTCCTTTCAAAACACCTTCATTGGGTGGGAAACACTATTTTGTAACCTTTGTTGATGATTTTTCCCGAAGAATGTGGATGTATACAATGAAGAGCAAAAATGAAGTGTTGAGAATTTTTCTCAAATGGAAAATGATGGTGGAGAATCAAACAGGTAGGAGGATCAAGTGTATTCGCACAGACATTGGAGGTGAATACAAAAATGATCATTTTAATAAGATCTGTGAAAATGATGGCATCGTCCGACACTTTACTATCATACATACACCACAACAGAATGGAGTGGCAGAACGTATGAACCGGACCTTGCTGGAGAAGGTACAATGTATGTTGTCCAATGCTGGCTTGGGCAAAGAATTTTGGGCTGAGGCAGTTACATATGCATACCACCTCATTAATCGTCTACCATCTGCGCTATTGATGGAAAGACACCATTTGAAAAATGGTATGGAAAGCCTGCTGTAGATTATGACTCTTTACACATATTTGGCTCAACTGCATATTATCATGTGACAGAGTCAAAATTGGATCCAAGGGCAAAGAAGACTATTTTTATGGGGATTACTTCTGGAGTCAAAGGATATCGCTTATGGTGTCCTATGACAAAGAAAGTAATATTCAGCAGGGATGTTACCTTTGATGAATCTGCTATGGTAAATAAGGTAACAGAAGATACCAAACAAAATGAGGGTGCTTCTAAGCAGGTGGAGTTTGAGGGAAAATTTATTTTTCCTACACAAGAAGCAGAGGAGGAAACAAATGAAGATTATCCTCTGGAAGAAGAGCCAGTAGAGAGGGAGATTCCAACTCAGGAACCTCAACAACAACTTGAATCAATAGCAACTAGCAGTCCAAAAAGGACAATAACAAAACTCGTTCGTCTTATAGAGACAGTTGCTTGTGCCACCTCAACTGTAGCTGATGATGTTCCTACCACTTATAAAGATGCAGTCCAAAGTTCAAAAGAAGATAAGTGGAGGATTGCCATGAATGATGAAATATAATCCCTTCATTAGAATCATACATGGAGATTCGTCAATCTCCGGAAGTGAAAGAAAGCAATTGGGTGCAAATGGATATTTGCAAAGAAAGAAGGATTTCCTAACCAAGAAGATGTTCGCGACAAAGCAAGATTAGTGGCCAAAGGATATGCTCAAAAGGAGGGAATTGATTACAATGAAGTGTTTTCTCCAGTTGTAAAACATTCCTCCATTAGAATTATGTTGGCTTTGGTAGCACAATTGGATTTGGAACTAGTTCAGATGGATGTAAAAACTACATTTTTACATGGAAACTTGGAGGAGGAAATCTACATGACTCAGCCAAAAGGATTCAAAGTTGCTGGAAAAGAACATATGGTATGCAAACTTGAAAAATCATTGTACGGATTGAAACAATCTTCTAGATAATGGTACAAGCGATTTGACAAGTTTATGTTGCGGCAAGGGTACAAGAGAAGCAAATATGGTCATTGTGTGTATTTGCGCAAGCTTGAAGATGGTTCCTTTGTATATATTCTCCTATATATTGATGATATGTTGATAGCTTCCAAGAATTCAGAAGAAATTGATAAGTTGAAGATTCAACTGAAGAAGGAGTCCGAGATGAAGGATCTGGGTGAGGCAAAGAAAATTCTTCGCATGGAGATAATAAGAGATAGACGTTCAAAGAAACTCTATTTATCTCAGAAAGAATATTTGAAAAGAGTACTACAACGTTTTGTCATAGATGAAAAGACTAAGCCAGTTAGTAATCCACTTGCTCCCCATTTTAAGCTAAGTACTACTATGTTGCCAAAAGATGAAGCTGAACAGGAGTATATGTCAAGGGTATCATACGCAAATGTTGTTGGTAGCTTGATGTATGCAATAGTCTGTACGAGACCTGACATTTCACAAGCTTTTAGAGTTATTAGCAGATATATGCATAATCCAAGAAAGGAGCATTGGCAAGTTGTGAAGAGGATTCTACGGTATATTCATAATACTGTAGATGTTGGGTTAGTTTTTGAGCAGGAAGACAATCAATCTGTAGTTATATATTGTGACTCAGATTTTGCGGGTGATCTGGACAAACGAAGATCAACTACTAGTTATGTGTTTACTTTGCAAAGGCACCAGTTAGTTGGAAGTCTACTTTGCAGTCAACAGTTGCTTTGTCTACAACAGAGGCAGAGTACATGGCTATTACAGAGGCTGTGAAGGAGACAATTTGGCTTCAAGGGTTGCTAACAGAGCTTGGTGTTGAACAAAAAACGTATCACAATTTTTTGTGATAGTCAAAGTGCTATTCAATTAGCGAAGAACCAAGTTTATTATGCAAGGATGAAGCACATTGATGTTCGATATTATTTCGTACGAGAAATCATAGAAGAAGGTGGAGTCACGGTGAAGAAAATTTATACTACGGAGAATCCTGCTGATATGCTGACAATGGTGGTGACTGCAGTCAAGTTTCAACATTGTTTGGATTTGATCAACATTGTTGAACACTGAAGATTAAAGATGAAGACACAACCAAAATTTGTTATTGAGAGAAAATTGAAGATGTAAAATTTTACCAAGGTGGAGATTTGTTGAGTGCCAAAGTCCCACATCGGTGAAGTACCAATTTTGGTTGGTACTTCACCCTATAAAAAAAGGCATAATGTTTAGGATTTAAACACACCTCTCATTTGTCTTCTTATCTTCTTAAGGCATTTGTATCTTCTCTCTTTAGTATTATTTCACTTGTATTTTTGGAGTGAAATAAAATATTGGTTGTGTCCGAGGAAGTAGGCAAAATTGGCCGAACCTCGTTAATTCTGATATTCCTTTTATTGTTGCTTTATTGTCTTATTTATTATTTTGGTGGCTGTGATGATTTTTGGTATAGTAATTGTGACTCATTCACACTATATAGATTTGGCTTCCGCAACAAATGATTTGCCCTCCAATTCCCTAATGCAATTTTCCACATCTATCCCCTCTTCCCCTGTGGAGGAACCGTTGTAGGTACAATAGTTTGTACTTTATCATGGATCGAAGTTTAGGTTTGTGTTTTTGTTAAGGACTAGTGGTGGCAAAATGATTAAAAGAAAATAATTAAGCACCCATATTATCCACTAAAATATGGGCTGGATAATGAAATTTTTAAAAATGGATCAAATATGGATAAGAACCATATTATCCACTTCGAAAATGGATAACCAATGAAATTAACTTTTACATTTGTGAAACCTCAAATTGGGGGTTCCTCAAGTGTGGGAGAATTAAAAGTGAATATATTCAAGAAGTTATGGATAATATGGTTACCCATATTAACCGCCGATAAATCCATTTTTTTATTTGTATTAAATATGTATCGAGTCGGATAATCTATCCATTTTTTCATTACCCGTTTTCAACCCGAACCATATCCGACTAGACCCGTCCATTTGTCACTCCTAGTAAGGACCAATAATCTTTTCCCTCATTTTTGCGGAGGAAACGCTGTAAGTAACGCAATTTATACTTTTCCTTGGAGCGAAGTTCAGGATTGTATTTATGGTAAGGACCAATGGAGATCACCTTTGGCTTATAAGCATCTAGATTTGATTGACGTGAGCACCACACTTTGAATATGTTGTCCACTTTCTTTCCTCCTTCTGCAATTAATGGCAAAGAGTTCATAGTTTTTATTTTTCGTTTTGAGAAACTAACACGCTGAATTCCATTTTTTTTATTTTAAATGTTGTAGTAGTATTTATATACTTATTATTTTCTATAAATTCTACTCCCTCCATTTATTTTTAGTTGTTCACTTTTGATTTTGTATTCCCTTTAAGAAAAAGTAAATGATATATGTATTTTACAATTTTATTCATAATAATAATAACATTTTAAAAAGCTTTGGGGAATGAAGAGTTAATGATAAGGGTAAAATAGAAAAAAAAAAGATTGTCTTTCTCTTAATTTGTTAAAATGAATAAGTAAAAGTAAAATATATTTTTAGAATAGTGAACAAGTAAAAGTAAACAAGGAATAACAAGTAATTACAAGGAAGGTATACAAAAACGAATAGTGAATCGTAATGAAGTTTTAAACATCATTAGTGGAAACCATGGTGGGATAAGAGGATTAGCTGAATTTACTCATTTTTTTGATCGACGAGTAATTGATGGGATGACTAACGGGGTTAAAAAGGAAAATTAATAAAACAACTGAATTTTAATAAAGAAACTTGATCAAACTTGACGTTATTATTTATGCTTTTAATGACTTAATTAATGTATATATAAAAAAATTATAATATTAACAAGTGATACACGAGTGACTATTCATGCTTGTTACCTTGTTTCCTTTTGTACAAAAATACAATAAACAAATAAAATGAAAGATTGTGTTGAGAAAGAGAGAGACCTCATCATCTTTTGTTGCTTGACGAAGCAGTGGAGTTTGGTGATCAATTGGGGTAACCTCAATAGAGTGTGCCATCCCTCTTTAATTATTTTCTTGAACTTTATAATTCCTACCAACAACAGATACCGGTTTAAAAATTTAAAGAAAAGACAAAAAATAAAAAATAAATGAAATCTCGTATTACTTCTTCTTATGAAAAGAAAACTAGATGTCTTGTACGTTATCCTGTTAGAAATTCTAATTCTTAGATTGAACGAAATAATTTGTTCTACAAAATATTTTTTAAAAGATTATCAGGAAGGGTCGACTTTTTAAGTAATTGAAAACACATAAGCTTTATAACCCATGTCTCATAATCTATATACACTGTTCATTTTATATCATCCTAAACTAATGGCAATTTAAGGGAGTAATAGACATTTCTTTGAGAAAAAAACAAAGGAAAAACTACCTTAAGTATGTTATAGAGTGATAATTTGTAACACCCTTATATTTTTATTTTTCCCCCTCAAAGTTACTCGAGAAACTAACAACACAAACCATTTTATAAGGCGGGATCGGTTAAAGAAATAGATATTGTGTTTAGCTCAACTTCAAAAATTACTTTTAGAAGTGAGAATTGCTCAAAATCATTTAAAACGACACCTACTATAACGATCCGACTGGTCATTTTGAGGAATTTTAAAGAAACCCTCCCTAAGAGTTGTGCTTCAAAATTTCACAATCTCAATTGGGTCTTGAGTTGGAGTGAATTTTCTTTTGGTACAGCAGACTGAGTTTTGATCATGCTGATTTGTAAAAAAATTCACTTGGTAATTAATAAAATACTTGGTTATCAAAAAAATAAGAAGACCAAGTTACCGTATCCCGCCAGATTTGGGAAATTTAACAATGAAACGATTAAAATTGCAATAGTACACCTTGTGTCTAGCATAAAATGACAAATAAAGCGTCAATCTCGTATACTAAGTTCGTGCTACGATGACATAATGACAATGTAGAAGTTAATTACCTCTTTGGTTTGACTATTTATATAGTCAAAATTGACTGACTGGAGTGTACTTGAGCTGAGTTTCTTCTAATACGAGAGAGGGGGTGCTGGAAGTATAGTGGAAGAGGAATGGATTTTTAAATGGAAAATTCAAGTCTAAGAAGGCAAAGAAGAAAATGATGTCGAAACTGACAAGATTTTAGTACTATATATAGATTTTCTTTTGTGATTGTAGGGCTTACATATATTACTAACGTGTGATAACATCCCTCGTAAAAATATCATAGGATAAAATAAAGCTGCAAGTATCATAGAACAAAATGTAATGACATTAACTGCAAGAAAAGTATCATAGAATAAAGTTATAACCAGTTAGGTTTCAAGCTACAATTTAATATTCAAGTTCAGTTCAACAGAAGAACACTAAAGTTTCCTTCTTTATAAAAGGCTTATATAATACCTCATCCTCCTTCCTGCAATGAATCTTCCAAAACCAGACATACAAGTAATTATCTGTATTCCTAAATAAAATAAAATAAATCTACTTTAATAAGCTTGAGGCTAAAGACTAATGATACATCAAATTTTCTTGTAAATGAAGTAATAAATTCAGCTAAACGCGGATTGGTAAAATTAGTGGTGGCCATAGTTTGGGCAAATCTAAAATCCCAACCAAAATTAAATTTTTTAGGATTTTTGGTTTGGATTATCGGATTATGGATTGAATTCAGAATTTAATTTTTAAAATTATTGGATTTCGGATTAAATCCAAAAAATTTATACTTTATATTAGTCTATTTTCTATATGCAAATAAATATTAATCAAATACCCTACCCATTACGCATTATCTCATAGTTTTTATTTGGATATAGTTGTACTATTGCTAATTTCGATCGGTCTTATTAATTCTATGTTGTATTTCCTTGAAGATGATTTTGTTATTTGAATATTGTATTTGGATAATTGAGGTGAAAATAAGAAACTTTTTAGGCAATTTAACATGAATAGCTCATTTGAATGTTCATTTTTGTATGAATAAGAAACATTTCAACTTATAGGCTGAAATTCGAAAATCCGAAATATCCAAACTGAACTTAAAAAATCGATCCAATATGAGCTTATTTGGATTGGATTGCCATTTCTTCAATACGATAACAAAAGATCCAAATCGGAATTTTTATATCTACTCGAAACTACCCAAACGCCTATCCAAACAATTGTAAAAATATATGGGATTTTAACAAAAACTAAAAAGCACGGTAGTTGTCACACCATTCACAAAGACTAAAGAAGATTGGCCGTTCATCGTTCATTACAGGATATTTGCACAAGAAAATTGTAACGATCCGGTCGGTCTTTTTAAGAGTTGTAGCCCCGTTCCTCCATTTACTGCTTATTTTGTATTCTACAGCTATTATAAGACTTATCAGGTTAGTTGGTTTGGGTCCTGACAGATTTCAGAGTGAATTGAGACACTTAGTCTCTTAATTGAAAGCTGAAGTTGGGAAAGTTAACCGGACGTTAACTTATGTGTAAACGACCTCAGATTTAAATTTTGATGGTTTCGTTAGCTCCGTTAGGTGATTTTGGACTTAGGAGCTGTACGGATTGTGATTTGGAGGTCCGTAGTAGAATTAGGCTTGAAATGGCGAAAGTTGGAATTTTGGAAAGTTTGACATGGAGTAGACCTTTTGATATTAGGTCGGATTGGATTTTCGAAATTGTAGTAGGTTCGTGGTGTCATTTATGACATGTGTTCAAAATTTGAGGTCAATCGAACGTGATTTGATGGGTTTCGACGTCGTTTGTAGAATTTAGAAAATTTAAAGTTCATTAGGCTTGAATCTGCGTGCAATTCGTGTTTTTAATGTTGTTTGAGGTGATTTGAGGGTTCGACTAAGTTCATGTGATATTTTGGGACTTGATGATATGTTTGGTTAATGTCCCGGGGGCCTCGGGTGAGTTTCGGTTGGTTAACGGATCATTTTTGGACTTGGCATGTTGGCTGAAGACTGCTGGTAAGTTTCTTCTGGTTTCCTCTTACACGTTCGCGAGAGAAGTCTCGCATTCGCTAAAGGTGTCTAGGAGCTGAGAAGGTTTTGTACTTAGCGTTTTTGAAGAAGAGGACGCAAACGCGAAAGTGTGGACTGAGAGTGTATCGCAAATGCGGGAGAGGTGTCGCATTCGCGAAGAGGATTTGAGGCAGCTGGAGACCCTTAGTCTTTTGGTCTATGGGTCCGCGGGGTAGTGGTCGTGTTCGCGAAGAGTGGGGTCGGCAAAGCTTCGGGTTCCAAAGCTGAGGTCGCATTCGCGAAGGGTTAAATTAAGAGGCAATCAGAATGGTCTATGCGAACGCGGGAGGAAGGTCGCTTTCGCGATGAAGGTATATCAGGGCAGATTTAAAAGATTCAAAACGAGGGTTTCGAGTTCATATCATAAAATTGAAGTGGGATCTCGGTAGAAGGCGATTTTTGGAGAGATTCTTGCGTGGGTGTTTGGGGTAAGCCATTCCTATGTAATTTTGGTCAAATTCCATGATTATGCCTTTAATTCTATCGTCTAATTTGAGATTTGAGGTGGAAAATTGGAGAAAATGAGGAAGAGTTCTTGAGCTAGAATTTTGAGGTTTTGAATGGGATTTTGTTATAGGATTTGAGTAAATTTGGTATGGTTAGACTCGTCAATGAATAGGCTTTTAGGTTTTGTAACTTTTGTTGGATTTTGAGACGTGGGCCCAGGGGTATGGTTTGAGCCGATTTCGGATTTTGGCTATAATTTCGTATTTTTTCTTGTGGAATTGATTCCTTTAGCATATATTGATTGTATTGTACTGCTTGTGGCTAGATTCAGGACGTTTGGAGATCGATTTGAGAGGCAAAGGCATTTTGGAGTAGAGTTTTGCCCGGATTGAGGTGAGTAACACTTTCAAACTTGGTTCTGAGGGTTCGAAACCCCGAATTATGTGTTATGTGTTTGGTATTGAGATAACACACATGCCAAGTGATGGGCGTGTGGGCGTGCACTGTGAAAATTGTGACCTGGTCAATTCCATGGCACTGTATAGTGGTTCTATCTTGTTTATATTCGTGTTTTCATCTTGTCATAAAATAATTGAGCTGTTAATCATGCTAGATATCATGTTTAGGCTTTATGACGGAATTGGTGGGACTTATAATGATCGTTTCTTGTGTCATCTTACTGATTTCATTGATATTTCGTACTCAGTCATATTCATTCATTTCATATCATATCTTAGTCTCAGTTGTTATTTATTGATACATCATATTATTATTTTCAGGCTGGTTTCATGACATTGTGAGCCCATGAGTGAGACTAGAGAGATTGATGACTGAGTGAGGACGAGAGCCTAATTGTGAGTGACAGTTGTGGGAACAGGCTGCAAGCCGCAGCGGTTATACTGATTTATGATAGCGCTTGGACTGAAGGAGCTCCAGAGTCTGTACACACCCCTAGTGAGCGCTGTTGATATTATTGAGAGATGGATCTTCCATGGACATGGATCTTGTCTGAAGAATTATGTATCTGGAGATGGATCTTCTCTGCAGGCTGGATTGGCCCTACTCGGTACTAGGTGGCTGATGGCCAGTGATGTATATATTCTGGGATGGATCTTCCTTGGGCCATATACAGTACTACGTGATTGAGCACTTGAGAGTGTGAGCACATGAGGTTGTCAGCATGGCGCATCATATACAATATGTGCATTAGCATGTAGAAGTAGAATAGTTATATTCTTTTTGTCATTCAGATTTGATTTATTTTACTATTTTGAGCTTACCTGTTGAACTTAAAAGCATGCCTACGTTTCTGCACTATTATTTCTATATTGAACTGTGCCGGTTGAGTTCGTCACTACTTTCAGTCCAAAGGTTTGATTTTTTATTTACTGAGTTGGTTGTAATTACGTTACACCCTGCACCTCATGTGCAGATCCAGGTGCTTCCGGTCACGGCGGCTGCTGATTGAGGAGTCAGATCACGTAGACTATCGAGGTAGCTATATGGCGTTCACAGGCCTTGGCTTTCCTTCATTATAATTATCTGTATTTTAGTTCTTATTTTCTAGTCATTATAGCAGACTGTATTCTAGAATAGATGCTCATGTACTCAGAGGCACCCCGGTTTTGGGATAGATTGTATTGTATGCCAGATTTATTTCTGTTTCAAAAAGGCTTTTTCTTAAATATTAATTCCTTCCGCTTTTATTTTCAAAGCTTTTATTGTGTTGAGATGTTAAGTAGTAGCTTGCCTAGTTCCATGATAGGCGCTCTCACGAAGGGTTGATTTTGGGTCGTGACAAGTTGTTATCAGAGCCTAGGTTACATAGGTCTCACGAGTCATAAGCAAATTTAGTAGAGAATTTCGGATCGGTACAGAGACTTCTGTTCTTATCTTCAAGAGGATGTCGAACCCTTAGGAAACTTCAAATTCTTGAATTCTTGTCATGTGAATCTGTTGATTCTGGAAACTATACTTCTGCTATTATATTCTCTCATAGATGGTGAGGACACGTACTACTGGCCAGGATGGACAGCCACCAGTAGCACCAGTCAGGGTTGTGAGAGGCTGCGGTCGCGGTAGGGCAGAGGTGCAGCTCGTACAACAGCTAGGGCAGCACCCGCAGATCCACCAGTTACCCTAGTTTAGGAGTAGATCCTAGTTGTGGATGAGCTAGTGGGGCCAGCTCAGGCACGAGCTGTGACCATCATGATTCCAGGCCTTTAGGAGGCATTAGCTCAGATTTTGATCGTATGCACCAGTCTTGCTCAAGCGATCTCTATTCCGGCCGCAACAACTACTTCTTAGGCCGAGGGAGGTACTCAAACTCCCGCCGCCCGTACACCCGAGCAGGTGATGCGGGGACTTGGTAACTAGGGATTATGATTCATTTTACACTCCTTACTTAAGTTTTGATTAGAAATGTGTACAAAATAGTCCCAAAGGCTCGCATGTTGTACTTGATAGCAGGGTTTGATCAACAAGGTGACAATTTGTCGAAAACCAACTCAAAAAGGAGTGAAGCATACACAAGTACCAAGACCAAGGCCAAGCTTAGTAAAACAGGACTAGTGCGGCCGCACACCATTCTGTGCGGTCCGCGAAGATGAAGTTTAGAGAGTAGGCATTTCAGGCAGCCAAGCAATGCAGCCGCAAAGCATTTTGTGTGGACCGCATTGATTTCATTGCGGCCTCACTTGACTTTGTGCGGTCCGCAGAGCCCAAGATCAGAGAGTTGCCAAGTTGGAGGATGATGCTCGATGTCGTCCGCGATCCATTTTGTGCGAACCGTAATAGAATCCATCGCGGCCGCGGTGAATTTTGTGCGGTCCGCGGTGACCAACTTCAGAGAGCAAATTGGTCAACCAAGAGTCTTAGTGCGGCCGCACTCGATTTTGTGCAGTCCACACTAGCCCCGCAGGGGTATTTTTATCCAGAATTTTCAGCCTAGTATAAATAGTTTCTTTTCCCATTTTTAGGTCATCAGTTGTATTTTGGACCGAAGCTGCGCTCGTGAACAGTTCTTATTTTCTATTTTTAGTAATTTTAGCTTAGTTTCATCAGTGAATCTTCAAGTTTTATATAGTAATTAATTATTATGGGCTTTTGTTTATCTATTTCTTTATTTTCTTCTATAATCATGAGTAGCTAGACCCATTAGCTAGGGTTGTGGCTCAACCCTAGTGTGGGTAATTGACGGGTCTTGTGGTTTAATGCTTGATTGTCTATGAGTGTTTGATAGATGGACTAATTTAGGGTTTTACTGTTGAATTAGTGGTTGCAAACACTAGTTTATGCCTACTTGACTTTGGCTCTTCTTGAGAAAGAGAGCCTAAGTCTATGAAATTGGTCCAACAAGGAATTGGGGCGTATTCAAGAGATAGATAGCCTCAATTAAAGGGTTAAACCTAGAGATAGTAATACCCGACTTGAACCTCAATTGCTTGCACAAATTATCATACCCAATTGGTCTTGAGAAAGTTAATTCAAGCAAAATCACTCGAACTACAAAGAGGTATAGAGTGAGTAGAATCCTGCAATGGTTATATCATACTCCGCAAATATTACAATCTAGCCTTAGACTCTAGAATCCGTCAATTAGCCACCTAGGAGAAAGTCACTGTCGTAGTGCCTTTTATCTATTTGGACAACCTTCAATATTTTACTCTTAGCTTCACTTAGTCTAATTGAGCATCTTAGTAGTATAAATTTAGAATTAATATCAAAACCAACAATGTTTAGAAGTGCAATTAGGAACAATTACGCAACACCAATTTAGATAGAAACTGGACTCCAATATCTAGCTCCCTCTGGAAATCGATCCCGACCTTCTCGGGCAAAAGTTGCTTCGACCTCTCTTGCTACTTTTAAGTAGTACAGGGTTGGACTCGATCACTTTTTGGCCCCGTTGCCGGGGAGCTAACGGTTTTGTCTATCTATCTAATTAGTTTTGTGTATTGTTCTTCTTTCCTTATGTGTTACTAATTTGTGCGTGTCACAACTTCAGGTACCAAATGACTACAAACAACAATGACCCTCTTGGAAATGTGATTGGGGGGGAGGAAGTAGATTATGTCGAAGATGATGAGGTGTCTCTAGTACCTCAAGGACAACGTAGAGGCCACCAGGCCAATGCTAATGCCAATGACAATATTCTAGACCCTCCTCCGCCACTTCCAAGAGTGGCTCCTCGAGTGCTTCCAAACCAAGGCTATGCAAGTGCAATTGTCCCACCCTGAATTAGGGCGGGCAATTTTCAAATTACCAATGTGATGCTGACATTGCTGGAGCAGCGTGGGTATTTCACGGGCGCTGCCAATCAAAATGCTTACAAACATCTCAATGGTTTTGTGGATACCTGTTGGGGAGCAAGCAAACAAATGTGTCCAAGGATACACTTCGGTTGAGACTCTTCCCATTTTCACTTAGAGGGAAGGCATTGGATTGGCTTAAGAGACTTCTCAACCATTCCATCACTACTTGGGATGAGTTGGCGGACAAGTTCATTGCAAAATATTTCTCACCGGGGTATATGGCAGCTTTGAGAGATGAGATCTTGGATTTCAAGCAGAAGCCCACTGAACCATTGCATGAGATTTGGGAGAGGTATAGAACAATGGTAAAGGAATGCCCCAACAATGATATGACTGAGGCGATGATCCAACAGACATTCTATCGGGGCATTAACACAACAAACCAGTGCATAGTGAACCAACTTGCTAGGGGAAACTTCATGAAGCTGACTTATGATGAGGCTTGTGACATTCTTGATGAGATGGCAGACACTTTTTCTGCTTGGCAAAGTAGAGCCAATGTTCCCTAGGGTGACCCCACAATTACTCATTTGCACAAGGAGTTACATGATCATGGGTAGGCTATAGCTGAGTTGACAACTACAATGAACCAACTAGCAAAGGCACAATTGCAACAAGTTCAAAATCCTCTCTAAGTGAATTCCATGGAGGGTGTCAACATGCTAGTCAACAAAAGAAGACAAAGAGGTCAATATAACCAAGGGAATTCAGAGCAATTTGACAATGATTGTGGTGGATTCCAAGATGATGGTTATGATGGGCAGAATGAAGAGATGCAATACATGAACAATTATAAAGTCCAAAGGGGCAATTCTTCCAACCAATAACAATGAAGACCCCAAGGCAATTGGGGAAATCAACAACAACAAGGCAATGGTAATTGGGAGAACAACAACCAAAATTCCAATTGGGGCAATCAGAATAATCAGGGTAATTGGCATGGTAACAACAATGACTGGGGTGGTAACAACAATCAAGGTGGGTGGAACAATGTCAATCAAGGAAATGGGGGCCAAGGCTTTCAAAGGCCCCCAAATGTACCAACAACCGAACAATCCACCCCCATTTCCATCCCAAGCTCCTAGTTCTTCTAACAATGATATGGGGAGAATTGAAATGATGTTTGAACAGATGATGAAGAAGAATGCAGATTCTGATGCTTAGTTGTCCTCCCACAATACTTCAATTAGAAATTTGGAGGTTCAGTTAGGCCAAATCTCGCAGTTCTTGAATACTCGCCTTAAGGGGGATCTACCAAGTGATACGGTAGTAAACCCGAAGGGTGGGAACAATCATGTTATGGCAGTAACTACAAGGAGTGGATGAGGCGGTGATGTGAATGCCTCCAAACAAAAGCAAATTTTGGGTGATGATGTTGAGTTTCAAGAAGATGAAGTTCCTTTGGTGGTTAAAAATGTGATTGTTGAAAATATGAATGAAGAAGTGAGGATTGATATTCAAGATGCCTAGGTGGAAACTCAAAATGACGTGAACCCGTCTAGGAAACACGTAATAGACATGCTGGAGCCAGTTGTGCCTAAAACCAAGGCTCCTTTTCCAAGACCACCTCCACCTTATCCTCAAAGGCTCACGAAGCAGAAAAATAAGAATCAGTATAAAAAGTTCATTGATATGATGAAGAGCTTATCCATCAATGTGACTTTGGTGGGGGATCTTGAACAAATGCAAGGCTATGCTAAATTCATGAAAGACTTGGTGACAAAGAAACGATACATTGATTGTGAAACTATAAAGATGACCTACCAAGTTAGTGCAATAGTGCATTCAGTGGCCCCGAAGCTTGAAAATCACGATGTTTTCACCATTCCTTGCACCATTGGGAAAAGGGACTTTTCTAAGGCTATGATTTGGGGGCAAGTATCAACTTGATGCCCTACTCAGTTTTCAAGACTTTGGGTATTGGGCAACCGAGGCCGACTTCCATGAGATTGCAAATGGCAGATAAAACGATGAAGAGACTATTGGGTATTACTGATGATGTGCTTGTCTGGGTGGACAAATTTATCTTGCCAGCTGATTTGTGATTTTGGATTGTGAGGTTAATACAAAGTTCCAATCATATTGGGGATACCTTTCCTTGCTACTGGGAAGGCCTTAGTTGATGTGGAAGCAGGGGAACTCATCTTCTGGGTGGGTGATGAAAATGTGGTCTTTCATGTATGTAAGTCAATGAAGCAATCCAATAGTTCCGAGGTGTGCTCTTTTATGGACCTTGTCACGGCAGTGATAGTTGATGATACTAGTGCAATGATCAATGTGGAGGACCCTCTAGAGGCCATATTTTTGAATGTTGATGTCAATGAGGATGAAGGCCGAGTGGAGTGTGTGAATGCTTTAAATGGGATGGGTGCTTACTCTTATGAGCCTAGAAAACTATCTTTGGACCTTTAGAATAGGAAGACTCCACCAAAAACCTTCAATTGAGGAACCTCCGGTGTTGGAGTTGAAGCCGTTGCATCCACACCTCAGGTATGAGTTCTTAGGCCCTAGTTCTACTTTGCCAGTTATTCTTTCCTCTTGTCTTACTAACATGCATGTTGATGCCACATTGTCGGTGCTTCAAAAACGGAAAAAGGCCATGGATGGAATTTAGTTGATATTCGGGTGATAAGACCCGTATTCTGTATGCACAAGATTTTTCTAGAAGATGATGCAAAGCCCTCCTTGGAACATCAAAGGAGGTTGAATGAGGCAACGCAAGAAGTTGTGAAAAAGGAGGTGATCAAGTGGTTGGATGCCAGGGTTGTGTACCCCATCTCTGATAGCTTTTGGACTTCGCCGGTGCAATGTGTACCGAAGAAGGGTGGTATGACCGTGGTTGCAAATTTACAAAATGAGTTCATTCCTACCAGAACTGTCACCGGTTGGAGGGTGTGCATGAACTACCACAAGTTGAATAAAGTGACCCGAAAGGATCACTTTCCATTGCCTTTTCTTGATCAGATGTTAGACCGACTAGCTGGGCGTGCCTTCTACTGTTTATTGGATGGGTATTCTGGATACAACCAAATCTTGATTGCTCTAGAAGATCAGGAGAAGACCACATTCACTTGTCCATATGGAACCTTTGCCTTTTCTAGAATGCCTTTTGGGTTATGTAATGCACCGGCTACATTTCTGTGTTGTATGATGGTTATTTTCACCGATAAGTTGGAATACATTTTAGAGGTGTTCATAGACAACTTCAGTGTTGTGGGTGATTCATTTGATGAGTGTTTGAAAAATCTTGATAGAGTTTTGGCCCGTTGTGAATAAACTAATCTTGTTCTTAATTGGGAGAAATGTCATTTCATGGTAGAAGAGGGCATAGTTCTTAGGCATAAAATTTCAAAGCATGGTATTGAGGTAGACAAAGCAAAAATTGATGTGATTTCAGGGGCTCCCTCCCCTACCTCTGTCAAGGGAGTTAGAAGTTTTCTTGGGCATGCGGGGTTCTACCGTAGATTTATCAAAGACTTTTCGAAGGTAGTGAACCCCTTATGCAATCTATTGGAAAAGGATTCCAAGTTTGTGTTCGATGAGAGATGTATGCAAGCCTTTGAACTTCTCAAGCACAAGTTGACCACCACTCCTACCATTACTGCAGCTAATTGGAGCTTGCCCTTTGAGCTCATGTGTGATGCGAGTGATGTTGCTTTTGGGGCGATTTTGGGTCAAAAAGTGAACAAAATGTTTCATCCGGTGTACTATGCGAGCAAGACAATGAATGATGCTCAAGTGAACTACACGGTGACCGAGAAAAAACTTTTGGCTATTGTGTTTGCAATGGAGAAATTTTGCCTGTATCTTATGGGTGCCAAGGTCATAGTCCATACCGATCATGCCGCACTCCGGTACTTGATGACGAAGAAGGATTCCAAAGCTAGACTGATGCGATGGGTCTTGTTACTTCAAGAGTTTGATTTGGAGATTGTGGACAGGAAGGGTAGTGAAAACCAAGTGGTGGACCACTTGTCCCGCTTGGAGGAGGAGGGGAGGCCTCGTGACGGCCTAGAGATCAATGATTCATTTCCCTAAGAACAACTCCTTTCGATGTTGGTGAATGGTATGCCATGGTTTGCGGACGTTGCTAATTTCCTTGTGACTGGTATAATCCCGTGTGAGCTATATTCTAACCAAAGGACGAAGCTCAAACGGGATAGTTTGGATTTCTATTAGGATGAGCCGTATTTGTTCAATATTTGCACGGATGGTGTGATCCGAAGGTGTGCCCTGGAGGAAGAGAAATTAAGTATCTTGGAGGCTTGTCATTCATCTCCCTATGGTGGCCATCATGGCGGGGCGAGAACAATTTCAAAAGTTCTTAGTTGTGGGTTTTATTGGCCAACTTTGTACGAAGATGCAATTGAACTTGTGAAGAGGTGTAACGAATTCAAAGAGCGGGTGGAATTTTGAAGAAAGATGAGATGCCTCTCAATACCATTCTTGAGGTTGATATTTTTGATGTATGGGGCATTGATTTCATGGTCCCGTTTGTTAGCTCATGTGGGAACACATACATTCTTGTGGCCGTTGACTATGTTTCAAAGTGGGTTGAAGTCGTGGCTTTACCCAACAATGAGGCCAAGAGTGTTGTTGCATTTCTCAAGAAGAGCATTTTTAAAAAGTTTGGCACTCCTCGTGCAATCATAAGTGATGGGGGTCTCATTTTTGTAATAGAGCTTTTGACACTTTGCTTGCAAAGTATGGTGTCAACCACAAAGTTTCTACTCCGTATCACCCTCAAGAGAGTGGCCAAGTTGAAGTCTCAAATAGGGAAATCAAGAGTATATTGTCAAAGACGGTCAATGCAAATAGGACTGATTGGTCAAAGAAGTTGGATGATGCTCTATGGGCTTATAGGACTGCTTACAAGACTCTGATTGGTATGTCTCCGTATTGTTTTGTGTTTGGGAAAGTGTTCCATATACCGGTTGAGTTAGAGCACAAGGCCATGTGGACTTTGGGGAAGTTAAATCTTGAATGAGATGTGGCAGCAAATCTTCATGTGGAGCAGCTTAATGAACTTGATGAATTCCGATTCCATGCCTACTCCAGTTCGTCCTTGTACAAGGACAAGATGAAGTACCTTTATGATAAATATGCTCGTGGCAAGGAGTTCAAAGTGGGTGATTTGGTTCTCTTGTTCAACTCTCGGTTACGTCTGTTTCCAGGAAAGCTTAAGTCAAAATGGAGTGGACCTTTTGAAGTGGTGTTTGTGACTCCTTTTGGTGCACTTGACTTGAAGAACAAAATGGGGAAGTTTTCAGAGTGAATAGGCAGGGTCAAGCACTATATGGGAAAAATTGATGACAACCACGTGGTAGCACTTCTTCATTTCAAATAATTTGATAGTAACCTGTGTCGTGCCGCGATGTTAAATCAGGCACTTCTTGGGAGACAACCCATGTATCTTTCTTCTTATTTTTCTTTGATTTTCATTGTAGTGTAGGATTTATTTTTGGACTGACTGGTTGTGAGATGTTGTAGGATTGTGTTGATGCAGTACAAGAACAAATAAAAAAAATGACCACTCTATGAAGTTGGTAATGCGGGCCACACTCATTTTGTGTGGCCGTAAAGACCTTTGTGCGGGGGAAAGAAATCAATGCGGACCGCACTGGTGATGTGACAAAAGTTAGGACTCTCTAAAGTTTTAAAAGTTAGGACTCTCTGAAGTTTTTCACCGCTGCCGCATTGCATTTTGTGCGGTCCGCGGTGCTCCACTGCGGCCGCATTGCATTTTGTGTGGTACACAGTGGTCAACTTTTCTGTGCCTCATGATTCTGAGCATCACGGACCCTGGTGCCATTTTGTGCCATCCGCGGTGGGTAGGTAAGCTGGGCCCCAAGACTTTTTTCTATAAATAGGACCTGAGGCCCTATATTTGAACTTTTCGACCCTTTTCATCTCAGAGGCACAAAAGTTACTGTTCATCTCTCTAATCTGCACGATATTGACTGCTAAAGTTCACTAATCAACTCTGCATCTCATTTCTGATAACGTTAACTTCTTCTTAATAGTTCAATTTTATTATTTTCTTTGAATTTTTGTTTTTCTTATTTCTTCTTCTTTCCCTGTCCGTATTTCTTTCAAGCTTTTAGCATAGGTTAGTTAATTTTTGTTTTAAGTAGGGCTAGGTAGTTAAAACATTGGGCCAACACTTAGAGAATCATTAAAAGGTGTATAATTGGACAAAAATTGAACAAAGCATGAACCCTAGGTTGGTATTGTTGTTGGGCACTCACTGCAGACCACAGTGGATTTTGTGCGGTCTGCAGTGCCATTGTGGTGTCCCCAATGCTATTTTGTGCGGACCGCAATGATCAAAGTTTTGAATGCTGACATTTGAGGACCGCTGCCGCATTGGATTTTGTGCGGTCCACAGTGCCTCAATGCCGACCGCATTGGAATTTTGTGCGGTTCACAATGCATAGATTCAGAGAGTGGGTAGTCTGAACCCCACCTCTGTGCGGACCGCAATGGATTTTGTGCGGTCCGCGGTGGAGTCTTTGAGGCCGCACTGCTTTTTGTGCGGTCCGTACTATGCAATATTTCAACTGTCTACAACATATATTTTTCTACAACTTTGAATTTTATGGTTTCTATTGATACTAACAAAGCATGACTGAATGTTGTTTGCAGACAATGGTGAAATTTTGAGGCAAAGGTGATAAACAATCAGGAAGAGGAGAGTCCTCACGGGGTAGGAGACAAGGAATGATAAAATTGACCTCATAAGTCCGACAAAACATAAAGAATACAAGGAGGATCATAAGAGCTGCTGACAGAGCCATTGACCAGTCGGGGAGTGAGTATGAGTCTTCTTGGGAGGCATCTTCAGGATCCGTGCCAGAGTATGTTCCTGACTGGCTAAAGAGGAACAGGTTGAGGGATACATCTCCAGGCTCTCCCACTGCCCAAACATCAGTGCATATATCTTCTAAGTCGTCTGAGGGCTCAGCTTCCGGTAGTGGAAATGAATACTGCACCTCTCTTACAGCTTCACTATCCGGAGAGGGTCCAGTAGTAGAAGATGGGGAAGAGGTAGAAGGGGGTGTGCCCCAAGTAGGTGGGGTACAGAGGACTAGAAATCCATAGGCATGGCAGGACCGGTTTGTAAGTGAGGTTGCCTACCACAAGTTTAGAGTGTGGTGTCCCGAGAGGAAATTGATACTTGAGCGTAAATTTATCACCCAGGACCTTTTGCCTCACAACCCCAATGTGCGAAGGCAATTCAGAGAGAGAGCTAGATGGGAATACTTCATAGGCCATGTGAAGGACGCCAATAAGCATTTAGTGAAGGAGTTCTACACAAATGTGGCCCATATCAAAAAGGGTACCACAGTCACCAATGTGCGGAACTTGAAGGTGAAATTCGATGGCAAGACCATAAATGATTATCTGGGCTTCTTGGTGGAGGATGAGTCCTTGTACTTGGAGAAGATGGCATAGGGTGAGGAAGCTCGTCCTTGGTTGGCGGAGTACTTGGCAATCCCAGGTACCACCCCAAATTGGTTGACTGCAGGAGTGAAGATCTTGAGGAGAACTTTGAACTTTGAGGCTAAGGGGTGGGAGACATTTGTGTGCACCAGGCTAGACCCAACCACCTACGACAACTTACTCCCTATTCACCAGGCAATTTTGATAGCATCTATCATGGAGGGTACCCGATTAACGTCGGGAATGTGATGTTCCGGGTTATTACACGGGTAGTGAACGAAAGTGACAGATCTTATCCCTTTCCCAACTTCTTGACCATGTACCTGGAGGACCAAGATGTGGAAAAGTGGAAGTTTTATATGAAAGTGAAGGTGAAGGCACCTTTTTCATGGTATAGCCTACAGGGTGATGACAACCCTAAGGGCAAGCACTTCAAGGGCAAAACCACTACTTCGACTGGCCAGTCTGAAAAGCCAGTAGTGGTAGTGGCTCCTACTTAGCCTCCTTCCACCTTATCAGACATGACCCCAGGTCCTTCCACTTTTACAGCTCTAGAGATACCCTCCACCACTACATACTCATTGACTGCCCACCGCCTGAGCCAGGCCCTCGCCAACATCAACAATTGGATGCAGACAACTACTTCTAAGCTGTCTGTACTATCTACCATGGTGGCAGCTCAGTCAGCACCTCCTCCTCTATAGGTCCCACAGTCCATTGAGGACACTCTCAAGGATCTTCTCGACAACCAGAAGAAGATCATAGAGAACCAGAAATTGCTTATGGACGCTGTTGATTCACATGGAAAGGCTCTCATGGAGCTTGCTAGGGAGGCAAAGAAGATGAGGAAGACTCGGGCTTCCAAAGAGTCGGTGAAGGAGTTACGGGTCGAGGTTGAGAGATTGAAAGCGGATCACCTGCCTTTAGATTTGCTACTGCATGACCCAGCACCCGCATCCCAGCCGCAACCAGAGCAGTCCGAGAGGCCTCCTTAGAGTAAAATAGTGATCCCCAATTTGACGATGCAGTTATTTAGTTGGTGGACCCGCCGGAAGATTCCTCCAGCCAGCCCTAGGATGCAGCCTAGGAGCCAGTCCAGGCCCAGGTCCCAGCAGAGCCACAGACCACCGAGAGCCAGTCACAGGTTCCCAAGCATACAGAGGACCAAGGGACCCAGACTCAGGATCTCGTGCAGACGGACGCCAATAGGGAGTTTTTTCATCCTCTTTCCTCTATTTTTGTGCTTATTTTGCTTAGTTGGCATTGAGGACAATGCCAGCTTTCATTTAAGGGGGTAGCCCTATTTAGACATTTGGATGACTGTACATATTACAGATTTTATGCTTTCTTTCTTCTTTTTATCTTTGGTATGTATATAATTTCAGCATTTCATTACATTTTTCGTACTTTTTACCTTGGGTCTGTATATAAAAGTTACGTTCTTATGTACATATTCATCTCCCCTATTGTACATATTCATTTTACTTTTCGCATTTTTCCTGTCTTAGCTTCTTATTTATGTTCCTAGTTTCTTGTTTTGAATTTTTGCAATAAACCTTTGGTTTTCTTAATGCCACGGTTCTTTCCAAAGGTGGAATTTGTGTAAACCAGGTGGCTCTTCCCGATGATGGATGGCATGACAACCTTCTTAAGGGTTTGAGTCTGTTTTTCTTTTTGATTTTTAATAGTTAGTTAGTAAGGGTGCCTCAAGCAAAGCTTCACGTGGGCCTAACACATTTGCCTTTGATCCTATGGTAAAAAATAAATCATTGTGTATAGGATGATTAAAGTTGTGACCTTGAGACTCTTGTGTTGGCCGATAATCATCAAGTGGTTTTTCGGGACCATTGTGTGCTCAAATCTTATCTAAGGTTGTTGTGGGCCCCCGACTCAGTGTCTTTAGTGATCCCATAGCTTGTGTGGTGAGAAATTGCATTGCATGTCCAAGTCCCGAGCCATTGGTCTAGAACTTACCCTGAATGTTTGTCTAGGTGAAATCCTAAGTGTAATTTGACTTGAGACATGATTATAGGCTCTCCTTGATCCAAATGATATCTTGAACACTTCCATAGCCCACCAATGATAATATCCCTAGTCAACCCTTTTGAGCCTTAGACCTTTTTCCTTCATGAACCACGATACAAGCCCTTACCCGTTCTAAAGATACCCTCTTTTGGCATCCGATCTTTCCTTAGGACATGGCAAAAGTATAAGTTTGGGGGGAGAGACGAGGATTGTAACAAAGTGGTAAAAAGGTACAAAATGAATAAAAGGAAAGGTAATGAAAAAGAAGGAAAAAAAAGACAAAAAAAAGATGTTCAATGTAGAAATGAATGAAGGGGTTCAATAAAAGCAAAGAATGAAAGGTGTGGAAAGTTGAGAAAGGAGAAAAGATTTGAAATGAACAAGAAAGAGTGACACTGTGTCTCTCTAACCCATAGAAAAAAGTAAAATGACTTAAAAAGTCAAGTAAATGTGTGCCAAAATAAAGTAAAACAAGTGCTAAAGGGAAGTTGGAACCTACCTAGCAAACATTTCCTACCCTGAACCAAAAGCCTTCGCTATGTCTCCACAAAAGCCCTATATGATCTTGAGTTGAATGAAACTTACATTAGTGGTGACTCACATAAGGGCAAGCATATGGTACTTAGAGCCGGACTTGTGACTTTTCCTTGAGAGAGATGAGTGTATTTCCATTAACCTCATTCTGAGTGCTACTATCTTAAAGGTGAGGTTTGCTTAGGGAGAGTCGAGGATTTGTGAGTTTGGGTCCCACAATGACCAGAGTAATAGAAAGAGTTTCTTTGATGTGTTAAGTCAACTTTTGATGCTCTTGTTTCGCTCTAAATCCATGGTATTTTAAAAGAGTGAATGTGTTAATGATCCATTTGAATTAAGGGCAATTATTAGTCCCAATTGATGCTAGATGAGATTACTTTAGGTCAGCTAAATTTTCTTGGATTGACTCTTAAGGGGTGGGTCTTATTTTGTTTGTTTGAGGACAAGCAAAAACTTAAGTTTGGGGGAGTTTATAACTAGGGATTATGATGCATTTTACACTCCATCTTGCTTAAGTTTTGATTAGAAATGTGTACAAAATAGTCTCAAAGGATCACATGTTGTACTTGATTATAGGGTTTGATCAACAAGGTGACAATTTGTCAAAAACCAGCTCAAAAAGGAGTGAAACATGCACAAGTACCAAGACCAAGGCCAAGCTCAGTAAAACAGGACTAGTGCGGCCGCACACCATTCTCTGCGGTCCGCAAAGATGAAGTTCAGAAAGTAGGCATTTCAGGCAGCCAAAAAATGTAGCCGCAAAGTATTTTGTGCGGACCGCATTGATTTCATTGCGGCTGCACTCGCCTTTTTGTGGTACACAGAGCCCAAGATCAAAGAGTTGCCAAATTGGAGGATGATGCCCGATGCGGTTTGTGGTCCATTTTGTGTGCAATAGAATCCACCACATCCACGTGCATTTTGTACAGTCCGCGGTGGCCAACTTTAGATAGCATATTGGTCAGCCAAGATCCTTAGTGCAGCCGCACTCAATTTTGTGCGGTTCGCACTAGCCCCGCATGGGTATTTTTATCCAGAATTTTCAGCCTAGTATAAATAGTTTTTTTCCCATTTTTAGGTCATCAGTTGTATTTTGGACCGAAGCTGCGCTCGTGAACAGTTCTTATTTTCTATTTTGAGTAATTTTAGCTTAGTTTCATCAGTGAATCTTTAAATTTTATCTAGTAATTAATTATTATGGGCTTTTGTTTATCTATTTCTTTATTTTCTTCTATAATCATGAGTAGCTAGACCTATTAGCTAGGGTTGTAGCTCAACCCTAGTGTGGATAATTGATGGGTCTTGTGTTTTAATGCTTGATTTTCAATGGGTGTTTGATAGATGGACTAATTTAGGATTTTAATGTTGAATTAGTGGTTGCAAACACTAGTTTATACCTAGTTGACTTTGGCTCTTCTTGAGAAAGAGAGCTTAAGTTTATGAAATTGGTCCAACAAGGAATTGGGGTGTATTTAAGAGATTGATAGCCCCAATTAAAGGGTTAAACCTAGAGATAGTAATACCTTGAACCTCAATTGCTTGCACAAATTATCATACCCAATTGGTCTTGAGAAAGACAATTCGGGCAAAATAACCCGAACTACCGAGAGGTATAGAGTGAGTAGAATCGTGCAATGGTTATATCAAACTCCCTAAATATGACAATCTAGCCTTCGACTCAAGAGCCCGTCAATTATCCACCTAGGAAAAGTCACTACCCTGGTGCCTTTTATCTATTTAGACAACCTTCAATATTTTACTCTTAGCTTCACTTAGTCTAATTAAGCATCTTAGTAGTATAAATTTAGAATTAATATCAAAACCAACAATGTTTAGAAGTGCAATTAGGAACAATTATGCAACACCAATTTAGATAGAAACTCAACTCCAATCTCTAGCTCCCTGTGGAAATCGATCCCGACCTTCTCGGGTAAAGTTGTTTCGACCTCTCTTGCTACTTTGTAGTGGTACAGGGTTGGCCTCGATAAGGACTCTAGACATTGGGGGAACTACCAGCCCAGCTGGTGGCAGTTGCTCAGGCCCGTGTGGTTCCTATTATGACTGATGATGAGCATCCGAGACTAGAGAGGTTTGGTAGTCTCCAGCCTCCATCTTTTAGGGGGGAAAAGTCGTAGGATGCCCAGGTTTCTTGGACAGATGACAGAGGATTCTCCGTACAGAAGGTATTCTGGAAACCAGTGGAGTCTCGTTTACTACTTTTCAGTTTACTAGAGCTGCCTGCAGTTGGTGGGAGGCTTATGAGAAGCGTAAACCAGTTGGTGCAACACTACTTACTTGGCAACAGTTCTCTGTTCTATTATTAAAGAAGCTCATGCCGCAGTCTCATAGAGAGGAGCTATGTAGACAATTTGAGTAGTTACGTGGGGATGATATGTCTGTGATGCAGTACGAGATGAGGTATTCTGAGTTGGCCCGTCATGCGGTTTGGTTGGTTCCCACTGATAGGGAGAGGATTAGTAGGTTCATTGATGGCCTCACATTTCAGATACGGTTCCTTATGACCAGAGAGAGGGTATCTGGTGCCACTTTCAATCAGGTTGTTGACATTTCCCGGTAGGTAGAGATGGTCCGCAACCAGGAGTGGGTTTAGAGGGAGGCCAAGAGGTCACGTTCATCAGGTGGTTTTAGTGGTGTTCCTTCTAGGGTTCAGTTCCACCATGGTAGGGGTCGCCCTTATAGGCATGATCAGATGACTCGATCAGCTCATCATGGTGCATCAGTTAGCCATAGTTCTTATATTGCCAGTCTTCATTCAGTGCACTACCAGTGTAGAGTTCTCACCATGTCTCGTCCACTCAAGTTTCTACAGGTTGTTCCTCGGGGTATTAGGAGCAGTAGTTCCATCATATGATGGGTTGTTTTGAGTGAGGGAATCTTGGTCATATCAAGAGAGATTGCCCTAGGTTGTTGAGTGGGACTCCACAACAGAGTTCTCGACTAATGGCGCCAGCACCAGCAACTACACCACCCGCTTAGCCAGCTCGGGGCGGGGCTCAGTCAGCTAGGGGTTGCACTAGGGGTAGGTTGATTAGGTGGTGGCCAGGCCCGATTCTATGCTCTTCCTGCCAGATTAGACGCCATTGCTTCAGATGCAGTGATCACATGTACTGTCTCAGTTTGCCACAAGGATGCCTCGGTATTATTTGACCCTCGTTCCATTTATTCGTATGTATCATTGTATTTTTCTCATTATCTATATATGCCTCGTAAGTCTCTAGTTTCATCTATTCATGTATCTACGCTGATGAGCAATACTATTATTGTGGACCGTGTGTATCGATCATGTGTAGTGACTATTGGGGGATTGGAGACTAGAGTTGATCGTATACTTCTTAGTATGGTTGATTTTGATACGATCTTAGGTATGTCCTGGTTGTCTCCATATCATGTTGTTCTGGATTTCCACGCTAAGGCTGCAACATTGGTGATGCCGGGGTTGCCACGTATTGAGTGGAAAGGTTCTCTAGACTATGTTCCTAGTAGAGTGATTTCATATTTGAAGGCCCATCAGATGGTTGGGAAGGATTGTTTATCTTAATTGGCCTTTGTGAGGGATGTTAGTGTTGATACCCCTACTATTGTTTCTGTTCTGATGGTGCGAGATTTTCTGAATGTGTTTCTTGTAGACCTACCGGGCATGCCGCCCGATGGGGATATTGACTTGGTGTCGGGCACTCAGCCCGTTTCTATTCCTTTGTACTGTATGGCATCGGCTGAATTTAAGGAGTTGAAGGAGCAGCTTTAGGAACTCCTTGAGAAAGGGTTTATTAGGCCTAGTGTGTCACCTTGGGGTGCACTGGTTCTATTTGTGAAGAAGAAGGATAGTACCATGAGAATGTGCATTGATTATAGGCAGTTAAACAAGGTCACAATCAAGAACAAGTATCCTTTGCTGCGTATTAATGATCTATTTGACCAACTTCAGGGAGCGAGGATATTTTTCAAGATTGATTTGAGGTCAAGGTATCAGCAGCTGAAGATTCGGGACTCAAATATTCTTAAGACAGCTTCCAGGACCCGTTATGGTCATTATGAGTTCCTTGAGATGTCTTTTGGGTTGACCAACTCCCAAACAATGTTCATGCATCTGATGAACATTGTATTTCAGCCTTATCTAGGCTCGTTTGTTATTGTATTCATTGATGATATCCTAGTGTACTCTCGTAGCTAGGAGGAGCATGCCCAAGATTTGAGGATTGTGTTGCAACGGTTGAGGGAGGAGAAGCTTTATGCCAAGTTCTCCAAGTGTGAGTTTTTGCTCAGTTCAGTGGCTTTCTTAAGGCATGTGGAGTCTAGTGAGGGTATTCAGGTGGATCCGAAGAAGATAGAGGTTGTTTAGAGTTAGACCACGACATCGTGATAAGTAGGGATTTTGACTACTTATTTGCACTCTTTTACTTTCATTTTAGATCAAAATTATTTAAAGGTATTCCCAAAAACTAATAAAATGTGCTTTCTTGCAGGAGTGTTGAAATATGAGCTAAAGAGATGAAAATCAACTCAAGAATGAGTAATTTTGGACAAGTACCAAAATAAGGCTAAAAGGGCAAAATGCAGACAACACAATATTAAGCGCGGCCGGAGAACATGAGACAACCTCTATCAGTTTTCCTTTACAAAGTGCGAACCACACAATTATGGTGCGACTGCAGAAGATGAAGTTAAGAGAGTTAGTGATTTTGGTCAATGAAGAAGTGTAAACCGCACCATTATTGTGCGGCCGCACTCAAAAATGCGCGATCCACAGAAGTCCCCCATGCCAAAGCCCATGGTCAAGAAATATGGACCGCACCATTATTGTGCAGCCGCAGAATCAAGAGTGCGGCCACACTAAAAATGTGCGGTTCATAGAAGTTGAAGGAGTGCGGTCGCAACCCAGAATTGTGTTGCCACAGAAATACAACCCGGCACACTTAATTGTGCGGCCACACAACGTTCGCAGGGGAAATTTTGTCCGACAATTTTAGCTAGGTATAAATAGATCTTTTGTCATTTTTTAGGTTAAGTTTTGTGCACCTGAGAATAGATAGCCATTTTTCTTTGCTGTATTGGGTAACTTTGTAATAGTTTAAGATTTTCACCTTAGATTTTCTTCCCTTAATCATATATTATGAATTTTATCTTAGCTTCTTCTTTAATTTCTTCAGTTTCCATGAGTAGATATATTTCTAGCTAGGGTTGTGACTCAACCCTAGTGTGAGTACCTAATGGGTGTTTGATTTAGGGCTTGTTTGTGATTGGGTTAGTAATATTTAGCCTAGTTTTTGCTTGAATTTAAGAATTAATGGTTGCAAATATTAATTCATGCCTAATTGACTTAGTCTCAACTTGAGAAAGAGAGACTAAGTCTAGGAAAACTTGGCTAACAGGAAATTAAGGTGAACTCAAGAAATTGATAGCCTCAATTAAAGGGTTGAATCTAGAGATACTAAGACCCGACTTGAGTATTTATCACTTGTTTTGTGCAATACCCATTTGAAATTGAGAAAGACAAATTGGGCAAAATCATTTTAACTACCGAGAGGTATTGGGTGGGTAATTGCATGTGATTGCTATATTACGACCTCGACCAAATAAACTTGCCCTAGAGCCTACATTCCGTTAGATAACCACCTAGGTGGAAGTCACGACCCTAGATCTTTTAACAATTTGAAAAATAACAACACAAAAAATATTGACTCTTAGCTTTTCAATTACAAGCATTAACATACAAACTACAAATAGAAAAGAAATAACTATATATGTGAAAGTGCAATCTTGGGTACGTCATACACTAGACTAGGTATATACCTAATCCCATAAAAAGCTCTCTGTAGAATCGACCCCGACTCGCGTTGGGTATTTATAATTGCATCAACCGCCTCACAATTCCAGTTAGTGGTGTGAGTTTGGGCGACATCAAATTTTTGGCACCGTTGTCGGGGAGCTAAATAATGAATTTTGCTATATATTTGATTTTGTGTGTGATTTGTTTTCTTTTCTTTTCGAGTTACTAATCTTTTTGTGACACAATTGTAGGTGATACAATGGCTCTCAACAACAATAATCCTCTTGGATACATGCCTTTGGGGGACGGTGGGGATGATGACCAAGTTGATGAGGTTCCTCTTGAACCTCAAGGAAATAGACGAGGCTTCCCACCTCAAGACAATGTTCCCGATCCTCCCCAACCTCCTCCAAGAGTGGCGACACGCCAGGTGTTGCCCAATAAAGTATACGCAAGTCCCATAGTCCCGCCACACATTAGGGCAGAAAACTTTCAAATTACAAGTGTCATGCTTGCACTGTTGGAACAACAAGGATTCTTCATCGGGTCTCTGAGTCAAAATGCATACAAGCACTTGAAAGGGTTTGTTGACACTTGTTGGGGGAGAAAACAAACCAACATCTCTAAGGATGTTTTGCGGTTGAGGCTATTCCCTTTCTCTCTTCGGGGGAAGGTCTTGATTGGTTGGAGAGATTGTGAAATCATTCCATCCATACATGGGATGAATTGGCCGAGAAATTCATTTCCAAGTTCTTTTCTCCCGGGCTTATGGAAACTCTTAGGGATGAGATTCTAGCTTTCAAACAAGAACCTAATGAGACTTTGCATGAGATATAGTAAAGGTACCGTACTATGGTGAAAGAATGCCCAAACAATGACATGACGGAGGCCATGATTCAACAAACTTTCTATAGGGGATCAACACTACCAATCAATGCGTGGTCAATCAACTTTCCGGTGGGAATTTCATGACAATGCTGTATGCCGAAGCTTGTGAAATTCTTCATGAAATGGCAGATACCTCATCAGCATGGCAAAGTAGAGCAACGTTTCTCAAGGTTATCCAAATGTGATTCATTTGCATAAAGAATTACATGATCATGGGCAAGCAATTGCCGAGTTGATCACTATAATGAATCAACTAGATAAAGCGCAACTTCAACAAGTACAAGGTCCTAAGCAAGTAAATGCAATGGCAAGAGTGAGTATGATGGTAAACAAGAGAAGGCAAAAGGGTCCTCAAGTGCAAAATCAAGTTGAAAATTATGAGCAAGATGATAGTGGATTCGATCAAGACGGACAATATAATGAGCAAGAGGAGGACATACAATATGTGAACAACTTACAAGGGCAAAGAAACAACAATCAAGGCCCAAATAAACAACAATAACGACCACAAGGAAATCAAGAAAATTAGAATTCAAGCAATCAAGGCAATTGGAATAATCAAAACAATCAAGGTGGTTTGAACAATCAAAACAACCAAGGGAATTGGAACAATCAAGGCAATAAAGGAAATTGGATTGGTCCAAAATAACCAAGGCAATTGGAGTGGAAATAATCAAGGCTATTTGGGAGGTAACAACCAAGGAGGGTGGAACAACAACAACAATCGGGGTCCGGGTTTTCAAAGGCCTCAATGTTTCAACAATCGAGCAATCTACCTCCCTACCCTTCCCAAGGGCTGAGTTCTTCCAACAATGAGATGTGCCAAATAGAAAACATGTTCAAACAAATGATGGAGAAGAATACCGACTCCGATGCTCAATTAGCCTCTCATAACACTTCAATTCATAATTTGGAAGTTCAATTTGGCCACTCGCAAGCATTGAACACTCGTCCTAAGGGGGCACTACCAAGTGATATGGTGGTAACCCCGAAAGGTGGGAACAACATGGGACATGCCATGGCCGTGATTACAAGAAGTGGAAAAGGTGGGGAAGTAACAACCTCAAGTCAAAAGAAGATTGTGGATGAAGAGCACTTGGTGCAAGGAGATGAGATGCCAAACAATGAAGTGAAAGCAAATGGGGAGGTGAGAATTGATGTTGATGACAATGTGGAGGAGATGCAAGAAGACGTGAACCCGTCTAGGGAGCACATTGTTGACATACCGGAATCGGTAGTGCCAAAGGCAATGGTACCAATGCCAAGGCCTCCTCCTCTATACCCTCAAAGGCTTGCCAAGAAAAATAGCGAGAACCAATTCAAAAACTTTATTGAAATGGTGAAGAGTTTTTCTATTAATGTGTCATTGGTTGAGGCGTTGGAGCAAATGCCGGGTTATGCAAAGTTCATGAAGGACTTGGTGACAAAGAAAAGATCAATGAATTGTGAGACTATTAAGATGACACATAAAGTGAGTGCTATTGTGCAATCAATGGCTTCGAAATTGGAAAATCCAGGCGCTTTCACAATCCCTTGCACTATTGGGAGCGCCGATTTTGCCAAAGCTCTATGTGATCTAGGGGCAAGTATCAACTTTATACCCTAATCAGTGTTCAAAACTTTGGGAATTGGGAAACTAAGACCCATATCTATGAGATCACAAATGGCGGATCATACAATGAAGAGGCCTTTGGGTATTATTGAAGATGTGTGGGTTCGTGTTGACAAGTTCATCCTCCCGGTGGACTTTGTGATCCTTGATTGTGAAGTGGATTATGATGTACCTATTATTTTGGGTAGACCTTTCCTTGCTACAGGGAAGGCTCTTACTGATGTGGAAGCCGGTGAACTCACTTTCCGGGTGGGTGATGAAAATATGGTCTTCCATATGTGCAAATCGATGAGGCAACCGAATAGCAATGAAGTTTGTTCGTTCGTGGATTTGGTGACCGATGTGATAACTGATAGGATAATTTGGAAGCTGTTTTGCTCAACCTTGATAATGATAAGGAGACCGAAGTCTATGTAGAATGTGTGAATGCATTTCAAGGAATAGGGTCGTACACATATGAAACTCGCAAGCTATCCTTGGATCTTGAAAACCGGAAGACTCCTCCAACAAAGCCATCAATCAAGGAGCCTCCCACTTTGGAGTTAAAGCCATTGCTTCCACATCTTAGGTATGAATTCCTTGTCCCTTCTTCTACTTTACCAGTTATCCTTTTATTGTTTGAGTAATATGCAGGTAGAGTCCACATTGGAGGTGATACAAAGGAGGAAGCGAGCAATTGGATAGACTTTGGCGGATATCTGGGGCATAAGCCCCGCCTTTTGCGTGCACAAAATTATTTTGGAGGAGGGTGCCAAACCTCTGTTGAACATCAAAAAAGGCTAAATGAAGTAATGCAAGAAGTGTTCAAGAAGGAGCTAATAAAGTGGTTGGATGCCGGGGTTGTTTACCCCATTTCCAGTAGTTCATGAACTTCTCCAGTGCAATATGTCCCAAAGAAAGCGGGCATGACCATGGTTACCAATGACAAGAACGAGTTGATTCTTATAAGAACGGTAACCGGATGGAGGGTGTGTATGGACTATCGCAAGCTCAACAAAGTTACAAGAAAAGATCATTTTCCACTTCCCTTCCTTGATCAAATGCTTGATATGTTGTTCGGTTGTGCTTTCTATTGTTTCCTATATAGGTATTCCGACTACAATCAAATTCTTATTGCTTCGGAGGATCAAGAAAAGACTACTTATTTGTCCTTATGCTACTTTTGCATTTTTGTGGGTGCCTTTTGGGTTATGCAATCTACCGATGACTTTTCAACGATGTATGATGGCTATTTTCACTGACATGATGGAGGATATTCTTGAGGTCTTCATGGATGATTTTTCCGTGGAGGGGAATTCTTTTGATGATTGCTTTAAATTTTTTTATAAGGTCTTGGCAAGATCTGAGGATACAAATTTGGTGTTAAATTGGGAGAAGTGTCACTTCATGGTTGAGGAAGGCAAAGTCCTCAACCATAAAATTTCAAATCATAGTATTCAGGACGACAAGGCCAAAATTGAGGCGATCTCCAAACTCCCCCCTACATACATAAAGGGAGTAAGGAGCTTCTTGGGTCATGCGGGGTTCTATCGCCGATTCATCAAGGATTTTTTCAAAGTGGTGAATCCCTTGTGTAAGCTTATGGAGAAGGATTTCAAATTCCATTTCAATGGGGATTGCATGAAGGCATTTGAATTGCTCAAGTTCAAATTGACAACTACTTCTATTATCATCGCACCGGATTGGAGCTTTCCATTTGAGCTCATGTGTGATGCAAGTGATGTGGAGGTTGGAGCAGTTTTGGGGCAACGAATCAACAAAATCTTCTATCCGATCTACTATGCTAGTAAGACCATGAATGATGCCCAAGTCAATTACACAATGACCAAAAAAGAGCTACTTGCCATTGTCTTTTCTATGGAGAAGTTCCGCCCGTACTTGATGGGTACAAAGGTGATTGTCCACACCGATTATACGACGTTTCGATACTTGATGATCAAGAAATATTCTAAGGCAAGGTTAATGCGGTGGGTGCTTCTATTCTAACAGTTTGATCTAGAGATCCAAGACCGCAAAGGTAGTGAAAATCAAGTGGCAAACCACTTGTCTCGATTGGAGGAGGAGGGGGGGCACATAACAGCTTTGAGATCAATGATTCCTTACCCGACGAGCAATTTCTAGCCATTTCAATGACCAAAATGTCGTGGTTCGCCGATGTAGCAAATTATCTTGTAAGTGGCATTGTACCAAATAAGTTCTCTTCGAACCAAAGGAAGAAGCTCAAACGGGATTGCCTTGACTATTATTGGGATGAACTGTATCTCTTCTATATTTGTACCGATGGTGTGATTCGAAGATGTGTGCCGGAGGAGGAACAAGTAGAAATTCTTGTGGCTTGTCACCCTTCATCGTATAGTGGTCACCATGGTGGAGCTATAACGACAACAAAAGTGTTGAGTTATGGATTCTATTGGCCTACTCTCTACAAGGACGCTAGTGATCTAGTCAAGCATTGTGATGAATGTCAAAGGGCCGGTAGGATTTCTAAGAAGGATGATATGCCCCTCACCACCATCTTGGAAATTGGCATCTTTGATGTGTAGGACATTGATTTCATGGGACCGTTCGTGAGCTCTTGTGGGAACACTTACATTTTGGTAGCTGTGGACTATGTGTCAAAATAGGTTGAGGCCATGGCTTTACGCAACAATGAAGTACGAAGTGTGGTGGCATTTTTGAAGAAGAACAACTTTACAAGATTCAGTACTCCTAGAGCCATTATTAGTGATGGGGGATCTCATTTTTGCAACAAGGCTTTTGATACCTTACTCACAAAGTATGGTGTCACTCACAAAGTATCGACTCCCTACCATCCTCAAGCAAGCGGACAAGTTGAAGTCTCCAACGGGGAGATTAAGAGTATTTTGTCAAAGACTGTGAATGCCAATCAGACAGATTGGTCAAGAAAACTTGATGATGCTCTTTGGGCTTATACGACGGCCTACGAAAAACCAATTGGGATTTCTCCATATCGATTGTGTTTGGGAAGGCATGTCATCCTCCGGTGGAACTTGAGCATAAGGCCATGTGGGCTTTGAAGAAGTTGAACCTTGAGTGGGATGTCGCCACAAACATAAGGTTGGCACAATTGAATGAGCTATATGAATTCCGGTACCATGCCTACACAAGCTCATCTAGAGTCAAGGAGAAGATGAAGTTCCTGCATGACAAGTACATCCACAACAACGAGTTTAAAGAAGGTGATCTCGTACTATTTTTCAATTACCGGTTACAGATGTTTCCGGGAAAGTTGAAGTCTAAATGGAGTGGCCCATTTGAAGTGGTGAATGTAACCCCCTTTGGTGCTTTGGACATGAAAAATAAGAATGATGAGGTGTTTAGAGTCAATGGGCACCGGGTGAAACACTATCTTGGTAAAGCTGATGATGGCCACATCATGGTCGTTTTTCATTTCAAATGATAGGTAATCTGTGTCGTGCCGCGACGTTAAATCAGGCACTTCTTGAGAGGCAACCCATGTTTCTTTTCATTTTTCATTTTATTTCTTTTTAGGTAGGTTTTGGATTGAGCTAACTAGTTTTGAAGTGAATTGCAGGAATATGTTTGGATGCAGGGACTATGCATAAAAATTTTGGCTAAGTATTGCCAAAGTACGGACCACACACTAATTATGTGGACCGCACAATCACTCTGCGATCACACAATTCTGTGTGTGGGCGCACAACTGGAAGACCAAATGTGCAAGCTCTCTGAAGATTGGCCTGTCAAATTTCATATCCAATTTGCGGTTGCTCACAAAATTGTGTGGTCCGCACAAATTCTGCAACCGCACTCACTTTTGTGAGGTCCGCAGAGTTTCACCAAAGGTCCAGGTAAATAGTACGTACCGCACCCAAAATTGTACAGCCGCACTCAACTTAAAATTGGGGCGACTTGGTCAACCTATAAATAGGTCCTCAATGCACTATTCAAAACTTTACACACTCTGAGTTCTTGAACCCTAAGCAAGCATAGTGCAATTTCAATTAGTTAACAATTCTCAAGAATTTCATCTGTGTAGATTCCTATCTGCATCCTTTATCACTGGTATATTCATTACATCTTTAGATTTTTCAATTTCTTTTAGTTTTTGTTATTTTGTGTTAAGGTTATTTTTAGGCCTAAAATTTTAATTGATTAGTCATGTGTGCTTAGAATCAGTTGGGTATTATCATGTATGCTAATTAGGGACTGGTTAGGCCATTGATCATATTTATTTGCATAAATCTTCAGACAAAGGTGAGAAATCTGAAAGTCAAATTCGACTCCTGCTCTTTGAAGACTTATGTGGGATTTGAAGAAGTAGAGATAGTCTAGTACTTGGAAAAGCTTGCTATGGGTGATGTAGCTCGCCCGTGGCTAGCTGAGATATTAGCTGTTTGAGGACCACCACAACTGTGGATCACTCCAGGGGTTCCTATCTTCCGGGCCACTATAAATTTTGAAGCTAAAGAGTGGCAGACCTTTGTGTGCAGCCGTATTGACCCGTATTTGAATAAGAAAAACCTCCCACTTCCCCAAGCAGTTCTGGTGGATTCTATTATGGGTGGGTACCCTATCAATGTGGGTGACATCATGTCAACCAATATCACATTAGCTGTCCAAAAAGGTGAAAGATCCTACCCTTATCCAAACTTCCTCACAGAGTATTTCAATGATGCAAAGGTGGAGCTGATGCAATATGATACAAAAGTAAAGGCCAAGAAGCCCTTCTCATGGTACCACCTACAAGGTGCTGACAACCCAAAGTTCAAGGGTAAGGAAAGTACCTCCGCTGGCCGGTCTGAGGAGCCAACGGTAGTGATTACTAATTCAGCTGCTAAGCCTTCTACAACTGCCATACCTTCCACAGGAGCCGGTCCTTCCACCGAGACAACTGACATGCCACCACCTCCACCTGCTAGACCATCTACATCAGTGTTAGTGTTTGCCTCTTCCACATATCCACAGACTACGTTGTGAGTCTCCCAAACATTGGCGAGTCTCAACAACTGGATGCAGACAGCTACTTCAAAGCTATCTGACATATCCAGTGCTATTGCAACATAGTCTTCTGCCCCAGCAGCATTCCAGGTATCTCCGTCAGTGGAGGAAACATTTTCAAAGATCTTGGAAAATTAGAAGACAATTATGGAGACTCTTGTGGCGCATGGGGATGTCACAAAAGAGTTGGGAAAGAAGGAGAAGAATATGCGAAAATCTCAGGCTTCGAAGAAGTCAGTGGATAGGTTGATAAGAGAAGTTGCCAAGATAGCATCTGTAGGAGATCTACCTCTTGACCTTCTTATGGAGACAACACCAGCAATACCAGCAGCACCAGCAGTACCTGAGGTATCACAAATAGTAGCCAACCAATCTGATGAGCCAGACCTTGCTGCCCACACCGCAGAGGAGATGCTCCAAATGCTCACCAACCCTGTTGTCCCTCATCCAGGTGATGATGAGATACAGTTGTAGGAGACCGAAGGTGCTGAGGATGACATGCACACTGAGACCACATAGGGAGTTCTCTTAACTTCTACCCTTCCTTGTTCATATTTTCGTTGAGCATTGAGGACAATGCTTACGTTTATTCACGGGGTAGTCTATTTTGGATGATTCATAGTAACATTGACATTTGGCCTGTAATAAATCTAATATTATTTTTCTTTTATCTTTATTTTCTTTTTGGGTATGTATATATTCTTCCCTTTTATTTGATGTATATATTCATTTCCCTTCGGCTTGTATATTCATTTGTCTTATTTTCCGTAGTTTATTTCATAGCTTCTTTAGTTTGTTTTTCTTAGTAGTATAACTTCTTATTTACTTTAGTAGATTCCTTTTGATTTGGTAGCTTCTTGTTATGTTTAAGTAAGCAATAAGCATTTGGTTTTCTTAATGCCACGGGTCTTTCCAAAGGTCGGTTTTGTGTGAACCGGGTGGCCCTTCCCAACGATGGTTGGCATGACAACCTTCTTAAGGGATTGAGTCCATTTTTATATTTAGGTGAAAACAATAGTAATGAATAAAAGGGTCTCAAGCATGCTTCACTTGGTACCAACACATTTACCTACGTCCTTATGGCTAAAAACAAGTTGTTGGCATAAAATAGCTCTAATTGTGATCTTTTGACTCTTGTGTTGACTTAAGCAGTCATCGAGTGGTTCAGTCAAGCCATTTGTGACTCTCAATCTTAACTAGGGTTGTTGTTAGTCCTCGGCTCTATTCTCTTTAGCAATCCAGTAGCGTGAGAGGTGAGATATTTAGTTGCAAGTCCAAGTACCCGTGCTAATAGTCTAGAACTTTCCCCGAATGTTTTTCTAGGCGAAATTCTAAGTGTAGCTTGGTTTGAGAAATTATTGTAGGCTCTCCTTGATCCATTTTAATATCTTCCATAGCCTACCAATGCTATATCCCTAGTCAACCCATTTGAGCCTAAACCTTTCTTCATTCAGTAACCACGTTACAAGCCTTTATCCGTTTGTAATGATCCTCTCTTGGCACCCGATCTTTTCTTAGTATTCTTGAGAAACAATTGACTAAAGCATAAGTTTGGGGAGAGACGAGAAGTTTGAAAGTGATATAAAGGTACAAAGAAGAGGAAAGAAATGAAGAAAAGGGAAGGAAAAGAAAATAAAGAAAGAACAAAAAGAAAAATTCCAAAAAGAAAGTGAAAAAAGTAGAAAGTATTCAAAGAAAAACAAAGATGAAAGGAATGGAGTAAATGGAGAAGGAAAAAAAGTATATCATGACCAAGAAAAAGTGACATTATGTCTCTCTAGTTCCCACCGAAGGAAAAAGAAAATGAATGTCGGTAAAGTATGAGACAAAAAGAGAAAATGGAGTGCTTAAGGAAAGATGAACCCATTCTATTCCAACAAGTCCTACCTAGGTCCAAAAGCCTTCATTACATCCCGAAAAAGCCCTACATGATTTCAAGTTGAGTGAGCTTACATTAGTGGTGATTTACATGAAGGGCAAGAATATGGTACTTAGAGTCGTACTTGTGACATTCTTTTAAGAGAGATGAGCAAACTTAATGGAATTGACTGCTACATTCTAAAGTGACATATGCTAATAGAAAGTAGAGGAGGAGGAGTTTGGAATCCACAATGACCTACATAAAAGAGCGAGCTTCCTTGATGAATAAAATCAACTCTTGATGCTCTAGTGTCACATTAGAACTATTGTACTCAAAAAGACATATCGTTGCATTGTTGATTTTTCATACGTGTAGTGGGTAATTGTTGGTACCAATTGATGTGTGATTGATTCACCTTAGGCCAGATGAAATAGTTCTTGTCTTGTGGAGGTGGGAATTACCTTATTTGCTTGAGGACAAGCAAAATCTTAAGTTTTGGGGAGTTGATAAGTGGGAATTTTGACTACTTATTTGTACTCTTTTACTTTCGTTTTAGCTCAAAATTGTTTAAATGTATTCATGAAAACTATTGGATGTGCTTTCTTGTAGGAGTATTGAAATATGAGTTAAAGAGATGAAAATCAAGCCAAAAAGGAGTAATTTTGGATAATGACCAAAACAAGGCTAAAAGGGCAAAATTCGGACCGCACAATATTGAGTGCGGCCACAGAACATGAGGCAGCCTCTATCAGCTTTCCTTTACAAAGTGCGGACTACAAAATTATGGTGCGGCTGCAGAAGATGAAGTTAAGAGAGTTGTGCTTTTGGTCAATGAAGAAGTGATGACTGAACCAATATTGTGCGACCGCAGAATCAAGAGCGCGGCCGCACTCAGAAATGTGCGGTCCAAAGAAGTCTCCCATGCCAATGCCCAAGGTCAAGATATGCAGACCACATCATTATTGTGCAGCCATAGAATCAAGAGTGCGTTCACACTCAAACATGTGCGGTCCGCAGAAGTTGAAGGAGTGCGGCCGCAACCCAGAATTGTGCGACCACAGAAATGCAACATGTCAAGCCACGTCTCAATGTGTGGATCGCACACATAATTGTGCAGCCGCACAACCTCCACAGCGGCAATTTTGTCCAACAATTTTAGCTGGGTATAAATAGATCTTTTTGTCATTTTTAGGTTAAGTTTTGCGCACCTGAGAATAGATAGCCATTTTTATTTACTGTATTGGATAACTTTGTAATAGATTAACGTTTTAACGTTAGATTTTCTTCTCTTAATCATATATTATGAATTTATCTTAGCTTCTTCTTTAATTTCTTCATTTTCCATGAGTAGCTAAATTTGTAGTTGGGGTTATGACCCAACCCTAGTGTGGGTCCCTAATGGGTGTTTGATTTAGGGCTTGTTTGTGATTGGGTTAGTGATATTTAGCCTAGTTCTTGCTTGAATTTAAGAATTAATAGTTGCAAATATTAATTCATGACTAATTGACTTAGTCTCTACTTGAGAAAGAGAAACTAAGTCTAGGAAAACTTGGCTAACAAGGAATTGGGATGAACTCAAAAAATTGATAGCCCCAATTAAAGGGTTGAATCTAGAGATAGTAAGATCCGACTTGAGGATTTATCACTTGGTTTGTACAATACCCATTTGGACTTGAGAAAGCCAAATTGGGCAAAATCACTCTAACTACCAAAGAGGTATTGAGTAGGTAATTGTGCGTGATTGCTATATTATGACCCCGACCAAATAAAATTGCCCTAGAGCCTATAATCCGTTAGGTAACCACCTAGGTGGAAGTAACGATCCTAGATCTTTTATCAATTTGAAAAACAACAACACTAAAAATATTGTCTCTTAGCTTTTCAATTACAAGCATTAGCATACATACTAAACATAGAAAAAAACAACTAAATATGTGGAAGTGCAATCTTGCGCATGCCATACACTAGAGTAGGTATATACCTAATCCCATATAAAGCTCTCTGTGGAATCAAACCTGACTCGCATTGGGTATTTATAGTTGCATCGACCACCTCACAATCCCAGTTACTGGTGTGAGCTTGGGCGAAATCACTCAGCTATGAAGATTCGGAGATTTCTTGGTTTGGCTGGTTATTACCGTGGGTTCGTGCAGGGTTTCTCATCTATTGCATCGCCTTTGACCAAATAGAACCAAAAGGGTGCTCTTTTTAGCTGGTCGGATGAGTGTGAGGAGAGCTTTCAGAAGCTCTAGACTGCCTTAACCGCAGCTCCAGTTCTAGTTCTACCATCAGCTTTGGTTCTTGTACAGTATATTCTTATGCTTCTTGGGTCGGTATTGCGTGTGTTTTGATGTAGGAGGGTAGAGTGATTGCTTTTGCGTCGCACTAGTTAAAGCCTCATGAGAAGAACTACCCTTTTCATGATTTGGAGTTTCCTGCCATTATCCATGCATTAAGATTTGGAGGCACTATCTCTATGGTGTCCTATAAGGTATTTACTAATCATAGCCTCCAGCACTTGTTCAAATAGAAATATCTAAATTTTAGGCAGCGGAGATAGTTGGAGCTACTAAAAGATTATGATATCACTATTCTATATCATTCGGGGAATGGCAACGTGGTGGCTGATGCTTTGAGTAGGAAGGCAGTGAGTATGGATAGTCTTGCATTCATTCATGTTGGTGAGAGACTTCTTATGGATCGGCTGACCAAGTCCGCGTACTTTATTCCAGTGGGTACTATTTATTCTTTAGATCGGTTGGCTGAGATTTACATCAAATAGATTATTTGCCTTCATGGTGTGCCAGCTTCCATCATTTTAGAGAGAGGCACACAGTTTACATCTCAATTTTGAAGAGAGGTGCAGCGAGTGTTGGGCACTCAAATTGAGTTGAGTACAACATTTTACCCTTAGACGGACGGACAATCTGAGTGCACTATTCAGATATTTGATAACATGCTACACACTTGTGTCATCGATTTTGGGGGTTCATGGGACATGTTTCTACTACTCATGGAGTTTGCTTACAGGAATAATTATCAGTCAAGCATTCAGATGGCTCCATATGAGGCTTTATTTGGGAGGCGATGTAGATCTTTGGTAGGTTGGTTTGAGCCAAGTGAGGCTAGGCTATTGGGTACTGACTTGGTTCAGGATGCGTTGGACAAGGTTAAATTGATTCAGGAGCGGCTTCGCACGACACAATCTAGACAGAAGAGCTATGCCGATAGGAAGGTTCATGATGTGTCTTACATGGTTGGGGAGAAGGTTCTGCTGAAGGTTCACCAATGAAGGGTGTTATGAGGTTTGGGAAAAAGGACAAGTTGAGCCATCGGTTCATTGGACCTTTTAAGGTACTTCAGCGGATTGGGGAGGTGGATTACAAGTTTTCCTTTCCACCTAGTTTGTCAAGTGTGCATCCTGTATTTCATGTTTCTATGCTCCGGAAGTACATCGGTGATCTGTCTCATGTTCTGGATTACAACACAGTTCAGTTGGAAGGTGACTTGACTTATAATGTGAAGCCGATGGCCATTTTGGATTGACATGTTTAAAAGTTGAGATCAAAGAATATATGACTACTTGGGAGACCGAGCAGGAGATGCGGAACCGATATCCACACCTATTTATGACTCCAAGTATATTTCTAGACCTGTTCGAGGATGAACGTTTATTTAAGAGGGGGAGGATGTAATGACCCGGTCGGTCGTTTTGAGAGTTGTAGACTTGTTCCCCCATTTACTACTCCTTTTGTATTCTATAACTGTTATATGACTTTTTGGGTTAGTTGGTTCGAGTCCGGAGAGATTTCAAAGTGAATTGAGACACTTAGTCTCTTAAATAAAAGCTGAATTTGGGAAAGTTAACCGGATATTGGCTTATGTGTAAATGACCTCGTATTTGAATTTTGATGGTCCTGTTATCTCCATTAGGTGATTTTGGACATAGGAGCGAGTCCGGATTGTGATTTGGAGGTTCGTAGTAGAATTTGGCTTGAAATGGCAAAAGTTGGAATTTTGGAAAGTTTAACGGGGAGTGGACTTTTTGATATTGGCGTCGTATTAGATTTCCGAAAATTGGAGTAGGTTTGTGGTGTCATTTATCCGTTGTGTGCAAAATTTGAGATCAATCGGACGTGATTTAATGGGTTTCTATGCCGTTTGTAAAATTTGAAAATTTCAAAGTTCATTAGGCTTGAATCCGTGTGCAATTCATGTTTTTGATGTTGTTTGAGGTGATTTTAGGGTTCGACTAAGTTCGTCTGATTCTTTGGGACTTGATGGTATGTTTGGTTGAGGTCTAGGGTGAGTTTTGGGTGGTTAACGGATCATTTTTTGACTTAGCATGTTAGCTGAAGACTGGTGGTGTATTTTTTCTGGTTTCCTCTTATGCATTTGCGAGAGGGGTCTCGCGTTCGCGAAGGGTGTCTATGGGCTGAGAATTTTTATTATTCGCATTCGCGAAGAAGAGGACGCGAAGGTGTGGACTGAGAGTGTATCGCGAACGCGGGGGAGGTGTCACGTTCGCAAAGAGGAGCTGAGGCAGCTGGGGACACCCAGTCTTTTGGTTTACGCGGCTGCGGGGCACTGTTCGTGTTCGCGAAAAGTGGGGTTGGAAAAGTTTCATTCGCGAAGCTGGGGTCATGTTTGCGAAGGGTTAAATTGAGGGGTAGTCAAAATGGTCTATGTGAATGCGAGAAGAAGGTCACGTTCGCGGTAAAGGTATATCTGGGCAAATTTAAAAGATTTAAAATGAGGGTTTCGAGTTCATATCATAAAATTTAAGTGGGAGTTCGGTAGAAGGCAATTGTCGGAGAGATTCTTGCGTGGGTTCTTGGGGTAAGTGATTCCTATATAATTTTTGTCATATTTCATGATTATGCCTTTAATTCCATTATCTAATTTGAGATTTGGGGTGGAAAATTGGAGAAAATGAGGAAGAGTTCTTGGCGTAGAATTTTGAGATTTTTAATGGAATTTTGTTATCGGATTTGAGTAAATTTGGTATGGTTAGACTCGTGAGTGAATGGGCTTTCGGGTTTTGTGACTTTTTTCAGATTTCGAGACGGGGACCCCGGGGTCAGATTTTAGCCGATTTCGGTTTTTAGCTATACTTTCATATTTTTACTTATGAAATTGATGCCTTTAGCCTATATTGATTGTATTGTACTGCTTATGGCTAGATTCAGGACATTTAGAGACCGATTTGAGAGGAAAAGGCAGTTAGGATTAGAAATTTATCCCAGATTGAGGTAAGTAACACTTTCAAACTTGGTTCTGAGGGTTCGAAACCCCGAATTATGTGTTATGTGATTGGTATTGAGGTGACGCACATGCCAAGTGACGGGCGTGCGGGCATGCACCATGAGAATTGTGACCTGGTTGACTCCATGTCATTGTATAATGACTCTATCTTGTTGATATTCGTGTTTTCATCATGTGATAAAATAATTGAGTTGTCATTCATGCTAGATATCATGTTTGGGATTTATGCCGGTACTGTTGGGACCCAGAGTGGCCATTTGTTGCTGTCATCTAACTTATTTCATTGATATTACGTACTCAGTCATATTCATTCATTTCATATCATATCTTAATCTCAGTTGTTATTTATTGATACATCATATCATTGTTTTCGGGCTAGTTTCATGACATTGTAAGCACGTGAGTGAGACCGGCGATATTGATGACTGAGTGAGGCCGAAAGCCTAATTGTGAGTGATAGTTAATGGATCGGGCTGCACACCGCTGTGGCTATAATGATTTTTGATAACGCTTGGGCAGAAGGAGCCCCTCCGGAGTCTGTACACACCCCCAATAAGCGTGGTTGATATTATTGAGGGATGAATCTTCCTTGGACATGGATCTTGTCTGAAGCATTATATACGTGGAGATGGATCTTCTTCATGGGTTGGATTGGCCCTACTCGGTACTGGGTGACTGATGGTCAGTGATATATATATTTCCGGATGAGGCTGAGGCTGTGATTGAGAATATAATATCAAGTGATTGAGAATTTGAGAGTGTGAGCACATGAGGCTGTCAGCATGGTGCATCACATACAACATGTGCATTGCTATGTAGAAGTAGAAGAGGTATATTCTTGTCATTCAAATTTGATTTAATTTACAGTTTTGAGCTTACCTGTTGAACTTGAAAGCATGCCTACGTTTCTGCACTGTTATTTCTATACTAAACTATGCCGGTTGAGTTCACTACTTTCCATCCAAAGGTTGGATTTGTTACTTACTGAATTGGTTGTACTCATGTTACACCCTGCACCTCATGTGCAGATCTAGGTGCTTCCGGTCACAACGGCTGTTGATTGAGGAGTCCGATCTCAGAGACTATCGATGTAGTTGCAAGGCATTCGCATGCCTTGACTCTCCTTCGTTATCATTATCTGTATTTCAGTTCTTATTCTCTAGTCATTATAGTAGACTTTATTCTAAAATAGATGCTCGTGTACTCAGTGATACCCCGATTTTGGGATAGATTGTATTAATTTCGGATTTATTTCTCTTTTAAAAAGGCTTTTTCTTAAATATTAATTACTTCAGTCTTTATTTTCAAAGATTTTACTGTGTTGAGATGTTGAGTAGTGGCTTGCCTAGTTCCACTATAGGTGCCCTCACGACGGTTGCTTTTGGGTCGTGACAAAAATGATCCCCGCTTAAGAAAAGAACACACGTTAGACGACTAGTAGAATATGCCACACATGATTTCGTGAGTTGAACAGAAAAACCAAATATTTACAACACAGTTTGCTTTGTTCCATCTTGGTTAAAATAAAATCTCTTTAATGATGTTTATCGTGATCAATGATATCTTTTCAAAAGGAATTTTATGTGCAAGTTCACGTTAATTACCCTGCATCCAAGTACATTCCAAGCTTAAGGCCTTTACTATGAACATAGTCAGCTAGAGCTTTCATTCCAGAAGGGAATGTGGACTTTTAGCTACAAAATTTCTCTGCAAATTTAGATTTAGAATTCATAAACAAACAAAACTACTATAGATGGGTCCGTATCGTGATTTGGAACTTGGGTGTATGTCCGGAATCGAATTTGGAGGTCCCTAGTTCGAGTTATCGCATTATGTCGACATTATGAAGTTTAAAGGTTTTAAAGATTTGACCAAAGTTTGACGTTATTGCTACCAGGTACGGATTTTGGTTCCGGATCTTGGTATAAGTTCATTACTATATATATGACTTATCTGCAAATTTTTGTGTAAAACGGAGTTGGTTTAACGTGATTTGGACGGTCGGTTGTTAAAATACAAATTCTTAAGTTTCATTGAAAATTTATTTGATTTGGTGTCTGATTCCTAGTTTTAAGTGTTATTTTAGTTTTTTGATCACGCGAGCGAGTTTGTTTGAGGTTTTTAGACTTGTGTGCATTTGGTTTGGAGCCCCGAAGACTCGGGTGAGTTTCAGATAGGCAGAGTGATTTTTAAATTTAAACGAATGTTGGTGCATCAGGTCTGTAGACTTCGCAATTGCGAGGTCTGGCTCGCAAATGCGAGACTAGATTTTGCAAGCATTTGCTGGGGGTTGGTTTATCGCATTTGCGGGTACTCTGCCGCAATTGTGATAGAGTCATGTCCGCATTTGCGAACAAATAGTTTGCATCTGCGATGGGGACTGGGGGAAGCTTGTTCACATTTGCGATAAGGCCCAATTCGCATTTGCGAACAAATCATCGCAAATGCAATGGTAGCAGAAATATGAAGACTTCACATTTGCGGGATTCGCAATTGCGAACCACAGGTTGTAATTGAGACATCTGCAAGTGGGTCAAAGCTGAGTTAGACGGGATTTTTCTTATTCCTTCATATTTTCAACCCTAAAAACCTTAGAGGCCATTTGCTAAGAGTTCTTCTTCCCCAATTCATTGGTAAATGACTCTAACCTATTTTCTTTCAATTACTCATTACATTTCATAAGATAACCTTAAATCTAGAATTTTCATGGTAGAAATTGGGAATTTGGTTAAAATTAGGAATTTTTGTAAAATTGGAATTTAGACCTCAAATTGAGGTCGGATTCAAAACAAATTACATAACTGGGTTCGGGAGTGAATGGGTAATTAGTTTTTGGTCCGAACTTCGGGTTTGGACCAAGCGGACATGGAGTTGACTTTTTCAATAATGACCTAAATTGAACCTCTTTCATTCGTGGATAGTTCTATTTCATAAGGCTTGTTTTGAATTTGGTTGATAATTTGCTAGATTTGGTTGGTTCAGAGGCTTGTTCGAAAGGTAAAACTGCGGTTGGGCCTTGAGTCAATTTTGGAGCGAGGTAAATGTCGTGATTAACCTTAAATTGAGAGATTAGAACTTGTTGCCTTTTTGCTACGTGTTTAATTGTTTGGGTACAACGTATATGTGAGGTGACGAGTACCTATGCATTGTTGTTGGGTTAAAGCATGCGGGTGAGACTTGTTTCCTTATAATTTATTTCCTTCTTTGATTATGATATCCATTCTTAGAATAGTCTATTTCTTAATTGATCGTTCTTTCCGTATTTACAAACTATTTGTGATAATTGAGTATTTTTGAAAGTTGAGGTTTGGTATTTTGGAACCGTTGTTGACGTAAGGTTTATTCTTGCTTATTCTACCTCCCAAATGTTATATATTCATTGCTACATGGTAAGGGAGGGTGTTAAAGTACGAAGGGTGATGTCGTGCCAATTATTGTTTCATATATTGATTAATACATAGTGAGAAAGAGAGTTAAAGCCCGAAGGGTGATTCTGTGACCTATGTATTGTTTTATGATGAAATTTAGAGTAAAAGCACGAAGGATGATGATGTGTCGTATTTATAATTTTATGGAAAGATCGAGAGTAAAAGCACGACAGGTGATGTCGTGCCATTATTATTATTATTTTCATGGCGAGGTTGAGAATAAAAGCACGATGGGTGATGCCATGCAGTCTTTATTCATTATGCTATCTGTTTTCATTGGTTGGTGATTTACTTTATTGTCTTATGTTGACATTTCCGTCCTTCGCATTTCCCCTTCCAATAATACATTTTTAATCTTTATTTGTTGTTATGTTGTACGTATATTTAAGTTTGTACATGTTTAATTATGTGGTGTCTTGTCAGAGCCTCGTCACTACCTCATCGAGGTTAGGCTCGACACTTACGGAGTACATTGGGTCGGTTGTACTCATACTACACTCTGCACTTCTTGTACAGATTTTGGTACTGGTCTCAGCTGTTCGTGAGGTGCATGAGCTCGAATTAACTTATTTGGAGACTCGAAGTAGATCTGCTGGCGTTCGTAGGCCTTGATTTCTCCTTCCTTTTTCCTTATTTACTATTCATTTCATTCGAGATAATTGTATTTATTTCAAATTCTATTTGTAGAACCTCTAAAAGTTTGTGTACTTGTGACTCCAGATCTGAGTTGTACTTGTAACAGCATGTTGTTCGCAGCCTTGCCCTTCTCCCTCTTATCTTTCTTAGACTATTTTTAGTATATTTTCCAGACTATGATAGTCTTCGTTGTATTCAGACCTTAGTAAATGCTAGTGACTTGTGACACCCCGATGTCGGACTTGTGTTTCTTCCTCATTTGTTATTCAAACTCATGTTATGGGATTTTATTTAAATAATAACTTGAAACATCCTTATTTTGAAATATTGGTTTAATTTGGGATTTGTGTCGGCTGGCCTAGTTTCATGATAAGCGTCATCACGACCGGGTTAGTTTTAGGGTCGTGACAAGTTGGTATCAGAGCCTAGGTAGGTCTCACGAGTCATGAGTAGGTTTAGTAGAGTCTCGCAAATCAGTACGGAGACGTCTATACTTATCTTCGAGAGGTTGTAGAACCTTTAGTAAATCCCACATTCTTGAATTCTTATCGTGCGACATTGATTCAGCTTGAAATGTAACTCTTTAAATTCCTTCCATGCACTTGTATGCGCGCATGAGCGCTCGGTATCAGTTGTGCATCGATGGCTTGTGATTCCTTGATCGAAGAGCAAGATATGATTTTTGTGTATTGATGTTGGGCCAGTCTAGAGGACTTGAGGCCGTGTTTTGCCTATTGCTTGAGCATTGAAGCATTGATTGTGTAAGCACGTGCTTTTGGATCTATATGTTCAATAGTGTCTCTATTAGTGGAAGTGATGACTGGATGGCTATGTGATGAGTATGAAGTGACTGCGAGATGTGTTCATATGATTTGGATGTCGAGAAGGGCCTGCTTGAGGGTAGAAAGAACTATTTGGTGCTTGATTCTCATTGTTATTTGATGTATCGCCCTGATTTGTGGGTGTGTTGAAGGATCTTTTCATGTTGTCTAGTTAGGGAGTGAAGTAGATTACATGTTGTGATATGAGTTCAGACTCAGGAAGATTAAAAGATTGCGTGATGTCTATGATGGTGGACGGGTATGAAGAGATGTTAGTTTGAGGCAAAGCAGGTGAGTTATCTCCTGCGGGGTATTTTGAGGTTTGTGTGATCCCTATATTATTTGTTGAAAGTCCTCTTTTACTAGTGAAATATGTATGTTACAAATTTGAGTTTGGATCGCTTGTGAGAGTGGGCATGACTGTTACGAGGTTGAATGCGAGATTTGCAGATGATTTGAAGTACTAGATGGTTTGTGTTGCACGAGCTTATAAAGGATTTAATTTAATCTTACTATGGTATTATGGCAGTAATAGAGTATGGTCCTTGTGAGTTTTTGTGTGTGTTGATCTATGGCATTAAGTCAAGTGGGGTAGTCTGCCATTGATTAATTGATTGCATAGTTATGTGTTGTATTAGTTTTAGTTTGTGGTATACCGACGAATCAGTGCGTCTCATAGAGGTTGAGGTCGAAGATGACTCGAGTAAAGAAAATTTTTGAATAAAGGTGGTGTTATGCTTATGGGTATATGAGAAACGTTGGATGGATTAGCTGTTGTTGTAAGAGATGTAACGGGTATGGAGTAAGGGATTACTCGGCTGCTTAGAAGGATGGGTTACTTCTATAGGTGTTGTTGTTCTAATGGGGCACAGGATGTTCGGTTCATTTGGTCAGTCTAATTAAAACCTGACCAGAGTGGGTGATTCGCGAGAATGGTTTGAAAGGATTCAAGATTTACATGTAGTGATTGGAGTTCTTCAGGATGTGTATTGGCTAGACACTGAGGTTTACAGTGGATGATGTCAAGACTTGTGGCATTTATATATCATTATGGATTCTACATATCAGTATCAGGAAGGTGAAGGTAATGATTTTAGATTCGCAGGAAGTCTCTTCAGGGCAGGTATTTTTAATATGGTACTTTTGGGGATATTCAAGAGAGTATTCAGCGGCTTATGAGCCTTAGATGATGTGGTTTTATGCTTGAGTCTCGTGTGGTGAGTCGGGGTTGAAGATTGCGGTATTATAGTGAGGGGAAATTATAAATTTGAAGGTAATGCAGAAGGAATTTAGATAAATATGACAGTTTGGTAGTATGTCAGATCGACAAGGTAAGGGATATTACTAGTTCTTTGGGTGCTTATGAGGTAATGAGTTTATACAGGTGTTTCGTGTCAATGATCTTGGGTTTTTGGTAACCTATATAGCTTGGTTGAGTTAGAAGGATTCAGTCCTGATGGTTTGATTTTGTACAAATGGGATTCAAAGAGTTATTGATGGTTTCTACCACGGTTAGAGATGTACATTTTCTACTGGCATGAGGAGCATGCGATGTGTAGTGATTTTCTTCTGGATGGGGTCGAATGGAAAGTTCTTGGCTAGTTGAGTGCGTAGTTGCTTGTGGCTCGAAATGGACTATGAAGTTCTCATGTTTATCATAAGATGGTATGGTATGTGCGATATGTTGTGTAGGGTTGGGATTTGCATATGTAAGGGCGCTGTCCAGTTCTGAAAGGAAGGACATAAATTCTTAGGCAACATGGACAGCTCTGTATGACAAGGTAAATGATATTACTAATTGGTGTGTCTTGATGAGGGTATACATTTTAGAAAGGGCAATGTGTTTGAGTTAAGGATACTTCATTAGTATTGCGGCACTCTCTTGTTTGATCGACTGCTGATATTTGAGTTTGCTTGGTGACACAGAAGAATTTTAGGAGTATCCCCCGTGGAATGATCGAGTATCATAGGTGCGTTAGATGTTCGAGCAGTGGAGTTGGGGTTGGATATGGTGATTCGTGTGCTTTATGGATTTGGAGACTGGGAGTTCTTATAAACAGGTTATGTCATGGTTGTGGACCGCCTATATCGATCTTGTATGGTGACTATAGGAGGTTTGGAGACCCGAGTAAATCTTTTGTTTCTTAGTATGGTGGATTTTGACGTGATATTGGTCATGGGTTTGTTTCCTCTGAGTCATGCTATTCTGGGTTGTTCCGCTAAGACGGCACTGTTGGCTATGCTAGGGGTGCCATGGATTGAGTGGCGAGGTTCGACGGATTATGTTCCCAATGGAGTGTTTTCATTTTTTAAGACCCAACGGATGGTTGGCAAGGGTTGTCTTCCTTATTTGGCCATCTTGAGGGATGACAGTGCAGAGACTCCTGCCATTATTTCAGTTCCGGTGGTGAGGGATTTTTCCGGATGTGTTATCTGCAGACCTGCTGAGTATGTCGCCAGTTATTTGTTTCAATAATGATTTGGTGCTGGGCACTCAGCCCATTTTCTATTCCACCGTATCGTATAGCACCGACAGAGTTAAAGGAGTTGAAGGGGCAGCTTCAAGAACTTCTTGATAAGGGGTTCATTGGTAGGCCAATATGGATGTGTGTTTTGCATCTAGCCAGCCTTGTTGACTCCGAGTTGCTATTGTCGAGGGATATGTTGATTCGATTGTTATTGAGCTTATTTGTGATCTAGGGTGATCTATGAGTTACCTCTCTGTGTTGCGAGGAGTTATGATTTATTGGTTATAGGCACATATGGTGTGGTCCTATTGGGGTCTTTTAGTGGAATTCGAGCAGAAAGAGTATCAGGTATTGCTCGGTGGATGGCATATTTGTTATGTCCTTTCGGGTTTGAGTGGTGTTATGTTAGTTGCTTCTATTTGGTTATAATGATTTGCTTTTGGTACTGGACATCAAATTGCACGTGGTTGATGATTTTGAGCATGGTGACTTGAGGTGATTCATGTGGACTAGTGTTTGGATAGGGTCGCGCATTGCAGCGAAGTTATGTGGAAGTATGATCCTTCGGGTTAGATTCGTGTGCTCTGGTTCTATGGTGTGTGATGGGTTCTCAGCATTGTGTTGTGGTGATACTGGTGAGCTTGCAGTATAGCCCTCTCGTTTGAGTCATTTTTTCATGATTTTAGTACATTTGGGATGTTGCTATTGGGTGCACAAATTGCATAGGTTATGGCATTGTATTGTATTGATATGTCATGCCATCAGAGTGGTTGTGTTGGATGAGATGAGGTCATTGGACCTAGAATGAATACTCTTAGAATTGGTTACAGCATAGTTGGAAATATAATAGCACAAGTCGACTTAGAAATCTGCTATAGTTCCTGTTGGGGAAGAGGGAGCTCCATGACTTGTTGATCTAACGAATGGTTATGAGTTTCTACGTGTTTCTTTCATCATTGGCAGTATATGAAAGTTTTAGAATGAGGCTTTGTTTGTTAAGAGGTTTATTACCGGTATTGGGTTATTTTGAGCAGCTACTGTGATTAGGAGTTATCGTTATGAGTGCTTGAGTTATGTGGTATATCATGTGATTATATCTTGGGTTACGGATATGGTTTGATACAACTTGTTTGGACTTATACAATGTGTAGATACGAGATTTTGATCTTATAGAAAATTCCAGATATTGGAAATGAGGCCCTAAGACTTATGGACTAGGTTGGATTAAGAAATTTCAGTCATGTTGTGTTATCAGACATATATGAGGTAGGGTGACATGGGATCACCCCCGGGTATGCGCATAGTGAGGTTACATGGCGATTTGATGGCTTTTAGAACAACTCCCAGCACGTTCGAGGACGAACATATGTTTAAGTGGGGGTGGGGTATAATGACCTGACAGGTCATTTTGAGCATTTTCACTTCGCTTGTTTGTTTGAGGGCATGAGTAGGTTCGTATGAAGTATTATGACTTATGTAAATCGTCAATTTTGGTTTTCAGGTTATTTGGAATTGATTTGTAAGAATGATTCTCAGCTAGAGGCTTTAAATTTGAAAAATTTGACCTCAAGTTTTGACTTTCTATAATTTGACCTCGGATTGGATTTTTGATGGTTCCATTAGCTCCGTTGGGTAATTTTGGACTTAGGAGCGCTTCCGGATTGTAATTTGGAGGTTCGTAGTAGAATTTGGCTTGAAATAGCGAAAGTTGGAATTTTGGAAATTGGGAGTGGACTTTATAATATTGGGGTCAGATTCCGATTTTGAAAGTTAGATCAGGCCCATAATGTCAAATGTGACTTGTGTGCAAAATTTAAGGTCAATCGGACGTGATTTGATAGGTTTCGACATCGATGTGGAAGTTCAAAGTTTCAAGTTCATTGATTTTGAATTGAGGTGTAATTCGTCGTTTCGATGTTGTTATGTGTATTTTGAGGTCTTGAGTAGGTCCGTGTTATGATATGGAACTTGTTGGCATGTTCGAACAGGGTCCCGAGGGGCTCGGGTGAGTTTCAGATAAGTTTGGATTGTGTTGCGCTCATTTTTTTAATGTTTCGACGTCGCTTTTCAAGCATAAATGGTACTACATTAAGCAAATGAGCTTCAATTTTTTTATTGAAGCATTAGATCCGTATCGTAATTATGGAACCATAGCAAATGGAATCATAGAATTTGGACATCGTATGAGGATTTTATGGTCATTTTATTAAGAATTTGGTTGCCAGATTTTTTTCCAGATTCTTTACGAAATTGCCACTGAATTCGTATTTAAAACTATGCACTATTTTCAAATATTGAAACAAATATATCTCCTTCAATATAAGGTCAAATGGAGTGATTCAAGAAGCTAACTTGACTAAAATTATACAAGGAATCCATTGGAGCATCAAAAGTGAGTTTCAGGATCGTTTGGCATGAGAATCGAGGTAGAATAACTGGCAGAAAAATATATAAAACAATGGTTTGTTCATTTGATTATATTTTGAGTTGGGAGCTCGGATTTGGGCGATTTTGGAGGCGATTTTCACCATATGAATTGGGGTAAGTGTTATCTACTCGATTTTAGTTCTATTTTATGAATCCATTTTTGTTTTTGGCATTTGATTGATGATTTCAAAATGAAATTTGGGAGTTTTGCCTAAAGTTTCATAAAGTGAATTTTTAAGTTTTGAACATCGATTCCGAGTCGGAATTAGATAAAACTAGTATGGTTGGACTCATAATTAAATGGGATATTGGATTTTGTGAGTTTTGTCAGGTTTTGAGATGCGGGCCCGGGTTGGGCTTTTTGGCCGATTATGGGCTTTTAATTAAAGATTCGATCTTTTTCGATTGGGATTGGTTTCTTTAGCATTGTTTGATGTATTTGAGTTGTTTTTGGTTAATTTAGAGCCGTTCGGAGGTTGGAACGTGCGAGATGGCATTTTTGAGCATCGCTTGGCTTGTTTGAGGTAAGTAATGATTGTAAATGTTGTCCTGAGGGTATGAAACCCCGCATTTCATATCGTTTCACTACTTTGAAGTGATGCACATGCTAGATGACAAGCGTGGGGACGTGCACTTTTGGGGATTGTGACTTGGTCTATCCCGTACTACTATTAGATCGCTTATTTGATTGAAAACTATTTGGTACTATTGTGCTTTGGAAAGTATTACTATATTTTGGGTTGAATTCCATATTTGGGCGTCGTGCCAAGATGTTTGAACCCTTAGGGGATTTTTACTACTATGCCTCACTATTTTGATTTAATATTTGTACTCAGTCATGCTGTGTTTTACTGATTTCAAAACACATCCTTATTTACTTCGTTTTGATACTTCAAATGATATTTTGGGTTGAGCACTGTATTTTACTGTTAGTCTGAGTGGCTTGAGAGGTTTCTGAGATGGCTTGTTATAGCGCTTGGGCTGTAGGAGCCCCTTCGGAGTTTGTACACCCCTAGTGAGCACGGGTACCCTGAGTGAGTGATATGTTGTTGCCTGAGGGGTTGTTCTTGATTCATGATTGAGCCCGAGGGGCTGTTTGTGAGTGATTATGAGATATGGCCGAGGGACTATGTATGAGTGACAGTGATGATTGCCCGAGGGTCTTTTCATGATTTATTTTGCCCGAGAGGCCAACTATGTTTTCAACAGTTCTACTCACTATTTCATCACTTATTTGTAAACTGTTGAAAGATATTTTAAACAAATTTTACACATCTTCAAATGATTACTACCGAAAACTTGATTTTAACGAAAAAATTTGATTTATACACTATTTTGGAAACACACTGTACTTACTGTGGTGTTATGACGTGGATTATGTATTTTCTTACTGCTCAATCTATATTTACTCTTATTACTTACTGAGTTGGCGTACTCACATTACTTTCTATACCTTGTGTGCAGATTTAGGAGTTGCGGATCTTGATAGTGAGCGTTGATCTTTCATCTAGCAGACCTTTTGGAGTTGGCAAGGTAGCTGCACAGCGGTCGCAGCCTTGCCCTTGTCCCTCTTATCTTCCTTAGACTGTTTTTAGTATATTTTCCAGACTGTGATAATCTTCATTGTATTCAGACCTTAGTAGATGATCGTGACTTGTGACACCCCGATGTAGGGCTTGTGTTTCTTACGCATTTGTTATTTAGACTCATGTTATGGGATTTTATTTAATTAATAACTTGAAACGTCCTTACTTTGAAATATTGGTTTGATTTGGGATTTGTGTCGGCTGGCCTAGTTTCATGATAGGCGTCATCATGATCGGGTTGGTTTTGGGATCGTGACAATAACTGACATTTGCTAAACTGTTTGCAAGAAAGAGTCAAGATTCATGATTTTAACAAAGTGGATGCATTGTATCATGCAACCTCAACTCTATTGTGACAATGTATACAATGATTTACCTTATATATATTTTGATAGTTTAAAAAATTTACATTAATGTAATTTAACATGTTGTAGCAGGTTGCACGTCTTATTTTTCAAGTAACTAATTCAATTTATTATGTGCAGTAAGTTGTTACTCCCTCTGTTCCAATTTATGTGAACCTATTTTATTTTTGGTCCGTTGCAAAAAGAATGGCCCCTTTCTAAATTTGGTAACAATTTAGCTTAAACTTACAATTCTACCCTTAATGAGAAGCTTTTATAACTACACAAATACTCTAGGCCCTTTTTTGACTTGTTTAGGACGACAAATTTTAAACTCTTCATTTTTTCTTAAACTTCGTGCCCAGTCAAACAGGTTCACACAAATTGAAATGGATAGAGTACTTATTTTTAGATGATGTGAAAAAAAAACTTTTTACATTGCTGGTGTATAGAAGTTAAACTCGTATTAACTGAGCATAATATGCACAGATGCAATTAGTCTCTACTTTCAAATTCCACGTAAACTTTAATTCTTCCCCATTTTCTGGTAGATTACAGACTAATTAGAGTAAAATCCATCGCAACATAGAACAAACACTGAGACAGATCTAGGATTTTTTACACACACATATGGCATAAGTAGTTAATAATTAGTTATTTAATTAATAATTAGTTATTGGTTATTATTTTTTAATTTAAATATCTATAAAATAATAAAATAAAATATTTTATAATAAAAACAAAAAATGTGGATGTAGTTTCAAGTTGGAGTTTTTAAATTATTTCAAAATAAAAAACTAAAATTACAAAAAATAAAAAACTGCCATCTTATGTATTAAAATAATTTTTGTTTTTCTTTTTTAAAAATAAAAAGCTTTTTTATTCCAAAAAATATTATTGAGAATAATAGAATAAAACATATATAACTATCTATATCTATATCCATATTTATATATTATTAAAAGGAGAGGAAAAAGCCCTCTCCTTAAGCCAAGTGACATCGTAGAAAAAAGTCGCATGACATAAGCAGATTATAATTAGTTATTGGTTATTGTTTTTAATTTACATATCTATAAAATAATAAAATAAGATATTTTATAATAAGAAAACGAAAATAAAAAAACTGTCCGTTCAAAATGAAGTGTTGTTTCAAGTTGGAGTTTTTAAATTATTTTAAAATTAAAAACTAAAATTGTAAAAAATAACAAACTGCCAATTTAATATTCCTTTATTTTTTGATAATTTTTGTTTTTCTTAATAAAAATAGAAAGTTTATTTATTCAAAAAATATTATTGAAAATAATAGATTAAAATATCTATATCTATCTATATATTATTAAAAAGGGAGGAAAAGCCCTCTACTTAAGCTAAGTGGCAGCCTAGAAAAAAGCCGCATGCCATAACTAGATAATAATTAGTTATTGCTTATTGTTTTTGAATTTAATAATCTATAAATAATAAAATAAAATTGTAACGACCCGACTTGTCGTTTTAAGAATTTATATTTTGTTCAGCGACTTAAGGTCCTGTGTAACTTCGTAATATGTACTATGAATTACGTGTATGATCGAATTTGGTTTTCGAAAGATTCGAAATTTAATTGAAAGAACAACTCTCATTCTTGAAGCTTAAATGAAAAGAGTTGACTGGAGTTTGACTTTTGAACAAATGACCCCGGAATGGAATTTTGATATGGTGATTTCAGACTTGGGCGTATGTTCGGATTTAGAAGTTCGTGGGACTATTCGACACATTTTGCGAAAGTTGGAAAATAGAAAAATTTTGAAAAGTTTGACCGGGAGTTGACTTTATTGATATCAGGGTAAAAATTCGATTCCGAAAATTGAAACATCTCCATTATGTCAATTATTCTTGTGTGCAAAATTTGAAGTCATTCCGGATTGATTTGATACGTTTCGGCGTAAAAATATAGAAGTTGGAAGAATTGAATACTTATAACTCGATTCGATACGCAATTCATAATTTTGGCGTTGTTTGGTATGGTTTAAGGCTCGACTAAGTTCGTATTATATTTTGGGACATTTTGGTATAATTGGTTAAGGTCCAGAGAGCCTATATAACGACCCGACCGGTCATTTTGAGCTCTAGCTTGTTGTTCGGCAGTTTGAGGCCATAAGCAGCTTCACTTCAGATATTATGACTTGCACGCATGGTCGGAATTGAATTTCTGGAAGTTCGGAGTTGATTTGGAAAGAAAATTCTCATTTCAGAAGCTTTAAGTTGAAAGAATTGACTATTTTTGAGTAAACGACCTTGGAATCAGGATTTGAAAGTTCCAGCATGTTCGTATGATGTTCGGACTTGGGCGTATTCCTGGATGGGGTTTTGGGTGACCCGGGAGCATTTTGGCACATATTAGGGAAGTTAGCATTTTTGGAAGAATTTCATAAATTTGGGTTGAAGTGCATTTCAATGCTATCGATGTCCGTTGGGGATTCTGAGTTTGGGAATAGCTTCGTATGGTGATTTTAGTATTGGAAGCGCGATCAGAAGTGAATTCGGAGGTTCGTAGGTCATTTTGGAGTCATTTGGCTAAAGATAGAAGACAGAATACATAACTAGACCCTTAAACTTGGCCTTTTTGTCACTTGGACACCTAAACATAGAGTTGTTCCTATTTGGCCCTTCAACTAAACCACATCTGTGCCAATTAGACACTTTATAGTGACATGATTGAGTGCGTGAGGAAGGGTGCATGAACATGAGAAAAAGGTTATTTATTATTATTATATTCTAATATATTATTCCAATTAAAGCTAACTTTTACCCTACATTCTATTTCTCTTCTTCCTCCAGTGAACCCATCATTTTTCTTCTTAATTTTGTTTTTTAAAAGAAAGTTTACTTTACATGGATTTGACTATTCTCATTTGGCATGCTTGTTCTCTTTACATGGCACCTGTAAGCTACACCAACTTAGACGAGGAATAGAGAGAATAGCGTGATATTTCAGTGAAATCGAAACAAGAAGAAGTGAGATGAAATTGAACGGAGGAAATTTTCAGTGAGCTTTTTAGGGCACTAAGTCACCAGAGAATGAGTTTCAATTTGTTTTGGTGGTTAATTCTATAAGGTGGAATATTTTAAGGTGTTAGAGGCAACTATAATATACGCGTTTAATTTTTATAATAGTTTTTCTCGGATGGTCTACAAAGTGTCTAATATGCACAAATGTGGTTTAGTTGAAGGGCTTGATAGGAACAACTCTATGTCTAAGTGTCCAAGTGACAAGGCCAAGTTTAAGGGTCCAGTTATGTATTCTGCCAAGATAGAAATTTGAAGGTTTTGAGAAGTGTGACCGGAAGTGGAATTTTTGATATCGGGGTCGGCTTCCGATTCCAAAAGTTGGAATAGGTCCGTAATATCAAATATGACTTGTGTGCAAAATTTGAGGTCAATCGGACGTGATTTGATAGGTTTAGACAACGAAAGTAGAAGTTTGAAATTCTAAAGTTCATTAAGCTCGAATTGGAGTGTGATTCGTGATTTCGATGTTGTTTGATGTGATTTAAGGCCTCGAGCAGGTGTGCATTATGTTTTGGGACTGGTTGGTATGATTGGTTGGGGTCCCGGAGGTCTCGGGTATATTGCGGATGGTTAACGGATCAAATTTGAAATTTGAAGAAGAATTGAAGTAGCTGGTATCTGGTGTAATCGCACCTGCGAGGTTTTGGTTGCAGGTGCGAAGCCGCAGAAGCGACCTTGGTTTTGCAGAAGCGGAAATGGCTGGGCTTGGTTAGGGGCGCAGGTGCGACAAAGCTTCCGCACAAACAAGACTGCGAAAGCAGTCCTAGCTTCGCAGAAGCGGTCGTGGGCAAGTTAGCTGAGACCGCACATGCGATGGAAATTTCCGCAGCTGCGGAGCCACAAAAGTGGCAGGTGCGAGAAGCGAGTTGGGTAGTGTGTTCTTTTAAAAACGAGGGTTTTGCTCATTTTCACCATTTTTCCTCCATGGCAGCCGATTTGGAGCAACTTGGGAGTGCCATTTTCACCACCAAGCTTGAGGTAAGTGGTTTATGCTAGTTTTGAGTTAAATACATTGATTATGTATAGATTTTAGCATGAAAATTGGTAGAACTTTATATTTGAGGGAAAACCTAGAAAAATCGTATTTTCGGATTTTGACCACGATTTTGGGCATGAAATTGAGAGTAAATTATATATTTGAGTTGGTGAGGTTATGTGCGAACTTTATCTTCAAAATTTATTGGAATCCGGGCACGTGCGCATTTTTGTCAACTTTTTGATCGGGGTTAGAAATTGTTATAAATTTGATTATTATGAGTAGCTGAACATGTATTAGTGGGTTTACATAATTATTGGCTAGTTATGGAACGTTATGCATCAATTGAGTCTTCAGAAAGGGGTGGAATGCCGGTTATGGAACTTTGGGAGCGAGGTGAGTCTCCTTTCTAACCTTATAAGAGGGAATTATCCCCATAGGTGAGTTAACTGATTATGTGATCCTATTTGTAGGGGCTACGTATGCACAATGTGACGAGAGTCCGTGCGTAGCTACTATTATGCTTAAGTCCAGGTAGTGTAGGGCCCAAAAGCATGTTTTATTTGTAATATTTGCAACTTTGTTTTCTATTTAAAATTTCTTAAACACATCGAATGTATAAATAAATTTATACAAGGCCAGATATCACTTTTTGACTTTTAAAAGAGAAACTTGCCTTTTCCTGAATAATTGCTCCTTGATGAATTCTTGATTTGGCTATTTGAATGTGTTTATCTATTGTGTAACGGACCGAACGCCTCGGTAGATTAAATAGATGTATCTATAGTTCGCGCCATTCGACCCTCTGGCAGTGCATAATTTAAATATTATTGGATCGGGCCGTACGTCCTCGGCATGATTTGCGCATGCTTGTATTGCTTGCCTTGATATTTATAAATGAGTATATTGCTTCCGCGGATTGAGAATAAATGTATACATGATGAAAATGAATTTGGAAATTTCCCTATGAATAAGAGAATTGTTTACTCACTTCATGCTATTGAGTTACAACTATTTTTATTAAAACCCTTGATTTACTATATTCATGGTATATTATTACCGGACCACTAGTAAGCGTCAATGTCGACCTCTCGTCTCTATTCTTCGAGATTAGACGGGATACTTACTGAGTACACGTTATTTTTGTACTCATGCTATACTTGTTGTGCATTTTTTTGCACAGGCACATGTACCCCTAGCGGCCTAATGGGCATAGCAGCATGGATGATACGAAAACTTAGGTGAGCTGCATCTCTCAAGGCGATCCGCAGCTGACATAGTCTCTTTTAGTGTATAGTATTTAGCTTCTGTCCAATTTGTATTCCGGACAGTTATTGCACTTCATTCGATTTCCTAGAAACAGCTCATGCACTTGTGACATCGGGTTCTGGAATGATTATGGGATTATTAAATATTATATTTGTTAAAGACATCATCTTATTTCAATGAATTTCATTATTTACTATTTAATGTATAAAAGGAATGATTTCAATAAATACTAAAATGGGAATTTAATTAACTTCTTGGTGTTCGCTTGCCTGATAGTGGTATCCGGCGCCATTACGACCCTTAGTGCATTTTGGGTCGTGACAATATGGTATCGGAGCACTAGGTTCCCTTAGGTCTCATGAGTCATGAGCAAGTCTAATAGAGTCTCGCAGATCGATAAAGAGACGTCTGTACTTATCTTCGAGAGGCTACAAGGATGTTAGGAGCACTTCCCTTCTTTATTTCCTCATCGTGCGATTTGATTCCCTTTTAGGCTTATGCCTTCATTTCCTTTCCATTCAATCTTATGCGACGCGAAGCACTGGTCGTGAACCGACAAGTGAGTAATTGTAATGGTACTACGAATGTGGTGCGGGATGTTTCTCTATGCGTGGTTGTTTGAGCTATTGTTATCGCCTTGTGGAAGGATATTCTATCATTTTAGCTCAGTAGTTGTACTTTTGAGAGCTCTAAGGCTAGGCACAAGTTGCCATAATGCTTATGAATGGCTGTCGCACAGTACTGATATGATGGTAGGATGCTTGCCTACGTGTCGGGGCAGTGAATGACTTGAAGGGAGGTTTACTCAGTGCATGATTCAGAGATTCGGTATTTTATTTCCCACGGAGGAAAAGCAATCGGACTAAGAATGATTAGAATGGGTAGATGGAGTAATGAGACTTGGTATTTGCGAGCGTGATGAAATTTTCATCTGTGATAAAGTGTCGTTGTCCTTGTTGAATGTACTAAGTTTGTCGGTGTTATGATTTTCTACAATTTGCCTTTGGGGCAGGATATTGTGAGATAGCAATGGAGAAGTGGCTGTCAGAGATCGCGGGGTGCGGTGGTTCGGGATTGAATCGATGTTTCTAATGTTGACGGCTTGAGAAAGATGATATTTGGAAGGGTTCAGAGTTAATAGCGGTTTGTTGGTTCAAGTGCTACCGAGATAGGTTTTGATCTAAGGCATCCGCTGAGAAGCAAAGGATGAGGAAGGACGAGTGGGAAGTGTCATGCGGTGGTTAAATTTATAGAAGACCAGGTGTAAGAAGCAGAAGTCGAGTAGTTGCTTAAAGAAGAGGGGTTTGGCCAAGGTGGGAGAGTGGTAGAGAAGCATATGGATTCAGTGGCAGGATAACTGCACACCTTGAGGAAACGTTTAGAGTGATTTGGGAATTTTAATGGACGACGATTGGGTCCACAGGCTTAATTTGAAATATTGGCTATTATACGATGGGAGATTGGATGCAACCGAAAGGGGGTTGCTTGATACATAAGAAGGATGCAATATAACTTGAAATTGGAGGATATTGTCACGACCCAAACTGATGGACCGCGATAGGCACCCGGTAACTTACTCAACCGAGTACCAACATAACGTATCTTGTCATGTCATAATATCATAAATAACTGAGCCGGAGAGGCTTATGTGAAATAGGTAGGATACAACATGTAATACTGCAAGGCATAACATCATCGTAATATATTACTGCAGAACATAACATCATCGTAATATATTACTGCATAGGGTAACATCATCGTAATATATTACTGCAGAGCATAACATCGTCATAATATAATATTGCGGGACGTAATATTGCAGGGCGTAACATCATTCCCCCCTTTGGAACATTCATCCTCGAATGATGATTGATGCTCTTATCATTTTCATAACTTATAGCGCTTGTGAATACCTTAATACTCTCCTTGCCATTTAGCTAATTGTTCTGTAAATAAATCCAAAGTCTAGGGTATCCCCCCCCCTTTAGTCTTTTTGCTCATATCATGACTTGTGGTTTAAATCTTTCTAATCTCGCAACTGCTGCTACCTCTTGTCATGCAACCTATATGACCCTGGCTTTGTAAGTGCGCTTATGCGATTCATTTTTCCTTTTTCCTTTTAGCTTTTAGTCAATCTCTAGGCCTTACTTTGTAAACATATACAAGGATTAATAGAGTGCCTATATGCGTATCTATAGGTGTCCTGAAGTTCTTTGCTCGATACTTTGTAGAACTTGTGAATATGTCCATATTTTATTTCATAGATCTGGTCATCCATTCGTATGACTTTACTGCATCTACATAGGTCATGCTATACCATAATTTTTTTTACTTCAATTTGTCATTATTGAGGTATGCTTACCAAACTCCAAGTTACTTTTGCCTATCCTTTAGGTGTAAATCTCAGTCCTTTAATGCTCATTCATTATCGTTCGTCTTAAGAATCATGGCCTAATATCATGTCATACTTTGTAACTTATATCCATCCATTGTTGATTCCTCAATATCGATCCATAATCCACCACTGATAACTGAAACCTCTTACGTAATATCTTGCCAATAGAGCTTACGTTGCATCGAGAAATACTTGAAGTCATTTCCATAATCGTATCATAATATCTCAACGTGATTCACCTTATGGGGATATTCTAATCACGTGCCATCCGCGAAATCTTTTCTCCTCCTCCCCCTCTCTTTTTTTCCTTCAATTCATTATTCAATCAACGACACAAACACCATCTTTTATCTCTCACAATTACAACCTCAGTTATTACCAGATCAACATTCCATTTCTTCTAAATGTTGCTAGTCATAGACTCCTTTGAGCCATTCAGGCTATACTGAGCTTTATATAATTTAGAGAACCCATCAGCTCCCTTGTTTTCACGGGCTTAATCCGAGGACTTATCCATTTTTGTCATTTTCTCACTTTCTCTTTTCTTATCCTTACTCCTGTCTTTTTAAAACCTTGTCGTTCTATCATACTTTAGCTTACAACCGATTTCCTTATGCTTTTCTGGAACATTGAGACATCACATCGTCTCTAACTCTTCTTTCACTCTCTAATTAGACCTTTCGGTATCTAGAAACCATGGGCTGGAAGATATGCCACTCACGACGCTGCTATCATTCCTGGATACTGAATTCCTACGTTTCTAGCCCCTTATCTGCAGTATGGACTATTTATAACCTTCTATGTTTGAGTATCTTGTACGTTGTTCACCTTTTCCTTACTTACCTTAAAATATTGCCCCACATTCTTCTATCTATTTCATAACCTCCCTTCCACATAGGTATAACTTATCTCCACAACCTGAAGATCTATTATAATACTTGCACCTTTGGTACATACACAATCTGATGGGAGCTTCATACTAACTTCTTATGAGGCTGGTACTCTTCAGTTGGCTTCATCATAGAGCCGTTATAAAATATGGCTACTCTACTATCTCTCTTATACTTCTGCTATTTATGAGTAATCCTGAGGTCTATGATTCTCTTGGTCCATTATTGTTTTACTTAGTCGATGTAACTCTTTAGTTTCATCTTCTTTCTGATCAGTCTTAATGTATGCTTAAGCTATCTTCCGATATGCGGCTCCTAGTATTAATTATTACTTTAACCTTTCATAGGCGTTGAGGGATATTCATGATAAAATCCTTTAACAATTCAATCATTTGTCTATGACCTGGGCTCAATTCTTTCTTTTAGCATATACCAGAATCTTCTACGGCTGTATATGCTGCATGTATAAACTCTGAACCCTTAAGTAAGTTCATAACGTAACGAACTCTGGATCATTGATCGAATAATTTCTTTCGTTCCATTTTAGCCTTTTTTCAGCGTAAGCTATTACTTTTCCTGGTCTTTCTACCCCCTTGTTGTGTCCATACATAGCTTATCTTAGTGACCATACATGCCAGAATACAACTCATATGATCTCGAATACTACTTTTAATTTTACTTCATGTTCACTAGCCACGGTAGGTTCCTCTTTGCTATGGAGGACATACAATGTTGTTGTGAAACTGTTGTTACATGACCGTTTCCTCTTTAGGTCACTGTGCTTAGGTAGAACCTTCTTCCTCATTTCCTCAGCTAGTCTTTCACTGTAGTACATAGGGAGAACCCTCTGACTTTTGTAAAGCCGCGAGCTTATTACATCGTATACCCAATAAAATTGTTGATGTCCTTCCTCGCCTACAATTATCTGTAGTTACTTACCTCCTCACCCTTATGCTTGTAGGGTTGTTTCTGAACTGATACTTGACTTTCTTCCCAGTGGAAATCTCTTTTATTTCCATAACATTTATAAGGTACCTTTAAGTACCCTGACTCCTATTTGAACATATCTCATATATTATAATGACATTACAGCGAGGCCGAATTCTCCATGTTGGGGTTTACAATATTTATAATACATGATCTGCTGATTTGTCTATAACTTCTTGTCTAGTCATGACTAGGCTCTTTTTGAATCAACTGCTAATTACTTGTCGGCCCATTCTCATATCCATATTCTGCGTAATCTTTCTTGGGTTATTTCCTTGTCTTAACTTACCTCATGTGCTGGCTCCTTAATTATCAATAACATTCCGGGTAAGAACCCTTACATCCCTTTTTTTTTTCTTTTGACTTCATGCTTACATAACATCCTGGAATCATAGCGTATCTGTAACATTTGGATAAGTGCAATCTCATCCCTTTCTTATTTCTATCGCATTCTTCCTTTATCATTCCATATTCCTAGAACTACTTAATTCCAACTTAATGCCACCTCACTCCACATTCCCCTCTTTAGGGATGTACTAATATTTAGCGCTACAACGATCTACCTATAGATGGTGTACCTCTTCATCATTGTTATCTTCTCACATTACCGATGACCCTTACTTGCCTTGCGATAATTCTTTTGTATCAAGGATAACGAAATTCCTCACTCGCGAGGGTGGAACTTAGTGTAACTGACACACATAGTCCCTTAAGCTTAACTTTGCTCACATTGCTTGCTTTAGTGAAGCGTCTTCTGAGTGACCATTCTTTGAATTTCTCATGAATCTTCTTCTGTTGTCTATTCTATTATCACCGAAACGAAATCTGAAACTCTCATGATGTCGAGTATTATCCAATCACTCTGTCCCTGTTTCACGTTTAATTTATCTTGTTCACCAGCCCATACTGATTCATATTATTCTGGGGTCTACCTTTTCCTACTAGCAGTTGCGTTGGAGTCATGAACTCATTTTTCGAAGTGAGGATACGACTTTATGGCCTATACTCTTTTGTTGTCTCAAGGCTTGTCACCTCTCGTCTTTTCCTTTGCTTGACTCTAGACTTTGTAATACCGTCATCTTTTTGATCTATCATTTCCATCCATGTATCACATCTTACTCTTAATGCTTCATTAGCTCTTTTCTTATTTCCTGCTAACCTTTCTATCTATCACTTTATTCTGAAAACTTTAACAAGATATTCTTTTGCTTTTAGCTCCCCTTTGCTCCATTCACTCGCTCTTCGGGTTGCCTAGCATTATCTCTCTACTAGGGACGGGATTCATACTAAGATAATATTTATCCTTTCCAGCCTTCTAGCGCCTATCTTTATAGCACTCATATCTAGTGGTACTATTTTAAAATTCACCATCTAGGTGTTTCACAAGGAGATATATTAGCACTTTTTTGCAATGTCCTTTGAAATTGTCAACTAACACAAACCATCAATCCATCATTTTGGGTTATTCTAACCCCAACCGGATCATGATATCCTGTTCTTCTCTTAAACCATATCCATTAGCTCCCATAGGTCATAATTGAGATGGGTACAGTCAATTATACATACCTCTGTTACTCTTGAATATAACTCAAAAAGCTTATATTCCTCTGCCTGAATTATAAACAATGTTAACCTTCATTAATTGGGCGCCTCGTACTCTTCTTCATCTTGCTTCTTTTGCTTGTTGAAACTTGTATTTATCTTGTGAATCTCTCATTGTCTCTCACCATTAAGGTGGATAGGTATTCTTGCCTTAAGGGATCTTATCAGGAAGCTTACACCTTTCAGTACACCCATGATCTGCCAAAGACCTCACATTTACTTATCGTAGGCATTATACAAAAATTCAATTCCTCTTCCACAACTCTTCCACAACTATCTCTCTTTCAAACCTTCTTTCCGGATGTAGGTATCGTCTTATTACGAATAAAATAAAATTTCAGAATTTGAATTCTTATAAGTGAGCTCTACCACACGATCTAGAGTAAGAAGAAAGACTGACAATACTAAATGCCCTGTAGCCTCCTGCTTATAAGTGTGGTGCATGACCGTCCAGAAATAAGACTCTACTAGACACGGCTTGTAGACTCCCTAGGATAGAACTGCCCTAATACCACTTTTGTCACGACCCAAACTTATGGAACGCGACGGGAACCCGGTACCTTACTCAACTGAGTACCGATATAACGTATCTTTTCATGTCATAATATCATAAATAACTTAACCGGAGAGGCTGCTAATAGGTAAGATACAACATGTAATATTGCATGACATAACATCATCGTAATATATTACTACAAAACGTAACATCATCATAATAAATTACTACATAGGGTAACATCATCATAATATATTACTGCAGAGCATAACATCGTCGTAATATAATACTGTGGGACATAATATCGACGTAATATTACGGGATGTAATAGATATTGTCGCACATCTAGTTGATGTCCATAAGAAGTGAACGAACTAGTACAGTTGGTGAATGAGCACAAGCTCAGGATAGGTTATTGATGTCATAGTGATTGTACCCCATGCAGCGATCTTGGAAGATGTCGGCATGTAATTTCTACAGGTGGGTTATCTCCTGTGAGCAGGTCAGTGGTTGCGTGGTTGACAGAGCTTTTACGAAGGATTCTACTGGTTATCCAGAAGGAGGTCGGATGTGTAGATGTGGCTGGTAATTCAGAGTGTTCATGAAAGGTTAATAGAAAGATTTCGAGGAATTTTGTGGGTTGGTTGTGTAAGATCATGTCAATAATGAAGAAAGAATCTTTGTGGATTCCAGAGTAGTGTAATAGTAGCTTCAAGCTAAGTGGGAGAGTTCCACCGCCTACGATTGGGTTATATGGTTATCTTCTTGTGAGGTTTCGGGTTATCGGCGTATTGATAAGTTATTTCGGCTAAGGGAAAATAACATAAGTGGTAATTGAGCAAAGGAATTGGTAAAGGTGTGCTATAGTTGGCCTGATTAGCTTATGTTCAGGCTTTGGGAAGACTGAGGATTTGTGTTTCATACAAAGGTGATTTACAAGGAAGTGATTCAGTCGGGTGCTTCATCGATATAGGTGTGCATGTGCCAGTAGAGCCTCAGAGTTGATTATATTTGGGACCAAGCCAGAGTGGATGACTCTCAACAACGGTCCTAGTGAATTCACAGGTTAAAAATGCGGTGTCTAAGGATTTAAGCTCGCAGTATAGTTAAGAATCGAGCTTTGGTAGCAGATTATGATAAGAGGCTTGGAATGGTCTATGATGTTTTCGAGTTGCAGTGTAGAATCGGGAGGAAAAAGAGAAAAAGGACATCGGATTCATAGAGGGATTATCAGAATGGGTGCATCAGTCGAAGATGCTAATGTGCGTGCAAGGTGGGTATGAAACGGTTCAAGGGTTTGGAGACAATGTGGTCCTATGGAATGGGGTCACTCAAGGTGAGTGCAGATTTAGGTTGGCAATGTAAGGAATGGAGCTATTATTATCTCTTAGGAAAGTTGAGGATGAATTAGAAGAATTTAGATTGGTTAGACATAGTTGAATTGGCGTAGTGGTGGCGGTACGTGCGAGGCTCGACGACCGCCGTAATTGATTTTATTTAGAAGTATTCAAGTATTATGGCCTATTATGTGTAAGGGGATCCCAGAAGGGTTATGGTGGTTTAGACCACTACTTGAGGATTTGAATGTTCTACGGTTATGAGAATTCACTCGTGTGTTGCTATGGTTCTCTTGGAATTAGTTAAGTAAAAGGCTTCCATATGATGAAGTGTATACCCTATTAGTGGTTCAGGAGTTATGATGAAATTCTTGTACTCCTGTGTATTGTCATGATTAAGTGTCGTGAGTAGCGTGGGATCTGGAAGTTGAGAATCAAGGTTATGGTTCAGTGTTGACAAGGAGGTCACAAGCTCGGATGATCAGGAAAAGAATTTAGATGTTTAGAGTAAGCTAGTATTATCTTCAGTGTCACCTAAGATTAGTGTCATGAGTAAGAGGTTTTGTGTATTGACTTGCGGATCCTTGATCCGCTTTGCAACATTTGTATGGCTGGTGGTACGGATTTGAAGACTTGTTTCCTGGTGCAAAAGGCCATGTAAGCATATCCCACAGAAAGATTGTATAAGTGTGACGTGTAGTCACTTAATTGATTAAGGATTTAAACCAAGGATGGAGATTTTGGTACTATCGCTATTTGAGAATTTATGCCTAAAGGACGCTCGGTTCATTTGGTTGTGGAATGTGGAAGGTTATTCCGGATTGGACGGTTGTTCTTGTGTGTTATGGGAAAAAGGGGGTTATTATGGACCCAGGAAAAATTATTGTCCTAATTCGGTACGATCAAAATCGGCTTGAGGTCTGTGAATGAATTTAAATATGAATATGGGCTCTATATCAGGCCGGATGTATTCATTTCAACATAGCGCTCCATATGGAGGAGTATTCGAACGTTGGATGTTATTTTTGTCGTCGGCTATTTTATGTAATGTTATACTGTGTCGTGTGAGTTGCGAAATGGCTTGCTAAATATCTTGTATGTTGAGGTTCAGCGTAGCGATGGTGTTATGTGAGCAGGATGGCTCTTGACATTCAGATCATATATCGCACTTTAGTTGTGCTTGAGTTTTGTAGCTTATGGAGATATCTGTCTCCCCAGGGATAGTATTATGAACTTAGCGTGCTTGTGGCTGATATTCGGTATTTTGTAGTAATGAGCGATTTTGCTTGGTGTGTATCTTCTTATGTCAATTTTATGTGTGTATCGGGTGGCACACAACCATGAGTATGTTGTTTGGATCGGGTTGCACGCCGCGACAGTGTGATGTTAAGTACTGTTCGCTATATCTGTTTTTGTGTGTTTTGTTTCCCATTTTCTGAGGAAAGTTCATCTTAGTTGCGCGAGTTGAGTAGTCCCTTCCAGAGTTCGTTTTCTTATGTATCACGTTCGACCTTGTGGCCTATTGGCACGTTGTGGCATCATATGAGACTTTTGATCATGACCGGGGTGGCTTATTGCCTGAGCAGCTCGTACTGGGTGAGACGAGATTATTGGATCTAGGATCAGTGTAGTTCGATTATATGAAGTATATTAAAGAGCAAAGATCATTATTTTGTTCAGAATGAGGTAACGATTCTTGTCAAAAGTATAGACTCAATGATTTGTTGACTCGGCAGTTGGTTATGAATTTCTACAAATCTCTTCTATCGTTGCAGTATTGCGAGAGTTGGAACAAGACTAATATATATCATGAGGTGCATTGTGAGCATCAGATCCGGGGAATGTCGGTTATTATGATTAGCGAATGTTATAATAGTCATGTGAATGATGTAGTGTATGGTGAGAATTCAGCAAAGGTGTGCAGTCATGTTCTGGTACCTCGTGTAGTGATTGATACGATGTTCATATATTGGGAACATGCCTGACGGAGAATTCCGGATGTTAGAATTGGGCTCTAATCTTATTTGCTTGAATAAAATAGAATATCTTCAGATTGGCTTAAGCTAATGTGCTTAACAGAGTTGTGGTAGCACGAGTAGGTGCACGAGGTGTTTAACTATGATTTCAGATGACTCCAGCGTAATTCTTAGCACGTTCGAGGACAAACGTCTGTTTAAGTGGGAGAGAATGTAACGACCCAACTAGTCGTTTTGAGCTCTAGTGCATCGTTCGGTAGTTTGAGGCTATGAGCAACTTCACTTCAGGTATTATGACTTGTACGCATGGTCATAATTGAATTTCAGGAAATTCGGAGTTGATTTGGAAAGAGAATTCTCATTTCAGAAGCTTTAAGTTGAAAGAATTGACTAAGATTGGATTTTTGAGTAAACAACCTTGGAATCAGGATTTGAAGGTTCCAACAGGTTCGTATGATGATTTTGGACTTGGGCGTATGCCCGGATAAGGTTTTGGATGACCCAGGAGCATTTTGGTGCCTATTGGGAAAGTTAGCCTTTTTTGAAGAGTTTCATAAATTTAGGTTGAAGTGCATTTCAATGCTTGGAGATTCCGAGTCTGGGAATAGCTCCGTATGGTGATTTTGGTATTGGGAGCGCGATTGGAAGTGAATTCGGATGTTCATAGGTCATTTTGGAGTCATTTGGCTAAAGATAGAAATTTGAAGTTTTTGAGAAGTTTGACTGGAAGTGGACTTTTTGATATCGGGGTCGGCTTCTGATTCTGGAAGTTGGAGTAGGTTCGTAATGTCAAATATGAATTGTATGCAAAATTTAAGGTCAATCGGATGTGATTTGATAGGTTTAGACAACGAAAGTAGAAGTTTGAAATTCTAAAGTTCATTAAGCTCGAATTGGAGTGCGATTCGTGATTTCGACATTGTTTGATGTGATTTGAGGCCTCGAGCAGGTGCGCATTATGTTTTGGGACTGGTTGGTATGATTGATTGGGGTCCCAGAAGTCTCGGGTAGATTCCGGATGGTTAACGGATCAAATTTGGAATTTGAAGAATAATTGAAGTAGCTGGTATCTGGTGTAATCGCACCTGCGAGGTTTTGGCTGCAGGTGCGGAGCCGCAGAAGCGACCTTGGTTTTGCAGAAGCGGAAATGGCAGGGCTTGGCTGGGGTGCAGGTGCGACAAAGCTTCCGCACATGCGAGACCGCAGAAGCAGTCCTGGCTTCGCAGAAGCGGTCGTGGGCAAGTTAGCTAAGACCGCACATGCGATGGAAATTTCCGCAGGTGCGGAGCCGCAGAAGCGACAGGTCCGAGAAGCGGGTAGGGTAGTGTGTTCTTTTAAAAGTGAGGGTTTTGCTCATTTTAACCATTTTTCCTCCATGGGAGTGTCATTTTCACCACCAAGCTTGAGGTAAGTGATTTATGCTAGTTTTGAGTTAAATACATTGATTATATATAGATTTTAGCATGAAAATTTGTAGAACTTGAGGTTTGAGGAAAAACCTAGAAAATTGGTATTTTCGGATTTTGACCATGATTTTGGACATGAAATTCAGAGTAAATTATATATTTGAGTTCGTGAGGTTATGGGCGAACTTTATCATCGAAAATATTTGGAATCCGGGCACATGGGCCCGAGGGCATTTTTGTCAACTTTTCGATCGGGGTTAGAAATTTTTATAAATAGGATTATTATGAGTAATTGAACATGTATTAATGGGTTTATATAACCATTGGCTAGGTATGGAACGTTGTGCATCAACTGAGTATTCGGAAGGGCGTGGAATTCCAGTTATGGAACTTCGGGGCAAGGTGAATCTCCTTTCTAACCTTGTAAGAGGGAATTGTCTCCATAGGTGAGTTAACTGATTATGTGCTCCTATTTGTGGGGGCTACGTAAGCATGATGTGATGAGAGTTCGTGCGTAGCTACTATTATGCTTAAGTCCGGGTAGTTTATGGCCCAAAAGCATGCTTTACTTGTAATATTTGTAACCTTGTTGTCGATTTAAAAATTCTTAAACACATATGGAATGTATAAATAAATTTCTACAAGGCTAGATATCACTTCTTGACTTTTAAAAGAAAAATTTACCTTTCCTGAATAATTGCTCCTTATGAATTCTTGATTTGACTATTTGAATGTGTTTATCTATTGTGGAACGGGCTGAATGCCTAAATTAAATAGATGCATCTATGGTTCGCGTCATTCGACCCTCTGGCAGTGCACAGTTTAAATATTATTGGATCAGGCCGTACGTCCTCGGCATAATTTGTGCATGCTTGTGTTGCTTGTCTTGATATTTATAAATGAGGATATTGCTTCCCCGGATTGAGAATAAATGTATACATGATGAAAACGAATTAGAAATTACCGTATGAATAAGAGAATTGTTTACTTGCTTCATGCTATTAAGTTACAACCATTTTTATAAAAACCCTCGATTTACTATATTATTGGTATATTATTATTGGACCACCAGTAAGTGTCAAAGTCGACCTCTCGTCTCTACTTCTTCGAGATTAGACGAGATACTTACTGAGTACACATTATTTTTGTACTCATGCTACACTTGTTGTGAATTTTTGTTGCACAGGCATATGTACCCCTAGCGGCCTAATGGGCGTAGCATGGATGATATGGAGACTTAGGTGAGCTGAATCTCTCAAGGCGATTCGCAGTCGGCATAGTCTCTTTCAGTGTATAGTATTTACCTTCTGTCCAATTTATATTTGGACAGTTATTGCACTTCATTTGATTTCCTAGAAATAGCTCAGGCACTTGTGACACCAGGTTATTGGATTATTAAATATTAAGTTTGTTGAAGACATCATCTTATTTCAATGAATTTCATTATTTACTGTTTAATGTATAAAAGGAATGATTTCAATAAATACCAAAATGAGAATTTAAGTAACTTCTTGGTGTTAGCTTGCCTGACAGTGGTGTCTGGCTCCATCATGACCCTTAGTGGATTTTGGGTCGTGACAGCCTCGATAGTATTCCAGATGGTTAACGGATCAATTTGGACTTGAAGAAAAGCTGCTGGAATTTCTGGGCAGCAGCTGGGGTGATCGCTTCTGCGATGACTTGGTCGCAGAAGCAACATCGCAGAAGCGAGGTTGAGCTTGCAGAAGCCACTGTGAAGAGGGACTGGACAGAGGTCGCAGGTGCGACGCATTTAACGCACCTGCATGATCGCATGAGCGGACAAAGGCAACTGGGCAGTAACATAAGGAACAAAAAAATTGTCATTTCGCCATTTTCGATGGGGATTTTAGGAGCTTATATCTCGTAATTTATAAGGAATTGGGAGATAAGCAAAACATGAAAATTATAGCTCTTTGTTCTAGTTTTCAGAAATCTTAACCGTTTGGTATTTGAGGTTGCATACAAAATGTTATGGTTGATACACTACTGGCTGTCTGGAAGAGTTTTAAAATCACAAAGAAGAAATGTCTGCTGCACACAGCTGATTTTGGGAGCTTATATCTCGAAATATATAAGGAATTGGGAGATGAGAAAAACATGAAAGTTCTATACCTTGATGTCTAGTTTCTAGAAAATTAAACCATTAATCATTTGAATATTTGTACATAAAGTTATGATCGATTTACTGAAGACTAGTAATGCTATTTTTCTGGGGCTGAGGCAAATCGCAGGTGACAAAAGTGATTTTTGAGGCAATTTTCACCATATGGATTGACTTAAGTGTTCTATATCCAAAAGTGATTATACTTCATAATTCCATAGTTATTTTCATCAATTATAGAGAATCAAATGGAAGAAATTGGAGAAATATATAAAACTTTTCAAAAACAAAAATTTAATATTTGGAGGTCGATTCGTTATTGGAATTTGATAAAATTGATATGGTTGAACTCGTATCGGAATGAGAGTTCGTATTTCATGAATATTATGTCGGATTCTAAGAGACGGGCCCGTGTTGACATTTAGTTGACTTTTTAGAATAAAATTTTAAGATAACATTTTATTATCCGGAATTGTTCTTGATGAATTTTAATGAAGTTATACAATTAATTTGGATAGATTTGAGTTGTCTAGAGGTCAATTCAAGCGAATAGGCTATTTTGGAATATCGGCCTAACTTCAAAAAGGTAGTATCTTGCCTAACCTTGAGTTGGGGAATTAACCCTTAGGCATCGAGTATTATGTGTCATTTGTGAAATGTGAAAAGCCATATACGCGAGGTGACGAGCACGTACTCGAGCTTATATGTGCAAAACTTATTGGTTTAAAGTCTTAAGCATTTTTACGTATTAATCTGAATAATTGTGGATATTTAATTAATCTTCTATTTGCCATGCCTCAAATCTTTATTTATCGAATTTGTTTTTATTTGATAAATTAGTGTGATTGCTACTTGAATTTTTATGTAAATTCTATGTGTTTGTTGATTCGATATTCCCCGAAAATAATTATATTATGGATTTTACTATCTGCAAATAATTAAGTAAATATGTAGAAAAAGAGGCATTATATATTTATCAAAAAATTGGATTAAAGAAGGTGTTGTCCTATGTTGAGTTACTTTTCCATTCTTGTGGTTGTTTTTGAGGTTTTATATACGTTGTGTGGAGCCTTGGGCTAATTGCTGTGGAATTAATTGATTTTGTCGTATCTTTGAAATTGGTTGTGGCCTATAGGCAATTTGTGACATGTTGTAATATTTGAGCACTTGATGTGCAATTTGTGATGTATTGCGATATTTGAGCACTTGATGTGCAATTTGTGATGTGTTGTGATATTTGAGCACTTCATGTGCAAGTCGTATTATGCTGTAATATTTACTTTTGGAACTAGGAGGCGGTACCTCGGGAGCTCCCCCTGTCTTGCATATTTACTTTTGGGACTACGAGGCGGTACCTCGGGAGCTCCCCTTGTCTTGCATATTTACTTTTGGGACTACGAGGCGGTACCTATGGAGCTCCCTGTTGTGCCTTTACTTTTGGAACTACGAGGCGGTAATCAGGAGCGCCCGTGTTGTATTGTGTTGGTTTTTCGTATGGCACTCTGAGGATTTGTATTTTTGGTTTGTACTTGTTTTCAATGAATGAGTTGTTGTATATAAAAGAAATTATTATTATGTTTTAATTTAATAAGTTTTACATCCAAACTAATAGCTTATCAAATGCTTTTTTTTAATTGGAATGTCATTTTCTTCACTCAAACTATTTGAAAAATAAATTCATTTCTTTGTTGATTTCTTACTTGATTTAAAAATTGTAACCTTACTTTATTGAAAATAAATTGATTGTGCAAATTTTATATATTGATATTTTTGGCGAGTGAGTTGTTCGTGCGGTTATGATAGAAATATGGGCACGAGGTGCCATAAAATTACGAAAGTGAGTTGAGACCCGTGTTATTTATGATTATAAATTAAGATGTCACAAGGTAACTTTTACTTGAAAGAATTATATACAAAAATATTTATTTGAAATAATTATATTTGAAAGATTTTTATTTGACGGGAGTATATTAGAAATATATATTTATTTTAAAGGATTATATTCTAAAGATTTATACTTGTATTTACATTTGAAAGACGTATATTGAGAGATTTGATTAGTTGGTTGTATTTGTGTTCCTTATTATTTTGAACAATATTTATGGTGTCCTTGCTGCCTTGTTGTTTATGTCATTAATTGATTCGTGTTGCCATTATTACCAATTGTTTTCCATTATCATTATATATCGCTATACTGCACATGTTATGTGACTAGTGAGTGTCTTGAATGTACCTCATCACTATTCCACCGAGGTTAGTCTTGATACTTACTGAGTACCAACCATGGTGTACTCATACTACACTTCTGTACATTTTTGTGTAGAGCAAGGTACTGGAGCTTTTGGACTCGAGCAGAGTTAGTGTGTTGATCGCAAGGATTCAGGGTAGAGCTGCTTGGTCGTTGTAGTCCCTTGGAGTCTTTTCATTTTATTGTTCTGTTAATTATTATTCAAACAGTATTGAGTATTCGATCCTTGAGATCATTTCATGTATTCAGTTAGAGTTCGTGACTCAATATTACCAGTCTTGGGAGGTTGTTTGAATATTTCCGTTGTTGATTGACACTTGTACTAGTTTCTAAAAAAATGGCTTGAATTGTTATTATAATCGACTTAGAGACTAAGTATCATCACGACTCTTGTGGTGGGATTTTGGGTCGTGACAGAAATACTTTATAATAAAAAAACAAGAATTAAAAAAAAAAAACTCTCCATTATAATTGGAGAGTAGTTTTAATTTGGAGTTCATAAATTATTTTAAAATAAAAAACTAAAATTACAAAAAAATAAAAACCTGCCAATTTAAAATTGCTTTGTTTTTTTAATAAATTTTTTTAAAAAACATAAAAAGTTTATTTATTCAGAAAATATTATAGAGAATAATATAATAAAATATATAATCAAAAAAATATGTATCTTCTATTATATTATAAAAATAAAATAGCTTACAAAAATTTAAATAAAGTAAAATACTAATAAAAGTTTCTATTAACAATGTAAAAATATATAATAAAAAAAAAAGTGGATAATAGAATAAAGAAAAATAGTAGAATAAAAAATTATTCAATAACTATATAAGTCCCTTTAATTTAATAGCTATTTTATTATTGGGTATATCACATTGACAAATAAGATGACAGTTGAAATTTATTAAAGCAATACGATCTAATTTATTCAAACAAGCTCATCACTATTTAATTTAATTAATATTGATCGTGCATCGTACGCGAGTACGACTAGTAGTTACAGATAATTAGAGTTAAATCCATCGCAACAAAGAACAAACACAGAGACGGATCTAGATTATTTTACATATATGCAGAGTGCCGTTGCATCAATCCACTACTATTTTGTTCACAATATATGCAGAGTGCCGTTGCATCAATCCACTACTATTTTGTTCACATTGACACATAAGCGGTATCGTATTTATATAAATAAAAATATATGTATTATTTAATATCATTTTCCAAAAAATTGAAAGTCTTGGCCCAATGGTTTAGTTAAATATTATTGCAAATAGAGCTTCAGGTTCGATTGTTCTTAGCCTCAAATTTTTAACAAAAATGCTCGTTCAAAGCTATGACCTTTACAAGCTCAAATACGAGCTTGACCAATGAACCAATAAGTACTCTTTGTCAAGAAACAATGTCATTATTATATAGTGCTTTATTTTTACAGAATATTAGTATAAATATTTAATATTTTTTTCTAGCGAAGGGGTGTCGGATGACACCGCTTCAACCAATATGCATCCGTCCCTATATATATATATATATAATGTGATCGCTACACTACACATCTCTGTTTTTTAACCTCTTCTCTTTTGATCTTCCCGGTGTGCAAAAATGCAGGTAAGTTTCATAAAATTAGTAGAATGCGTAAATCCTACTCCATATATTCAATTTCAATTATCATCTTTTTGCTTCAAATTTCATTAATTAGTACCACGATTAATCCCCGAAATTGTCTTACAAAACCCTAGTTTAGTTTTCTGTTCAGTATACGACTTTTGAATTATTTAACTCTTTTAATTTATCTCTTTATATATACCTAATTATATTTATGTAATATCTTTATAATATTTATTTAACATTTTAGCTTTGGCTTATAATTTTGATAAATTAATTTTCCTACATTTATTCTTTTTATGTAAAATTGTAAGTTAATTTTATTATAATCTATAATATTTGCTACAAATTATATTATTTGAAAATTTATAGTATAAAATAATTTATATTAAATTATATGTGATGAATATGTAAAAATGAAAAAAAGATAGAATTTTTTTAATAGAAATAAAAAAAAAGACAATAATATAATATTAAATGAGAGAAAAATATAAAATAAAATATTCTTTTTTAGTAAAAAATGGAGTAATGGTTGGAGTAACTTTACTCCATTTTGGATGGAAAAATGGAGTCAAAGGGTCGGAGATGGACTGACTACGATCAAATTCATGTATTCAATTCGATAGTCATATCCAAATTTGATACAATTATCTTCTACCAAGACCCGAAATGTATTACCCAAAACCCTAATTTATTTATTTTTTCTGCTCAGTATACTGGCTTTGCAACTTTTTTCCTTCTGTTTGTGAATTTGTCGTATGTACAATTTTTTTGTAAAATTTAATCCCACCCTTTAGAGATTGGGTGTACTTTCATTCCATCGCAAAATATAACAAAAGGAGGGGGCTAGGCCTCACCTCTATTACATCAAAGATTGAATGGGTTCAACCTTTTGAAAAATCGGACCAAGAAATTTTTTAGCCTTCCTGTCCATATCCATGAACAATTAACTAACATAGAAATTTAGCTGTCATGGTTTCAGCTTCATTGTTGCTGTTGCAGATGACAGGTAGGGAGAATGCCATGATGAACTCTCCATCCTTATCCCTAACTATGCCTCCTATTCCCGATTTCCCAGTTTCTTGAATGTAGCTTCCAACAGTATTTATTTTTACCAAGCCATGGGAAGGCTTCTCCCGAACAACTTTCTTCCAGGTTGAGATTGGCTTTAGATTATCTACAATTTCACAGAGTTTGAGCCAAGGCATTGCCAAGTCACATCTTGGAAAGGCTAATCGTAGAGTTGCATTAAAATTCCAAAGGATTTGATGAACCATTCTACTATACAAAAAATCTTTTGATCACCATATTTACAAGCACAGCTACTACTCCATAATTTCCATAGTATAAGAAAAGGGTTAGTTTGAATCATCACTTTCTGCACATTGTTCTTGACATTTGTTTTCCACCCGTTTTGGAGTAAAATTTTCACCCGTAGTCGTTGGTGTATGATTCCCATACGGGTACCAAAGTAGTTCCATAGATATTGAGAAGCTTCGTTCTCTACAAAGACATGATGCATTGTCTCAGTATGACGAGTGATACAACACGAACATCTGGATATCATATGTTTACCAATCATAACAAGAAATTCATCAAATGTAACGATCCAAACGGTCGTTTTGAGTTCTACCGCATTGTTCGATAGTTTGAGGCCTTGAGCAGCTATACTTCAGGTATTATGACTTGTGCGCGTGGTCAAAACTGGAATTTCGGAAGTTCAGAGTTGAGTTGGAAAGAGAATTCTCATTCGGAAGCTTTAAGTTGGAAGAATTGACTAAGGTTGGATTTTTGAGTAAACGACCTCGAAATCGGGATTTAAAGGTTCCAACAGGTTTGTATGATGATTTTGGACTTGGGCGTATATTCGGATTGGATTTTGGATGACCCGAGAGTGTTTTGACGTCTATTGTGGAAGTTGGCATTTTGGAAGAAATGCATAAATTTGGGTTGAAGTGCATTCCAATGTTATCGATGTCCGTTTGGGATTGCGAGTCTGAAAATAGCTTTGTATGGTGATTATGGTATTGGAAGCGCGTCTGGATGTGGATTTGAAAGTTCGTAGGTCATTTCAGAGTTGTTAGTCAAAAGTTAAGAATTCGAAGATTTTTTAGAAGTTTGACCGGGAGTGAAATTTTTGATATCAGGGTAGGATTCTGATTCTGGAAATTGGAGTAGGTCTGTAATGTCAAATGTGACTTGTGTGCAAAATTTGAGGTCAATCGGACGTGATCTGATATGTTTCGGCACTGAATGTATAAATTTGAAATTCTAAAGTTCATTAAGTTTGAATCGGGGTGTGATTCATGATTTTGATGTTGTTTGATGTGATTTGAGACCTCAAGAAGGTTCGTATTTTTTATGGGACTGGTTTGCGTGATTGGACGGGGTCCCGGGGGCCTCAGGTGTGTTTTGGGGATAGTGCCGGATCATTTCGGGCTGTTATGGACTGTTGTTGCTGGTATCTGGTTTCCTTCATCGCGAACGCGGATGGTGTCCCGCATTCACGAAGAGAAAAGTTTGAGGCTGCTGAGTTCTGGTCTTCGCGAATGTGACGTGGAGGTCGCGAACACGAAGGAGTTGTCTTAGGGACCTACGCGAACGCAAAGGGCCAATCGCAAACGTGTAGAAGGAAAAGGTGAGCTGGGCCTGGAGTCATTTAGCCCTCGCGAACGAGGATCTCTGACCGCAAACGTGAAGCAGTGGAGCCTGAAGCCTTCACGGATGCGAGGCTTTGATCGCGAACGCGAAGAGGAAAATTGAAGGCAGTGCAAGTTTGGCCTTCGTGGATGCGAGGTGTTTTCCGCGTTCGCAAAGGAGGGTCGCCTGGGCAGTATTCTTTTAAAATTGGGTATTTGGCTCATTTTCACTTTATTTCTTTCATGGGAGGCGATTTTGGAGTAATTTTGGAGTGTCATTTCCAGCATCTTCTATGGGATAAGTGATTTCTTCTCATTGTGAGTTAAACACATGGTCCATATATGGATTTAGACATGAAAAATTGTAGAAATTATGGGATTTGAAAGAAAACCTAGAAATTTATATTTTTTTATTTTGGTGACGAATTTGGGCATGGAATTGAGAATAAATTATATATTTGAGTTCGTGGGGTTATGGGTAAAGTTTATCTTTCAAATATTTCGGAACCCGGGCACGTGGGACCGAGGGTAATTTTTATCGACTTTTCAAGCGGAGTTGGGAATTGTTGTAAATTGAATTGTTACGAGAATTAGAGTATATTTTCATTGGTTTGCGCACTGTTTGGTTAGCTTTGGAGCATTGGGCATCGGTTTGAGTTGTTAGAATAGCGTTGGAGCCGGTTATAGAACTTCAGAGCGAGGTATGTCTCCTTTCTAACCTCGTAAGAGGGAATTAACCTCATAGGTGAACTAAATTATTATGTGCTTCTATTTGTGGAGGCTACGTACGCATGAGGTGACGAGAGTCCGTATGTAGCTACTAGCTATGCCTATGGTAGTTTTAGGCTCACATCATGCTTTGTTGATATTATTATTGATTTATGTTTATTGCTTGTCTTGAGAGGGAACGAGATTGAGTTTGCTTATTAAATATTTTGAAAGGAGTGAAATTGAAGGATATAAGATTTAAAAGTTTTAATTTGAACTTCGTAATTTCGAAAGGAATTGAAGAATATTATAATAGCTTAAGAAATCTATGTGTAGCCGCATCGCATGTATAATTCGCGAGCAGGGTATTTCCTTCTACTACTCTTATGGGATCGCGTCGTTCGCCTCGGCAGGATTTATGTACCACACTCTCATGGGAGCAGGTCGTTCATCTCGACAGGTTAATAGATGCATCTATGGTTCGCGTCGTTCGACCCTCGGTAGTGCATAGTTTACTTTTATGTTGGATCGGGACATATATATATATATATATATATATATGTATTTCCTATATATATATATATTATCCTCATGGAATCGTGCGTAACATTTGGCAAGAAGCCAGTGTATCTGAGGGTTTTTCCCTAATTTGAATTATGACAACCTCTTGATGAAATCCACTATATATATATATATATATATATATATATATATATATATATATATACGTATATGCTCCGATTATGGAGGGAACATGCTAGTTGAGAGCTTGAGTAAACTTTTAAAGAGGGGAATTGTACCACGTAGTTTATACATGTTTACTTCATATATTTACTCTGTTTCATATTTATTCACTTCTTTATTGTATCTGATATTATTAGACCACTGGTAAGTATCGAAGTTGTCCTCTTTCCACTACTTCTTCGAGGCTAGACTGGATACTTACTGGGTACACGTTGTTTTCGTAATCATACTACATTTGATGTGCATTTTTGTTGCACAAACACATGTATGTCTAGTGGCCTAGTGAGCGCACCGGCATGGTTGATACAAAGACTTAGGTGAGCTGCATATCTTAAGACGACCCGTAACCAGCAGAGTCTCCTTCTGAGTATTGTACTTTCCTTTTCTGTCCAAATTTGTATTCCGGACAGTTATTATACTTTATTTTATTTCCTAGTGATTGCTCATGCACTTGTGACACCGGGTTCTATGGTGATTATGGGATATTCAGTATTGAAACCAGAAAACATTATTATTTATTTTATAAAGTTCATCTATTACTAGTGGAATTGAAGAAAACTTTATGATTTCAAAAATATAAAAACATAATTAATTAACTAATTAGTGTTGGCTAGCCTGACAGTAGTGTCTGGCGCCATCACGACCCTTAATGGATTTTGGGTCGTGACAATATGGTATCAGAGCACTAGGTTCACTTAGGTCTAAAGAGTCATGAGCAAGTCTAGTAGAGTCTTGCAGATCGGTACATAGACGGTTGTACTTATCTTCGAGAGGCTACATGGCTATTAGGAGCACTTCCCTTCTTGATTCTTCGTTGTGCGGTTTGATTCCTTTAAGGCTTATGCTTTTGTTTCTTTCCTACTCAATCTTATGCGATGTGAAGCATTTTCTATCGATCGAATTGAGGAATTGTAATGGTACTACAAATGTGGTCCGGATGTTTCTTCTTGCGTACTTAATTGGGCTATTGTTGTCGCCTTGTGGAAGGTCGCTCTGTCATTTCAGCTCAGTATCAGAATTACCTAAGGCTTTAAGATTTGGTATTGATTGTTATGACGATTCATGCATTGATATCGCATAGTATTGGTGATGGTAGGATGTTTGTCTATGTGGTGGGGCAATGAATGATTTGAAGGGAGGTATACTCAGTGCATGATTCAGAGATTCGGTATTCAACTTCCGACAGAGGAAAGGTAATCGGACTATAAATATTCAGGTTTGGGTTGATGGAGTAACGAGACTTGGTATTTTCGAACGTAATGGAATTTTCATCGGTGATGTGGTGTCATTATCCTTGTTGAATACGTTAAGCTTGTCGGTGTTATGGTTTTCTTAATTTTCCTTTGGGGCAAAGTAACGTGAAATAGTGCTGGAGAATAAGCTACCAGAGATTGCGGTGTGTGGTGGTCCAGGATCAAATCGGCATTTCTAGTGTTGATGGCTCGGGAAAGATGATTCACGGGAAGGTTTAAAGTTAGTAGTGATCTATTAGTTCAGATGCTATAGAGATAGATTTTGATTTAAGGCAACAACTGGGCAGCGAAGGATGAGGAAGGCAGATGGGATGTGTCTTGTGGTGGATAAACTTCTAGAAGTCCAAGTGTGAGAAACATGAGTCAAGTAGTTGCTTAAAGGAGTGAGTTTGACCAAAGTGGGAGAGTGGCAGAGTAGCATATGGGTTCTGTAGTAGTATGACTACACTCCTTGAGAAGAGGTTAGAGTGATTTGAGATTCATGATGGACAGTGACTAGGTCTACGGGCTTGATTTAGAATATTGGCTATTATACGGGAGAGGTTGGATACGACAGAAAAGAGTTGCTTGATATGAAGAAGGGTACAACATGACTTTGGGTTGAAGTGTATTGTCGCACCTTTTAGTTGATGTCCATGGGAAGTGAACGGAATCGTACGAGTGGCGAATGAGCACGGGCTCAGGATGGTTACTGATTTTGTAGCAATTGTACCCAGTGCAGTGATGAAGGAAGAATCTTGGTGGGTTCCAGGTTTATGCAATGGTAGCTTCAAGCTAAGTGGGAGAGTCCCACCGCCTACGATTGGATTGTATGGTTATCTACTTGAGAGGTTTCTGGTGATCGGCATATTAATGGGTTATTACGACTAAGAAAAGGGAACATCAGTGGCAATTTGAGCAAATGATTTGAGGAATGTGTGCTATAATTGGCCTTATCAATTCATGTTCAGGCTTTGGGAAGATTCAGGATTTATGCTTCGTGTAAAGGTGATTTACAAGGGAAGTGATTCATTCGAGTGCCTCTTTGAGAGAGTGTTCATGTGCTAGAAGAGCCTTGGAGTTTGATTATATTTGGGTCCAAGTCAGAGTGGATGACTCGCAACAACGGTCCTAGTGGATTCAAAAGTTGAAGTGTGGTGCCTGGGGAATCTGAGTCCATAATATGGTTGAGTATAGAGCTTTTGCAGCGGATTATGGAGAAGAGGCTTGGAGTGTCCCACCTTATCTTTGGCTTGCAGTGTAGCATTTAGAGGAATGAGGGAAAAATAACTTTGGATGCATGAAGAAATTATCAGAATGGGTGTACCAGTTGAAGGCACGAATATGCCCACAATGAGGGTATGAGATGGTTCGTGGGTGTTGAGACAACATGGTCTCGTGAAATAAGGTCACTCAGGATGAGTGCGAATTTGGGTTCATTATATTTTGAATGGAGCTATTATTATTCCTGATGCAAGTCCATAGTAAATTAGAAGAAGTCGAATCGGCTAGATATGGTTGAATAGGCATGATGGTGGCAATGATCAGTTCCTTCAGCGCATTGAGTTATGCATGTGACTTGTGGCGGTATGTGCAAGGCTTGATGGCCGCCGAAATTGATTTATATTTGGAGGCACTTGAGTATTATGGCTAGTTAAGTGTAGATGGATCCCGGGAGAGTTATGGTGGCTTAGAACACTACTACAAGATTGTATTTTTCTACAGCTGTGGGAATACAGTCACGTGTTACAATGATTCTTCTGAAAGGAGTTAAGTGAAAGGTTTCTATATGATAAAGTGTCTGCCTATTAGTGGTTCAGGAGTTAAGATGACTTTTTTGTACTCTTGCGTATTTGCATGATTAGGTGCAGTGAGTAGCAGGGGAATTGGAAGTTGAGGATCAAAGTTGTGGTTTGGTGTCGGCAAGTATGTCACGAGCTCGGATGAGCAGGAAAATGATTTAGATATTTAGAGTAAGCTGGTATTATCTTCAGCGTTACCAAGATCGATGTCTTGTGTAAGAGGCTTTGTGTATTGATTTGCGGATCCTTGATTCGCTTTACAACATTAGCGTGGCCGATGGCATGAATGTACAGACTTGTTACCTGGTACGGAAGGTTGTGGGAGTGTATACCACGGGAAGATTGTATAACTGTGACATGTAGTCGCTTTATTGATTAAAGAATTGACACCAAGTATGAAGATTGTGGTAATACCGCTCATTTGGGAATTTGTGCCTGGAGGGTGCTTAGTTCATTTGGTTGTGGAATGTGTAAGTTTATTCCGGTTATGATGGTTGTTCTTGTGTGTTATGGGAAAAAAGGGTTATTGTGAATCCTTGAAAGGTTTTTAGCCTAGTGCGGTATGATCAGAATCGACTTGAGGTCCGTGGATGGAACTAAATGTGAATGTGGGATCTATATCGAGCCGAGTGTGTTTATCTTAGCATAGCATTCCTTATGAAGGAGTATTTGGACGTTAGGAATTATGACAACCTCTTGATGATACCCACGGAGACAACCTCTTGATGACACGGAGACTTAGGTGAGCTGCATCTCTCGAGACGATCCACAGCCAGCAGAGTCTCTTTCAGAGTATTGTATTTTCCTTTTCTGTCCAAAGTTTTATTTCGGACAGTTATTATACTTTATTTTATTTCCTAGTGATTGCTCATGTACTTGTGACACCGGGTTCTGGGGCGATTATGCGATATTCAGTGTTGAAATCGAAAAACATTATTATTTATTTTATAAAGTTCATCTGTTACTAGTGGAATTGAAGAAAACTTTATGATTTCAAAAATATAAAAAGAGAATTTAATTAACTAAGTGGTGTTGGCTAGCCTGACAATAGTGTCCGGCGCCATCACGACCCTTAATGGATTTTGAGTCGTGACATCAAAAGGTAATATTCTTTTTATAAGTCTCTAAGAGAGGAAGGAAACTTTGAAAGGAATATAATTGTTCCATATATTCATCATCAAATTATTCTTGTTTCTAGTAGCTCTATCACCCATCCAAGGTGACTTATTTGAAAAATGCCCATCATTGGTAGGGGTCCATATTGTTGTGTTGTAATGACCCGGCTGGTCGTTCTAAGCAATTGCACTTTGCTTGGTAGATTTCGGGCATGAATAGCTCCGTATGATGTATTATGACTTATGTGAATCGTCGATTTGGTTTTTAGGTTATTCGGAATTGATTTGAAAGAATGATTCTCAGTTAGAAGCATTAAATTTGAAAGGTTTGACCAAGTTTGACTTTTTAGTATTTGACCTCAGATTGGATTTTTGATGGTTCTGTTAGCTCTATATGGTCATTTTGGACTTAGGAGCGCATCCGGATTGTGATTTGGAGGTCCGTAGTAGATTTTGGCTTGAAATGGCGAAAGTTGGAATTTTGGAAAGTTTGACCAGGAATGAACTTCTTGATATCAGGGTCGGATTCCAATTCCGGATGTTGGAGCAAGTCTGTAATGTCAAATGTGACTTGTGTGCAAAATTTGAGGTCAATCGGACATGATTTTGTAGGTTTCAGCATCGGTTGCGGAAGTTTGAAGTTTCATGTTCATTGATTTCGAATTGAGGTATAATTCGTCATTTCGATATTTTTATATATGTTTTGAGGCCTCGAGTAGGTCCATGTTATGATATGGGACTTATTGGTATGTTCGAACGAGGTCCTGAGGGGTTTAGGTGAGTTTTGGATAGGTTTGGGTTGTGTTGCGCTCGTTTTTTATGTTTCGACGTCGTTTCTTCAAGCATAAATGGTACCACATTAAGAAAATAAGCTCCAATTTCTGTTTTGATTAAAGCATTAGACCTGTATCGTAATTACGGAGCCATAGCAAAAAGAATCGTCAAATTTGAACATTGTATGAGGGAGTTATGCTCATTTTAGTGTTGGAGAAGAGAGCTGGTGCTGGTGTTTTCGCAGATGAGAAGTTGGGTCCGCATCTGAGGTCCCGCGGGTACAAAAAATGGTTCCCTAAAAGTGTAAATGACAGCTAGAAATGCGCAGGTTTGGCATTTTTATCGCAAAAGCGAAAATCCTTGTATATAAAAAAATCAGACTGCATTCTTTTGGTATTTTGAGCATATCTTGAGTTTTAGAGCTCCGATTGAGGTAATTTTCACGGCGTTCTTCACGTCTTTTCATGAGGGTGAGTATATAACTACAATTTTTGTATTTTAATATGATAAGTGAAGTTAATTTTTGAATTAATCCATATTTTGATTGGAGAATTAGGGATTTTTATCAAAAAACTTTCTAAAGTGAGTAATTCAGTTTTGAACATCGATTTGGAGTTGGAATTGGATGAAATTAGTATGGTTGGACTCATAATTGAATGGGTTATTAGATTTTTGTCGGGTTCCGAGGTGCGGGCCTAGGTTGGGCTTATTGGCTGATTTTGGGACTTTGATTAAAGATTCGACCTTTTTCGATTGGGATTGGTTCCTTTAGCATTGTTTGATGTATTTTAGTTGTTTTCGTTAGTTTTGAGCCATTCGAAGGTCGGAACACGCGAGATGGAATTTTTGGAGCATCACTTGGCTTGCTCGGTATTGGAATTGGCTTGTTCGAGGTCATTAACTATTCTAAACTTAGTGCTGAGGGTAGAAAACCCCAAATTGTGTGTTATGTGATTGATGTTGAGGTGACGCACATGCCAGATGATGGGCGTGTAAGCATGCACCCTGTGAATTATGACTCTGTTGTTTCCATGGCACTGTATAGTGGCCCTATTTCGTTGATATCTCTGTTTTCACTATGTGATAAAGTAGTTGAGTTGTCAATCATGCTAGATATCATGTTTAGGCTTTATGCTGATATTTTTAGGACCCATAGTGGTCGTTGCTTGCTGTCATCTCATTGATATTTCGTACTCAGTCATATTCATGCATTCATATCATATCTTAGTTTTCGTTGTAATATATTGATACATCATATCTTTGTTCCGAGACTGTTCTCATGACATTGTGAGACCGTCGGTGAGACTAGGGAGAGTGATGACTGAGTCAGGCCATGAGCCGGATTATGAGTGACAGTTATGGGTCGGGCTGTGAACCGTAGTGGTTATATTGATGATTATGATAGCGCTTGGGTTGTAGGAGCCCCTCTGAAGTCTGTAACACACCCTCAGTTAGTGCGGACGATATTATTGAGGGATGGATTTCCCTGGACATGGATTTGTCTGCAGTACTTGAAACTTCGAGATGGATTTCTCCATAGGGTCGGATTGCCCTTTTCCCTCGGTACTGGGTGACTTATAGTTAGTGTTGTATGTATTCCGAGATGGATTTTCCTGGGCCGTATGGGCCATATACAGTACCGAGTTGTTGAGCATGATGAGTGAAAAGTGTGATATAGTGAGAATGAGTACTCTGAGAGTGTGAGTACATGATTCATCTCTGAGGTACATGGCATTGGCATGCACACATGACATACTGGCATAGAGATACATTTTTCCTCATATTGTACGGTATCACAACATTCATGACTTTTTGCACACATTGATATGTGGTCATAGAGAGGTATTTCACACTTGCTATCTGGAAATAAAAATGAAACATCTTATTTACTGTGAAAATGGATTATAGATAAATTACAGTTTTCAAATTATTTCATATTTTATGACGATTTTGTTAAAGGATTTGAGTTTCTAATGATGATCTTGAAAAGTTGAACTACTTTTGAGAAAATTGTGAAAAAGCTAAGCATTTTTATCTTTGAGTTACTGCCTTATTTATGTGCTCTATGTTGTTATGAACTAAGGTTGTATTGTGTTCCAGGCCCGGGCCAAACGGGCCTAAACGGGCCTAAACGGGCCGGGTCAAATGGGCCTGGGCTTGAAGCGGGCCAGGCTGAGGCGGGCCCGGGCCAAACAGTCCCAATATGTGGAACCGGCCCACGGCAGTTCTAATCCCACATGGTCCCGGGCTAAATGGGTCGGGCCCGCGGGCCTAACGGGCTTTTTTCGTTTCGGGCTATTTTTTTTATTTTTTTTTATCTAAGGCACTTTCTTGTAAACTATATATGTATATACTAGTATAAATTGCTTATATATAGATATATAAATATATATAGTATATATAGTATGTATAGCATGTATATATAAGGGTGTATTATGTGTATATATAATTATATATTGCCTTATGTAATATATATAGTTTATATGTATTAGAGATAGCTGTCAAGTCTTCTTTTTGTCCATATTTTGCATCTGTTGGAGGAATTCTTCCACCTTGTCGATTTCTCTGTCAGATAATATCATTTCTGGCTGTATAGGTTGAGTATCTTCTACGAGGTCATCACCACTCGTCTCACTTCTCATTGAAGTGTCTGATTTTTCACACTGATCTAGTGATTGGAGCAGATTTCTTTTCAATCCTTCTAAGTATTGATTTATCAAATCCATTTTATCTCCATCTTGGATTGATATTCTCCGAGCAATATGTTTAACAGTGCTTTCTTCTACTATCCTTTTTTGAGGGGCTGTCACATATAAATGAATTTGTGTTTTTATAGAATCTAATAATTCTTGGCCGTATAACGTCTTTGTTTTGGGATCAGTTTTCATCAATTTGTCCCAAAAATTGTTGTAGAATATCCTATATAAACAAGGGATTTGTTCTTCCGTATAACCCATTTCCGGGGTCCATTTATGGATCCAGGGGATAGAAAATTCAATAAAGAAGTAAATCTGATCAATTTTTTCTAGATAGCAGATATGATCTGCGTGATATAAATCTGTTAAGAACGGAGAGGCTTTTGTCCATTCTTTGTATAATTTTAGGAATGGTTCAGGCAAAATTTTTGTAGTAGGACCGTGGTATGACCACCAGTTTAAAAACCAGTTAGGGATAGGTCCTGTAAATACCTTGGCGCATACCTTGATAAACCAAGTATGCTTATGTCTTTCATTGTTATAATAAAGCACTCTATCAAATGCTTGAATATAATCCCAATAAGTGAAATTCATTGGTGATTTATTAAGGCTTATCTGCCTTTCTTTCATTGTGGAAATACCCCATTCTTCAACAGATATAATCTGTTTGATAATGACCTTTGAAAAGTTATAAACATTTTCATTTGTGTTATAACCCGAAAAGTGCTGGAATTCTGCACTACCTGTACTGATCAGGATAGTTTCATAATAGGTGCGGGTTTTATATGATTCACCCGGATAGTATAATCCATTAATCAGATATCTCTGAAATATTTTCCACGGTTCTTCTTTTCTCTGAATCTCAGAGTTTTCAAGGAGAAATATCATTTCTCTTTTTGGTAACTTTTCATATGACTTGATATCGTCATTGTCTTCCTTTTTAGCAATTGAAGCAAAAGTATCACTTTGCTTTTTGGATGCTAAATAAGCCTGCAGATGTCCGTATAACGGACTGTCTTCTGGAATATCTTCCAGATGTATAGAATGTCCTGAGGATTCTCCTGTATGCGGCACCTTTGAGTTTATCAAACTCTTTTTTCCTCTTTGTATTACTGGAGAGGTTGATGAGGATCCGTATGACGATCCCTGAGAATAAGTCCTACTAGGGGAAGATCTTCCCCTACCTCTGCCCCGGGTGACCCATGAAGGGTCCATTCTGCGGAAATTGCAAATCATTATTAATTAAAAAGTGATTGCAAATCATTATTAATTAAAAAGGATAGCATAATTCTAGTGCTGATATCATCTTGACCGAAGGGACACACATTTTCAATTAACTGAAGAATATCAATAACTTCTTGAAAATTATAGTGTTCTTCGGGGCTAGATCTCGTGACAAACTTTTATAAAAAGGGGAAATATAATTTAGACTTCCCAAAAATCTTTGTAATTGAGTCCTGTCAGTGATAATATCAGGAAATTTTGAGGCAAAATCAATAGATCTTTGTATTGGGGTAATTTTTCCCTAGCAAATATTATGACCTAGAAAACGAACATTTGTTTGGAATAGACTCATCTTGGGCTTAGAGATTACTAAACCGTTTTGTATAACAATTTTCTTGAAAATATCAAGATGCTTAATATGCATCTCCAGAGTTTTAGAAAATACCAATATGTCGTCAATATAAACGATGATAAAATCCAAATATGGGTTAAAAATATCATTCATAATTTTTTGAAATTCAGAAGGGGTATTTTTCAAACCAAATGGCATAACATTCCATTCATATTGCCCAAATGGAACATTAAAAGCAGTCCTATAAGTATGCTCTTTAAATATTTGAATTTGCCAATAACCAGATTTTAAATCAAATTTTGAAAATATATTGGCGTCATATAATCTGGATAGCAAGTCCCTTTTATTAGGGATAGGATACCTAATCCATTTTAGATGTTTATTTAATGGTTTATAATTTATGACTAAGCGAGGAATACCTCGTTCCTTCTCTGCCGCATTATTAACATAAAAGGCAGAACATGACCAAGGAGATTTTGAGGGTTTTATCAAACCCTTTTGTAACAAACTATCAATCTCGTTTTTGCAGAATTCAACTAGCTCAGCATTCATCTGGCAAGGTCGAGATTTAGTAGGAATATCATCCTCAGAGAAGGTTTCTTCGTATGGAAGAGTTACAATATGCCTTTTCCTGTTCCAAAAGGCACTAGGGTGATCGGCGCAAACATCAACGGCCATTTTTTCAGCAATTAATTTAATCTTCTGCTGGACTTTTGCAGATTGTATAGTATCGAATATATTCATACTAAGAATTTCTAATTGTAGTGAATCAACATGCCTTTGTTTCATATTAATCAAGGCATTAATATCTCTAGTTACGGGATCTGTAACAAAGGAATAGCTTAGCTTTTTATTTTGATAAGTAGCAGAAAAACCATGTTTATCTATATTATTAAACGGATAAATAGCATTAATAAAAGGTGTTCCAAGTATGATTGGAGGGTATAACTGGTTTTTTACCAAAAAGAAGAAATGTGGAATACAGACTTTATTCTGGCAAATATGAGTATTAGGCAATTTGTACTCTATATCTAAAGCATGACCAGAAGCGGATTTCACCAAATGAGTAGTCTTTTGAAAATATCTAGTAGGAATCAATCCTTCCTGAATGCAGCTTACATCTGCACCACTATCAATCATAGCTATATCAGTTATAGAAAAATTATTATCAATTAAAATAGTACATTTAATATACCATTTGTGTGCAGTAACAATTTGCATCATACCTAAAAATAAATCAGATTTTTCATCAGAAATTTCTTTTCCTTTATCATTAGAAAAATCAGAAAATCCTTTAGTCGAAGATTCAGGTAGAGAATTATTTTTCTCAATTTGAGTAATCCGGTGATCGCAAATCATTTGATTTTGCTTAAGAGACTTAATATCTCTTTTCAAATTTTCGATTTCTTCTTTTAAATCATCAAAAGAAGTATCTCGACTAGGAGTACTGGACTTTTGAAGTCTTCTATTTATTTCAGATAAAGAATATGGTGCAAAGTGTTCAAATTCGTTTTTTGTATTTTTCAACAGTTTTTGAACTACTAGAACTTGAACTTGCAGCTAAAGTAATAATTTTTTCACGAAGTTTTTCATCAGTAACTTCTTTTAAAAGTTCTATTACATTGTCAGATGTAATAGTTTTTATATTAAGATCATTAAATTGTGATTTCAATTTATAAAATTCGTCATATCACAAGCACAAATATCACCTTTGCAAGCAGTGCAAGCAGTATCAACATTTTTATTATTATCAGAAAAATCAATTAACTCAACTTCAGCTTCAGATTCAGTCTCTGAGTAATAGTCAGATTCTGATCCCGAAGTGTATAACAAGCCATAAACCTTATCGTATAACTCATCATCGAGTTCTAAGGTTTTTAGCTTTTGAAGCTTGCAGTTTGGAGAAATATGACCAAACTTTCCACACTTATAACACTTAATATCAGCGAGATCACGTTTGGATCTATTCTTCGCAAATCGAGTAGATTTCCTGTTCGCTTTTCTAGTATCACGTTCTTCCTTAGGCCTATATCTAGACCTCTTTTTCTTATACGGGCTATCCGGGTTAGGGTACCTATGATATTTGGTTTTCTTCTTCCTATTTTGAGTGGAAGTTCCGGGTAAACCAAACTGGGTACAAAAGTCACCTACTTGGGACCTTTCTTTAAGCTTATCTATCTTAAGCTGTCTAGAAAGTCTTAGCTCATTACATAATTTTAGACCTTCTTCTGTACAAACACCTATAAGCTTACCATAGGTATAATTATTATACAGAATCTCTCCGCAACTACCTTTTAACACATTCCTTACTCTTTCAGCAAATAAGGAAGGGAGGCCGTCTATAAACTTGGCTTTCCAGTGCTCATATCTATTCTCGGGTAGTTCCATAACTCTACTCATAAAAGTATCTTTATACCATCTAAACTCACTAAGGGTCTTACATCTAAGTCCATTAAGTAAAGTTTGGACGGTCTGATGGTTTGAGGTAAATCTACCGTTGAAATGCTCCAAAATTGTAAGGATAAGAGTATAAACTGCATCTTCTCTACCCACTACTAGAGCCATACCTATGTTATCAACACCTTCGTCGGTTGCCGTAGCATTTATAACGAACGCCTTTTCTTCTACAGATAAATGATTATCCCACCAGCCACGAAGTTGGCCAGTAAATCCTGCAATAATCATTTTGCAAATGGTTCTATCTGTATTTTTAACACTTTTACAGATAGTCGAATACATGAGCATTCTGTGTACGAGAATGGTTAATTGTCTATCAGTTAGACCATCAAGATTCCATTCATAAATTTCGGAACCGTTATAAGACGTATTAGTCTGATTCCAATCTCGTTCCTCAATCAACACATCTTGAGGAGTAGGACGAGGATAATAATAGGTCTGCATTCTTGGTTTATCAGCATACCTATGATTTTGTTTAACAATCCCTTTGAGTTTATTAAACTCTGACCAAGTCTCAGTTTTATAATCAGAAACGGTCTCCATTTTATCAGCAAAGTTTTTTGATAAATCAATAGGTCTAATATTTAAACCAGAAAGCTTTTTATCTAAAAGCTGAGCTAAGTCATCAAGAGATTTAAATTTAAAATCCTGAATCTCAGGAGGTCTTTGAATATGAGTAAGAATGTTTTGATCAACTGTTTTACTTCCTGAAGTGGAGGCAATATCAGTTGGTCCTTTCTTAGTACCCATTTCTTTTATTAAAATAGTCAAATCATCAAGTTTTTTATCAAGAGAACCAATATGTTCTCCTAAAATTTTAACATATAAACCCAAATAATTGTTTTGAGAAATCAATTTATTAATTTCTGCAATACTAATAGCTTCCACATTATCATCAATAAATTTTTGAAAGGCAGTGAAAGTAATACCAGTATTATTAGGTAAAATAAAGGGAGCCTGAGGCGGATAAATTGCTTTAGTAATATTACCACTCCCGTCTTTATAAGATCTTTCTAATACCTTTATATAAAGAGGTAAATAAGTTGTTATAAACCAAGGAACAAAATACATAATTTGATTATGTAAGGCACAAGTTTCATAAAATTCTTGAGATATATTATTCAAATCCTCTTTACTATAAGTATCAAAAAACCATGTTTTAAACTGGTTCCATTTTTCACTAAAAAATTCTTTTTGAATATAAATACGGGCCCGAGAACTTGGGCTAAAATCAATTTGGTGTGGAATCATTAAATATTATTGGGGTCGAAATCCATCTCGGATAGAGAAAGAATATCCTTATCAAAAATATTGTCATTATCTTGAACAATATTTGTTTGAGGGTTAATCTTAACCCTTTCAACCCTCTTAACCTTGGAATCAGGCTTATCGCTAGCAATAGTGTGTAAAGAAGCCGCACGATTGCGAGCTGGACCGTAAACTGGTTCAACAGGGGAAATATGTTGCATAGCAGGTAGAAGTCTGTGATTAGAAAAAGAATGTCTATTATAAATAGTAGACTTATCATCAAATTGAATACAAATCCTACCATCCGGATTTTGAGTGACATGCGAAAATTCAGTATTTGACAAGTCGTTAGTAATCTGACTTGGGGATATAACAGAATTTAAAGTCCATGTAGTAGGAAAATTAATTTCCTCCCATCTGATAGGTCTCCTAGTGGTGACCTTGGACTTTGCAAAATTGGTTTCGACCAGTATGGTCTGATCCGAAGTATCGTATAACTTACATTTAGGATTTAAAGTAGATAATAATTTGAAATAAATCCTATAGGACAGACATATAAGTTCAGAACCAGGCGCATAATTATAACCATGCGTTTTCACATTTAAAGTTAAAGCATCAAGAATATTAACATCAGAAAGAGATAGTTGCAAATTGGGTTGAGTATTAAAATATACTGGACCATAGGCCACTGTAGATTCTATCGAACCCATTAGAGACTGTCTGAAATTCAGATTTCTAGCATCTCTAAGAGCTGCTAAGAAGGTCTCTGGTAACCCTTTAAGGGTTAAAGGTTTAAAAGCAATTTGAACCATACCAATATGCACATAATGGTAATGATGCTTGTATAAATCTATATCATGTTTGTTTAACAAACGAATAGTCTGTTCAAACGAATTTAATGCTAAGGACTGTTCAGTCGTTTTTATCAATTGTTTAGAAGAAAGTTTATCAAACCAACCATAATCATAAATGGTTTTTATAGAAACTTTAGGAAAAAATTATAGTGTTCTTCTTCCCTTGTTTGAATAATATCAGCCATAATAATATCAAGTATAACTTCTTGTAAGTCTCTATTTAATTTAATCACTTTAAGAATAGTGATCAGTACCTTATCATCAAAAAACATGGTATAATAATTCATAATCTATTCTAAATATTCCCGGGATAGAAAATCCGGAAGGGAATTATCAATTCCTTTTTTGTATTGTATTTCAAAATCGAAAGGTGCTAGCTGAGCCTGCCATCTAGCAAATATTAATTTTGAAGCATCGTGCTTAAAATCTTTGTCAAACATGTATTTAACCGATTGAGCATCAGTTTTTATCAAAAACTTTTGGTTGTATAAGTCGTCTTGAAATTTTATTACACACTTAACAATTGTTAACATTTCATGCGCCACAGTAGCGTATTTCTTTTGGGCTTCGGTCCATTTACCAGAGTGAAATCTTATTAAGTATTCACTCTTATTATTGGGATTTACTTGTTTCAAAATCCCTCCATATCCAACATTAGACGCATCTGTCTCGATAATCTTTTGCCAAGTAGGATTGGCAAGGGTTAAACATGGTAAAGATTCAACACGCCCTTTAATACTTTTGACTAACTCAATATGTTGGTTAGTCCAAGGGTGTAAATGATATTATCTGACAGAGAAATCGACAAGGTGGAAGAATTCCTCCAACAGATGCAAAATATGGACAAAAAGAAGACTTGACAGCTTATCAGCCGCCAGGACCCACTTAAACAGTAGATACACTGTTCATCAACAGTAGAAACACTGTTTATCTACAGTAAAAACACTGTGTAGGGACCCAGATGTGGGACCCATTTTACTATTCAAGATTTTTTTTTTGTTATTTAAGAATGCTTCTTCATTTGAAGAAGAAGAAGGCTGGAACCCCCCTCTCTCTCTACTTTCTCTCCTCTCTCTCTCTCTCAACCAACCCCCTTTGTAAACACTTAGTTCATAACTTAGTTTGTAAATCGAGTTCAAGAATTAATAAAAGTTTTGAAGTTCATCTTCAGGGCCTTGCTTCTCGGCCTACAAGGTACATATTTATTCTTCTTTTAAGTATTTTTAGTATCTCTCCCTAGCCGTGACTATGTCCGGCTAAACGGATTCATATCTATGTTGAAGCACTAATTTCTCTTGCATATTAACCATGAAGAATCCAGACTCTTTCAAAATATAAAGAAATTGTAATATAGTTTCTTGATTTGGTTCCAAGATGGTGGTACAGTCGGTTCTGGTACTACTCTTATTGGCTTTGCCTTAGTGGCTACGTCTAGCCAGCTGTGACATTAAAGCCCGCTGAAGTTGTCGAAAGGGATACCTCTTTCACAGTTAGAACTGCTAGACACATGGGCTCAGTAAGAGTATGTATCGGGCTTTGACATGCCCCTTGCTTGGGTAAAAGGATATAGATCCTTCCATACAGTCATTAAACTATAATAGAATTTCCGTATATTTCGAATCCTTATTGGTCGTGCGGACTACCGCCAACCTTTAAAGTGTACTAAAGCAGCTAGATCTGGATGGCCGTGCGGACTACCGCCCGCCTACCTAGATCCTGGTGTATGCCCCTTCTGAATTTCAAAAAATTATGAATGATATTTTTAACCCATATTTGGATTTTATCATCGTTTATATTGACGACATATTGGTATTTTCTAAAACTCTGGAGATGCATATTAAGCAACTTGATATTTTCAAGAAAATTGTTATACAAAACGGTTTAGTAATCTCTAAGCCCAAGATGAGTCTATTCCAAACAAATGTTCGTTTTCTAGGTCATAATATTTGCAAGGGAAAAATTACCCCAATACAAAGATCTATTGATTTTGCCTCAAAATTTCCTGATATTATCACTGACAGGACTCAATTACAAAGATTTTTGGGAAGTCTAAATTATATTTCCCCTTTTTATAAAAGTTTGTCACGAGATCTAGCCCCTCTATACGATCGGCTAAAGAAAGATCATAAACACCCTTGGACTAACCAACATACTGAGTTAGTCAAAAGTATTAAAGGGCGTGTTAAATCTTTACCATGTTTAACCCTTGCCAATCCTACTTGGCAAAAGATTATCGAGACAGATGCGTCTAATGTTGGATATGGAGGGATTTTGAAACAAGTAAATCCCAATAATAAGAGTGAATACTTAATAACATTTCACTCTGGTAAATGGACCGAAGCCCAAAAGAAATACGCTACTGTGGCGCATGAAATGTTAACAATTGTTAAGTGTGTATTAAAATTTCAAGACGACTTATACAACCAAAAGTTTTTGATAAAAACTGATGCTCAATCGGTTAAATACATGTTTGACAAAGATTTTAAGCACGATGCTTCAAAATTAATATTTGCTAGATAGCAGGCTCAGCTAGCACCTTTCGATTTTGAAATACAATACAAAAAAGGAATTGATAATTCCCTTCCGGATTTTCTATCCCGGGAATATTTAGAATAGATTATGAATTATTATACCATGTTTTTTTGATGATAAGGTACTGATCACTATTCTTAAAGTGATTAAATTAAATAGAGACTTACAAGAAGTTATACTTGATATTATTATGGCTGACATTATTCAAACAAGGGAAGAAGAACACTATAATTTTCAAGAAGTTATTGATATTCTTCAGTTAATTGAAAATGTGTGTCCCTTCGGTCAAGATGATATCAGCACTAGAATTATGCTATCATTTTTAATTAATAATGATTTGCAATCACTTTTTAATTAATAATGATTTGCAATTTCCGCAGAATGGACCCTTCATGGGTAATTTACACCAGGATCTAGGTAGGCGGGCGGTAGTCCGCACGGCCATCCAGATCTAGCTGCTTTAGTACACTTTAAAGGTTGGCGGTAGTCCGCACGACCAATAAGGATTCGAAATATACGGAAATTCTATTGTAGTTTAATGACTGTATGGAAGGATCTATATCCTTTTACCCAAGCAAGGGGCCTGTCAAAGCCCGATACATACTCTTACTGAGCCCATGTGTCTAGCAGTTCTAACTGTGAAAGAGGTAGCCCTTTCGACAACTTCAGCGGGCTTTAATGTTAGAGCTGGATAGACGTAGCCACTAAGGCAAAGCCAATAAGAGTAGTACCAGAACCGACTGTACCACCATCTTGGAACCAAATCAAGAAACTATATTACAATTTCTTTATATTTTGAAAGAGTCTGGATTCTTCATGGTTAATATGCAAGAGAAATTAGTGCTTCAACATAGATATGAATCCGTTTAGCCGGACATAGTCACGGCTAGGGAGAGATACTAAAAATACTTAAAAGAAGAATAAATATGTACCTTGTAGGCCGAGAAGCAAGGCCCTGAAGATGAACTTCAAAACTTTATTAATGATAATGTGGCAGCTATTAGTATATATAGTATATATTAGATATATATGTAGTTTATATGTATTAGATATATATATATAGTTTATATGTATTAGATATATAATATATATACTATATCAAATTTAAACACAAAATAAATTGCAAAGAAATATTCAAGGGAATGTCTTATATATTTTACTATTACGACATTAACAAAGAATGGCAATATCTTTCTTAGTCTTCCTCCCCCCAATGGAATGAGCACAACAAGGTACTAATACCACCATTAAAAGGAAAAAAAACTAAGGAAGATGTGCCAAAATACAAGTTACATATTAGTCTATGTATTATCTCTAACAAATCTCATAAATCCTTGAAGGTCCGGAGGAATTTCCATTGGTGGTGGTGAAAAAGAAGCTTGTTCATCACCGCTTCCGGGCGAAGCAGCATCCTGCGCAAGTTCCGCTAGCATTTCTTCATAAGCTTCATCTATCTCCGGTTGTGATTCTGCAAGTCCAAAATTTCTTCTTTCCGAACGGATCCAATCTCTGAAGAGTACTGATTTTTCCAAGCTCTCCCTCATAGACGCTCTATGATCACCGATTTGAAGTCTCGCTTGACTGAATGCGCTCTCCGATGTCACTGTTGAAGCTTGAACACTTAAAATATCTCGAGCCATCCTTGAAAGAACCAGATAGTATTTTTGTTTGTCCTTCCACCATTCCAAAACATCGAAGGAGCCTTCGGGATTCTCTGATTCAAGTCCCTGCGACAAATAAACTTGAAGCTCATTTAGTTGTGAACTATCACCAAAATTATCACCTTGAGAACCCCTGAACTCCATCCAAGAACTAAGGGCTTTTAGGCCCGCAGTTCTTTTAGATGCTTGCGAACTAGACGAAGTAGGAGTTGGAACATTTGGTCTAGCTTGATCTAAGGCAAGTTGATAAGCATTATAAATAGTTTGAGCATTTATTTTAATTGAGGCTTTTGCATCTCCAAGTGTAGCAAATTCCTCAGCTGAAAGTGATAAAGCGTTATAAATTTTTGAATACCAAAAGTGAGGACCTCCTAATTTCATTGTAGGATTTAACAATGCAGCAACACCAAAAATAGGGGGGATAGGGAAAAATATTTTTTAAACTTAGCTTTCATAGAATTAATAGCTTCTTCATAAATTACTCCACCCTCTGAAAATTGAGTAAATAAATCTGCAAGTGCTGCAATATAAACTAAACAGTTAGAAATAGTATGATAATATTAGCCAGATAATTCATTTGTAGCAATATGAAATTGTTCTAAAAAGTTTACAAGCATATTAACATTACTCCAATCTTGATTTGTAAGGTGCTCATCATCATCATCATCACCATCACCTACACGAGCATTATACGTTGCGCTTATTGGGTTCCTATATTCATATGCAACAACTAAACTTTCATACATGTAATTCCATCTAGTAGGACAAGGTTTAGGAACCTTTCTTTCTCTAAGGCCAAATTCATCACATTTTTTAAAAATAGTCTCTAAGTCTACTTCTACGGTTTGAATAAAAAAGCCAATTAAGAGCCATTTTAACCTTTTCAATTTCTACATTTAAAACTTTCATACCAGCACCGACGATTAAATGGTAAATATGACAAATAAATCTAACATGAAAAATATTACTAAATGTAGGATTTAGTGTAGTTGTAAGCAAGCCTATAGCATTAGTGTTACTAGAAGAATTATCCATTGAAACCGACATAATTTTATCTCTAATGCAAAAATATCTACAAATATATGCAACTGTGTTAGCAATAAACTTACCTGTGTGGCGTGAATTAATTATTCTATAAGCAATAATGCACTTTTGCATTATCCACTCCTCATCTATCCAATGACTTGTAACAGTTAGATAATCAAAATCATTACCACTTCTACCAATATCAGTATTAATAGCAATGCGACAATCTATATGAGTAAATAAATAGTGCAAATATTATTCATATTCACGTTTATATTTATAAATATCACTCTTTACGGTTAAGCGAAGCCATCCTTTATAAGTAGGATTAAAAACTCTTCTAACATAATGCACAAAATGAGGGTTAGAAGAACAACTATAGGGTAAGCACATAACAGTAACCATTTTTGCCAATTCTTCATGATCTTTATTTGAATCATAATATAAAATGCCACTGGTAACAATGTTAATTCCCGGTTGAACTAGATTTGAACCTGTACTAGGGTTAACCGTACTATCTACACTTGTCCCCTCTTGCGCAGCTTTCATTTGTAAAAATCTAGCTTTATCTATAGGGTGTTTCAATATGTGTCTAGTCAAAATACTCGTACCACTACGATTTCCAGTAAATTTATGAACTAGTTGAGACCCACAAGTGTTACACTTAGCCTTATTTTTTCCTCTTAGTTGAGTAAAAAAATGCCAAACAAGAGATGTTCCGGGCCGTTTAGAAGGTTGTCTATTAAAAGTAGGGATTACTACAGGAGGGTCAGATGGGGTATCAGATGGGTTATTAACAGGACTAGTAGGTGTATCATCTAAATTCGATTGCGTTTCATCTAAATCATCATTTTCCTCATCATTTTCAAAGATAGTTTCATTAGGATAAAGAACATTTATAACTTCTTCATTTAATTGTTGACCCGGTGCAACATCATTGCAAAATTGACTATCGAAAAATTGAAAACAAGGGTTATCACTATCAAGAATAATAGGTGGAGGAGGACGGGTAACAGGTCTGGGTCGGGGAGCCAGGGGAAGAGTAGTAGCTTGGCTACTAGATTCACCAATTTTAGATTTTCCCTTACCCTTACCACCAAAAATATTTTTCAAAGAAAATGTCATATTAATTATAATTATGCTAAATAAAACTAACAAAACTATAATATTAAAACTTAAGAGTTGGAACGAGTTTACCGAATTGACGAATAACTTCTTGAAAATTGAATATCGTTGAAGACTTGAATACTTCAATTCACCAACTTCACAATTTTTCACGAAATTGCAATAATAAAGTAAGCAATTATAGAAGAAAATTAGAGAGAGATTGATGAATTTGTGAGTAAAAATGAAAGAATAGGGGGGTATTTATAGTTGAGAATTGGGAAAAAGTGTAATTATAAAAAGTTTGGGGTTAAAGCAAAGTTTGGGGGCCAAATGGCTATTTTTTAAAGTGGCCAATGGATAAATTTTGAAGGCCAACGGCTAGATTTTAAAAATCTGACCGTTGGTCTTTTTTTAAAAAAAAATAAAATAAAATTTTAAAAAATTAGCCAGGTTGAACCGGCCCAGGCCCGCTTGCCGGTCCCGGGCTTAACGATCCCGGGCTCATGGGCTATTTGTGTTAAACCGGCCCACCACGGGCTTTTGCACCACTAGAGCCCAGGCCCGGTTGAACCGGCCCATTTGGCCCGCGATCCCGGGCCGGTCCCGGGCCAGGCCCGGACCACAATACAACCTTATTATGAACTGCTATTAGTTATTGGTGTTGGACCAGACCTATGTTCCAGCTCGTCACTACTTTAAACCTAAGGTTAGGTTTGTTATTTACTCAGTACATAGAGTCGGTTATACTGATACTATACTTCTGCACATTGCGTATAGATGTTGTTGTTGTTGTTGCTGTGCTCGATGGTTTCCGGATTTGAAGATATACCTGCGTTCCTATTGTAGCTGCCTCTTGTTCATGGTAGACCCAGATTTATAAAACTCTATTTATGTACTTTTCCAACAGAAGATGTATTTACTTCATATCAGCTTTGTAAATTCTATTCTTAAAAGCTCATGATTTGTATTACCAGTCCTTGGGGAATGTATAAGATTTAGATAATTTATTTTGTTTAATTGTCTTATTAATATTAGTGGAATTGGATAATTATTAGTTGGCTTACCTATAGGGTTGGTTAGGTGCCATCATGACTAGTGGATTTTGGGCCATGACAGTTTGGTATCAGAGCTCTAGGTTCATCGGTTCTACAAGTCATGAGCAAGTGTCTAATAGAGTCTTACGGATTGGTATGATGACTTCCATACCTATCTTTGAGAGGCTATAGGGCATTTAGGATATACTTCACATCTTTCTTTCCTTATCGCTCGGTGATTTATCTTGAAACGTAATCCTTTGAATTCCTTCCACGCATTCGTATACGCACTTGAATGCTCGGTATCAGATGTGCATCGACGACTTGTGATTCCCTATGTGAGGTGCGCGATGTGATTTTTTTGTGTTGATGATGGGCCAGTCTGGAGGACTTGAGGCCGGGTTTTGACTGTAGCTTGAGCATAGAGGTGTTGATTGTGTGAGCACATGCTTTTGGATTTATATGTCTGGTAGTGTCCCTATTAGTGGAACTTGTGGCTGGATGGCTACGTGATGAATATGAAGTGACTGTGGGATGTGTTCATATGGTTTGAATGTGACGAGAAGGATTTTCTTGAGGTGTAGAAAGAACTATTGGGTGCTTGATTTCCATCTTGATTTGATATATAGTCTCGAGTTATGGGTGTATTGAAGGATCTTTTCATGTTGTTTAGTTGAGAAGTGAAGTAGATTTTCATGACGTGATATGAGTTTAGACTCAAGAAGATTAAATGATTGCGTAATAGTTATGACTGTTGGAAGGGTATAAAGAGATGTTAGTTTGAGGCGAAGCAGGTGGATATCTCCTGCGGGGTGTCCTAAGGTTTATATGATCCCTATGTTGTTTTATAGCAAGTACTCTTTAACTAGTGAATTGTATGTGTTGCAATTTGAGTTTGGATCATTTATGAGAGTTGGCTTGACTGTTACAAGGGTGAATACAAGATTTGCAGATGATTTGAGATATTAGATTGTTTGTGTTACATAAGCTTATGAAGGATTTAGTTGAATTTCAGTAGGGGATTTTGGGCAGCAACAGAGTATGGGTATTATAAGCTATTAAATGCTTTATTCCTTAGCTTTGAGCCAAGTGGGGGAGTTTGCTATAGATAAGTTTATTGCATGGTTATGTATTGTATTGGTTTCAGTTTGAGGTATACTAGTGAATCAGTTATGACTGGCAGATGTTGAGTTCGAGGATGACTCAAGTAAAAGAATTTCTGGATACGGGTTCTAGTATGTTTGTGGGTATACGGGAAACACTAAATGATTGAGTTTTTATTCGTAAAGTATATAGGGTGCATGGAGTAGGGAATCCATTTGATTGCTTAGAAGTGTGGGTTACTTCTTAGGGTATTGGTGTGCAAATGGGGCACAGGTCATTCGGTCTGTTTGATCAGTTTAATTGAGATTTGAGTAGAGTGGACAACTCTCGAGAATGGTTCTAATGGATTCAAGATTTATATGTAACAATTGGAAATATTTAGGATGCGTATTTGGCTAGAACTGAGATTTATATTGGAGGGTGTCAATACTTGTGACATTTTTATATCATTATGTATTCTACATATCAGTATCAGGAAGGCGAAGGTAATAGCTTTAGATTCGCAGGAAGTCTCTTCAGAGTAAGTATTTTGGTTGTGGTACTTTTGGGATACTTAAAGAGGGAATTCAGTGGCTTATAAGCATTAGGGCGGTGTGATTCTATGCTAGAGTTCACGGGACAAGTTTTGGTTAAGGATAATTGTGTTCTAGCAAGGAAAAGTATCAATTTGGAGGCAATTTGGAAGAAACTCGTAGAATTAGGACAACTTGATAACGGTTGGATCAACATGGTAACGGATGTGATTGGCTCCTCTAGTTCTTATGATGTAGTGAGTTTCTACAAGTATTTTGTGGTTATACTCTTGGGTTTTGACTGCCTGCGTAGCTTGGTTGAGTTAGAGGGATTCAGTCCTGACGATTTGGTTAAGAGCAAATGGATTTAGGAGAGTTCGATAGTTTCTACCACGGTTTTGAGATGTATATTTCATACTAGTGTGTGGGGCATGTTGTGTATTATGATTTTCTCCTGGATGGGATCAAATGGAAAATTTCATAACTAATTGAGTATGTAGTTGCTTGTGACTCGGAGTGGATTACGAAGTTCTCATATTTTTCATCTGATCGCATGGTATGTGCGGTATGTTGGGTAGGATTGAGATTTTCATGTGTAAGGTCACATCTCAGTTTTGGAGGGAAGGACATGAATTCTTAGGCAGCATGGGCGATCTCAGGTGACTAGGTGAATGATATTACAATTTGGTATTACTTGAAAGTATACAATTCAGGAGGCGCATTGTGTTTTAATTTATGGATACTTCATTGTTATTGTGGTACTTGTCTAATTGATCGACTGCTGATACTCGTATTTTGTGATGCAGCACGGAAGAATCAGAGAAGCATTCCTCATGGAATGATCGTGTATGAGAGATGTGTCAGATATTCGGTCGGTGGAGTTGCAATCAGATATGGTGATTCGTGTGTTCTATGGATTTGGAGACTGGGAGTTCTCATGAGTAGATTGTTTCATGGTTGTTGACTGTTAAAATTTTCCAAGGTTAGTCAGAGGGTAGTGTGTGTTGTGATTCAGTCACTGTGGGCTTTTGGAGGATTATTTATCTATTGTGTATGACCAGAGTTGATTTGAGGCTCATTGGTAGGCCCAATATGGATGTGTGTTCTGCACCAGGTCGGATTTGTTAACTCTGAACTGCTATAGTTAAGGGATGTGTCATTCAGTTGTTTTTGAGCTTATTCGTGTTTTGAAATGATCTTTGAGTTACCCTTCTATGTTACGAGGAGTTGTGATTCGCTGGTTATATGCACACATGGTGCAATTCTATTTGGGCTTTATAGCGGAAATTTGAGCAAGATTAGTATTTGAGTATTATGTGATTGATTGCGCGTTGGCTATGTTCTTTTCGGATGGTGGCAATGTGTTATTTTCTCTCCATGGTTATGGTAATGAATTTTGGGTACTTGATGTCGAATTTCGAGTGGTTATGAATTTTGAGCAGGGTGGTCGAGGTATATAATATGGACCTGCGTTTGGATGGGGTCACTCATTATAGCGAAGTTATATAGAGGTATCATCCTTTGTGTTAGATTCGTGTATTTTTGTTCTGTAGTGTGTGATGGGTTCTTAGCATTGCGTTGTGGTGATACCCATTGAGCTTGCGGGACGGTTCTCTTGTTTGATGTTATTTTTCATGTTTGAGTATATTTGGAATGTTTCTTATTGGTGCACAGAGTGCACAGGTTATGGCTTTAGATTGTATTGATGCTTCATGTCACTAGAGTGGTCGTGTTGGATGAGATGAGGTCATTGGGCCTAGAATGGATACTATCGCAATTGATTATAGTATAGTTGGAAGGATATTGTTGCTGATTGGCTTAGAAATTTGCTATAGTTCCTATCGAAGAAGAGGGAGTTCCGCAACTAGTTAATCTGATGAATGGTTGTGAGTTTGCATGTTTCTTTCATTATTGGCAGTGCACGAAGGTTTTAGAACGAGGCTTTATTTGGTATGAGGTTTATTACCGGTATTGGGTTGTTTTGAGCAGCTACCGTGATTGGAAAATTATCGCTATGGGTATTTGAGTTAGGCGGTATATCATGTGATTACATCTTGAGTTATGGATATGGCTTGATACGGCGTGTTTAGACTTATACAAATAGATGCGAGATTCTGATTTTATGAAAAATTTCGGATGTGAAAAATTTGGTTCTAAGGCTTATGGGCTAGGTTGAATTACGAAATTTTAGTTATGTTGTGTTACCATATCTATATGGGATAGGGTGACTTAGGATCTCCCTTGGGTATGTGCATGGTAAGGTTACACTGTGGTATGATGGCTTTGAGAACAACTCTGGGAACGTTCGAGGACGAACATATGTTTAAGTGGGGGAGGATGTAACGACCCGACCGGTCGTTCTAAGCAATTACACTTCGCTCGGTAGTTTTCGGGCATGAATAATTTCGTATGATGTATTATGACTTATGTGAATCGTCAGTTTTGGTTTTCAGGTTATTCGAAATTGATTTGTAAGAATGATTCTCATAAGCTTTGCATTTGAAAGGTTTGACCAAGTTTGACTTTTTAGTATTTGACCTTTGATTGGATTTCAGATGGTCCCGTTAGCTCCATTGAGTGATTTTGGACTTAGTAGCCCGTCCGGATTTTGATTTGGAGGTCTGTAGTAGAATTTGGCTTGAAATAGCAAAAATTGGAATTTTGGAAAGTTTAACTAGGAGTGGACTTCTTGATATTGGGGTTGGATTCAAATTCCGGAAGCTGGAGCAGGTCCGTAAAGTCAAATATGACATGTGTGCAAAATTTAAGGTCAATCGGACGTGATTTGATAGGTTTCGGCATCAGTTGTGGAAGTTTAAAGTTTCAAGTTCATTAATTTCGAATTGAGGTGTAATTCATCGTTTTGATGTTATTATGTGTGCTTTGAGTCCTCGAGTAGGCCCGTGTTATGATATGAGACTTGTTAATATGTTCGAACGGGGTCTCGAGGGGCTCGAGTGAATTTCGGATAGGTTTGAGTTGTGTTGCGCTTGTTTTTTATGTTTTGACGTCGTTTCTTCAAACATAAATGGTATCACATTAAAAAAAATAAGCTCAAAATTCTATTATGATTAAAGCATTATATCTGTATCGTAATTAAAGAGCCATATCAAAAAGAATCGACAAGTTTGGACATCGTATGAGGGAGTTACGCTCATTTTAGTGTCGGAGAATAGAGCTGGTGTTGGTATTTTCGCAGATGCGAAGTTGGGTCCACATTTGCGACACCGCGAGTGCGAAAAATGGTCCTTAAAAGCAGAAATGATAGCTGGAAATGCGCATGTGCGAAGTTTTTATCACAAAAGCAAAAATCTATGTGTATAAAAAAAATCAGACTGCGTTCTTTTGATATTTTGAGCATATTTTGTGTCACACCCCTTTTTCACCAACCTCACTGACCCTCTTAAAATAAATAAAAGTAATTTGTCAAAGTTCAAAAGGGTTTTCAATTTTGAAAGTGACAAAAATTGTGTTCAAAAGGATTTTTTAGAGTCGCCACCTGACATTAGGTTTTCGGTGTGTCAGGTCACCGTTTTTTTAGAAATGATTTTTCCTAACATTTTAGACTCTAAAACCAAGTCCGCACCAGAGATTCTAGATAAGAGCGTTCATTTGACTCGGGGAGAAGGTGTTAGGCATTCCCCAAGTCCCGTAACTAGTAAGGTTGCGTGCTGAATCTAGTTAGCTTTTAGAAATATTCAGATTGAGGTAGAAACACATAAAAAATAATAATAAACATATAAGAGGATGGAGGTCGTCCCCACCTAATAAAAGAAAAATAAATTAAAAAAAATTAAAATTAAAATCCTAAGCTAACCCACTCTATTCTTCCTCCGATCCATGGAAGTAGTTTCGACCTCAATTACATTCACCTTGGGCATTCCCCGAATAAAAATATTTACAAAGTCTACGGGCATTCTCCTGAATATAAACTAAAAGGAACGACCCCTCTTCTTGAATAAAAGAAAAGAAAAAGCCTAAAGTTTGTCTATCTTGCTGTGGTCGGCCTAAACATGCTCATAACGATCCAATTAATGGGAGTTAGAGGAAAAAGCAACAAAATTATTTAAAGCCAACCTCAAAATATACGACTGAGTCCAAATTCATTTTTTTAATTCACAATCCAAAACATCCTTTTAATTATAACTATGCTCTCGCCAAATTTTAGTCCAAAACAATTGACCAAATAGATGACGTATACCTTCTAAAATGGATAAAACTATCTAATCCATGTCTGTACCCAAAATCAAGTGAAAACTCAACAAAATGAATCAAGTCAAGAAAATCTTAGACAATGAATGAAACAACGGAACAATTATACATCATTCAAAATCTTCAAAGATTGATAACAGAAACATAGAGAGAACATTTAGAAATTAGAGTAAGAAATGGATCTTCAAAAGCTTCCTTTTAGGCCATCTCCAAGGCTAGCACCATTTCTTGCACCAAATTTCACATCAAAATTGTGTAACACCAAATTTACTTTAATCATTACACCATTTTTTACACCAAATCTTCTCTCTCTTTTATATTATATTATTATCTTCTATTTACTTTTCATTTTTTATTTCCTTCAAACTAATACTATCTTTTTTCTTTTTTCCATATTCATTATATATAATTCATATTCACCACTTATATAATCAGTTATTACAAAATTATTTTAAAGGATAAATTAACTAAAAGTGAAATCATTGATAAAAGATAAATAAATATTATCAATCTAAAGATAATTTTTGGAATCGAATCGTCGCAGCTTACAATCATGGAAAGAAAGAGAATTGGGTGGAGCGCAACCAAAGATCGGTGCAATGTCGACTTCAAACAATTGAGAAGGCTGTTAGAAAATTAAAGGGATGTATTCGTCAAGTCGAAAATTTACATCCTAGTGGTACTTCCGAAAAAGAATAGGATATACAATTATAATAATAATAAAATTAAATTATAATTTTATATAAATATAATATATATAAAAATTAATATATCAAAAAATAGGATATAAAATTAAAATTATAAAGATCTTAATATAAAAAATAATTATATACACAATATATGATAAATTAAAAGTCCAAAAAATAAAAAGATTGAATAAAATAATATTAAACCAAATTTAGAGTGTGGTGCAACACTATTCATGCTCTATAATAGTGCAAGAATTAGTGTTGCATTGGAGCAAAAAAATCATTTCTTGCACCAAATTTAGAATTGGTGCAAGAAATGGTGCAGCCTTGGAGATGGTCTTACTACTCTGTTTGGAAAGAAAAGATACCAGCAAACTCCGATGTCCAGTGGCGGAGCCACATTCAACCAACGGTTATCAATCGACACCCCTTCGCCGAAAAATTAATTTTTTTTTGTTTTTTGTATATTTACCATATATATGTTGACTTCTCTTAAATTTTCGGTATATCTAATTTTTTTATTTTGACACCTTTGATATTTTCTGGCTCCGCCGCTGCCGACGTCGAGACTCGAACCGGAAAGACGAACCTTGCCTGACTCGACTCCAAACTCGCCGGATTCCATGTTTTAAAAAATCGAAAATCAGAAAGAAGCTCGCTTAAAGTAGTCAGCTGGGTCTTTGCCGGATTTCTTTGTTACGTTTGTATTCGACTCAAATTTGATACTTTTCAACTTATGAATAGATGATTAGGCAGAGAGCTTTTGGAGTTTTCTTTGTGTGATAGAAGGAACAAGTTGATTTTGGAAATTTTTTTGTGAAAGAGTGAAACGTTGTGGACCTTATACAATAGAAATTCCTTCCTGTTTTTGCCTCGTTCCCCATCTTTCTCTTTTCTTTTTCTATTTCAATTCCCCTCCCTTGTTTCTTTGTTGTTGTTCCGTCTGTTCCTCTCTATTATTTTTTTTTTTGTTTTGTTTTTTTTTGTTTTAGGAGAATGGGAGATGAGAGCTTCGTCTTTTTTTTGTTGTTGTTCAGGAAACCATTGATTCCGGCGAGCTCAAGGCGGAAAGGACTGGGATGCGGCTGAGTTCCGGGGGGGGGGGGGGAGCTAGCTAAGGGTTTTCTAGTGTTTTATTATCAGGGCTAAGAAAGGTCGAAAATTTAATTTACTTCTAAAAATTCTTATAAGAAGATATAAAATAACTCTTAATTGAATTTAATAAACTATTATATTTAAAATAAAACTAAAAATTAAAGTTGAAACTATTTTTGGTATTTTTAAAGATTATATTAAAATAAAATAGGTTCAAAGTAATATATTCTTCTAAAAATATCTAATACGTGAATTAAATAGAGAAATATCGAATTATTTTTGTAATTTTAATTTTTGTTCTTAAAATAAAGTAAAAGAGTCAAAACTAGTTAAAATAACGATACTATACCTAAACTAAATATTTAAATGCTAAAATATGTAAAATCTTGGGGAGAGTCAAAAATTACATATCTACATCTTGAGTTTTAGAGCTTCGATTGAGGTGATATTCGGGCGTTCTTCTCTACTTTTTATGGGGGTCAGTATCTAATTACAATTTTGTATTTTAATATGATCACAGAAGTTCATTTTTGAATTAATCCATATTTTGATTGGAGAATTGAGGATTTTTATCAAAAAACTTTTCTAAAGTAAGTAATTGAGTTTTGAACATCGATTCGGAGTTGGAATATGATGAAATTTGTATGGTTGGACTCATAATTGAATGAATTATCGGATTTTGTGAGTTTTGTCGGGTTATAAGGTGCGGACCAGGGTTGGACTTTTTTGGCCAATTTTGGACTTTTGATTAAAGATTCGACCTTCTTTGATTGGGATTGGTTCCTTTAGCATTGTTTGATGTATTTGAGTTGTTTTAGTTAGTTTAGAGCCGTTCGGAGGTCGGAACGCGCGAAACGAAATTTTTGGAGCATCGCTTGGCTTGTTCGGTATTGGAATTAGCTTGTTCGAGGGAAGTAACTCTTCTAAACTTAGTGCTAAGGGTAAATAACCTCGAATTACGTGTTATGTGATTGGTGTTGAGGTGATGCACATGCTAGGTGACGGGCGTATGGGCGTGTATCCTGTGAATTGTGACTCAATTGTTTCCATGGCATTGTATAGTGGCCTTATTTCGTTGATATCCGTGTTTGCACCTTGTGATAAAGTAGGTGAGTTGACAATCATGCTAGATATCACGATTAGACTTTATGCTGATATTGCTAGGACCCATAGTGGTCGTTGATTGCTGTCATCTTACTAATTTCATTGATACTTCGTACTTAGCCATATTCATGCATTCATTTCATATCTCAATCTCAGTTGTTATTTATTGATACATCATATCATTATTTCGGGACTATTCTCATGATATTTTGAGCCTGTGGGTGAGACTGGAGAGAGTCTGTGATGACTGACTGAGGCCGAGAGCTTGATTATGAGTGACAGTTATGGGATCGGGCTACACGCCGCAGAGGTTATATTAACGATTATGATAGCACTTGGGCTATAGGAGCCCCTCCGGAGTCTATAACACACCCCAGTGAGCGTAGATGATATTATTGAGGGATGAATTTCCCTAGACATGGATTTATCCGAAGTACTTGATACCTGGAGATGGATTTCTCCACAGGGTTGGATTGTCCTTTTTCATCGGTACTGGGTGACTTATAGTCAGTATTGTATATGTTCTGGGATGGATTTTTCTGGGCTGTATGGGCCATATACAGTACCGAGTGGTTGAGCATGATGAGTGAAAAGTGTGAGATAGTGAGATTGAGTACTCTGATAGTGTGAGTACATGATTCATCTATGAGGTACATGGCATTGGCATGCACACATGACATACATGCATAGAGATGCATTTTTCCTCATGTTGTACGGTATCACGTCATTCATGACTTTTTGCACACATTGATATATGGTCATATAGAGGTATTTCACACTTGCTACCTTGAAAGAAAAATAAAACATCTTATTTACTGTGAAAAGAATTTTAGATAAATTACCGTTTCAAATTATCTCATATTTTACGATGATTTCGGCAAAGGATTTGAGTTTCTACTGATATTCTTGAACAGTGGATTTACTTTCGAGAAAATTGTGAAAACGTTGAGCATTTTTATCTTTGAGTTACTACCTTATTTATATGCTCTACGTTGTTATGAACTACTATTAGTTATTGGTGTTGGACCCGACCTGTATTCCAGCTCGTCACTGCTTTCAACCTAAGGTTAGGTTTGTTACTTACTAAGTACATGGGGTCGGTTGTACTGATACTACACTTCTACACATTGCGTGCAGATGTTGGCTGTTGTTGTTGTTGTGCTCGATGGTTGCCGGATTTGAAGATGTACCTGCATTCATGTTGTAGCTGTCTCTTATTTATGGTAGCCTTAGATTTATTAAAGCTCTGTTAATGTACTTTTCAAGCAGAAGATGTATTTACTTCATATCAGCTCTAAAATTCTATTTTTAGAAACTCATGATTTGTGCTATCAGTCCTTAGGGAATGTATAAGATTTAGATAATTCCTTTTGTTTAATTATCTTATTAATATTATTGTTATTGGATAGTTATTAGTTGGCTTACCTAGCAGATTGGTTACGTGCCATCACGACTAGTGAATTTTGGATCGTGTTATGTGTCCATCACTTCTCTATTCCCAATTCTAATATTTTTAATATGTTGGACCATATTACCACGAATGAGTGTACCAAGGTTTTCAGTATTCCATTTACTATTAGTGATAAATTCTGCAACCTTCAACTTACCAAATTTGGTAATATTAGCCATTAAACTGGCCAAAAGTCCTTTGCCAATCCAATTGAGTATGTACAGTTGATTAACGAGTTTATCCTTTTTCTGATACAGGCAAGTGACAGGTTCAATATCAACTCTCAGTTTTTTTTTGGGTAATTAAAGAATTTTTATTATCAAGTATCAAATATGTACATAGTTCAAAACTGGAAAAACTGAAGAAACTCTAAGCTATTGCCTGCAAGTTGGACATGAAGCCCCAACTGCAGGGATCATCTTGTCTTCCTCACTATATTTATATTTCTTACGCCTATGGATAACTATTAAGCTCTCTCAATCCACATTTTATCTTAGTTTTCTTGTTGCCTCTCTGAAAGATATCCTGAACCAATGATCTAAGTATCCCCTCTACATGCTGCGACTTAGCCTTGAATATTCTTGGGTTCCTCTATGTCCATATATGGTCTATATACTTCCCAATAATCTTTCCCAAACCTCTCTAGTCACCTTGCATTCGAAAAATAAATGTTGCATAGTTTCATTTTCTTCCTTACAGAACTCACATGTTTGATCAATCATCGATCCCCAACCTGCTACCTTGTCTTTGGTATGTGGCTTTGATTGTAGTGCTAAGTTTCGTATAAAACCCCACCTAGGTACAATGTAGTTGTTACAATTTAGTTTCCTCCATGGCATTTTAGGATAGTTTTCTCTCAACTGATGGTATATCACTTTTATGCCCTACTAGAAATTCGGCAAAAATCGATCGTGGTCGATCGATCAATTTTGGTCGGTCAAAAAATCGGCAAAAAAATCGACCAAAGTCGGTCTATTTTTCAAAATATATTTTTTTAATTTTTCTTTTACGAAATCGACCAACTTTGGTTGGTTTTCTTTGGCGCAAAAATGCGTGAAACTATTTTTGAGTCCCGCAAAATTTATTTTTTAAGAAATCTGTTACAACCCGTAATTTTAACAATACTGACTCTGTTATATGCGTTTGCTGTGGTATTTTGAGTGGAATATTTTTGTAAAATAGTTTGAAAAAAAATATGATTTTATATAATTATTAATATTACTACTTTTAATTATACACAAAATACGAGAAAGCTTATGAGATTTTCTTTATTGTAAAGATAGAAATTATTTTTGTACAAGAAAAGAAGGTTGTCTTTTTTACCATTTCAAGAATTAAGCGTACGAAAATTTTTACTCTTTGATTGAGATTAAAAAAAAATAGAATTTGAGAAAATATATGTATTTTTACAGGGATATTTTAATAAAATAATAGTGTGTGAATTTATTTTATATGGTACCACATGACCGTAATAGTACGGTGTATAAAGTGTATTAAAAATAAATAAAATTTTAAGTAATTTAAAAAAATTCATAATTATGCGGATAATTGGTTAATTACCGGATAACGGGACATTACCTAATTACCTAATAAGTGGATAAAGATTCGAATTTCGCACCCCCACCCCACGTGGCAACCCCTCCCTTTCAATTTAATATTTTATTCTTAATAATTAATTTTTTAGTCACTATTGTAATTTGTTTCATTTTTTCTTCTTACTTCTGTCTTGGATTTCCACTAAAATGCATTTGCATGTTCAAGGGACTCTTCTTAATCACATGTCATTAGGATTAGGACGCTTTTTAGTTATTACAAAAAGGTAAAAAATATGCCTAAAACTCAGCATGTGCATAGATTTGAATCCACAACACTAACCAACATAACCGAACTAAATAACAAGAGAGACTCCGGGTGCTGCAAAAACGGGGTCGAAAGGCAGCTCACCGCAAAGCCTCGTAGTATCAGGTGTGCACGCCGGGGTGATAACCGAATGCTCCTTCCTCAACTACCGCACGATTAGTGCGGAGTATAACATAAGTACAATATCAACGTGTACCCCGTAAGTATCTAGTCTAACCAGTAGCGTACACAGAATTTTGTATAAGCGGTATCACACTTAAAAGTGAACAAATAATTTTTTTTTTACTATAATACCAAACTCAGAGGATAAACTATGTCTTCGGAAAACCTTTGACATATTAGAATATTGTTAAGAATTCTTTTAAAAATAAATTTTTGATAATTAATATTTTATTCTTAATAATGAAATTTTTAGTCACTATTGTAACCTGTTTCATTTTTTCTTCTTACTTCTATCTTGGATTTCCACTAAAATGCATTTGTATGTTCAAGGGACTCTTCTTAATCACATGTCATTAGGATTAGGACACTTTTTAATTATAACAAAAAGGTAAGAAATGTGCCTAAAACTCAGCATGTGCATAGATTCGAACCCACAACACTAACCAACATAACTGAACTAAATAACAAGAGAGACTCTAGGTGCTGCAAAAGCAGGCTCAGAAGGCAGCTCACTGTAAAGTCTCGTAGTATTAGGTGTGCACGCCGAGGTGATAGCCGGATGTGTAGAGTATAACATAAGTACAATACCAACGTGTACCCAGAGTATCTAATCTAACCAGTAGCGTACGCAGAATTTTGTATAAGCGGTGTCACACTTAAAGGGAACAAATAATTTATTTTTTCTATAATACCAAACTTAGAGGATAAACTATGTCTTTGGAAAACCTTTGACATATTAGAATATTGTTAAGAATTTTTTTAAATCAAATTTTTGATATTTAATATTTTATTCTTCATAATCAATTTTTTAGTCACTATTGTAATTTGTTTCATTTTTTCTTCTTACTTGTGTCTTGGATTGCCACTAAAATGCATTTGCATGTTCAAGGGACTCTTCTTAATCACATGTCATTAGGATTAGGACTCTTTTTAATTATAACAAAAAGGTAAGAAATGTGTCTAAAACTCAGCATGTGCATAGATTGAAACCCACAATACTAACCAACATTACTGAACTAAATAACAAGAGAGACTCCGGGTACTGCAAAAAGTGGCTCGGAATGCAGCTCACCACAAAGTCTCGTAGTATCAGGTGTGCACGCGAGGGTGATAACCGAATGCTCCTGCCTCAAATACAGCACGATTAGTGCAGAGTATAACATAAGTACAATACCAACGTGTACCCAGTAAATATCTAGTCTAACCAGTAGCGTACGCAGAATTTTGTATAAGCAGTGTCACACTTAAAGTGAACAAATAATTTTTTTACTATAACACCAAACACAGAGGATAAACTATGTCTTCGGAAAACCTTTGACATATTAGAATAATGTTCAGAACTCTTTTAAAAACAAATTTTTGATATTTAATATTTTATTCTTAATAATGAATTTTTTAGTCTCTATTGTAATTTGTTTCTTTTTTTCTTCTTACTTCTGTCTTGGATTTCCACTAAAATGCATTTGCATGTTCAAGGGACTCTTCTTAATCACATGTCATTAGGATTAGGACTCTTTTTAATTATAACAAAAAGGTAATAAATGTGCCTAAAACTCAGCATATGCATAGATTCGAACCCACAAACTAACCAACATAACTGAACTAAATAACAAGAGAGACTTCAGGTGCTGAAAAAATGGGCTCGGAAAGCAGCTCACCGCAAAGTCTCGTAGTGTTAGGTGTGCACGCCGGGGCGATAACCGGATGCTCCTGCCTCAAATACCGCATGATTAGTGCAGAGTATAACATAAGTACAATACCAACGTGTGCCCATTAAGTATCTAGTCTAACCAGTAGCATACGCAGAATTTTGTATAAGCAGTGTCACACCTAAAGTGAACAAATAATATTTTTTTAACTATAATACCAAACTCAGAGGATAAACTATGTCTTCGGAAAACCTTTGACCTATTAGAATATTGTTAAGAATTCTTTTAAAAACAAATTTTTGATATTTAATATTTTATTCTTAATAATGAATTTTTTAGTCACTATTGTAATTTGTTTCATTTTTTCTTCTTACTTCTGTCTTCGATTTCCACTAAAATGCATTTAAATGTTCAAGGGACTCTTCTTAATCACATATCATTAGGATTAGGACTCTTTTTAATTATAACAAAAAGGTAAGAAATGTGCCTAAAACTCAGTTAGACATATCATTAGATTCGAACCCACAACACTAACCAACATAACTGAACTATGTTACTGTTGGACTGGAACACCACACTTGTTCAAGTGGTGTCACTATAATAGCATTTAACCGTTTTTCCGTCTTTAATTTATCGTTACAGATATATTTAGTGATTTTTTTTCCGCGAAGCGTTGTCACGTGACACCGCTTGTAACTATGTGTATCCGCCTCTGAGTCTAACCTTGAAAAAGTAGTGACGAGGGGTCGAATTCGACACTCACTATGATCTAACAATAATAAAATGAAAATTTTAAATACGCATGAAAATATGTAAATGATAATAACATCCATTAATAAGTAGTAAACAAACAATTCCTTAAATTCTAGATAAATTCCCATTATTTAGTCATTTGATCTTTCGAACCAATGAAGCAACATTTGGTATAATTGGGATCCAATTATTAATACGCATGAGTCATGTCGAACGTATGGCCCGATCCAAAAATACATATACATAAACTGTGTGCTCTGCCGAGGATCGAACGACATGAATCATAAACGCATCTATTAACCTGCCGAGGCGAACGACCCACTCCCATGAGAGTAGTGAAACTTTTATCTCGCCCCCGAAAATACTTCCGGCGCGAAATAAATTTCTCAAATTATTTATAATTCCTCAATTCTTTCCATAAAATAAGGAGGCCAATTAAAAGCTTTAAATCTTAATATCCTCAACCTCAACACTTTTTAAGAAAATTAGTTAACATAATCAAATCAGGATAACAACAAAGCATGATGTGAATCCTAAGACTACTCAGACTTCACATGAAATATAGATACGCACGAATTCTCGTCACCTAGTACGTACTAGGGGAATGAGTTCTCTCTTACAAGGTTAGAAAAGCGACTTACCTCGTCTCTAAGCTCAATTTTCGGCTAAGATTTCGCTCTAAAGCTTCAATTCGGTGCTGAAAAATCCAAAATTAGTCAAATGTTATACAAATTAATCAATACATGCTCGAAAGTCCATAATTTACCCATCTAAGCAAGTTCTCAACCCAAATTGCAAGATTCTTAAAACTCATCCTCGGTCCATGTGCCAGGATTCAGAAAATTTTAGAATGAAATTGTTACTCATAGCCTTACGAACTCAAATATATGATTTTTCTCAATTCCATAACAAATTTCGTAGTTAAATTCTATTTTTGTAAAAAACCTAGATTTTTACATCTAACCCAAAATTTTTACCATTTTACATGTTATAATCTACCTACAAACTATGTATTTAACTCACAATGGATAGAAATTACTTACCTCAAATAGTTGGTGAAAATCCCTCTCTAACCACTCCAAAAATCGCCCTCAAAAAGTGAAGAAATGAGAAAAAATGCTCAAACCCAGACTTAAAATAACTCACTGCCTCAGCGATCTTCACACCCGCGATGATTCCCGCACGCCTAAGACCAGAATTACCATACGGAACTATTCTAAGGCTTAGAATCCCAAACAGACATCGATAACACAAAAATCCACTTCGACTCAAACTTAAGGAATTTACCCCAAAATGCCAACTTTCAACATTAGGCGTCGAAACGTCCCCGGGTCATCCAAACCCGATCCGAACATATGTCCAAGTCCGAAATAATCATATGAACCTATTGGAACTGTCAAATCCCAATTCCGAGGTTATTTACCCAAAACGTTGACTAAAGTCAAATTTAGCCCTTTTTTCTACCAAACTTAAGGAACTAAATGTTCCGATTTCAACCCAAACTTTTCCAAATCCCGAACTAACCATCCATGCAAGTCATAAAATAGTAAAAGCACGTACATGGATCTTATTTAGGGGAATGGGGTTCTAGAAAGTAAAACAACTGGTTGGATCATTACATAAATACGTTGGAACTTGCAGAGGCATACCTATATTGGGCATAGAGGGTCACATGAATCCGTTAGCTTCGGCAAAAATAGTTATATATATGTCATATATATATATATATATATATATATATTTGTACAAAACTTTATACAGGAGCATTGGTCGGGAAGCCTGCTCAAGCGCCTTGCTTGTTTCTCACGTTGTTGGTTCGAAATCAGATCCGACAGCTTTGTTTATTTTTTTAATTCAAAAATAGGTTTTACTCTTGTAAAAACTGAGAATGACAAAGATACTTGCTTGATTCAAAAATAGATTTTACTCTTGTAAAAGTTGAGTATCAAACGGTACTTGCTTGATTCCTAAGTCATTTCTTCTTCTTTTAAAAAAAATTATATTACACCTTTTCCCTTACCTTATTTCTTACTGTTCTTACTGATAGTGTCCTCAACTACCATTTTTCATTCTTCTTTTTCCCCTTTTGCTTTTCCTTTACCTTTAATTCTTTTCTTCCTCTATTAATTTCTAATCCATTTACATCATATTTTAATGCACACACATACCTCTCTCTCCTTGGGATTGTATTTTCATTAGAATGGATGTGATTCCCTATAATTTATGAAATGCTAGTAAAACGTACAATTTCCATCTAGAAATAGAGAATTTTATTAAATCAAAGCTGAATCTATTTAATTAGTTAGATGATCTATTTGTTGTATAAGTTGAATAACAAATAATCATTTGAGAATTGCGCTAAATTAATGCAGAACCGATCAACCAATCAAATGCACTATGGCGAGAGCTAACTGTATGGATTAAGATAGGGTGCACCCACTGGCTACAAATTCTGGGAAATGGACATGCCGACTTGACTAGATTGTAAGCATTACCTATTTTTGCATTCCTTGAAATTGACATTCTTTATTCTAACGGTGGTTTCATAGGTGGATTATTTGTCGTCTTTGGTTGACATTGATTGACTTATATAGGTGCGGCGGGGGTGTTGGGAGTTTGACTTTATTCTGGGTTGGAACAATTTATTTTGAAAATTGATAGAAATGTACATAACAACCCCTCCTCTTAGTTCTTTCTGTCTTTCTGCTCTTACTTTTCAGTCGCAAAGCATTTTCTCTGTTTCATTTTTTCTCTTTTAAAGCCACAACTCCCATAATTGAATCAGTTCGGGATATGGGAATAATATACAAAAATATAATGAAAATTAAAAATAAAATGAAACGAAAACTATATTTTAATATATCGATAAAAGATTTGCACCAGTTTCTTTTTTATTTTTTTTTTTATTTCATACTTCTAAATTTGTGCGTTTATAGTGATTAACTAAAACTTCACAAAATTATGATTATCACATGTTTGTATATGGTAAAACATGCTATGTCACGTGACCGTCTAAAAAAGGACACGTGGAACCTAAAGGGGGGGGGAGGATGTTCCGTTTGTTACCAAGAAGAATAACGCTCATAAGGATGTAATAAATACTCCTAACCCGGTAACATTTAATAGGGAATATTCCATGACATTAATTACGATTGTCCGTTATAAGGAATTTGGCATTTATACTCACCGTTACATCTTCATCAATTGCCCTCATAATTGACATTAAAGAAGGGCACGATCCTAAGACCCCCTTCCCTAAATGTAGCTATAAATAATAGCTCAACTATCATTGTAAAGGACATGAATTTTCGAGCAAACTTATATTACACTCTATCTAAAGCTTAATACAATTTTATCCTCTTGCTTTTCTATTTCGTCATTTTTGTGCCCGGAACCACTGTGTTTCTGCTATTTGGTCTCTATCTCAAGGACAAGTATTGCATATTTCTCCAATTATATTTTATTTCAGGATCAAATTAATCCACTTGTCTAGAAACCATGTATAAATTCATTTGTACTATTTTACGGGTAAACAGTTTGGCGTCCACTGGGGCCTAGACAGTCGTGCAATTAAATTGATCCTCGCCTTTTTTACTGACGTGTTTTGATTATTTTGTCCTAGAAAAAAATCATAAAATATCGCAAATAATGGTGTTAACCACATGCACAATCCCGAGATTCGAGGGGATCAACCTCATTTAGTAGACTCAATCAGTGACCCCACTATGAGGGGAACGACGCCACACCGGTGCATAACAGGCAATATCCTCGACATGTTCGGGAGACAACTCCCGATGATGTTGTGGGGGAACACGTTGTTGACGCGTTAAAGGTCTTGCAAGAGCAACAAGCGATTATTCTAGACCACCTCACAGGACATGATAAAGCTATGACGGAGTTGAAGTAGGCTTTATCGGGGGCTTCAAATAATGTGAATAGATGAGAGTCGGTTCCTCCTGGTACTCCCGCGAATCAAACAATGTAGAGGGTCGACAACAACACCTTAAGGTGCGAAGTTGGCTCCGATGGGGCTGGGGGAGCAGATCAGGTTCCAATAGCGAAAACGATCCCTTCAAAAATGGAATTCTTACAGTTTATGATGGAAGTGAATGCCCGCATGAACCAAAGCCCGGGCACACCACCGGTGCTGAAAGGTCTAGACTCAAAGAAGTATACTTAATTGTCATACAAGCCAAGTGCAACACCAGAACTAATTTCAAAGCGGTTTAAAATGCCCGACGTGCCAAAGTATGATGGAACTTCAAACCCTCAGGAACATATTACTACCTACACAACGGCGGTGAAGGAAAATGATTTAGCTCCTCACGAAATTGAATTCGTTTTGCTAAAGAAATTCGGAGAGACTCTCACGAGGGGAGCCTTGATGTGGTTTTCACTATTACCTGAGCATTCCATAGACTCCTTTGAGATGCTCGTAGATTCTTTCATCAAGGCTCATGCTGGGGACAGAAAAGTACATGCCCGAAAGGCTGACATATTCAGGATTGCGCATAGAGAATCCGAGTTGCTACGAGAGTTCGTTACCCGATTCTAAAAAGTGAGAATGTTGCTCCCATCTATCCTAGATGAATGGGCGACTAAAGTATTCACCAAAGGACTGAATCCGAGAAGTTCAAATGCTTCCCAAAAATTGAATGAAAGCCTGCCCGAGTTTTAAGCAGCGACTTGGGCAGATATCCACAACAGGTACGAATCAAAGATAAGGATCGATGATGATCATGTTGGCCTTCCATCATCGACCAAAGGACGGGATAATAACAGAGAAAAATCAAAAGAAGATTTCAACACGGACATACGATCTTCCAAGGGCCAATTTTTGACCTACGAATGAACCAAAGGCCACGACAGAGGCTTTCAGATAACAAACAGGTTTGCCATCGATGGAAGGACTGATCGCAGACAGAATAATATATCACTTCAAGATAAAGAAATGTGAGGGTCATGAGATCCTTCCTACCATATGATATCAGAATACAATTTCAACGTCAAAATAGTAGAGTTGGTGTCAACCATGAGAAACATCAAAGAAGCACGGTTCCTGAAACCAATGAGATCTGATCCCATCCAGAGAGATCCCAACTTGTGGTGCGAATACCACAAGATGAATTCCCACCAGACTGGGAACTGCCGACACCTCCGGGAAGAAGTGGCAACACTGTCATAGAATGGTCATCTCAGAGAATTCTTAAGTGATCGAGCTAAGAACAATTTGGTTGTAACCAGGACAATGTGAACCCTCGAAAGCAGGAGAAGATCCCCCGTGCCAAACGATCAACATGATATTGTGTGGGGGGGGGGGGGAACGAAATCAATGCAGTCATCTTCTTGGTAGCAAAAAAGACGAAAGTATCAATAACCCATAGCAAGAGGCTCCTGGAAGTTGTCGAAGAAGATATCACTTTCACTGATAAGGACGCAGATGGATTGTTGTTACCACACAACAACGCATTGGTAATTTCCTTAAATATGCTAGATTTTAAAATTAAACGTGTTTTAGTGGATCCAGGAAGTTCAGCTAACATCATATAATAGAGAGTATTGGAGCAAGCTAAACTCAATGGAAGCATTATGCCGACCACAAAACTCCTCGTCAGATTTAACCTGCGAGCTTGACAACCTAATGAGAGATTTGTATTCCCATAAATGCTGAAGGGGTAATGAAAACAACCATTTCAAAGTGGTAGACAGTAAAACTGGATATAACATTATTCTAGGAAGACCATGGTTGCATGAGATGAAAGCTGTACCATCAACGTATCATCAATTACTGAAGTTTCCAATGCCCGAAGGAATTAATCAGATATGGGGTGACCAATTGGCAACAAGGGAGATGAATGCAATTTCGGTATCTAGTAGCAAAGGAAAGGGTCACGCGGCATAACAACTACAAGAACCGGCGCCTTCTCCCGAATCAGATGAAGTTGGCCCGTGGATAGAAATGTCAGAATATTATCAGGTGCCGAGTTATTTCCAGGTTCCAGAAGAGACGGATGCAATGAAGTACACAACAGAAGATCTTGAGCAAGTTGCATTATTCGAAGAATTTCTAGAAAGGAAATTCCACTTGGTGACAGGACTGCACCCCTAACTCAGGTATGGATTTATTGAGTTTCTTAAATCTAATGCCGATTGTTTTTCATGGTCGCATGCAGATATGACAGGTATCCCTATGGAGGTAGCCGTACATAAGTTAAGTATGGACCCCAACATACCTCCGGTAAGACAAAAGAAATGCCCTATTGCGGAAGTCATGAACAAATTGGTCAAAGAGGAGGTAACTCGCGTACTTAACATTGGGTAAATTCGAGAGGTAAAATAACCCGACTAGCTAGCTAATGTAGTGGTAATTCCTAAGAAGGACGAAATATTTTTCATGTGTGTAGATTATAAAGATCTTAGTAAGGCGTGCCCGAAAAATTTGTTCCCACTGCCAAACATCGATCAAATGATTGATGCCATGGCCAGGCACGAGTTAATAAGTTTCCTCGATGCTTATTCCTAGTACAACTAAATTAAAATAAACCCGAAGGATTAGAAAAAGACTTCGTTTATAATGAATTTTGGTACATATTGCTACAATGTGATGCCATTCGGGTTAGAGCCACTTATCAGTAGCTCATGAATAAGATGTTTGAAAAATAAATAGGAAAAACTATAGAAGTTTATATAGACGATATGCTCGTTAAGTCTTTAAATACAGGTGATCACCTTAAGCATCTGCAAAAAATATTTGATATCCTAAGGAAGCATAACATGAAGCTTAACCCCGAAAATGCGTATTCGGGGTCAACTCCAGCAAGTTCCTGAGATTTTTTGTAACGCAAAGGGGCATTGAGGTAAACCCCAACAAGATCAAAGCCATCAAAGATATACCGGACCAACTGTCAAACATGAAGGAGGTTCAAAGGCTCATGAGGAGATTGACAGCTTTGAGCAGGTTCATTTCCCTGTCATTAGAAAAATGTCATCGTTTCTTCGCACTGCTCTAAAAGAAAAATAATTTTGAATGGACCCCGAAGTGTCAGCAGGCATTGAGGGATTTGAAAAGGTACTTGTTAAGCCCTCCATTACTTTCAAAACCAAAAGAAGGTGAAACATTGTTAGTCTACCTCGCGGTCTCAGAAGTTGCAGTAAGTGCAGTTTTAGTCCGTAAGGACGAACGAACGCAATCTTCCATTTATTATATTAGTAAAATTATAACGGGAGAAGAAACTCACTACCCATATTTGGAGAAACTGGCCTTAGCTCTCGTAGTCGTTACTCAGAAGCTGAGGCCCTACTTCCAATGTCACCCGATAGTCGCTGTGACCACTTTTCCTTTGCGAAAGCTCCTTTACAAACCTGAGCTCTCAGGTAGATTGGCCAAATGGACCATCGAAATTAGCGAGTTTGACATAGAATATAAACCAAGGACTGCAAGTAAGTCATAAGTCTTGGCTGACTTTATGGTTTATTTTAGTGCAGGATTGCTGCCTTTGGCAACCAAAGAGGCAATAATGGTGTCAGAATCAACATCAGAGGTTTGGACCTTATTTACGAATAGAGCTTCCAACATAAAATGGTCCGGGCTTGGAATAATATTAATCACGCCTTCGGAGGAAACTATTAAGTAACAATGAAGCAGAGTATGAAGCTTTGATTGCAGGACTCAAATTGGCCCGAGGATTTGATTCTAAGGTAATCGAAATCAAATGCGACTCACAGTTGGTGGTAAATCAGGTCTACGAGATCTTCGAAACTAAAGAAGAGCACATGCAACAATACGTGGTGAAGGTCCAGGCTCTGTTGGCACAATTTCAGGAGTTGTCGATTACTCATATATCGAGGAAAGGTAACACAGAAGAAGACACATTTGCTAACCTTGAATCATCGATAGAAATAAAGGGATTGGAATCCGGGATAGTAGTACAACTGATGAACTCAGACCTGGATACAGATGGTTATTATGAGGTAAATATGAAAAATTTGTTCTAGGTCTGGAGGAATGAAATTATTGATTATCTCGAGCAAAAGAAACTACCCGCAGACCCCAAAGCATCCTGGGCGCTGCGCGCCAAAGTAGTGCAATATAGCTTTAAGAGAGAACAATTGTATAGAAAATCTTTTCAAGGCTTGCTAGCCCGATGCTTAGGGGCATCCGAAGATGATTACATCATTGCGAGAAGTCCACGAAGGGAAATGCAGAAATCGTTCGGGCGTAGATTCATTAGTACTGAAGTTGGTAAAGTCAGGATATTATTGGTCCATCATGGACAAGATGCCAAAGACTTCGTACGAAAATGTGATAAGTACCAACGCTATGCACCACTAGTGCATCGAAAGGAAGAACCCTTACATTCGGTTCTGTCCTTGTGGTCGTTCATGAAGTGGGGGATGGACATCATCGGACCATTGCTACTGGCTCCCGAAAAGGTAAGATTTATTTTAATTTTAACTGACTATTTTTCTAAGTAGGTAAAAGCAGGTCTTTACTAGAATACAGGTCAACTTGAAGTGGTGGATTTGTTTTGGGAAAATATAATTTGTAGGTTCGGAATACCAAAAGAGATAGCATGTGATAATAGGCTACAGTTTATTGGTGCAAAAGTCACAAAGTTCCTCTTGAAAATAAAGAGGATCACATCTTTACCTTATCATCCGAGTGCAAATGGTTAGGCGAAGTCAAGGAACAAAGCGTTTATACAAAACCTCAAGAAAAGGTTTGGAAGCGGCTAAAATGGAAGTAGTTCCATGGAATTAAGTATGAATTAATGATGCCACGATCGGGCACGAGTTAATGAGTTTCCTCGATTCTTATTCCAGGTACAACCAAATGAAGATAAACCCGAAGAATCAGGAAAATACTTCATTTATAATAAATTTTAATACATATTGCTACAATGTGGTGCCCTTTGGTTTGAAAAACATTGGAGCCACTTATCAACGGCTCGTGAACAAAATTTTTGAAAAACAGATAGGAAAAACTATGGAAGTTTATATAGAAGATATTGTCGTTAAGTCTTTGAATGCAAGTGATCACCTTAAGCATCTGCAAGAAATCTTTGATATCCTAAGGAAGCATAACATGAAGCTTAACCTCAAAAAATGTGCATTCAGGGATAGCTCCGGCAAGTTCCTTGGATTTTTTGTATTGCAAAGTGCAGTGAGGTAAACCCCGACAAGATCAAAGCCATTGAAGATATCCCGGACCAACTGTCAAAAGTGAAGGAAGTTCAAAGGCTCACGGAGAGATTGTCAGCTTTGAGCAGGTTCAGTTCTCGGTCATTAAAAAATTGTCATTGTTTCTTTGCAATGCTCAGAAAGAAAAATAATTTCGAATGGACCTCGGAGTACCAGTAGACCTTGAGGGATTTGAAAAGGTACTTGTCAAGCCCTCTATTATTTTCAAAGCAAAAGAAGGTAAAATGTGATTAGTCTACCTCGCGGTCTCAGAAGTTGCTATAAGTGCAGTTTTAGTCTGTGAGGACGAACATACGCAATCTCCCATTTATTATATTAGTGAAATTTTAACGAGTGCAAACAAAGCTCGCTACCCACATTTGGAGAAACTGGCCTTAGCTCTCGTAGTCGTCGCTCAGAAACTGAGGCCCTCTCCTAATGTAACCCGATAGCCGGGGTGGCCACTTTCCCTTTGTGAAACATCCTTCACAAACCCGAGCTCTCGAGTAGATTGGCCAAATGGGCCATCGAAATGAGTAAGTTCGACATAGAATATAAACCAAGGACTGCAATTAAGTCACAAGTATTGGCTGACTTTGTGGCAGATTTCAGACCAAGACTGTTGCCTTTGGAACCAAAGAGGGAGTAATGGTGTCAGAATCAACATCAAGGGTCTGGACCTTATTTACAAATAGAGCTTCCAACATAAAAGGTCCCGGAATTGGTATAGTATTAATCACACCTTGGGGGAAACCCTCATGCAAGCCATCAGAACGGTTCCTTTAGCTAACAATGAAGCATAGTATGAATCTTTGATTGTGGGACTTGAACTGGCCCGAGGAATTCATTCTGAGGTCATCAAAATCAAATACAACTCACAGCTGGTGGTAAATCAGGACTACAGGATCTTCGAAACAAAAGAAGAGTGCATGCAACAATACGTGGTGAAGGTCTAGGCTTTGTTGGCACGATTCTGGGAGTGGTCAATTACTCATATCCCAAGGGAATGTAGCGTAAAAGCATACACATTGGCTAACCTCGGATCATCGACAAAAATAAAGGGATCAGAATCCAGGATGTTAGTATAGCTGATGAACTCGGTCGTGGAGATAGATGGTTATTATGAGGTAAATACTACTAATTTGGTCCAAGACTGGATGAGTGAAATAATTGATTATCTCAAGCACGGGAAACTACCTGAAGACCCCAAAGCATCCCAGGCACTGCACTCCAAAGCACTGCGATATAGCTTCAAGAGAGGACAATTGTATAGAAAAGTTTTTCAAGGCCCGCTGGCCCAATACTTAGGGGAATCCGAAGCTGATTATATCATACGAGAAGTCCACAAAGGGATATGCGGCAACCATTTGGGCGTAGATTCCTTAGTACTAAAGTTAGTAAGGGCAGGATATTATTGGTCCCGCATGGAACAAGATGCCAAAGACTTCGTACGAAAATGTGATAAGTGCCAACGCTACGCACCACCGGTACATCGACCGGAGAACCCTTACATTCGGTTCTGTCCCCGTGATCGTTCGTGAAGTGGGGGATGGACATCGTCAAACCATTGCCACCGGCTCCCAGAAAGGTCAGATTTCTTTTAATTTTGACTGACTATTTTTCTAATTGAGTATAAGCAGGTCCTTATCAAAAGATCAACGAGCGCGAGTGGTGGAGTTTTTGTGGGAAAATATAATTTGCAGGCTCAGAATACCAAAAGAGATAGTATGTGATAATGGTCAACAATTTATTGGTGCAAAAGTCACAAAGTTCCTAGACGACTTAAAAATAAAGAGGATCACATCTTCACCTTATCATCCGAGTGCAAACGGTCAAGCGGAGTTAACAAAAAATGTGATTATACAAAACCTCAAGAAAAGGTTGGAAACGGATAAAAAGAAAGTAGTTCCATGGCATTAAGTACAAGTTAATGATGCCATGGCCGGACACGAGTTAATAAGTTTCCTCAATGCTTATTCCGGGAACAAACAAATTAAGATAAACCCAAAGGATCAGGAAAAGACTTAGTTTATAGCGAATTTCAGAACATATTGCTATAATGTAATGCCCTTCGGGCTGAAAAACGTTTGAGCCACTTATCAGCGGCCCGTCAACAAGATGTTTGCAAAACAAATAGGAAAAATTATGGAAGTTTATATAGTTGATATTCTCGTTAAGCCTTTGAATGCAGGGATCACATTAAGAATCTGCAAGAAACCTTTGATATCTTAAGGAAGCATAACATGAAGCTTATCCCAAAAAATACGCGTTTGAGGTCAGCTCCGGCAAGTTCCTCAATTTTTTATATCGCAAAGGGGCATTGAGGTAAACCCCGACAAGATCAAAGCTATCGAAGATATCCTAGACCAACTATCGAGCGTGAAGGAAGTTAAAGGCTCACAGGGATATTGGCAGCTTTGAGCATGTTCATTTCTCAGTTATCAGAAAAATGTCATCGTTTCTTCGCACCGCTCAAAAAGAAAAAGAATGTCGAATGGACCCCGGAGTTCCAACAGGCCGTGAGGGAATTAAAAAGGTACTTGTCAAGCCCTCCACTACTTTCAAAACCAAATGAAGGTGAAATGTTGTTAGTCTACCTCACGGTCTCAGAAGTTGCTATAAGTGCAGTTTTAGTCCGTAAGGACGAACGTACGCAATCTCCCATTTATTATATTAGTGAAAATTTAACGGGAGCAGAAGCTCGCTACCCACATTTGGAGAAACTAGCCTTAGCTTTCATAGTCTCTTCTTAGAAGCTGAGGCCCTACTTCCAATGTCACTCGATAGCAGTGGTGAACACTTTCCCTTTGTGAAACATCCTTTACAAACCCGAGCTCTCGAGTAGATTAGCCAAATGGGCTGTTGAAATGAGTAAGTTTGATATAAAATATAAACCAAGGAATGCAATTAACTCATAAGTATTGGCTGACTTTGTGGCAGATTTCAGTCCAAGATTGCCGCCTTTGTCAACCAAAGAGGCGGTAATGGTGTTGGAATCAACATCAGGGGTTTGGACCTTATTTATGGACGGAGATTCAAATGTAAAAAGGCCCGGTCTTGGTATAGTATTAATTACGCCTTCGGGAGGAACCCTCAGGCAAGCTATCAGAACGGTTCCTTTAACTAATAATGAAGCAGAGTATGAGGATTTAATTGCAGGACTCGAACTGGCCCGAGGACTTGATTCTGAGGTCATCAAAATCAAATGCGACTAATAGCTTGGGGTAAATAAGGTCTACGGGATCTTCGAAACAAAAGAAGAGTGCATACAACAATACGTGGTGAAGGTCCAGGCTCTATTGGCATGATTCCAGGAGTGGTCGATTACTATACCGGGGGAAGGTAATGAAGAAGCAAACGCATTGGCTAACCTCAGATCATCGACAAAAATAGAGGGATCAAAATCCGAGATTGTAGTACAACTAATAAACTCGGTCCTAGATACAGATAGTTATTCTGAGGTAAATACAACTAATTTGGCCTGGGACTGGAGGAATAAAATCACTAATTATCTCGGGCACGGAAAACTACCCGAAGACCCCAAAGCATCCCGGGCGTTATGCGCCAAAGCAACGCGATATAGCTTCAAAAGAGGCCAATTGTATAGAAAATCTTCTCAATGCCCACTAGCCCGATGCTTAAGGGCATCCGAAGCTGATTGTGTCATGCAAGAAGTCCACGAAGGGATATGCGGAAACTATTTGGGCACATATTCTAGTACTAAAGTTGGTAAGGGCATGATATTATTAGCCCCGCATGGAACAAGATGCCAAAGCCTTCGTACGAAAATGTGATAAGTGCCAACTCTACGCACCACTGGTTCATTGACCGGTAGAACCCTTACTTTCGGTTCTGTCCCTATAGTCATTCATGAAGTGGGGTATGGACATCGTTGGACCATTGCCACCGGCTCCTACAAAGGTAAGATTTCTTTTAATTTTGACTGACTATTTTTGTAAGTGGGTAGAAACTAGCCCTTATCAAAAGATCGATGAGTGCGAAGTCGTGGATTTCTTGTGGTAAAATATAATTTGCAGGTTCGGAATACCAAAAGGGATAGCATGTCATAATGGGCTATAGTTTATCGGTGCAAAATTCAGAAAGTTCTTCGAAAACTTGAAAATAAAGAGGATAACATAGAGCAAATGGTCAAGCGGAGTCAACGAACAAAGTGATTATACAAAACCTCAAGAAAAGGTTGGAAACAACTAAAGGTAATTGGTTCGAGGAATTACCTGGAGTTTGGGCATACCGAACAACAGGTAAATTGAGCACAGGAGAAACTCCCTTTTCCCTTGTGTACAGTGCAAAAGCTTTAATCTCGGTTGAAGTAGGGGAACCCACCTTGAGATATTCCCAAGTAGACGATGAATGAAACGACGAAGCAATGTTAGTCAACTTGGAGTTACTCGATGAGCACAGGGACTTGGTGCATGTAAGAATGGCAGTCGAAAAGCATAGAATGGAGTGGTATTATAATCGAAGATCCAACCTCCGTTATTCCAAAGTAGGAGACTTGGTCCTAAGGAAAGTAACTCAAAGCACCCGGGAGCATAACGCAGGTAAACTAGGTCCAACATGGGAAGGCACCTACCGGGTTTCAGTTATTACTAGGAAAGGTTCGTATGAATTGGAGAATCAAAATGGAGAAAAGTTGCCCAGTAGTTGGAACGTGGCACACCTCAAAGGATATTACTGCTGATGAACATCACCCGAGCTGAAAGTATGTGTTGCACCCTTTTCCCTTCGTTCAGTTTTTGTCCAATTGGTTCTTTCTGGCAAGGTTTTTAACGAGGCTACAATAGAAAGCATACTAGGAAAAATAGCTTAAACAACAACAATAAGACCTTTAATAACCAGGCACACAAGCAAAGATCCACTCCAGAATGGTTAGATAGTCTTTGGCTCTATAGCAAAATTTCCACCGGGAAATTAAGTTTTCTATAGGACAAAGGTTATCCGACCATTCACAAGTGCAAACCATTAAAGGATTGTTAGATAGTCTTTTGCTCGATTGCATAAATTCCTAAGGAAAAGCGAAGTTTGTTATCGAGCATAAGATTGTCTAGAAATTCATTAATGGGATCCTCGAAGTTGCAAGACTTCCAGTATTCCAATTCGCATTCTTCGCATTCGAACACCAGGGGGAACGATGTGAGGATATGACAAAAATGACTGCCACTTCGATCGGGAAATGAGAAACCCGAAAACATAACTATATCATCAGGACCGAGGAATGCACAGACAGCCCAGTAGAAACAATTTGTACAAATTAGCCACAAGTAATGGCAATTTCTTTTTAGCATTGTAAATGTTTATGTACTTTTTGAAAATAGAAGGAATAAAATGAAATCCTTTTGTTTTATCTTGTTTCTTGTCTGAATGATTAATTAATTTTATCATTTGAAAGTTAAATAAGTACTTCAAATGTTAGTGTCATAATGAACAGGAGACGTCCTCTTCAAGAGTGTCGTAAACATAAGAGGGCCCTCTCTTATAAAAACCCTCACGTTAAAGGGTTAGTTTCAGAAGAATTTATGCCCAGAATCAAAATGCCTTCGAGTAAAAATACACCCAAAGTCATATAAGAAATGATGCAAAAAGTAAACTTGCCCAAATACTTATCAAAGCACTCACGAAAAAGGGTTGATGCCCAGCGCCAAAACTCTTTCAGGTAGAATACACAAAAGGCTTCACATAATAAGTCGCAAATGGAAAAACTTGCACAAAATTCTTAAGCAAAAGGAAGAAAATGTGAAGATTAAAGACTTGCACTAATATTCAAATGAAAGAAAGACTCAAATAATACTCGAGCAAAAAGGTATTTTTATTTACAATAATATGCCAAAACGGTATAGATACAAGAATTGTAAAAGGAAAAGAAAAGATAAACTGCAGTATCTCCGAAACCAGGAGGAAGAGAAGTGTCCGCACCCCCACGAGAAACAGGTGGATCCACCAATGTCTCAACATTTCGGTCTTCACTAGTTTGGCCTTCAACATCATCATCCTCCGATTCTTCTTCAATTCCCGAGAACTCGGAACCAGAACCAGAAGGACCAGGAGCATCAGACCTCACTAGGAATCCACTTTTAGCAGCTAACTCAAGCTCACATGCCTTAGCAATTTTGGCATTAAAATCAATAATACCAGTTTTGGCCTCTTCCAAGGTTTTTCACCTCGTGCTGTACATAGCGTAAGTTTTTTCAACAATGAGAGAAGTCTCTTAGCGCTTGAGTTCTTCTTTGAGTTGGGTTACCTCGTCAAAAAGGCTTTCCCGAGCGGATCGAACAGATTTGAGGCTAGCATCAAGGTCATAGACAGTTGAACTAAAGAACCTATTATGCTCGATAGTTTTCCTGTACTTCTCCTCCAGCTGGGCATATTTCACCCTCACAACAACAAGCTCTTCAATTTTGGAATTCAAGGTTGCCTCCAAATTATTCAATCTTTTAGTAGAGGCAGCCTCACGATGGATGCAACAAGAACGCCGATTTTGACTTCAACCCATTTAGCTTTAGCTTCTTCTAATTGAACCCTCAATGGGGTGATCTCTTGGCTAAGTGTTTCCACCTCTTGTTCGCTTTGCTGCAAACGAGCTTCCAATACAACAGCCTTAGTGGCCTTGGCTTTCAATTTCGAAAGGCGAGTGGCATTTTGCTCCCGCACTACCAAAAGCTAATCCCGTACAAAAGTAATTTCTTTCTTCTCACGAATCAACCTCTGAAGGCCCTCGGAAAAAAGAAAGTTGGTCTACAAAGTAAAAAAGGTAAAACTCAAGATACGTTCATACAAAAATTAAAGAAATAACAAAGAAAGAATGGAATGTACCGCTGCAGCATTGTGCATGGCGTTCAACAAATACTCTCCCGAGAATGCCTGAATATTTTTCCATTCTTTTTCTAAAGCCAAAGTCTTTAGATAATTAGTAAGATCCACCGACCGGGATAGAAAGTTGCATTCGGTAGAGACAGAAAGAGTAACATTCCTCCTCCTTTGTGGATCATCACAAGGGGCAACATAATTTTGCCCCAATATCCCATGAACTAAGGGCTGGGGAAAAGGAAAACCTTCTTCATGGTCAGGTGCAGACGATAGAGATAATGTTGCGGTTGCTGGTAAAAGAGTGGATGAAGATGGAAATGATGTAGTAGTTGCTGGTGTTGGTGAAGATGGAGGTGAAACCGATGGAGTTGCAAAATGAGAAGAAGCTGCATCAAATACAGTGCTGGTTGTGAGATGCTCACTAACCAAAGACGACAGGGACTCGGTACTTAGCCTTGTAGTACCAGTCATAGCAAATGGGGCCCAAAAATGGGAGTTGGCATTTTTTTACTAAATCAAACACCCCCTAAAGTGCCAAGACGTTGTAACTAACTCAACAGATTGAGCATTCTATTGAATTGACGATGAACATCGTCTTTTGTGTGGAGAGAAACCATTATCACATGCTTCTCCATCATCGTCGACCATCATAGTGTCTATGACTGACCCGGAAGCAGGGCTTGTGATCATAACTTCCAGAGACGACTTGGGGGCCATGGAAGAATGCCTTCTTTTTGGCTGCTTGTTCTCCGCCCGGGGACTCTACAGTAATACACATGTGCTCGAAGCAGGACTGGAGATACCTATTCGACTAAGCTCATCCTGAAGAAGCCTCGCTACATTAGTAGAATAAGCCAAGACATCCTCCTCGGGGACAACAACAGAGCTCGTAGGTAGACCTGATTTCAAGAAAAAGATAAAAGGGATCAATCAATTTCATCATGTAAAAAGTTAAAACAAGGTTAGTCTGAATCACCATGATTTTTTGCCTTCCACCCATATTTGGTGGACAACTCTTTCCACGTACGGGTCTCGGGCATAGTGACGTCCAGATCTTTTGAACCTACTGTCCCAAGCCTTCAACCGTAGGAGGAACCATCGAGTTGCTAAAACAAGCATAGAATGAAGGATCAATACAGATATGGAAGAATCCCTAATTAACTAAATATTAAACAAAAAGCTTACGAGTGTGTTTTCATGCTTCCGGAAAGGATGAAGCCGTGACATCATTGGTGGAAGCTACAACGAACCGTTCCATCCAACTACGGTCGTTGTAGTCATCCATGCTAGATAACAGAGCATGGTGGCCACACTTGTAAAGGTTTATCATTCCCCCGCAGAAGATCTTGGGAGAATAGAGATTCATCACATGAGCTAAAGATAGCTCTTCTCCCATTTCCGGCATAAACACCGAAGGCAGGCAACTGTCCTCTATACAGAAGGACTTACTTGTACCAAACACACCTGGTAGCAGAGGCAAAACTCCGCAATAATGGAGTCAAGCTCTCCGTTCAAAGAAAACACACCCAAAGTAAAGGGATACGTGTAAAAGTATATAAAATACTCCTAGGACATGGTCACTCGCTCTGATAGATTAGGAGCAACAATATCCAAATTATGGCAGCGGATGTCTTTCTTCACAGCAGGAATGCTAGCAGGACGGATAGAAGAAGGATACCTACTGACAACCCATGTACGAGGGTCAGCAGTCTGAAATTTCTCTTCAAAGTATTTTGTGGTAATAAGACTTCTAGGGATGATGGATCCCACTGTTGGAGGAGCAGAGTCCTCGGCCTTGTTCTTGTTCTTTGAAGAACTGTTACGTTTTGAGGAAGAAGTCATTGTACGGAAGAAGTAAAAGGTTTTTGCTTGAAGAGTATTAGGGAAAATATGAAGAGCAAGATGCAAGTCGAATAAGGAAATCTTGGAAAATTATGAATTATAAGTGAGAAAATTGATGCGTATAGGCAAAAAAAAATTTGGCAGCTAAATTCATGGCCATGATTACCTCGATAATTGGCAAAAACTATGCTAAATCGTGTGGTGACGTGTGTTCGGGGCATTAAATGAGGAGAGACGTGCGTTTAGTCAATCGTCAGAAGCCTTCAGAGGGAGTTATAGTAATTCCCGGTACAAGAATATTTCTACCAACTTCCCGGTAGCACAATATCCCCAGAAGGTAGGGGGACTATCTGTATAGGATAAAATATGTTATGCCACATGGCCGTCCAAAAAAATGACACGTGGAACCTAAGGAAGGGTGTGTGTGTGTGTGTCCAAGACTGAAGGTAAATGTTCCGTCTGTTACTGGGAAGAATAATGCCCATAAGGATGTAGTAAATACTCCTCTCCCTATAGCATTTAATAGGGAATATTTCGTGGCATTAAGTACGATTTCTCGTTACAAGGAATTTGGCATTTATGCTCACCGTTACATCTTCATCAACGACCCTCATAATTGACATTAAATAGGGGCACGACGATCCTAGGGTCTCATTCTCTAGACGTAGCTATAAATAATGAGCTCAGCTATCGTTATAAAGGACATGAATTTTCGGGCAAACTTATATTACACTCTATCTAAAGCTTAATACAATTTGACCCTCTTATTTTTTTATTTTGTCATTTTTGTGCCTGGAATCACTGTGTTTCTGCTATTTCGTCTTCATATCAAGGCTAAGTACGGGATATTTCTCAAATTATCTTATTATTTTAGGATCAAATTGTTTCACTTATCTAGAAATCATATATAAATTTAATTATACCATTTTACGGGTAAACAATGTTATTGGTCGTAATGGAACGGTGTTCAGTTAATACTTTAAACATTAATTTTTAACAACATGCATTTTGTAGGAATAATTTCTTTTGTTAGTTTCTAAAACAACTTTACGTAACCAATAGAAATATAATGATGATAAATTGTGGACCTCGAATAATTTATCAATCGAATATCATCTAATAAAGTCTTCTATAATTTTCACTGTTTACCATACCAACTACTACCTCGTTTCAATTTAGATGAGTTAAAACTTATTTGGATGGTTGTTACATAACGTTTTATAATGTATCATAGTGTATTGTATTGTATTATACCGTATCATTTGATGAATATAATATTTTGATAGATTGTACCGTTTACTGTTGTTTCATGATATCGCACAACAACAATAAACTTGCAATATTATAAAGAAAATTATAATACGGGATAATTATTATATAAAAGATAGGGTAAAATGATAAAGTAAAATTATTTAATAATAACGAAGGGCGAGATGCGAGAAAAAGATAAGGTAACGACGCGACCACACCAAATCGGTCGTTACATAAAGTGGCAAATTTCGTCGTTACGTACCGACGAATTTAATGATATGATACAATAAAATCTAAGTAACAACCAAAATAAATATCGTATTTAAAGTAACAATACGATACAATACAATAGGTACCAACCATCCAAACAAGCTGTTAGTTTGACTCGGCACAAAGTTCAAGGAAAAAAACTTTTGAAACTTGTGGTCTTAAAAGCTTAAGGGGTAAAAGTTTTGTGGGGCCATGATATTTGTGTTATAAAAACTTCTCATTAAGGGTATAATGAGTAAAATAAAGAGTTTAAAGTTGAATTATTTCCAATTGTAAAAATGTGTCATTCTTTATGAAATAGACTAATAAAAAAAATGTGTCATCTAAATTAAAAGAGAGGAAGTACTGTTTTTGCCCTTAAATGCACTGAACTTGTGTGTTTTAGCAATTGAAAAAATGAAATGTTAAACTTTTGTGTTTTAGCAAGAAAAACAAAGTGAGAATAATAACTTGTGGGATGATGCGGGTAGAAGACAAGAAAAAAATTCTCTGTGGGGCGGGATATGTTATGTCACAATCCGGAATTTTCACCATCGGGACATGATAGCGCCTAATATTTCATTTTCTAGGCAAGCCAACAATAGAGATCATTAAGCCAAATACTTCAGTTTTTCAGTGATAAACATCAAATAATCCATAACGAGGTAAAAAGAAAAGCGCAGAAATCCATAACAACTTTAATACTTATACACAACTACCCAAAATCTGGTGTCACAATCCACGAACTACTAAGATTTAGCTACAAGTAAGGTGGCTGAAGGAAATACAACTATCTTCGATACAAATGAAATAGTGAAGGAAATTCATAGAAAGGGACGTCACGGCCTGCGAACGCCAACAGGACTACCTTGGGTCTCCAAACAGATCAAGCCAGCAGCTAGACTCAGGGTCAACTCGGTCTGGTACCAAAATCTGTATAGAAAGTGTAGAGTGCAGTATCAATACAATCTACCCCATGTACTGGTAAGTGTCGAATCTAACCTCGGAGAAGTACTGACGAGTCTAAGACAAGACACCTTCATAAACATGTGCAGTTAAACAATATACGAGTATAATAACAATCAATAGAAGCTAAACAGATAATAATGGGAAGGGAAATATGCTGATGGGAATACAAGATAAAAAAAATTGTAACAGTAAACAAACCACAACAGACAATATACTTTGCACCAATGAAAGTATTAAACACAGTAAAGACAAGTGAACAACATCACTCTTCATGCTTTTACTCTCAACTCCACCATAATAATTAACAAAAATCGCACGGCACCACCCTTCATGTATTAACTCTCTTCCTCGCCATATAAACAAAAGAAACGGCACGACATCACGCTTTGTGCATTAACACTCACATATCATGGCACAACATCACCCTTCGTGCATTAACTCTCACTCATAAAACATTGTACGACATCACCCTTTGTGCTTTAACACTCTCCCTCACCAAAATAATGAACAATAACAACAGAGAGATAGAAATATCAAGAATCAAACTTACTTCAATATTTAGTTCCACAATACCAACCTCAACTTTGAGTCAATACTCAATCAATACCAAATTCCGTAAAACATGATAAGAGTTGCTCAACATAACGAATAGCTAGCCTAAGCATGAACAATATGATCAAAGAATATAACAGTTACAAGAATAAGACTCACTCGCATGCTATGACTCGACAACAACGCATAGGTTCTCGTCACCTGACATATACGTTGTACTCAACATCCAAACACATAGCAAATAGGCAAATAATACCTAATCCCACAAGCCAAGGTTAACCACGATACTTACCTCGCTCCAACGGCCAAACTCACAGCTCAATCACAGCTTTTCCCTTCACACAAGCCTCCGGACCAATAGAATCTAGCAATTTACCAACCAAACGATTCAAATAAAACCTTAGGATCTACCCACGATCGCAAAGAATTCAATTTAGGCCATTTTTTAAAAAGTCAACAAAAGTCAACACCCGGGCCCGCTTGGTCCAAACCCGAAAATCAGACCAAAACTCGTTTACCCATTCACCCCCAAGTCCATATATATAATTGATTTAGGAATCCAACCTTAATTTAAGGTCCAAATCCTCAAATTTCGAAATCCCTAGTTTCTAATCAAAAATCCCCCCAATTTTACCATGAAAACCTTAGATTTTTGGTTGAATCTTATGAAAAAGTAGTGAAAGATTGAAAGAAATTAGTTTAAGATCACTTACCAATAATTTGGGGAAAAAAGGTTGTTTGAAAAATCGCCTCTTGTGGTATAGGTTTGGAAAATTTGGGAATTGAATCAAAAATCTCGTCTAAGTCATCTTTTGTTCAGCTCCAGGTATCGCATTTGCGAACAAAACTTCGCATGCGAATGAACAGTATTTTGCAATTACCATAAATGGTTTGCAATTGCAAATGAACAGTGTTTTCGCAATTGCCATAAAAGGTTTGCAATTGTGAATGAACAGTGTCGCACCATAAACTAGCAAAACCCAAAATTCTCTGAAATGATCCGAAACCACCCCGAAACTCATCCGAAACCTCCCGAACACAAAGAATATATGAATTTCAATCATACAACATGCTGCGGACCTGAACGCGCACTCAACACAATGAAAAGATGTTATGCCCCGCAGTATTACGTCGATGTTATGCTTTGCAGTAATATATTACAATGAAGTTACCCTCTACAGTAATACATTACGATGATGTTATGCTTCGCAATATTCAGTTACGACAGTGTTGCACCCAACAGTATTACATTACGGTGATGTTATGCTTTGCAGTATTAAGTTACGACAATGTTGCACACGGTAGTATTGTACGTTGAATTTGTCGTAAGGTATTGACATCAGTCCAAGTAAAAGATTATTTGAAAATTATAAGGATTATGATATTTCATAAGTGATTAGTAAAGGTGAAAGGGGGAGCAAGTCAAAGAAAATGAATTTTCGTCCAAGTTTGGCATGTTAGGATAAAATATGGATCGAGCTAAAATACTCGGTATTTATGGACTAGTATCATACAAGGTACCACATGACCATAATAGTAAGGTGTATAAGGCATGTGAAAAATGAGTAATATTTTAAGTAAGTAAGAATAATTCTCAATTTTGGGGGTAATTGATTAATTACTGGGTAACAGGACATTCCTAGTTAATTAATAATTGGTGATGGATTAATTGAAGTCTTGGATAAGATAAGCTTGCCAAAACGTGGAAGCCACATAAACATGCACTAGGTGACTCTTGAATCACCTTGCAAGGTGGCAACAAATTCAAGAGATAAGCACCTTATCTCTTGTATTAAATAATGGCATCACAACACTTCTTTAATTTACAAAAATAAAGACATTTTACATCTTCAAAGTTATGCATAGCTTCAGCAAGAAAATATATACAATATTGTGATCAAATTCATTAAGAAAGATGGAGTAAATATTCAGCAAAGTAATGGATTAATTATCAACATATTCATATGAAAATGTAGCAATGAGATTTTGCAATTCTAAGGGAGTGCGGTGCAATCCTTCTCAAGAATATCGTACGGATTTTCTCCTACTTCGATACGCCATTATGTGTTGTTGTAGTGTGTTAAATGGATTGTCAAAAGAATCGGCTCAGGTATGTTAAGGCTATCCCTTCTTTCTTTTGGCATGATCCATACGGTACGAACGAAATGTACAAATGCACAAATTTCATGAATGACTCTATTCATAGAAGTATTAGAGATATCTATAATCTTGAATTTCCATGTGTCAAAATATTTTATCATCTGTTCAGGGTCTCAGAAATATATGAAAGTTGAAAAGAGTTTATATTATGATATTACTCATAGGCAAAATGGTCTTATGACGTTCCGAAAGATTTTATTAAACGTACTTTTCATGCATTGCATTCATGTACATTGACCCATGACCAGACGACATTATATATGCGTATATATGTATATGGGATATGGGAAAGGTTATGACGTTATATACACACCACCACCTGATCAGCTGGTATACGATGATGATTTTGCCCATAGTGGCCGATATGATGTGATGGGATGCCATCAGAGGCTGATGATGTTATGAAACATGTACCTATACATGACATGACATTCATATGCATATGCATGACGCTAAAAGTATTTCATGATTTACAGAGTTATCCAAACTTACAGGTTGAGTCAATTACTCTATATTTCTTCCATGTCTGTTATGTACTTATTTATGTGCCTTACATACTCGGTACATTTTTTGTACTGACGTCCCTTTTGCTTGGGGACACTCTATTTCATGCTCGCAGGTCTCGATAGACAGGTCGCGAGCCCTCCAAGTAGGCTATCAGCTTAGCGGAAGATGTTAGTGCGCTCCATTTGCTTCGGAGTTGCTTGTTTGGTTAGTATGATTTAAACATGTATTGTTTGGTACTGCGGGACTCTGTCCCGACCTTTATGGTATTTATGTACTCTTAGAGGCTTGTAGACATATGTCATGTACGTGAAAGACTGTATGCCCTTGTCGACCTATGTTTTGAATTTATAAATAATTATGTTGGCCTATTAGGCCCATATGTCACGTGTATATGATGATGTAATAAGAAAAATATGTTGCGTTGGTACTCGATTGAGTAAGGTATAGGGTTCCCATCGCGGCCCATCGGTTTGGGTCGTGACAAAAGTGGTATTAGAGCAGTTCTATCCTAGGGAGTCTACAAGTCGTGTCTAGTAGAGTCTTGTTTATGGGTGTGTCGTGCACTATACTTATAAGCAATAGACTACAGGGCATTTAGGATTGTCACTCTTTCTTCTAACTCTAGATCGTGTGGTAGAGCTCACTTATAAGAATTCAAATTCCGAAATTCTATTTTATTCATAATAAGACGATACTTACATCCGCAAAAAAGGTTAGAAAGAGAGATAGTTATGGAAGAGCTGAGTCAGAGGAATTGGATTTTTATATGATGCCTACGATAAGTAAATTTGAGGTCTTTAGCAGATCATGTGTGTACTGAAAGGTGTAAGCTTCCTGATAAGAAACCTTAAGGCAAGAATGCCTATCCATCTTTATGGTGAAAGACAATGAGAGATTAAGAAGATAAATACAAGTTGCAAGTAAAAGGGGCAAGGTGAAAAATAGTACGAGGTACCCAATTAATGAAGATTATCGGTATTTTTTACTCAAGCAAAGAGATATAAGCATTTTGAGTTGCCTTCAATAGTAATAATAGAGGTATGTACAATTGGTCATACCCATTCCAGATATGCCATATGGGATTTAACAGAAGTAGTATAAGAAGAGGACGGGATATCAGGATCCGATTGGGATTAGAGTAACCCAAAATGATAGATGAATTATTTGCGTCAGTTTCCGAAGGATATTGCAAATGTGCTAATAGATCTCTTTATGAGACACCTAAATGGTGCACCCTAAAATATTAAAGCTAGATATGAGCACTGGAAGGCTTGAAGGAATAAATATTACCTTAGTGTCCCGCCCCCAGTAAAGAAAGAATGTTAGGCAACAGAAAGAGCCAAGGGATGGAGTAAGGGGAGCCAAAAGCAACACTACAAAAAAAAAAACGCCAAATTTGCGGAGGTTTTATTGCGGGGTTTATCATAACCTCCGCATTTTATATCAAATTGAGGGGGTTTATTTACCCCCGCAAATATATTATATTTACGGCGGTCCATAACCTCCACAAACCTTAAAAAAATAGCGCCTACTAACCCCAATATTTCCCTCGTTTTTTTATCCTTTCCCTCTCTTTTTTTTCCCAAACCCCTCTCTCATTTTCAGAAACCCTCGCCCACTCTAACCAAATTAAATTGTTTCACTTTAACCAAAATGTGCCCTCTGCTAGTTTTTGTGTCGTAACATACCTCACCCACCAAATTAAACCAAAACGTTAATCAATTGGATTCCATTGTTGGTTTTGGTTAATCAAGCTCCGATTCCATTTCTTCTTCATTTCAAGCTCTCTGCTTTTCTTCAGTTCCTCATCTTATCAATCAATTGGATGTAAGTTGATTTTATTTTGCTCTTTCATACAAATCCATGTCTATTAATCCTTTGATTTTGCTTTTTTGTCTTTCTTTCTTCATGCATGTGGGTTTTATGTTTATTTTCTCTATTAATTTGTATTTTCCCTTTATTGAATTTTTTGCTTTCTTTCATGTTAATGTTTTTTCGATTCTCAACAGAAAGTAGCAGAAATTTGATAGAATCGATGTATTTTATTGATAGCTAATAATTTTGCAAATTGAATTAAATTTGTGTTCCTTACAGTCCATATACTGTAAGACCAACCAGAACTATATATACATTGTGTCTGTTGAAGCCTAGTTGTCTCTATAAATTTGCAATTGCTGAAGCATAGTTTGGGAGTTCTTTATTGCTCATATTTATTTTGAATAATTAGAGCATCCAGGTTTAGTTTGATCATCTTTATGATTTAGCCACACTCTGCATGTGAGCCCAGCATATTAGTGTACACTGTTAGAGGAATTGTGTACAATTAGAAGCATAACGGCTATAGCCTAAATTGCAACTCTTTAGGTATTATAGGTTCTAAAATTTAGACTTTTTGAGTATTTTGTATGTTAATTTCAGTGATTTGGGTCTTAATTGAAATATTTCCTTTTGTGGATGGAGTAGTTGTGTTTAAAGCAAGTTTTTGAAACTAATGATAATTTACTTTAATGTATTTTACGATTTATTAATATATTGATGTTACTTGATTCTATATAATCTGATGATGCTTCATTATATTAACATAGTTGAAATCGGATCAGTTATGGGTATAACAATTGCCAAAAAAAATATTCAATGAATAGCGGAGGTTATAACTGCCGCAATTTAATATATAATAATATTGTGTTTAAACTTGCGGGGGTTAAATGAAAATATTGTAGGGGTTTTGACTGCCGCTATTTTTTTTAAATGTGTGGTCTTAAAAAGTCAAACTAACAAATCGCAGAGGTTAGATTGCCGCTAAATACCCGCCACTATATGATAACGGCGGCCTCCAATAAAACTCCCGCAAATTGATTGCGGCGAACATTATTGTGGGGTTTTGGAAACCGCCGTAAAATCAAATTGCGGAGGTTTTTGACCCCCGCAATATGTAAATAAAACCTCCGCAAATTTAGCATTTTTTTGTAGTGCAAAAGAATATTTTGTTCGAGTTTTCAGAGTAAAGCAGTAGACATAGATAATTAGCGGGAGATAAGAAGAGAGTTAATGAAGCATTATGAGTAAGATATGATACACGGATGATAACGGTAGGTCAAAAAATGATGACAGTATTACAGAGTTTACAGTCAAGTGAAGGAAAAGACAAAAGATGGCAGGTCTTAAGACAATAAAAGAATATAGTCCATAAAGTCATATCCTCATTTCAAGAAATAAGTTCGCAACTCTAGCGTGATTACCAAGAGGAAAAGTTAGACCCCAAAGAAATAGAAATTAATATGGACTGGTGAACAAGATAAAATAAATATGAATTAGGGACTGAGTGATTTGATAATAGTCAGCATTATGAGAATTTCAGATCGCGTTCCGGCAATAATAGGACAGACACAGAAGAAGATTCATGAGAAATTCAGAGAATGGTCATTCAGAAAGGCGCTTCCCTAAAGCAAGCAATGTTAGCAAAGTTAAGCTTAAGGGACAATATGTACCGGTTACATTAAGTGTCACCCTTGCGAGTAAGGGAATTTGTCATCTTTGGTACAGAAGGATTGCCGCAAGATGAGTAAGGATCATTGATGTTGTGAAATGACGCCAAAGATGAAGGGTAAAACATCTATAGGTAGATACGCGTGGCCTCAGCTCTTAGTACACCCTTAAAGGGGGGAATATGGAGTGATGTGGCATTAAGTTAGAATTAAGTGGTTCTAGTGACTATGGAATGATAAAGGAAGAATGCGATAAATGAAAGAGGAATGATATGACACATATCCAAATCATACAGATACGCTACGATTCAAGAATATTGTGCAAGCACGACGCCAAGGAGAGGAAGTAAAGGTTTATGCCCGAGCTGTTATTAATAAATAAGGAGCCAATGCGAGATGTAAGTTAAGACAAAGGAAATAACCCAAGAAAGATTACAAGGAATATTGATATGAGAATAGGCTAACGAGTAGTTAGTAATTGGTCAGGAAGATCCCAATTATGGCTAAACAAGAAGTTACGGATAAATCAGTAGATCATGCAAGATAAATGTAGTAAACCCCAACATGGAGAATTCAGTCTCGCTGTAATGTCATTATAATATGTGAGATATGTTCAAACAGGAGTCGGGGTACTTAAAGGTACCTTATGAATGTTACGGGAATAAAAGAGAATACTACTGGGAAGACAGCCAAATATCAGTTCAGAAGCAATCCTAAAAGCACAAGAGTGAGGAGGTAAGTAACTACGAATAATTGTAGGCGAGGAAGGACATTAACAATTTTATTGTGTATACGATGTAATAAGCTCGCAGCTTTACAAGAGTCAGAGGATTCTCCTGTGACGACCTAGACGGTCGTCTTAAGAATTAATGCCCGATCCCCTATTAACTGCTTTCCCCAAATTTATTTCTGCTAATGTGATTTTGCCGGGATGTTCGATTTTGAGTTTCGGGAAGTTTTGGGACACTTAGTCCCTAAATGAGAGCTTAATTATTGGAAAGTTGACCGTAGTTGGAACAGTGTGAAGACGACCTCAAAATGGAAATCCAATGATTCCGTTAGCTCCGTTGGGTAATTTTGGGGTTGAGCGTGTTCGGATTGTGTTTTGGAGGTCCATAGCTAATTTAGTCTTGAAACGCCGAAGGTTGAATTTTTGAAGTTTCCAGTTTGATAGCGAGATTTTCATCCGAGGGTCAGAATGGAATTCCTAGAGTTACAATAGTTCCGCTGTGTCATTTGTGATGTATGTACAAAATTTCAGGTCATTCGGACGAGGTTTGATAGACTTTTTGATCAAAAGCGTATTTTGAGGAAAATTGGAGTTCTTAGGCTCAAATCCTTGATTAATTCGAGGTTTCGATGCTGTTTTAGGTGTTTTAAGGATTGGCACAAGTTTGAATTAGGTATTAGGTGATATTGGTGCTTTTGGTTGAGGTCCTGGGGGCCTCGGGGTGATTTCAGATGGTTGACGGAAAGTTTGAGAAATTGTTGCAGCTGTTGTATTTTTGCTGCTTCTGGTATTTTCGCATCTACGGTTTGGGGACCGCAGAAGCGGATTTTGGTCCTTTCTTCAGGAACCGCAGAAGCGGTAGAATTATCGGAGAAGCAGTACCGCATCTTCGGATTTAGAGTCGCAGATGCAGAAGCTGGCTCGTTAAGTGAAAGTCGCAGATGCGACATGTTTTCCGCAGATGCGGTCCCAGGGTCGCAAATGCGGAAATCGCTAGGCAGAACATATAAATAGTTGCCTTCGCGAATTTGAGGGATTCTTTTACCATTTTCATCCGGATTTGAAGCTTTTAAGAGAGATTTTTGAGAGAAAAAAAGGGGAATCACTTGGAGGTAACATCCTTGACTTCATAACTCGTTTTTATGTAATTAAAGAGCTAATTAGTGGTGAGGAATTTGGGAAAAAATGGGTAATTAAGGCTTGAGTTTAAGAGGCTTTTAAATGAGGATTTGAGGGATTATTTGGACTCCGATTTCAGTGTTATTATTATGTATAGACTCGTGAGAGTACGAGATTTCTGAAAATGTAAATTTCACCCAATTCTGAGATGTGGGCCCGAGGGGCATTTTGGTCATTTTACATAATTTCGCATATTAACTTAGAATTTAATTGTAGAATCAGTTACTTGAAGTGTTATTTACATTATCAAGTGAATTGAATAGATTTGGACAATTTGGAGTCGAGTACTCGTGGCAAAGACGTGGTGTCGGGTTGATTTTGAGCCGGTTCGAGGTAAGTGGCTTGTCTAACCTTGTGGGGAGACCTTCCCCTTAGGATTGGTATATTTGGTAATTGAAATTCCTTGTACATGAGGTGACGAGTGCGTACTTGTGCTAATTATTGGAAATCTGATTTTCTTAAGTAATTACTAGTATGTTTCCTTTCCTGTTTCTATTTCTTGCACTATTAAGCCTGTTGTTAGCTTAGGAAAGCATGTCTGAGTGACTTAATTTGCTTTATTTGATTCAACCTGCCTTGCTTGAATTCTGTGCAGCATGATAGGCTAGAATCACTTATTTCCTTAATATGAAATTTTGTCATTTCTGTATATCTTCCTGCTGTTGCTGTGTATTTATTTTGGGACTACGGATGTGGGATTCCGGTAGCTCCCCCTTGTCTGTTTACTTTGGGACTACGGGTTAGATTCCCGGTAGCTTGTCTGTTTATTTTGGGACTATGGATGTGGGATTCCGGTAGATCCCCCTGCACAGTTATATGGAACTACGGGAATGCACCCGGTAGATTCTCCCAGTACTGGGTATTTACATTTGGGACTACAGAACGGGATTCCAGTAGATCCTCGCGCACTTGAGTTGAACTATGGGACGGGATCCCGGGAGATCTTTCAGACATATATATATGATGAACTAAGGGACGGTATCTCGGGAGATTCAATAGATATGTAAAGATGGGACTACAGGACGCTATCCCGGGAGATCCCCGATTGTTACTATTGGTGTTGAGCTGTATTTCCTTCCCATGTTTACCTTGTTCTGTATAGTTATTGTTGTTCTGTTCATCCTGTGTTATTTTACTGTGGTACTTATTTATACTGTTCCGTTCTATACTGTTGATCTTTATATTTTATTTAACCTCAGTAGGGCCCGGGCCTTCCTCGTCACTACCCAACCGAGGTTAGGCTTGGCACTTACTGAGTACCGTTGTGGTGTACTCATGCCTCTTCTGCGCATGTTTTTCATGTGCAGATACAGGTACCGCTGATCAGGTCTACTATCCTTGAGGGAGGCGACCGCTCTAGAGACTTCGAGGTACATCTGCCGCGTCTGCAGACCGAGAAGTCCCTTTCTATTCCTGCTTTTAGTATTTAGCCTTCTGTACCTTCCTGTTCTTATTAGACATTCCGGAATTAGAGCTATGTAGTATTGATCTTAGCTTGTGATTCATGGGTTTCTGGGTCTTGGATTTATGTTTGGTATTAAGAGTTAAACATGGTGTATGACGAGCGGGACATTTAAACATTGTTACTGCTTTATTTCTATTTTAAATTGTTTACTTCGGCAAATTTTGGTTTTTCTTCCGCAATTTAGGCTTACCTAGTCGTAGAGACTAGGTGCCGTGAAATCTCCCTAGCTAAGTACTACAATGAAATACTAGTTGAGTAAATAGGGAAGAAGGCTTCAACCAAAGTACAGTGACTTAAAGAGGAAATGGCTGTGTAAAAATAGTCTCACTACAATGTTGTATGCACGCTATAAGAAAAAGTGGTACCTACCATGGCTAATGAACGGGAAGTGAGATCAAAAGTAATATTCGAGATCATATGAGTTGTATGAAAATTCCAGCATGTGTGAGAGCTAAGATAAGATAAGTATGCACGCAACAAGGGGTTAAAGACCAGGAAAGGTAATGGCTTACGTTTAAAGAAACCTGAGATGGAACAAAAGGAATTATTCGATCAATGATCCAGAGTTAATACGTTATGGATACACTCAAGATTTTGGAGCATTATCCAGGCAGCATATTTGTTGACAATCATACAACCATAGAAAACTCCGGTATAAGTTAAAAGAAAGAATTGAGCCCAGGGCATAGACAAAGGATTGAATTGTTAGAAGATTGTATCATGGATATTCCATAACACCCATGGAAGGCTAAGGTAATAACTAATACCATGATCCACAGATCGAAAGATAGCTTAAGCCTACGTAAAGACTGATCAAAAGGAAGAGGAAACTAAAGAATTATATCACCCAAGTAAATCAAGAGTCTGATTATTGTACCTAGAAAAATTATAGAAGTTGTGCTTGAGAACATGACAGAATCACTCTTAGTATCAGATGTTCAAGAGAAATAACACAACAACCATAATCTATAATGGCTCTACAAGAAAGCTAGTTAGAAGAAGTACCAGCCTCATAAGAAGTCAGTACGAAGCTCCCACCGGATTGTGTATGTACCAGAGGTGCGAGTATTATAATAGAGCTTCAAGTTATGGATGTGAATTTCACCTAGGTGGGAGGGAGGTCAAGAAAGAGATAGAAGATACGATGCGAGATTTTAAGGTAAGTAATATAAAGGTGACCAACGTATGAGATACTCAAAGGCAGAAGATTGTGAATAGTCCATACTTCGGATAGAAGGCTATAAGCACGGAGATCCAATAACCGAGAGTGATAGCAGCATCGTCGGTGCCATGTCTTCCAGCCTATGGTTTCTAAGTACTGAGAGATCTAGTTAAGAGAATAGAGAAAAGTTAGAGACGATGTGATGTCTCTCTTGACGTTCCAGAATAACATAAGGAAATCTATGATGCAAGCAAGTTGAAGGAAAGTTCATAAATGGATATGTATAGGTCGGAAGCTAAAGTATGGTAGAGCGACAAAGTTTCAAGGAAACATGAGTTAGGATGAGGAAAGGCAAGTGAAAAGGTGACAAGAATGGATAAGTCTTTAGGATTAAGCCTATGAAACAAGAAGAGCAGACAGTTTCTCTATGTTATACAAAGCTCACTATAGCCTTAATGAACTCAAATGAGTCTAAGATTAATAGCATTTAGAAGGAATGAAATGCTAACCTGGTAATTAAATGAGGGTATAATTGTGACAGATAAAGGATGACGTTTGGGCCTTCATTTGAATAATGATTTAAAAAAAAGGAAGAGAAGGAGAAAAGATTTCGCTGGCGGCACGAAATTAGGATACCCCCATAAGGTGAATCACATTGAGACACTATGAAATACGATTATGGGAATCACTTCGAATATTCCTTGAGGTAACGTAAGCCCTAGGGGCAAAGTATTATATAAGAAGTTTCAAGTTATCTGTGATATATTGTAGATCAATATTGTGGTGAATCAACAATGGATGGACAAAAGTCACAAAATATGAGATGAGACTAGGTCGTCATTCTAAAGATGAGCAATAATGAAGAAGCATTAAAGGACTTAAATTTATACATATGGAATAAGCAACGAGAGTAAGTTGGGATTTGCTAGCAGACCTTAGCAACGATAAATTAAAGTAAGAGTTATGGCAGTAAATTCATACGGATGGGTAAACGGACCTATGTGATGAGATATAGCAATATTCATGAATTCAATAGTACCGAGCGAAGAACTTCAGTATACTCATATGTGCCCAAAGGGACATCTTATCAAGCTCTACATATGAAGCCTAGAGATATGGAACATTTACAAGGTCAAAATTGTACAGGCTGAATGATGAAAGGTAGCAACAGTTACGAGATAGGAAAGTTTCCGACTACAAGTTGTGGTGTGAGAAGGAGGCCTAAGGGGGGAATGCCCTGGACTTTGGACTCATTCACAAAACAGTCGCCTAGATGGAAAGGTAAGTTCTAAAGTATTCGGAAGATATAAGTTATAAAAATGATAAGTGCATCAGTCAACATTTGAGGACGAATGTTCCAAAGGGGGGAATAATGTTACACCCCGCAGTATTATGTCGATGTTATGCTCTGCAGTAATATATTACAACGATGTTACCCTCTGCAGTAATACATTACGATGATGTTACGCTTCGCAATATTAAGTTACGACAGTGTTTCACCCAGCAGTAATACATTACGGTGATGTTATGCTTTGCAGTATTAAGTTACGACGATGTTACACACGGTAGTATTGTATGTTGAATTTATCATAAGGTAATTGACATTAGTCCAAGTAAAAGATTATTTGGAGATTATAAGGATTATGCTATTTCACAAGTGATTAGTAAAGGTGAAAGGGGGAGCAAGTCAAAGAAAATAAATTTTCGTCCAAGTTTGGCACATTGGGATAAAATACGGCTCGAGCTAAAATATTCGGTATTTATGGACTAATACCATACAAGGTACCAGATGACCATAATAGTAAGGTGTATAAGGTATGTGAAAAATGAGTAATATTTTAAGTAAGTGGGAATAATTCTTAATTTTGTGGGTAATTGATTAATTATCGGATAACGGGACATTACCTAGAGCCTGTTTGGATTGGGTTGTTTTAAGTGATTTTAGGTCAAAATCGCTTTTAAGCCATTTTGCAGTGTTTGGGTAAAGTAAAAAAGCGCTTTTAAACACTTATTTTTAAGCTAAAATGACAAAAACAAGCTAAAAGCCAAAAGTTAGAATTTCTAACTTATGGCTTAAAAGCTATTTTGGCTTCAAAGTTACTTAAAACAAGCCCATCCAAACGGGATGCTAGTTAATTAATAATTGGCGATGGATTAATTGAAGTCTTGGATAAGATAAGCTTGCCAAAACATGGCAGCCACATAAATATGCATCAGGTGACTCTTGAATCACCTTGCAAGGTGGCAACAATTCAAGAGATAAGTACCTTATCTCTTGGATTAAAGAATGGCATCACAACACTTCTTTAATTTACAAAAATGAAGACATTTTATATCTTCAAAGTGATGGATAGCTTCAGCAAGTAAATATGTACAATATTGTGATCAAATTCATTAAGTGAAATGGAGTAAACATTCCACAAAGTAATGAATGAATTATCAACATATTCGTATGAAAGTGTAGCAACGGGATTTTGCAATTCTAAGGGAATACGGTACAATCCTTCTCAAGAATATCGTACGAATTTTCTCCTACTTCGATCAGCCATTATGTGTTGTTGCAATTGACGTGTGTTAAATGGATTGTCAAAAGAATCGACTCAGGTATATTAAGGCTATCCCTTCTTTCTTTTGGCATGATCCATACGATACGAACGAAACGTGCAAATGCACAAATTCCATGAATGACTCTATTCATAGAAGTATTAGAGATATCTATGTTCTTGAATTTCTATGTTTAAAAATATTTTATCATCTATTCATGGGTCTCAGAAAAATACGAAAGTTGAAAAGAGTTTACATTATGATATTACTCAAAGGCAAAATGGTCTTATGACGTTCCGAAAGATTTTATTAAATGTACTTTTCATGCATTGCATTTATGTACATTGATCCGTGACCAGATGGTGTTATATACACGTATATATGTATGTATATGGGATATGAGAAATGTTATGACGTCATATACGCACCATCACCTAATCAGCTGGTATACGATGATGATTTTGCCCATAGTGGCCGATATGATATGATGGGATGCCCTCAGAGGCTGATGATGTTATGAAACATGTACCTATGTACGACATGACATTCATATGCATGACGCTAAAAGTATTTCATAATTTACAGAGTTATCCAGACTTACAGGTTGAGTCAATTACTCTATATTTCTTCCATGTCTGTTATGCACTTATTTATGTGCCTTACATACTCGGTACTTTTTTGTATTAACATCCCTTTTTCCTGGGGACACTGCGTTTCATGCCCGCAGGTCTCGATAGACAGGTCGAGAGCCCCCCAAGTAGGCTATCAGCTCAGCGGAAGATGTTGGTGCGCTCCATTTGCTTCGGAGTTATTTGTTTAGTTAGTATGTTTTAAACATGTATTGTTTGGTATGGCGGGACTCTGCCCCGACCTTTATGATATTTATGTACTCTTAGAGGCTTGTAGATATATGTCATGTACGTGAAAGATTGTACGGCCTTGTCGGCCTATGTTTTGAGTTTATAAATGATTATGTTGGCCTATTAGACCCGTATGTCACGTGTATATAATGATGTAATAAGAAAGATACGTTATGTTGGTACTCGGTTGAGTAAGGTACCGGGTGCCCGTCGTGGCTCATCGGTTTGGGTCGTGACAAAAGAGGTCGTCTTAACCCGTTATTGACCATGGTCAAACTCCCAAATTTCATAACTTTACTAGTCTCTCAACCAAAGATCCAAAATTTTACCCAAGCCCCTCGGGACTCCAAACCAAAAGTGCACACCAGTCTAAAAACATCATACGAACTTACTCGCGAGATCAAATCGTCAAACTAACACCTAGAGCTATGAATTAAATACTAAATCAAATAAAATTTTCAAGAAAGCTTTGAAATCTCTATTTTTAACACCGAACGTCCGAATCACGACAAACCGACTCCGTTTCCCACCAAATTTTATAGATAAGTCAAAAATATTATATTGGACCTGTACCGGGCTTCGAAACAAAAATAAGGATCTGATACCAACGAGATCAAACATCAATAATTTCTTAAAAATAAATAAATTTTTAGACTTTAAATTTTCAACAAAAATTCATAACTCGGGGTAGGGACCTCCGAATCCGATTCTGGGCATACGTGCAGGTCCTATATTTCGCACCGGGACTGTCAAAACATGAGTCCGGGTCTGTTTACCAAAAATGTTGATCGAAGTCAATGCAAATGAGGGTTTTAAGCAAAATTCCTTATTTTTATCAACTTTCAACATAAAAGCTTTCCGAAAATACGTCCGGACTATGTACACAAATCGAGAAGGGATAAAATGAGGTTTTTAAGGCCTCGGAACACAGAATTTGATTTTAATTCATAAGATGACATATTAGGTCATCACATGTTAAAAGTTTGCCGGTTAAGTCGCCCCCCCCCCAGCCCCCCCCCCCCCATGTTGTTTTTTTTACATAATTCATAAGATGACATATTAGGTCAGTGAAGAAGATGCTGAAAAGTAAAAGGAGCTGAACCTAAGTTTTCGATATTCTTTCTCATGTTGACTTTGAATAATAATGAGTGAAGTAAGTGCCTTTAATATACTGTTGTATGTTCCTTCACCAACTAGTTAATAGAACTTGCTGTTTTAATGCTAGACCATAAGTTGGAACGGAAATATAGTTTCTGGGAAGCTTTTGGTTGGTAAATCTGGAAGATTAAGCTAATTGGCCGGATTTGGTAAATGCAGAGAAGAAATTTCATGATATTTGTAATCATTAGTGAGGGATGGAACGTGTATACCTATAGTTTGAGGTTATGTCTGTCACGATCCCAAATACCTCGATCGTGATGGCGCCTATCACAGTACTAGGCAAGCCAATCCAACACTTACCACATCAAATTTTTTTTATAAAATTATTTTCTAAAACCGATTAAGTCTCAAAGCATTCATAAGTAATATATATAAATCAATAGAATTATGCGAAAACAGTATGAAATACACTAACACAACCCGAATCCGGTGTCACTAGTCATGAGCCTTTAAATACAACCCAAAACACTGTCTGAATAATACAAAATAGTCTAAAATAACAAAATGCTAAGATAGGAAAGAGGAAAGCAGGACTGCGAACACCGTGAAGCTACCTTGCGATATCTGGATAAACTCTGATAGTGCTGGAAGCTCTCATTCTGATGCTCGGGCACCTGGATCTGCACACAAGGTGCAGGGAGTAACGTGAGTACGCCAACTCAGTAAGAAACTAAAGTAAATAAGGTTTGAGTGCAGTGACAAGCATTTAAAATCATATAAGAAATCTCAACAGGAATATCAAGTCAAATTCTGCAATTTAATAGTCAGTTATCTCGTAAAACTCCAGTTTCAATTCAAAATCCTTTGAAAACACTATACAACATTTTTCAAAAGAGGCTTAGTATAAAAGAAGAGTGAGAAGCAGCAAAATGTCACAAACAAACCCTCGGGCAAGGTATCACTCATAAGTATAGCCTCTCGGGCATGCCTCTCAGTCACTCGTGACTCATCTCTCGTCAATTAGTACTCACACTCAGCACTTCGGCTCAATAGATATCTCATAATAATAATAATAATAATAATAATAATAATAATAATAATAATAATAATAATAATAATTCGTGTCTAAAATTCTCAAATCTAGTACAATTCGACTACGCTCACTGGGGGTGTGCAGACTCCGGAGGGGCTCCTATAGCCCAAGCGTCATATCGCTGCGGCGCGCAGCCCAATCCAATATATATCGCTGTGGTGTGCAGCCTAATCCATATGTATATCGTTGCGGCGTGCAGCCCAATCCATATATATAATATCGCTGCGGCGTGCAGTCCGATCCATAATAGATATATAATCCTCATTATTAGGTCCTACACCTCTCTTAGTCCTCAACCTCTCTCAGTCATTAACCTTACAGCCACTCGGGCATATTACAGAAAATCAGAGAAAACTCAGCCCAAACAGTTTTCATGTATTAAGAAATAGAATGATGGAACCGGATTTAAACAATTAAACAGGTAAAATATGACTGAGGATATACTTTCAAATCAAACAGAGTGAGGAAAATAGTAAAAATATCCCTAAGGGTCTAAACAGGTTAGCACAAGTTCCCAAACACGATGTACATCCCAAAAATATAGTATCAATCTCTAAAATACGGGATATCATAGGGTTTCAAATCAAATGCGCTGCTTAATAGTCGCTACGGGACGGACAAAGTCACAATCCCTACCGGTGTACGCCCACACGCTCGTCACCTAGCATGTGTGTCACCTTATTTATCAAAACAATACGAAATACCGGGGTTTTGTACCCTCAGTTCCAGAATTTACAATGGTTACTTACCTCAAACCGGATGAAATACTACTCCGCTATACCCTTGCCTCTCGACTCGGCCTTAACTCGCGTCGAATCCAATTGATAATCCTCGATTTCCCCTTGAAAATCATTGCCTAGCTCACTTCCCCTCTTTAAAAAGGGAGAACTTAGAAAAAATTCGCGAAGGAAATTTTATATACTTTTTGACCCAGGGATTTCGCACCTGCGGTCCTCTTTCTGCTCTGGTACCGCTTCTGCGGTCACCTATGGTCTCTCCGGTACCGCTATAGCATAGGAAAATAAGTTCCAGGGACGGCATCTGCGCCTCTCCTTCCACACCTATGGTCTCGCAGGTGCGCTCAAGCTATCGCACATGTGGCTTCTAATCTTCTAGCCACTGGCCGCTTCTACGGCTTCCCCAACGCTTCTGCGGTCACGCATCTGCGGTCCCCAATCCGCAGGTGCGGTTATGACGGGGGCAGCAACTTCAGCTGCTCATTTCCAAAGCCAAATCTTCCGAAAAACTTCCGAATCCATCCCGAGGCCCCCGGGACCTCAACCAAAAGTACGGACAAGTCACATAATACTATTTAAACTTATACCAACCTTCGGAACACTCAAAACAACATCGAATCATCAAAACACTCTCGGATTCAAGCCTAAGGTTTCCAAAACTTTCAAATTCCGCTCTCGATCAAAAAGTCTATCAAACCTTATCCGAATGACCTGAAATTTTGCACACATGACACAAATGACACAACGGACCTACTTCAATTTCTGAAATTCCATTCCGACCTCTATGTCAAAATTTCCACTACCAACCGGAAAGCGCCAAAATTATAATTTCGCCAATTCAAGCCTAAATCTATCACGGACCTCTAAAATATATTCCGATCATGCTCCTAAGTCCCAAATCAACTAACGAATCTATCCGAATCATAAAAACCAAATTCTGAGATCTTTTTCACACAAGTCAACTTCCAGTTGACTTTTCTAACTAAAAGGCCAACTTAGGAGACTAAGTGTCGCATAGCATTCCAACTACTCCAAACCCAAACCAAAAGACATGATACGATGAAATAAAGCTGAACAACACATAAGGAATCAGAAATAGGGAAACAAAGCAGAAACTCATGAAAAGACCGGTCGGGTCGTTACAATGTCAAAAGAATAATGCTGCTCAAGTTTGGAATCCTCAAACTATCGGTATACATACAGCAAAAACAACAACATACCCATTGTAATCACACGTAATGAGATTTGGAGAGGGAAGTGTGTATGCAGACCTTGTCCCTAATTTGTGGAGGTAAAGATGTTGTTTCCAATAAACCCCATCAAACTATAGGTATACGTTTCCAAAATTTTCCTATTGGTGGCTCTTGATTGTTCAAATCATTTCAGGTCAAGCTCAACCGAAAGAATTGAAAGGGAAGATGTGTTTTTTAAACTTCCTGTACGGACTGCTTGTAATCATTGTATGCCTTCCAACATACGAAGGACATCCTAATAATAATAGAACTTCCATACGGCAGAGGGTTGGTATATGGAATCAAATATTTTTTTAAGAGGAAAACATTAAAACATGAAGTTTTAATGACGACTATCTACTAGCATGTTATCTTTCTTCCTTGAATAGAAAATTTCAAAACAATACTTGTTGGAACCAAACACACACGCAAGATCGTCAAGTAATAAAGTGATTCGAAAGTCGGATGTTGAACCCACAGAAACTTAGATTTATCGTTAATTAAGCAAACTAAAATTAATTAATTGTCCAAGATAATCAAGAGTTATATTCTTCTATTAGTTTACTATTGCGGAAATTAAACAAATAACAACTAAATCAACAAGACTGCAAATGGGTATGATGAGACTTTAATTCAGAGGAGATGAAGATTCCAGGGTTGTGGTTGGTTTATCAATCCTATTAAGTTCAATAATCACACTCGTTAATCCAGATTATCTATGGTTGCTAATTAACCAGATCGTTTATATGAATAGAATGTTCCCACATTACTACTCGCCTGCCCACAATATATCTATGATGACCCAAAAGGTCATCACTCGTTTCGAAAGTAAATTCTGTGTTCCGAGGCCTTAACAGTCTCTTTCTGTCTTACCTCGATTTGCGTGCACAGTTCAGGTGCATTTCCGGAAAGCCTTTATGTGAAATCTAAGTAAAATAAGAAAATTGGCATTTAAAATTGATTAAAGTTAACTTCGGTCAACATTCTTGATAAATGGACCCAGACCCGTGATCTGACGGTCTCTAGAGTCCATAGTAAAATCTGAGACTTGGGCGTATGCCTGGAATAAAATTTCGTGGTCCCAAGCCCGAGAAAAGAATTTTTAAAGAAAATTGTTGGCTGAAAATATAAAGGCCTTTAGAAGTGAATTGATGTAATTTCTTGATGGTATCGGTCTCGTATCTTGGTTCTGAAGTCTGGTACAAGTTTAAAATAATAATTAAGTTGAATATGTGAAATTTTGTAAAGATCGAAGTTGATTTGGTATAAAACGGACCAATAGTTGAGAAAATAGAAACTTTGATGTTCTTGAGTAAATTTATGAATTTGAGGTTTAATTCATGGTTGTTAATGTTATTTTGATGATTTGATCATACGAGCAAGTCCGTATGATATTTCTAAACTTGTGTGCATGATTAGTTTGGAGCCCCGAGGACTCGAGTGAGTTTTGGATAGGCCACGGAGTGAATTTAGACTTAGAAAATAACTGTTACAGGTTCAGAGAAGTTGCAGGTCTCAGAACTGAGCTTCGGGTCCGCGGTGATTCTTCGCGACCCCGGTGGAGTCTTCGCTGCCGCGGTGGGAGTTTTTGCGGTCATCGATGGGCAAGTCCAAATCTCCGCAGCCGCGCTCGATATTTCGCGGTCTGCGGTGGAGCTTCGCAGCCACAGACCTTTTTCTACGGTGAGGGTCTGAGAGGGGTATATATAAACAAGATTTTTCAGCCATTCTTCATTTTTCAAAACCCTAAAACATAAGAGGTGATTTTTCAAAACACTCTTTCTTCCCAAAATGCAAGTAAGTGATTTTTAACTCATTTCTTTAGCCCCTTAACTTCTTTTTACAAGCTTTCATCCTAGAATCTAGGGTTTTCATGGTGGATTTGGGAGTTTTGGGTAGAACTTAGGAATATCGAAATTTGGGGAGTTAGACCTCAAATTGAGGACGGATTCCAAAACAATTGTATATCAGGGCTCGGGGGTGAATGGGTAAACGGATTTTGGTCCGAATTTTGGGTTTGGACCAAGCAGGCCCGGGGTCAATTTTTGGCTTTTGGGGGAAAATAATGGAAAATCTATTTTCATGCATTGGAATTGGTTTATTTAGCAATTATTAATGTTATTAAGTAAATTGTGGCTAGATACAAATAGTTTGGTGGTAGAATCAAGAGGTAAAGCGGTAGTTGAGGCTTGATTGTGTTCATGGCATTGAGGTAAGTGTTTGGTCTAACCTTAGTTTGAGGGAATCGGAGTATTGGTCTTATTTGTTGTGTGTCAATTGTTGAGTACGACGTATATGTGTGGTGACGAGTATCTATACGTCGGTGTCAAGCATGCCCGTGAGTCTTATACTATGATTGTTGTGACTTCGTTATGTATTGTCCATGCCTAATATGATGATTTCTAACGTTAAACAAGGCTCATGGAAGTATTGTTGGTAATTGAACATTGTAGAGCATTGGCTCAAGTTGAGAATTGAGTTGTGAAGTAATTGTGGAAAAGAGAAGAGGTTTATGATATTGTTTCCATTGCCGGGATGTTATTGCTTAGGATATTGTTTTTCCCTGCCGGGCTATTATTGTTATACTATTGTTCCCTTGCCGGGATTCTATTGTGATTTTATTGATTCCCTTTCCCGAATTGCTTTGTGATTGTTACTTGGGTAAGGAAGAGTGTAAAAACATGAAGAATGATGTCGTGCGTGATACTTGTGAGTGAGTGTTAATGCACGAAGGGTGATGCCGTGCCGATATTGTAAATGTAAAAGCACCAAGGGTGATGTCGTGCCATGATATGAGTGATAATGCACGAAGGATAATGTCGTGCCATGATTATGTGAGGTAAAAGCACGAAGGGTGATGCCACGCCGAATATATTGATTCTTATGGTGAGAATGAGAATAAAAGCACGAAGGGTGATGTCGTGCACTTGTTATTGTTCTCATTATTCTTGCTTATAGTTGAATTTTGGTGTTCCGTATGCTTCTTTACTGAATTTTTTGGTTGTGCATGATATTTTCCCGAGCATGTTTCCCATTCCCATCTTTAACTGCTAGTTTTTATCGTTATTATTGGTTGTATATGATATACTGCACAGGTTTATTATAGTCTTGTCTTAGCCTCGTCACTACTTCGTCGAGGTTAGGCTAGACCCTTACTTGTACATGGGGTCGGTTGTGCTGATACTACACTCTGTAATATGTGCAGATACCGGCTTTGGAGCTTTTGGACCATAGAGAGGTTGTTGCCTTCAGTCCACTGGAGACCCGAGGTTGTCCTGCAGACGTCCGCAGGCCTTGGTGTCCCCTTCTATCTTTTACATTCTATTCTTATGTATTTCAGAAACAGATTTGTAATTTCATTCAGACCGTTGTTTGTAGTAATCATAGATGGTCTGTGACATTGTGACACCAATTTTGGGTTGAGTTGTATGTTGGATTTTGTGCTAGTATTTGATTAAACTATTAGATTTCGTCTTACGCATTTCTGTTTATTATGATTACGCCACTATTGATCACATGTTTATTCGTAAATGTCAAAAGGTTAAGGACAAAAAAGGTAATAAATCTATAATACTCGACTTGCCTAGCTTTCATGAGTAGGCGCCATCACGACTCCCAAGGGTGGGAAATCCAGGTCGTGACAAGTTGGTATCAGAGCTCTAGGTTGCTTAGGTCTCACAATTCACGGACAAGCTTAGTAGAGTTTGAGGGACCGAAACGGAGATATCTTTATTTATCCCAGAGGCTACAGAGTTAGGAAAAACTTCACATCTATTCTATCCTGTCGTGCGACTTGATTTCTTAATACTAATTGAAGTTCCACTCTGTTCTTTCATAGATGGTAAGGACATGTACCGCTTCATCTGCTGACCAGCCGCCCGAGCCCCCAGTAGCAGCTTCTGCAAGGGGCAGAGGCCGAGGCCATGCTAGGGCCCGAGGCAGAGGCAGAGCTCAGCCTAGAGCTCGAGTAGCAGCACTAGCGGCGGAACCTCAGGTTGAGTTTGACGATGAGGTTCCAGCCCAAACAGTTCCAGCAGGACCAGCTTAGGTCCTAAAGGGGTTCGTTACCACCCTGACACTTTAGGATGCTCTGGTCCGTCTAGTGAGCCTTATGGAGAGTGTCGCCTAGGCAAACTTGCTTCCTGTAGCACCAGCCGTCTCTCAGGCTGGAGGAGAAGCCTAGACTCCTGCTACTCACACTCCGGAGCAGGTGGCTCCCCAGTTCCAGACTCCAGCAGCTCAACCAGTTGGGGTAGTTCAGCCGGGTGTTGTGGCATAGACCGGTGAGAGGCCAGCTATGTCTGATGATGCCTTGTGGAGGTTGGACAGGTTCACCAAGCTTTTTACTACTACTTTTGGTGATAGATCTTCTGAAGATCCCCGGGATAATTTGGACAACTATCATGAGGTTATACATAACATGGGGATAGAGGAGACCAATGGGGTCGACTTTGCCACTTTTTGTTTGTCTAGATCCGCCAAGACTTGGTAGAGGGATTATTGTTTGGCTAGACCATCTGGGTCACCGACTTTGACTTGGGATCAATTTTCTCAGCTATTTCTGGAGAAGTTTCTTCCGATCACTCAGACGGAGAACTATTGGAGGCAATTTGAGCGTCTTTAGCAGGGTTCTATGACTGTCACTCAGTACGAGACTAGATTTATTGACTTAGCCCGTCATGCTCTTCTTATACTTCCCACTGAGAGAGAGAGAGTGAGGAGGTTCATTAAAGGACTCGTTCAGCCTATTCAGTTGTAGATGGCTAAGGAGACGGGGAGCGAGATTTCTTTTTAGGATGCGGCCAATGTGGCCTGGAGGGCTGAGATGGTTTTATCACAGGGGAGTAGTCAGGGGTCTGACAAGAGGCCTCGTCATTCGGGAAGGTTCAGTGGTGCCTCGTCTGGAGGCAGGGATTCTTTTGGTAGGGGACATCCTTCCAGGCCATTTTATTTAGCACTTCAGGCTTCTCACGGTTCCCCAGGTGGTTGTGGTTCTAATATGCAGTATTCTGATCAGTTGCTCTACAGTGCACCACTAGCTCCAATCAGTGCATTTCCATTCTAGAGTTTTTAGGGTGGGTATTCAGGTCGTTAGGGTTAGTTGTCTCAGAAGCCAAGGGTTTGTTATACTTGTGGCGATACGAGGCATATTGCTAGATTTTGCCCTCGAGCACCGAGCAGCTCTCAGCATCAGGGATCCCGTGCCATGGTTCAGGCACCGAGTATTCCACCGCTTGCTCAGCCAGCTAGGGGTGGGGGTAGAGGTGCTAGAGGTGGAGGTCAGCCTACTAGAGGTGGAGGTCAGCCAGCAGGAGGCCGTCCTAAAGATGTAGTTCAGAGTGGTGGGGTCTATCCCCGATGTTATGCTCTTCCAGTTAGGCCTGAGGCTGAGGCCTCCGATGTAGTTATCATAGGTACTGTTCTGGTTTGTAGTAGAGATGTTTCAGTTCTATTTGATCCAGGATCTACATAGTCCTATGTGTCATCTTATTTTGCACCATATTTGGTCATGCCTAGTGATTTCTTGAATGCTCCTATATATGTGTCTACACCGGTGGGTGATTCTATTGTGGTAGATCGTGTCCATCGTGCATGTATAGTTGTGATTAGGGGTCTTGAGAACCGAATAGATCTGTTACTTTTGGATATGGTTGATTTTGATGTCATATTGGGGATAGATTAGTTATCACCCTACCACGCTATCTTGGACTGTCATGCTAAGACTGTGACCTTAGCCTTGCATTGCTTACCTCGTTTAGAGTGGAGAGAGATTCCTGGTCATTCTACCCATAAGGTTATCTCATAAATGAAGGCTCAGCATATGGTTGAGAAGGGGTGTTTGGCCTATTTGGCGTATGTTCGTGATTCTAGTGTCGAGGTTCCTTCTATGGATTCTGTGCTTGTTTTTCGTGAGTTTCCTGAGGTATTTCCTTTAGTCCTACCGAGCATGCCACCCGACAAAGATATTGACTTTTGCATTGATTTGGCTCCGGGCACTTAGCCCATTTCTATCTCGCCATATCGTATGGCCCCATCAGAGTTGAAAGAATTGAAAGAACAATTGCAAGACATGCTTGATAAAGGCTTCATTAGACCTAATATCTCGCCTTGGGGTACGTCGGTATTGTTTGTTAAGAAGGACGGATCGATGAGGATATGCATAGATTATCGGCAGTTGAACAAGGTCACAATCAAGAACAAGTATCCATTACCGAGGATTGATGATTTGTTTAATCAGCTTCAGGGTGCCAAAGTGTTTCCGAAGATTGATTTGAGATTTAGCTACCATCAGTTGTGAATTAGGGCATGCGATGTCCCTAAAATAGCTTTTCGCACTCGGTATAAGCATTATGATTTCTTGGTGATGTCATTCATGTTGACAAATGCTCTAGCAGCTTTCATGGATTTGATGAACTGAGTGTTCAAGCCTTACTTGGATTCATTTGTGATAGTCTTCATTGATGATATTTGATCTATTCCCGTAGCCGGGAGGAACATGAGTAGCATTTGAGAGTGGTTCTTCAGATCTTAAGAGATAGTCACTTATATGCTAAGTTTTGGAAATGTGAGTCCTGGTTGAGTTCAGTTGCAATCTTGGGTCATGTTATATCAGCAGAGGGTATTCAGGTGGATCCGAAGAAGATAGAGGCAGTCAAGGTCTGGCCTAGACCCGCATCAGCTACAGCGATCTGAAGTTTCTTGAGTTTGGCAGGCTATTACCGTCAGTTTGTGGAAGGGTTTTCATCTATTGTAGACCTGAGGACTAGGTTGACCTAGAAAGGTGCCCAATTCAAGTGGTCGGATGAGTGTGGGGCGAGCTTTCAGAAGCTCAAGACAGCTTTGACTATGGCGCCGGTGTTGGTATTGCCTACAGGTTTAGGGCCGTATACAGTTTATTGTGACACATCTTGTATTGGACTTGGTTCGATATTGATGCAGGATGGCAAGGTCATTGCTTATGCTTCGCGACAGTTGAAGATTCATGAGAAGAATTATCTAGTTCATGATTTGGAGTTAGCAGCCATTGTTCACGCGCTGAAAATTTGGAGGCACTATTTATATGGTGTGTCATATGAGGTGTTCACGGATCACAAGAGTCTACAGTACTTGTTCAAGAAGAAGGAGCTAAATTTGAGGCAGAAGAGGTGGTTGGAGCTGTTGAAAGACTATGATATCACCATCTTGTATCATCTGGGGAAGGCCAACGTAGTGGCTGATGCTTTGAGTAGAAAGTAAGTCAACATGGGCAGTCTTGGGTATATTTCGGTCGGTGAGAGGCCACTTGCTTTGGATGTTTAGGCTTTGGCCAATCAGTTTGTGAGGTTGGATGTTTCTGAGCTCATCCGTGTGTTAGCTTGCACAGTCACTCGTTCTTCATTATTTGAGCGTATCCGAGATCGGCAGTATGATGATCCTCATTTGTATGTCTTTAGGGACATAGTGCTGCATGGTGATGCCAAGCAAGTTACATTAGGAGATGATGGAGTTTTGAGGATGCAGGGTCGAGTTTGTGTGCTTAATGTGGATGGACTTCGAGAGTTGATTTTAGAGGAGGCCCATAGTTCCTGGTACTCTATTCATCCGGGCGCCACTAAGATGTATCAGTACTTGTGGCAGCATTATTGGTAGAGGAGGATGAAGAAGGATATTGTTGCATATGTGTCTTGGTATTTGAATTGTTAGTAGGTAAAGTACGAGCATCAAAGACCTAGTGGTTTGTTTTAGAAGATTGAGATTCCTGAGTGAAAGTGGGAGAGTATCACTATGGACTTCGTTGTTGGACTCCCACGGACTCGGAGGAAGTTTGGCGCAGTATGGGTTATTGTAGATAGGCTGACCAAGTCAACACATTTCATTCCTGTTGCAGTTTCCTATTCTTCTGAGAGGTTAGCCGAGATCTATATCCGGGAGATTGTTCGTCTTCATGGTGTGCCCATGTCTATCATTTCTGATTGAGGTACGCAGTTTACCTCACATTTCTAGAGGGCAGTTCATTGTGAGTTGGTCACATGGGTCGAGTTGAGCACAGCATTTCATCCTCAGACGGGCGGACAGTTCGAGCATACTATTTAGATTTTATAGGATATGCTCTGAGCTTGTGTTATTGACTTTGGAGTCTCGTGGGATCAGTTCTTGCCTTTAGCCCAGATGGCTCCCTACGAGGCTTATATGGTAGGCGGTGTTGGTCGCAGATTGTGTGATTTGGGCCGGGAGAGGCTCGGTTGTTGGGTACGGATCTAGTATACGATGCCCTGGACGAGGTTAAGATCATTAAGGATAGGCTTCGTATAGCTCAGTTCGGGCAAAAGAGTTATGCCGACCGTAAGGTTCATGATGTGGCATTCATGGTCGACGAACGGGTGTTGCTTCGGGTGTCACCTATGAAGGGCGTGATGAGATTTGGAAAGAAGGGCAAGCTAAACCCTAGATTCATTGGTCCTTTTGAGATTCTGGATCGAGTGGGAGAGGTGGTTACAGACTTGCATTGCCACTGAGTTTATCAATCGTGCATCCAGTGTTTCATGTGTCTTCGGAAGTATTACGACAATCCATCCCACGTGTTAGACTTCAACACCGTCCAGTTGGACAAGGACCTGTCCTATGAGGAGGAGTCGGTAGCTATTCTAGACCGGCAGGTTCGTCAGTTGAGATCGAAGAGTTTTCCTTCGGTTCGTGTTTAGTGGAGAGGTCAGCCTGTTAAGGCAGCGACCTCAGAGTTCGAGTCCGATATGCGGACCCGATATCCCCATTTTTTCTCTGACTCAGGTACTTTTTTTATGTCTGTTCGAGGACGAACGACTGTTTTAGATGTGGAGAATATGATGACCCTCCCAAAAGGTCATCACTCATTTCGAAAGTAAATTTTGTGTTCCGAGACCTTAAAAGCCTCTTTCTGTCTCACCTCAATTTGTGTGCGCAGTCCGGGAGCATTTCCGAAAATCTTTTATGTGAAATCTAAGTAAAATAAGGAAATTGGCATTTAAAATTGATTAAAGTTGACTTCGATCAACATTCTTAGTAAACGTACCCGGATCCGTGATCTGACAGTCTCCTAGAGTCCGTAGTAAAATTTGGGACTTAAGCGTATGCCCGGAATCGAATTCTGAGGTCCCAAGACCGAGAAGAATTTTTAAAGAAAATTGTTGGCTGGAAAATATAAAGGCTTTTAGAAGTGAATGTAATTTCTTGATGGTATTGGGCCCGTATCTTGGTTCCAGAGCCCGGTACAAGTTTTAAATAATAATTAAGTTGAATCTGTGAAATTTGATAAAGATCGGAATTGATTTGGTATAAAACGGACCTATAGTTGAGAAAATAGAAATTTTGATGTTCTTGAGTAAATTTATGAATTTGAGGTTTAATTCATGGTTGTTGATGTTATTTTGATGATTTGATCGTACGAGCAAGTCCGTATGATGTTTCTAGACTTGCGTGCATGATTAGTTTGGAGCCCTGAGGGCTCGGGTGAGTTTTGGATAGGCCACGGAGTGATTTAGACTTAGAAAATAACTGTTGCAGGTTCAAAGAAGTTGTAGGTCTCAGAACAGAGCTTCACGGTCCGCGGTGATTCCTCGCCACCGCGGTGGAGTCTTCGCTGCTGCAGTGGGGTTTTCGCGGTCAGCGATGGGCAAGGCCAAATCTCCGCGGCCGCGCTCGATATTTCGCGGTCCGCAGTGGAGCTTCGCGGCCGCGAACATTTTTCTGCCGTCAGCGGTGATGGTCTGAGAGGGGTATATATAAACAAGACTTTTCAGCAATTTTTCATTTTTCAAAACCCTAAAACATAAGACGCGATTTTTCAAAACACTCTTTCTTCCCAAAACGCAAGTAAGAATTTTTAACTCATTTCTTTCACTTCTTAACTTCTTTTTACAAGATTTCATCCTAGAATCTAGGGTTTTCATGGTGGAATTGGGAATTTCGGGAAGAATGTAGGAATATCAAAATTTAGGGAGTTAGATCTCAAATTGAGGCCGGATTCCAAAACCAATTGTATATCCGGGCTCGGGGGTGAATGGGTAATCAGGTTTTGGTCCTAATTTTCGGTTTGGACCAAGCAGGTCGGGGGTCAATTTTTGACTTTTGGGAAAAACAATGGGAAATCTATTTTTATGCATTGGAATTGGTTTATTTAGCAATTATTAACGTTATTAAGTAAATTGTGGCTAGATACAAACGGTTTGGTGGTGGAATCAAGAGGTAAGCGGTAGTTGAGGCTTGATTGTGTTCGTGGCATTGAGGTAAGTGTTTGGTCTAACCTTAGCTTGAGGGAATAGGAGTCTTGATCTTATTTGTTGTGTGTTAATTGTTGAGTACGACGTATAGGTGTGGTGACGAGTATCTATACGTTGGTGTCAAGCATGCCTGTGAGTCTTATACTATGATTGTTGTGACTCCGTTATGTAATGTCCATGCCTAATATGATGATTTCAAATGTTAAACAAGGCTCATGGAAGTATTCTTGATAATTGAACATTGTAAAGCATTGGCTCAAATTGAGAATTGAGTTGTGAAGTAATTGTGGAAAAGAGAAGAGGTTTATGATATTATTTCCCTTGCCGGGATGTTATTGCTTAGGATATTGTTTTCCCTTGCCGGGATATTGCTATTATACTATTGTTCCCTTGCCGGGATTCTATTGTGATTTTATTGATTCCCTTGCCCGAATTGCTTTGTGATTGTTGCTTGGGTAAGGAAGAGTGTAAAAGCACAAAGGGTGATGTCGTGCGCGATACTTGTGAGTGAGTGTTAACGCACGAAGGGTAATGTCGTGCCATGATATGAGTGATAATGTACAAAGGATAATGTCATGCCATGATTATGTGAGGTAAAAGCACAAAGGGTGATGTCGTGCCAAATATATTGATTCTTATGGTGAGAACGAGAGTAAAAGCATGAAGGGTGATGCCGTACACTTGTTATTGTTCCCCTTATTCTTGCTTATAGTTGAATTTTGGTGTTCCGTATGTTTCTTTACTGAATTTTTTGGTTGTGCATGATATTTCCCCGAGCATGTTTCCCTTCTCATCTTTAACTGCTAGTTTCTGTCATTATTATTTGCTTTATATGATATAACTACGCAGGTTTATTTGGTAGTCTTATCTTATCCTCATCACTACTTCGCCGAGGTCAGGCTCGACACTTACCAGCACATGGGATCGGTTGTGTTGATACGATACTCTGCACTGTGTGCAGATCCCGGCTCTGGAGCTTTTGGACCGTAGAGAGGTTTCTGCCTTCAGTCCAGTAGAGACCCGAAGTAGTCCTGCAGACAACTGCAGGCCTTGGCGTCCCCTTCTATCTTTTCCATTCTATTCTTATGTATTTCTGGGACAGATTTGTAATTTTATTCAGACCGTTGTTTGTAGTAATCGTAGATGGTCCGTGACATTATGACACCAATTCTAGGTAGAGTTGTATGTTGGATTCTGTGCTAGTATTTGGTTAAACTATTAGATTTCGTCTTCCGCATTTCTGTTTATTATGATTACGCCACTGTTGTTCACATGTTAATTCGTAAATGTTAAAAGGTTAAGGAAAAATGAAGGGTAATAAATCTATAATACTCGGCTTGCCTAGCTTTCATGAGTATGCGTCATCACGACTCCCGAGGGTGGGAAATCCGGGTCGTGACAATATCAATCCTATATTCTTATGGTATTGAGTCTATCATGAACGAATACGGTATTTAATTAAGCAAGACTGTTAGGTATATTCCTATCCTAACCGCAAAATCTTCCCCCGAGCCACGGGTTCAGATTTAAGCTTTTCTACTCCAATCTAAACATGGCTTTCCCAAACATAGCATAAATAGTAGGGTGAATTGGTAGTTACAACAATTCACAAATTAAAACTAAAATTATAGAAACAACCACAAGATGATAATCCGAATTAATAGAGATGTATTTAATAAACGTTAATAATCATGTCAACCACAATCCTAGAAACTAGAGTGCTTAGCCACTCATGTTCGTAGCACAATTTTCTAAGTATTTTGCATAAACAAATTATAAAGCAATGATGAAGGAATGAAGAATTCGATGATTTCCTTCTCCAAAGAATGCTCCAATCGTTTTCTCCCTTTCAAAAAAGTTTCCCTAGGTCTAAGATATGTCAAAAGTCATCAAAATAGCATTTTTATATGTATTTATACCAAGTAGGGTCGGGCCTAGACGAAACACCCTTTCCTTCGAAATAGGACTCTAGCTTTGTAAAATTTATACAAGCGCACCGCATGGGGCGACGCGCCATGCGGTGTGCTTGTGTGGAAGTTCAGAGAGCTGATTCTGACGTGCTGCATGAAATTTCCACAGGCGCGCGCCGCACCATGCGCTGCGGTAGTGGGAATTCGCAAAAATGCAAAGCATGATAGTTGTAGCTCTTTCAAATAGCTTTCCAACGATATATTGTGTAGCCCAAACGGAGTTCTGAGCGAAACGTTATGTATATTTTACTAGACAATGTATTGTATGCCCGCTCGATTCTCCGTTTCATTCTTAACTATCATCCGTTGATCCCCGAACACGATCCCGACTTGATTTCTTGGTATTTTACTCAGACTTCAAGGCTCCAAATCACTTGAATTCATTCCATAATATCTATAGCTCGGAATCAAGGCGTAAAATACACAATTAGTGAAGAACACTAGCGATTAAAGCTCAAACTCAATTAAAGTGCAGTAAATTAGAGTGTAATAATTGGCTAAAATACGCAATTATATCCTATTATCAATGCTCCCTCTGTCCAAATTTATATAGTGGCATTTGCCTAAATACAGAGTTTAAGAAAGAAAGACTTTTAAAAGTTGTGGTCCGAAACAAGCCATAGGCATTTGTGTGTCTATAAATTATCTCGTTAACGATAGAATTAGAAGTTTAAAGTTAATAAATAAGGAAGTATGACATTATTTTTTGGGACAGACCAAAAAGAAAAATATGCCACGGATGGAGGGAGAAACAATAATGTGAACTTAGAAAACTTAAAGTCTGTGATGTAGAGCTCTGGTTAGACTACTTGTTTGTCTGTTGTTATTCTTAGTGGTTAAACCTTGTTAAGCGCAAAGAGCCATTGTTGTGTTGCCACTTAAAATATTTTATTGGTCAGAGAACATTAACAAAAGAGACTTATCTCCAATGTGTATGCCTTTTGGAAAGGCTATATTAGATATAGATATGCAGTTAATCGTCATCTTGACATGACCCCAGTTGTGAAGTATGTTTGTATGAACACCTGTTAAATGCAATATTTTTTGGCTACTAATCTGGAGAGCCACCCACTTCCTGTCAGTGTTGGCTGTTTCACGTAGAAGACAGAATGTTCAAGTTTGTTTGTCACTCGCCCACGGAAAGATTACAACTATAGCTAATATTCTTGCTATTTTATAACGTAGGACACGCGAAAGTATTGCATTTCTATACCATTTGGTGTATACACGATAGATTGTGAACTCAAATTGTTCTGGCAGTCCTTCCTTATCCAAGATTGCTATGCTAGCTAGACATGAGAAATACCTAGTTTCATAGACTTAGCAAGTGCACAAATATATCTTGTAGCTAAGTTTCTTGACGACTTTATCAGCTATTGTCTTCCTCTTTTTGATGTTATCTCACATTTTCTAACTTTCTACCATAATTTGTACATAGCATGCATAAGATCAGTTGGTTTTATATCAACAAGGCCAAAGATAGATGTCTCTACCCAGTCACGGACAAACGAAGTTAAAACCAGCGAGAATGAGTAAGAAAAACGGAAATCTCTAAGTTAAAACCAAGTAATAGTCAGCAAATTAAAAGGAATGCATATAAAGAAAGTACAAAAAAAATTGTAATGGAGGAAAAAACTTGAGTGAGCTCTTATAAATTTGTGCCTCCTGGGAAACGAACCTGCGTACATGCCCAATTATGCACCTTCAAATTAGGCTTCCAACCAAAGCACCCATCGAATGTTTCGAGCAAGGGGTGCTATTGACTTCATATATATAATTTATAAAAATTTCATATATAAGCATGTAAGGTTAGTGTCAGTTAATGGGTGCTCGAGCACCCGAAATACTACACGTAGATCTGCCCCTGCCTCTATTTGTGAGCATAATGCAAAAAACAACTGAAGAGACAAGCAAACTATGTTAAACAATGAAATGTCTTAACATTGCCAGAAATACTTAGTATTAAAAAATATGTTAGAATTGAAAGCAAAGTCGTGCAGGCACTTGCATGGCCCATGCAGAAATTTGAATGTTGCATATATTCAAGTACTTGACAAAACTGCTTCCATCTTTTGAAATTTTGCTAAAAGCTTGAATTTTTATATTTCCCTTTCTTTTCTTTATGCAATTGGACAAAGATGCAATTTTCTATGAGAAATATCTTCCCGGTGTTGAATTTCCTCTTTTTTTGGTTAATCTTGTATATAGTTGTACCAAAATAACATAAACTATGTCGGGCAAATGCATGTGCTCACTGGCATGGGCCATCTAGTTGATACAATAAGCTCATCAACACACATGCACGGAGTTGTGAGGAAATACTACAGTGGAGACATTTAAACAACCATTATGTATATAATTAGAACAATGACTACTTAAACACCACCGGTAAAAGTTAGAATAGTCTGCATAGCTGTGAGTATGAGAAGTATGACAGCTGCCACAGTTGAAGCTCCTACCCACGGACTATTAAAGTAATTGCGCCTTAAACTTGCCTTCATTAGGTTCCATGGTTGTTTATAATGGTGAACTAATTTTCTGCATTCTTGTTTGTAATAGAAGTCCTCAGATGAAACGATGACCCCTTTCCCAATCTTGTTAAAAAGGCTAGCTACTTCTTTGTCCTCCCCTATCCTATTCCTGATGATTCCTTTATGGCGAAGCAAATTCACATCTCTCTCCGAGTCAATAAGATAATCCATGAAAATTGCAAAATCACTGAAATATCTAGGACCATGTACATGAGACGACTGTTGCTCATACGCTATCAGATTTCGCAGGAGAGTCTCCGTTTCATCGGTGACTCTAAAACTAGGAATTTTCATTAACCCATTCTCAAATTTGATATCAAATAAACTTGTGTTATCTTCACAGTTTTCTTCCTCCAAGTAATCATAAATATATCCGACTTTTACGAAGCTAACTCCAGCTTCAGAAAGCTCTGTTGCATTTGGCATGACGTTATGCCCCGTTACGTGGTCCTTATCTATTGGCTTATCTTTTGACCTAATTATTTGCAAAGGATTACAACATAAGCTCTTATTGCAATAATGTTCCATTTCCAAACTAGGATTCTCATGGGTTAGGCTAGTACTTTTAATCTCAGAAGGATGACATGACATGTGTACAACTTGAAGTAAATGTTTGATTTCTACGGCAATATCATTACCTTCACTCTCAAAATAGGATGCAGGGGCCATCTTTGGTAATAAAGGTAAAAAGAACCACTTCACCATTTTTGTGAATGATATTTCATCTTCCTCATTCATAGTCATGTGATGAAGCTTAGCGAGGACAAAGAAAGGAAGTTGGTTTTCTACTAACAGCAGATCTCGACATACTTGATTAATTATGCAATTTATGGCTATAATCGGTCCTTCTCCTTCTGGACACATTCCACACCACTCTCGAATGAGTTCAACTAGAAAACAACCATCAAGTAACAATATTTTTGAAAAATTACCAACAATATCACGTTCAAGGTTCTCTATATCGTCATAACACTTTAATGCTTCATCCTCCAATTCTCTAATGCAACTTTCCACATCAATCTCCTCTTTCCTACGGAGGAACCGTTGTAGATACAATAGTTTGTACTTTTCCATGGATCGAAGTTCGGGATTGTGTTTGTGGTAAGGACCAATAGAGATCAACTTTGGCTTATAAGCATCTGGATTTGATCCACGTAACCCCACACTTACTTTGAATATGGTGGTGGATCTCATAGCCGAATTCATGTCCAAATCCTCATATATTTCATCTAAGATTTTATTTGCAGGCTTATTGACTTGATCTTGACCATTTGTTTCCTTGTTCTCGATTATATCATCCAGTTTCTTCCCTTCTTCTATCTGTAATTAATGGAAAAGAGTTCATAGTTTTTTTTTTCGTTTTGAGAAACTAACACGCTGAATTCCAATTCTTTTAAATCCTATTGTAGTAATATTTATATATACTTATTATTTTCTATAAATTCTACTCCCTCCATTTATTTTTAGTTGTCCATTTTGATTTTGCACTCCTTTTAAGAAAAGTAAATGAAATATGTATTTTAAAATTCTATCCATAATATTAATAGCATTTTAAAAAGTCTTGGGGAATAAATAGTTAATGATAAAGGTAAAACAGAAAAGAAAATTGTCTTTTTCTTAATTGTTAAAGATGAACAAGTAAAAGTAAAATATATTTTTAAAATAGTGAACAAGTAAAAGTAAACAAGGAAGTAACAAGTAATTATAGGGAAGGTATACAAAAACGAATAGTGAATCGTAATGAAGTTTTAAACATCATTAGTGGAAACCAAAAGAGTAAAAGGAAAATTAATAAAACAACTGAATCTTAATAAAGAAACTTGACGTTATTATTTATGCTTTTAATGACTTAATATATATATATATATATATATATATATATATATATATATATATATTAAAAAATTATAATTATTAACAAGTGATACACGAGTGACTATTCATGTTTGTTACCTTGTTTCCTTTTGTACAAAAATACAATAAATAAAACGAAAGTTTGTGTTGAGAAAGAGAGAGACCTCATCTTTTGTTGCTTGACGAAGCAGTGGAGTTTGGTGATCAATTGGGGTAATCTCAATAGAGTGTGCCATCCCTCTTTAATTATTTTCTTGAACTTTATAATTCCTACATGCAACAGATATCGGTATAAAATGGTATGGCATAAAAGTTGAAAAGAAAAGACAACAAAATAAAAAATGAAATCTCGTATTATTTCTTCTTATGAACTGTTAGAAATTCTATTTCTTAGATTGAACAAACTAATTTGTTCTACAGAATATTTTTTTTAAAAATATCAGGAAGGGTGCACTTTTTAAGTAATTGAAAATACATAAGATCCATGTCTCATAATCTATGTACACTGTTCATTTTATATCATCCTAAAATAATGGCAATTTGAGGGAGTCGTAGACATTTCCTTGAGGGAGTAATAAAACATTTCTTTGAGAAAAAAAAAAGGAGAAACTGCCTTAAATATGCTATAGAGTGATAATTTTAAAAAGTGGATATGAGTCAAATTCAACCCTAAAAGCTAGCTTATGAGGTGAGAATTATCCAAGATTATTTAAGAAGACCAAGTTACCGTATCCTACCCGATTTGGGGCATTTAAATATGAAATGATTAAAATTGCAATAGTACACCTTGTGCTTGGCATAAAATGACAAATAAAGGGCAGTCTCGCACACTAAGTTCGTGCTAGAATGACAGAATGATAATGTAGAAGTTAATTACCTCTTTGGTTTGACTATTTATATATTCAAAATGGACTGATTGGAGTGTACTTAAGCTACCTCTTGCAGAAATACAAGATAAGACTGAGTATAATAGATCTTATGATTTGGTCCTTCTTCGAACCCTGCGCATAGCGGGAGCTTAGTACACCGGGCTGTCCTCTCTACTTGACGATGAAGGATATGATGAGAGAGGGGGTGCTGGAAATATAGTGGAAGAGGAATGAATTTTTAAACGGAAAATACATTAGTCTATGAGAAAATGATGTCGAAACTGAAAAGATTTTAGTACTATATATAGATTTTCTTTTGTGTGATTGTAGGGTTTACCTATATTACTAACGTGTGATAACATCAATCTGAGAAAAATATCATAGAATAAAATAAAGCTACAAGTATCATAGAATAAAATATAATGACATTAACTGTAAGAAAAGTATCATAGAATAAAGTTTTAACCAGATAGGTTTCAAGCTACCATATAATATTAATTCTTGGATTTCATATCAAGTTCAGTTCAGCAGAAGAACACTAAAATTTTCCTTCTTTACAAAAGGCTTATATAATACCTCATCCTCCTTCCTGCAATGAATCTTCCAAAACCAGACAGACAAGTAATTATCTGTATTCCTAAATAATAAAAAAAATATATATCTACTTTAATAAGCTTGAGGCTAAAGACTAATGATACATCAAATTTTCTTGTAAATGAAGTAAATTCACCTAAAAGTGGGATTGATAAAACCAGTGTCTTTTTAATTAAAGTAAGAACCGGAAGAAAGAGTCGGACTCCTGCAGGTCTAATACTAGTGGAGGTACAATTTTTACCGAAAGCATTCAAAAAGATAAAAAAGTAAACACACAAAGAAGTTAAGACGAATCATCTTTTATATATATATATATATATATATATATATATATATATATATATATATATATATATATATATATATCACTGCATAGGTTTAATGTCAGACTTGGCTTCTTTTTTGCCAAAAGGGTTTTTTTGGGCTTTGGTAAAAGTGTTTATTCCTAAAGTTAAGGTGTTTGAAAATTTTTAGAAGGAAAAAAAGTGCTCTTGTGAGTACACAGACTAGCAGCTTTTTAGAAGCAAGAAAAGTAGTTTCTTTCCGAGAGCATATTTTTTAAAAAAACTTTTGAGAAAAATATACTTGACTCATTTTTTAAGAGCTTGGTCAAACACTAATTACTGCTTAAAATTGCTTTTTAAATTTATTAGTCAAACATAATCTACTTCTCACCAACAAAATTGAAAAAAACACTTTTCAAAATAAGGTGATACTAACAAAATCATTGCTACAATTTGATGTATATAGTTACTAGCTTCCCGGGCACAAAGAGGGAATGGAAGGAGTGGGTATAATAACAACGTTAATCTTGTCAATCACTATATCTTCCAATGGATAATGTTTAGTCAGCATACAACAGTTCAAATCCAATTAGGACACAGTAACTTTCTGGCATAAATAAAGAGAGGAAGAGTGTTCGAAAAGGTATACTATATAACAACGTTAATCTTGTCCATCATTATCTAAATATAATGGATAACATTACTCAGCATTCAATAACTTGTATACAACGTGTATATATATTATATATACACGTTACGCTAACAGTCTTAACACAATAAGAATCCACAATAGAATATAGTACGAGCCACGTACATAGTAGAAAATAGTAAAGTGATGGAGATAAAATTACTAGGGACCAAGTTACTACTTGCATTATGGCTACTGATGTCCGCCGTATGTGGTGGTTACTGCTACCGGCCAACCGCCGGATTGCGGTTGCCCGGAGCTAACAAATGGAAGCAGCAAAAGGAGAAAGAGGATTCACTTGACACACGACGAAATTTGCTGTCTAATGGACTCGGCTTGACTCCTCCTATGGGGTAAATCATACTTTTTCCATTAGTAAATTATGTCAATTTGATTATTTCCATTTACTTATTTTCTGATCTTTTACTTTTTTCTTTTCATCTTAAACTTCACGGGTGGATGTACTATATATGATGAGGTCGCATTCACTGTTTTCACTTTGAAATATATATATATACAAAGTTTGATGCCAATGTCACAAAGTAGGAGTGGATCGATGCAATGCCATATATATATATAGAAAAATCCTAGATTCGTTTCTGTGTTTGTTCTTTGTTGTGATGGATTTAACTCTAATTAATCTGTAACAATCAACCAGAAAAGGGGAAGAAGTAAAGTATACGTGCAATTAGAAAGTAGAGAATAATTGCGTGTGTACATATTATGCTTAGTTAGTATGAGTTTAACTTCTATGCACCGGCAATGTAAAAAAAAATCACATATCTAAAAGATAAGATTAACTGCACATAATAAATTGAATTAGTTACTTGAAAAATAAGGCACAACCCGATACATTACATACTCTAAAAGATTACTACTATTAATTGCACATAATAAGTTGAATTAGTTACTTGAAAGATAAGACATACAACTTTACCATATGTTAAATTACAGTAATATAAAAATTTTACACTATCAATAAATAAGTTGAATTAGTTACTTGAAAGATAAGACATACAACTTTACCATATGTTAAATTACAGTAATATAAAAATTTTACACTATCAATAAATATAAGTTAAATCATTGTATATATTGTCACAATAGAGTTGTGGTTGCATGATACTATGCATCCACTTTCTTAAATCATGGGTCTTGGCTCTTTCTTGCAATTAGTTAACATAGTCAGTTAATCTCTTTGCCTTTTGGCAATTTTAACCAACAAAAGCAAAATATTTATTTTAGTTGGAGTAGTTGGAACCATTTTGGCTGCAATATTGATGAGAAAGTCATAAGAGAAACCGGTAAGTGTTAACTACTGATACTAAGTGATTTATTTACTATTTGTTATTTGCCTGCATTGCTTAATTTAACCCTGATGTTGAACTTTCTTTTATTTGACAGCTGATGCCTTGGTTTCAACTGGTCTTGATAAACTTAGGATACAAGTGTAGGACCCATAAAAAAAATGAAACAAAGAAAAAAAATGAAAAAGTTGCAGAAGTCAAATAGGGTGGCTGGAAAGATTTTTCAAGTTGGGCGGCTAGAAAAAGTTGCCAAATTTCAAAAGTCACAAACACATGTTTTGACCGATGGTAATTTGCACTACAAATTACAGTGAATAAACAATTCTGATCTTCTATAAATAGCAGGCTCCATTTCCCTTTTGATACACACCAAAATAACGAGAGAAACATAAAGCAGTGAGTAATCCACAGATTGTGGTCTGTGAGATAACTAGTGAGTGGTAGTAATATTGTAGTGAGGTGTTTTAAATAAAGAGTGCTATTTCTTTCAAAGTTGTAGTAGTCTCTTGACACTACTGAGTTGTAATATTATAGTGGTAATATTGCTCCACTCGGGTATTGTATTTTATCCTGCTAAAATATTTGGTGTCATTGTTACTCTCTTGTGTTATTATTATTTGTTGTGGATATTATTCTGGGCGAGATTTTTTTTTATCCCAACAACATGGTATCAGAGCCATGACAAATAATGGTCCGCTATCTTTTCAGTACCCCGTCTGACAAAAAATAATTATGAGAAATGGTGTCTACGTATGAAAGTCATCCTTGGCTCTCAGGATGTATGGAAAATCGTAGACAGAGGGTATACAAAACCCGATAATGAGGAAGTTCTGCCCCAAAATGAAAAAGAGGTCTTGGCAAATACAAGAAAGAAAGATCAACAAGCCCTCACGCTCATCCACCAATGTTTGGATGATGCCATGTTTGAGAAGGTGGTAGATGCTACCACCTCAAAGGAAGCTTGGGAGATTTTACAAAATTCTCTTCAAAGAGTTGACAAGGTGAAAAAGGTAAAACTTCAAACTCTAAGGGCTGATTTTGAAGTTTTAAAAATGAAAGAATCCGAATGCATCTCGGATTATTTTTCAAAAGTGAAGTCTATTGTAAATCAACTAAGAAGATACGGGGAGGACATAGAAGATGTCCGTGTGGTAGAAAAGATCCTTCGCACTTTAACACCTAAATTTAATTTTGTGGTGTGTGATATTGAGGAATCTAAAGATTTAGACTCTATGATGGTGGAGCAATTGGAAGGTTCTTTACAGGCCCACGAAGAAAAGATCAAAAGGAGACAAGAAGTTCCATCGGATCAACTTCTTAAAACTCAGGCATCCTTCAAGGATTATGGAGGTGAAACAAGCTATCGAGGAAACGGACGAGGACGAGGCCGAGGTCAAGGAGGTCATGGAAGAGGAAGAAGTAATAGTAAGAACTTCAACAATGAAGTTAAAATCCACCAAACATTCAGAGGTCGTGGTTGTGGACAAAGAGGAGGAAGAGGACGTGGATACTACCAAGAAAATAATGGACAAAGGTATGACAAATCAAAAATTGAATGTTATAATTGTCATAAATTTGGCCATTACTCTTGGGAATGTTGTAGCATGTTGAAGAAAAGACTAACCTTGTTGACGACAAGAAAGAAGAAAATGAGTCAACGTTGTTGATGGCACTCAAGGAAGAAGACAGAGATGATTGCAGCTCGTGGTATTTGGACAATGGAGCAAGCAATCATATGTGTGGATGCAAAGAGAAGTTTGTGGAGATCAATAAAACAGTGAGAGGTAATGTGTCCTTTGGAGATACCTCAAAGGTTCAAATCGAAGGGATAAGTACAATTCTGATCTCCTGTAAAGATGGTAGTCACAAGTTAATTCAAGATGTTTATTATGTGCCAAAATTAAAAAGTAATATTTTAAGTTTGGGCCAACTTCTTGAAAAGGAATATGACATCCACATGAAAAATATGCATCTTTGGCTTAGAGATTCAAGTGGAATTCTAATTGCTAAAGTGCATATGGCAAAGAATAGATTGTTTTCTCTGAATCTTAAAACAATTGATGCAAAGTGTTTGAAGGCTAATGTGCAAGATGAATCATGGTGTTGGCACATGCGATTTGGGCACTTAAATTTTGAAGCGCTCAAATCAATGGGAGAAAAGAACATGGTGCATGGGATACCATCAATTAATCATCCTAATCAATTGTGTGAAGCTTGTCTTCTTGGAAAGCATGCAAGGAGGAGTTTTTCAAAGGAGGCCATGTCAAGATCAACCAAGCCGCTCCAGCTTGTCCACACTGATGTGTGTGGACCAATCAATCCACCTTGTTTTGGTAAAAGAAAATACTTTCTGCTTTTCATTGATGACTTTAGTAGAAAGACTTGGGTTTATTTCTTGAACCAAAAACCTGAAGCTTTTGCTGCTTTTAAAAATTTCAAAGTACTTGTGGAGAAAGAAAGTGGCTATGAAATTAAAGCTCTAAGGTCCGATAGAGGAGGCGAATTCACCTCAAACGAATTTAATGACGTCTGTCAACTTCATGGAATTCGTCTCCCTCTAACAGTACCTTATTCACCTCAACAAAATAGTGTTGCAGAGAGAAAGAATCGAACGATTCTTAATATGGCTAGATGTATGTTGAAAGCTAAAAGTATGCCTAAGGAATTTTGGGCCGAAGCTGTTTCTTGTGCAGTTTATTTGAATAACAAGTCTCCAACAAGAAATGTTAGAGATCAAACTCCTCAAGAAGCATGGAGTAGAAGAAAGCCAAGTGTGAAGCACTTGAGAATCTTTGGGAGCATAGCCTATGCTCATGTGCCACATCAAGGGAGAGCAAAGCTTGACGATCAAAGTGTCAAGTATGTGTTTGTTGGCTATGATATGAGTTCAAAAGGCTACAAGCTATACAACCCAAACAGCGGTAAGGTGGTGGTAAGTCGTGATGTTGAATTTGATGAAGAACTGGCATGGAATTGGGAAGCTGAGGAAGAAACTTCATATGATTTTCTTCTATACTTTGGTGATGAATAAGAACCGGAGACTGTGGAACCTGTGCAGGACACAACTCCACCTTCTTCTCCAACAAATGTTGCATCTCCCTCTTCTTAAGAAGGTTCAAATGAACAGCCGCAAAAGACAAGGAGCATTCAAGAGCTCTATGAGGACACAGAAGAAGTTACTAATTTTGATTTTTTATGTTGTCTCTTTGCTGACAGTGAACCAATGAACTTTGATGAAGCTGTTACAAACAAAAGGTGGAGACAAGCCATGGAGGAGGAGATTGAGTCAATAGAGAAGAACAACACTTGGGAGTTAACAACTCTTCCCAAGGGTCATCGAGCAATTGGAGTGAAATGGGTATACAAGACAAAGAAGAATGCTGATGGAGATGTGAAAAGATACAAGGCACGACTTGTGGCTAAAGGCTACAAGCAAAGGCAAGGCATTGACTATGAAGAAGTCTATGCACCTGTTACCCGCATGGAGACTATTCGTTTGCTGATCTCTTTGGCGGCGCAAATGAAGTGGAAGATTCATCAACTAGATGTCAAGTCAGCCTTCTTAAATGGCTATCTTGAAGAAGAAGTCTATGTTGAACTACCATTGGGCTTCGTGGTCAAAAACCATGAAGATAAAGTGTTGCGGTTGAAGAAAGCTTTATATGGATTAAAGCAAGCCCCACAGCATGGAATAGTTGCATCGACAAGTATTTTCAAGACAATGGGTTTACTCGTTGTCTCCATGAATATGCTATTTACCTTAAAGTTCATACTAATGGAGATATCTTAATTGTTTGTCTTTATGTTGATGATCTTATTTTCACGGGTAATAACCCAAATTTGTTTGAAGCTTTCAAGAAAGATATGTCCTGTGAGTTCGAGATGACAGACGTAGGGCCCATGTCATATTACCTGGGCCTAGAAGTGAAGCAGATGGAGGATGAAATTTTTATCTCTCAAGAAAGCTATACAAAGGAGATATTGAAGAAATTCAACATGCTCGATTGCAACCCCGTGAACACACCGATGGAAAGTGGGACAAAATTGTCCAAGTTTGATGAAGGAGAAAAAGTGGATCCCACATTCTTCAAAAGTCTTGTGGGAACTTTGAAGTACTTGACTTGTACCAGACCAGATATACTTTTTGCAGTTGGAGTAGTAAGTCGCTTCATGGAGGCTCCTACCTCTACTCACTTAAAGGTCACTAGAAGAATTCTTTGTTACCTAAAAGGTACGATCGGTTTTGGGTTATTTTATTCTTCTTCTAATGATTTCAACCTTGTGGGATTTTGTGATAGTGATTATGCGGGAGATATTGATGATAGAAAAAGTACAACTGGTTTTGTATTTTTCTTGGGTGATTCTGTTATTCTTGGAGTTCAAAGAAACAGTCAATTGTTACTCTCTCGACTTGTGAAACCGAATATATAGCAGCAACATCATGTACCTGTTATGCTATTTGGCTAAGGAGATTATTAAAGGAGCTCAATTTGCCACAAATGGAAGCTACAGAGATTTGTATTGATAACAAATCTGCACAGGCACTCGCCAAGAATCCGGTATATCATGATCGAAGCAAGCATATAGATACAAGGTATCATTTCATCAGAGAGTGCATTGCCAAGAAGGAAGTCGGGCTCAAATATGTGAAGTCTCATGATCAAGTTGCAGATATCTTCACAAAGCCTCTTAAGTTTGAAGATTTTCAAAGATTGAAATCAAGAATTGGAATGAAGAAGAAAAATCAAAATTAAGGGAGAGATTTGTAGGACCCATAAAAAAGATGAAAAAGTTGCAGAAGTCAAATAGGGTGGCTGGAAAGATTTTCCAAGTTTGGCGGCTAGAAAAAGTTGCCAAATTTCAAAAGTCACAAACACATGTTTTGACCGATGGTAATTTGCACTGCAAATTACAGTGAATAAACCATTCTGATCTTCTATAAATAGCAGGCTCCATTTCTCTTTTGATACACACCAAAATAACGAGAGAAGCATAAAGCAGTGAGAGTAATCCACAAATTGTGGTCTGTGAGATAACTAGTGAGTGGTAGTAATATTGTAGTGAGGTGTTTTAAATAAAGAGTGTTATTTCTTTCAAAGTTGTAATAGTCTCTTGACATTACTGAGTTGTAATATTATAGTGGTAATATTGCTCCACTCGGGTATTGTATTTTATCCCGCTAAAATATTTGGTGTCATTATTACTCTCTTGTGTCATTATTATTTGCTGTGGATATTATTCCTGGGCGAGATTTTTTTTTTATCCCAACAATAAGTATGTTAATATAGGTATGTCCTCAACTAAAGATGGATCCAGGATTTACATATACATTCCGAGTCCAAAATAGTTGCGTGCAGCTACCTTTCCTTAGTTAAGGGTGGCGGATCCACCCTACGATTCACGTGAATCCAGTAGCTTTTGTTCAAACAGTGTAAATGTGTTCGAAAAATTCATTAAATATCTATAAATATGTGAATGAGAACCCAGTTACTATTGAAAATTTACTCGAGATTATTGTAGGAACTCAAAAACATTAAATTCTGGATCCACCTTTGGTTACACCATTACACAAACTGATATATGCTTAAACCATGTCCATGTGTAACATTTTTCTTTTTTAGATGATTGTTGGGCTGAACCTCAACGCGACGATCAGGTACCCTTGTCTCAACTGGAAACTGTGTTTAGTACTGCAATTCAGATTATTTTATGTGTTATCTTCCTTACTAGTTTTCTTTACTTATAAAATCTAAAATTCCAGGGAAATCTTGCACCTAAAAAGTCCACATTTCCTTCTGGAATGAAAGCTGTAGCTGACTATGTTCACAGTAAAGGTCTTAAGCTAGGAATCTACTCAGATGCAGGGTAAACTTGCACATAACATTCATTTTAAAAAGATATCTTATTTGATCACGAAAGACATCATTTTAAGAGATTTTACTTGTTTCTGCAGGTATTATACTTGCAGCAGAAAAATGCCTGGTTCACTTGGTCATGAGGAACAAGATGCAAAAACTTTTGCAGCATGGGTAAATAATATTTTCCAGATTAATCTTGATATTTTTTAACTGTAAAAAAATTCGAATACAATTGTAAGTAACAGCATTTTCCTTCAGGGTATTGATTATTTGAAGTATGATAACTGCAACCATGATGGAACAAAGCCAACTGCGCGGTAAATATTTGGCTTTTCTGTTCAACCTCGCGAAATCATGTGTGACAGATTCCATTAATCGTCCATCGTGTGTTCTTTTCTTGATGAGTGATCCTTTTCTTGTGTAGATATCCTGTAATGACAAGAGCTCTAATGAACGCTGGACGGCCAATCTTCTTTAGTCTTTGTGAATGGTGACAACTGTTGCGGAAGCCAAATGTATATAGTGTGAATAAGTCACAACTACTATAACAAAATATTATGACAGCCACTAAATAATAAATAAGACAATAAAGCAACAATAAAAGGAACACCAGAATTTACGAGGTTCGGCTAATTTTGCCTACTCTTCGGACACAACTAATATTTTATTCCACTCCGAAAATACAAGTGAAATAATACTAAAGAGAGAAGATACAAATGCCTTAAGAAGATAAGAAAGCAAATGAGAGGTGTGTTTAAATCCTAAACATTAGGCCTCCTTTTATAGGGAAAAATTCCCACCAAGTTTACTTCCCAACCGATGTGGGATATTGTCATATTCAACAAATCTCCACCTTGGCAAAATTCCACATCTTCAATTCTCTCTCAATAACAAATTTTGGTTGTGTCTTCATCTTCAATCTTTAGTGTTCAACAATGTTGATCAAATCCAAACAATGTTGAAACTTGACCGCAGTCACCACTTTTGTCAGCATATCAGCAGAATTCTCCGTAATATGAATTTTCTTCACTGTGACTCCACCTTCTTCTATAATTTCTCGTACGAAATGATACCGAACATCAATGTGTTTCGCCCTTGCATGATAAACTTGGTTCTTCGCCAATTGAATAGCACTTTGACTATCACAAAAGATTGTGATACTTTTTTGTTCAACACCAAGCTCCTTTAGCAATCCCTGAAGCCAAATTGCTTCCTTCACAGCCTCTGTAATAGCCATATATTCTGCCTCTGTTGTAGACAAAGCAACTGTTGACTGTAAAGTAGACTTCCAACTAACTGGTGCCTTTGCAAAAGTAAACACATAACCAGTAGTTGATCTTCGTTTGTCCAGATCACCCGCAAAATCTGAGTCACAATATCCAACTACAGACTGATTGTCTTCCTGCTCAAAAACTAACCCAACATCTACAGTATTGTGAATATACCGTAGAATCCACTTCACAGCTTGTCAATGCTCCTTTCCTGGATTATGCATATATCTGCTAATAACTCCAACAGCTTGTGAAATGTCAGGTCTCCTACAAACTATTGCATACATCAAGCTACCAACAACATTTGCATATGGTACCCTTGACATATACTCCTGTTCAGCTTCATCATTTGGCGACATAGTAGTACTTAGCTTAAAATGGGGAGCAAGTGGAGTACTAACTAGCTTAGTCTTTTCATCTATGCCAAAACGTTGTAGTACTCTTTTCAAATGTTCTTTCTGAGATAAACAGAGTTTCTTTGAACGTCTATCTCTTATTATCTCCATGCCAAGAATTTTTTTTTGCCTCACCCAGATCCTTCATCTCAAACTCCTTCTTCAGTTGAATCTTCAACTTATCAATTTCTTCTGAATTCTTGGAAGCTATCAACATATCATTAACATATAAGAGAATATATACAAACGAACCATCTTTAAGCTTGCGCAAATACACACAATGATCGTATTTGCTCCTCTTGTACCCTTGCCGCAACATAAACTCGTCAAATCGCTTGTACCATTGTCTAGAAGATTGTTTCAATCCGTACAATGATTTTTCAAGTTTGCACACCATATTTTCTTTTCCAGCAACTTTGAATCCTTCTGGCTGAGTCATGTAGATTTCCTCCTCCAAGTTTCCATGTAAAAATGCAGTTTTTACATCCATCTGAACTAGTTCCAAATTCAATTGTGCTACCAAAGCCAACATAATTCTAATGGAGGAATGTTTTACAACTGGAGAAAACACTTCATTGTAATCAATTCCCTCCTTTTGAGCATATCCTTTGGCCACCAATCTTGCTTTGTAGCGAATATCTACGTGGTTAGGAAATCCTTCCTTCTTTGCAAATACCCATTTGCACCCAATTGCTTTCTTTCCCTTCGGGAGATTGGCCAATCTCCATGTATGATTCTGATGAAGGGACTGTATTTCATCATTCATGGCAATCCTCCACTTATCTTCTTCTGAACTTTGGACTGCGTCTTTATAAGTGGTAGGAACATCATCAACTATAATTGAGGTTGCACAAGCAACTGTCTCTATGAGACGAACAGGTTTCGTTATTGTTCTTTTTGGCCTGCTGGTTGCTATTGATTCAAGTTGTTGTTGAGGTTCGTGAGTTGGAATCTCCTCTACTGGCTCTCCTTCTAGAGGGTAATCTTCATTTGTTTCCTCCTCTGCTTCTTGTGTAGGAAAAATAAATTTTCCCTCAAACTCCACCTGCCTAGAAGCACCTTCATTTTGTTTGGTATCTTCTGTTACCTTATTTACCATAGCAGATTCATCAAAGGTAACATCCCTGCTGAATATTACTTTCTTTGTCATAGGACACCATAAGCGATATCATTTGACTCCAGAAGTAATTCCCATAAAAATAGTCTTTTTTGCCCTTGGATCCAATTTTGATTCTGTCACATGATAATATGCAGTTGAGCCAAACACGTGCAAAGAGTCATAATCTATAGCAGGCTTTCCGTACCATTTTTCAAATGGTGTCTTGCCATCAACAGCAGCAGATGGTAAGCGATTAATGAGGTGGCATGCATATGTAACTGCCTCAGCCCAAAATTCTCTGCCCAAGCCAGCATTGGACAACATACACCGTACCTTCTCCAGCAAGGTCTGGTTCATACGTTCTGCTACTCCATTCTGTTGTGGTGTATGTCTGACAGTGAAGTGTCGGACGATGCCGTCATTTTCACAGACCTTATTGAAATGATCATTTTTGTATTCACCTCCATTGTTTGTGCGAATACACTTGATCCTCTTGCCTGTTTGATTCTCCACCATCGTCTTCCATTTGAGAAAAATTCCCAACACTTCATCTTTTCTCTTCATTGTATACACCCACACTCTTCGGGAAAAATCATCAACAAATGTTACAAAATAGTGTTTCCCACCCAATGAAGGTGTTTTGGAAGGACCCCAAACATCAGAGTGTACATAATCCAAAATGCCTTTAGTATTATGGATCGTTGTACCAAATTTAACCCTTGTCTGTTTCCTTTTGACACAATGCTCACAAAACTCCAAGTTGCAAGCCTTTACTTCTTTTAAAAATCCTTGATCTGATAGAGTTTTCAAGGATTTTCCTCCAGCATGTCCCAAGCGCATGTGTCATAGCTTGGTTGCTTCTGCCTCTTTGTCGTCACTGGATGTCACTGTCGCTGTCCCAATAATTGTTCTGCCACGATAGCGGTACATATTATTGTTCCCCGATTAGCATTACCACTAGTGCACCGGAGCATACTCTCATCACTCCATTTTCTGCAATGATTTTGAACCCTTTTGATTCTAGGGCTCCCACAGAGATGAGATTCTTCTTGAAGTCCGGTACATATCGAACATCTGTTAATGTTCTGATCATTCCATCATGGTTCCTTAATTGTATTGAACCAATTCCATATGAGGTAAGAGGGCTATTGTCCGCTGTGTGGATGACTCCATATTTTCCTTCTTGAAAATCCATGAACTAGTCCCTGTTGGGACACATATGATAGCTACAAGCCGAGTCCATCAACCATATGTCTCATAATGTTGATGACTCTGTTGTAACTAATGAGAAGTCTGAATCATCACAATCAGCTACATTTGAATCCATAATGGCCTTTCCATTGTTATGTTTGGCCTTATTCTTCAACTTCGGACAGTCTTTCTTCCAGTGCCCCTTTTTCTCGACAAAAGGCACATTCATCTTTGTTGGGTCTGGATCTTGACTTGGATCTTCCCTTCTTTGTCCTCGTTTGATTTTGAGGACGACCCCTCACAAATAGTGCTTCTCCTTCTCCGCCCTTCTGTTTTTCTCGCTTTCTTTGTTCATAGCTGTACAAAGCCGAACAAACTTCTCTGAGAGAAACTTCATCATTTCCATGAAGTAGAGTAGTTTCAAGGTGCTCGTACTCATCAGGAAGTGACGCCAACAACATCAAGGCCAAGTCACCATCATCATAAGTTGTATCCATATTTTGCAAATTTGTGACCAACTTATTGAAACTGGTGATATGTTCATTCATCGTGGTACCAGGAACATAGGTGAAGTGAAACAGTCTCTTCTTCATGTACAATTTATTTTGACTGTTTTTCTTCAAAAATTTATCCTCCAGTGCTTTCCATAATTTACTTGCAGAAATTTCCTTTGTGTATGGATATTTCTGCTCTCTAGCAAGGTAGGATCGAATGCTACCGCAAGCAACACGGTTGAGAATCTTCCAATCTTCTTCTCCAATAACATCTGGTTTCTTTTCTTCAATGGCCAGATCTAGCCCTTATTGAAAAGGACATCTAGAACCTCGCCTTGCCACATCCCAAAATGTCCGGACCCGTCAAATATTTCTACCGCAAATTTCGCATTTGACAAATTCTTGTCATAAGCGAAGATGCCAATGATGACGTATTGTTGACACTTGATGTAGATTCTTCTTGTTTATTGTCTCCCATCTTTGACACAAATATTATTTAATAGCTGACGACACAATTCAAGATTATTTCTTTTCTGGTGTGGAAAGTCAGACTAAGCTGGAACCACAGAGCATACTCAGACAGAACCTTGACTCAGTTACCAAGATAAATCTTTTCTGATGTGGAAGATCAGACTGCAACCACAGAGCATACTTAGACAGTACATTGGCTCTGATACCAATTGTCGCGAAAGCCAAATGTATATAGTGTGAATAAGTCACAACTACTATACCAAAAAATTATAATAGCCACCAAATAATAAATAAGACAATAAAGCAATAATAAAAGGAATACCAGAATTTACGAGGTTCGGCTAATTTTGCCTACTCTTCGGACACAACCAATATTTTATTCCACTCTAAAAATACAAGTGAAATAATACTAAAGAGAGAAGATACAAATGCCTTAAGAAGATAAGAAGGCAAATGAGAGGTGTGTTTAAATCCTAAACATTAGGCCTCCTTTTATAGGAAAATATTTCCACCAAGTTTACTTCCCAACCGATGTGGGATATTGTCATATTCAACAACAACAACTTTTTCCCTAATAAGGACTACACTTATGCTTTCTTCTTCTGTGGTTTCTTTGCTCTCATTTCACACTATTATAGTGATACTATGTATGTACCTATTTATTTTAAATAGGGGCGACTTGCATCCAGCGTTGTGGGGTGGTAAAGTAGGTAACAGCTGGAGAAACACGATCGATATTCAGGATAAATGGGAAAGGTAAAACATTTATAAAGTGATAAATTGCATGTAATCTTGAATCTGAAAATCTTGTTCATTTATCCTTGTTTGACAGCATGATTTTGCGAGCAGACCAGAATGAAGTTTATGCAGACCTTGCGCGACCTGGTGGTTGGAATGGTCAGTATTAAACATGATGCTCTTTAGTTTTTATTAAAATCCCATGTTCTTACAATTATTTCAAAACAGATCCTGATATGCTTGAGGTGGGAAATGGAGGGATGACAAAGGATGAATACATTGTCCACTTTAGCCTCTGGGCTATTTCAAAGGTTAAAAAAACAGGCAAATTTATATATCACTTTTTATTAGGACTATTTGTGCTTCTCACGACAGAATGTATGATCCATTTTTAGCTTTGTTGCTAATTCCAGGCTCCCCTTATCATCGGTTGTGATGTGAGAAACTTATCAAATGATACCAAAGAAATACTTGCCAACAAAGAGGTCATTGATGTGAACCAAGGTACTAAACCACATATTATGTTAACAGCAACTAGTCATTAGTTATGATTTATGTCCTCAACACACTCCCTCACATGTGGGCTTAATTGATTCTTTTTTATGAGTCAAGCACGTGAAAATTCTTTTTCATATTAGGTGGTGGTGAGACTCGAACTCAGGACCTCTGTTTGTTCTGATGCCATATTGAAGTGTGTGACCTTTGATCTCCCTAGTCTAGGGACTTCTTGTAAGGGCCCCTTATTTATGGAATGAGTAATGTGTTAAAGGATAGCTTAGGTACTGCAGTTGGTTTGGAATTAGACTACCTTAATATCAGACATCAAAGACAATCTCATCTAAAAACTTAAGCTGTTAGAGAGAACAAACTTTTATTTACTTAATTATGTCTTCAACATATACGTGAAACCAGATCCTTTGAGTAGTTTTCAAGGGTATTAACACACTTATTTTCATTGTTTTAAACAGATAAATTAGGTATCCAGGGCAAAAAGGTTAGAATGCAAGGCGATCTCGAGGTGTGGGCAGGGCCTCTATCAGGCTATAGAGTAGCTCTAGTGCTTCTCAACCGCGACTCTACTAAAATAGAAATGACAGTTCTCTGGGAAGATATTTGCATCCCTCCTAACAGTCTTGTAGAAGCAAGAGATCTTTGGGAGGTATGTGTTTATTTTACAAACTTAAAAATTCCTAACTCTGTCCTATGGAAGATTCCAGGATAAAAGATTTCAAAGTTAATCACAAAGGCAGAACTTTAATTTATAACCATTATTCACTCATTGATTGCTACTCCCTCTGTTTCAAAAAGATTGGCACTATTTCTTTATGAGTCCGTTTCAAAAAAATTGGTACCTTTCAATATTTTTTAATAAGAAGCATTTATAGCCACACGAGTTCTATGACAGGTTTAATTAAGGCCACAAGTTTCAAAAGTTTTATAGTCACACAAATGTTATGGCTTATTTAAGACGACATATCTCAAAAGTCTTCTCTTCTTTATTGAAATTTGTGTCAAGTCAAACTACGACAATCTTTTTAAATGAGGGATTATTTTTGCATATTTTTTGGTACAAAATAACATGGTTGTGATTTTGAGATGCAGCACAAGACATTGAAGACAAGATTTGAAGGGAATTTGACAGCAACAGTGAACTCTCATGCATGCAAGATGTATGTATTGAAGCCTACTGCTTGAGGAATCAAAGGATGCTTTGCACCACACTACTCATTTCTCTTCCTCCCAAATTTGTTATGCTTTAATACAAAGATAGACTAGTCATTTGTGATGGATTATTATATGCAGCAGAATCAATCCCAGTATCAAAATCACATGTAATTTAGACAACTAGCATAAACGGGATTTCACGGGTTACCTCTTGAAGCGTGAACATATCTCTTCTACCACGTGAGCCTTCAGTTCCATAACTTCTCAATGGAATCTCCATCACCCGCACAATCATGATCCTCGAACGTTCCACGGTCTTCTACTGTGTTACCCAAATAATACCCGAAAATAGCAATTTCGTGTGGGCGAAATTTCTAGGAAAACTTGGCTGAAAATTTCAGCCACCATGTACTCATCCCTCTAGGTGGAAAACCTTATGTATTTATAGCACAAGTTTTAAGGGTTAAGACCCTTTTCCAAAACCTGTTAGGTTTTCTTTTCCACCAGAAAAAGGATTCCTTTATTTCCTATTATTTAGGCACAGTAGGGACCACAGAATTTAATTAACAAGGCTTCCAATTATGGAATTAATTTGTAATTTTCGAAATTAATATCCACCATAATTAATTGCGAATTATTCCACTAAAAATTCGTAATTACACTCCTTATTCAATTTCGAAATTCATCCATTAAATCTTATTTAACTCCCCATGTTAAGATTCAGATACGAATCAATTAAATTAAATTACTGATGATTTAATTTATTGATTATTTCCTTTAGACTTTCGCTTAACTTATTTCATGTGTCGGATACAAAATCCACCGGTCGGGTTTACACATGAAAACTTATAAGCTTTCATAAAGGTATATCATCAATCTCTAAACTGAGACATGGATTACATCAACTAACTATTACTTCGCCAATGTATATTATTATTATCCAATTTACCAGGCATATTGACCCACGAAAGGATCTCGCCTTTTAATAAATCAAAACAATAATAATATACATAGCTAATAATAATTATATCAAGATTAAGAGTATAAGTACATTTAATGGCTAGAGAGTTTATTTTATTAAGTCAGTATAAAATACTTATCTCTACCTAGTCCGTTCAATACATACAAAATGTACTAGCACAAGAAGTTGGAATGAAACCATTCCCATAATCAAGATTAATTATATTTAATCTTGTGCTACAATCATTCCTGATGGTTTGTCCAATTCCATCATTAGATTGTGAACTCAAACTTTATACTTATAAGAACCGATGATTTAATCTTCCGTGTATAAGCTAAACTCTATACACTAAATCATCTACTATATAAGCAAAGGACACAGACTATTATATGATCTATTTAAAACTTTATTAAAACTGAATAAACAATTATTTCATAATAAATACTATATCTAAACCAAACTCATGGTTAATAGTATATATCCCAACAATTTGTAGAATTAAACATCATTAATTAGATGGAATGCAAAGTTCCTTTCATTATATATTAGTTGTTGTGTTTTCTCTAAGTATAGCTTTATGATTTTGATTCTCAACTTCAGTTCCACATATTATAATAGATCAATTTGGCCCGTATTTTCTTTCAAATTTGATCTATATATCAGTACATGATCCTGTAATGTATCTTGCGTAAAGTAATACGGTTTTTAAAAAGGGAGCTCCACCTATTGCCTATCTCAACGTATCTCGCATAAAGTAATACGATTTATAGAAGGGAAATTATGCCTAGCTCACTAAAAGTTTACCATTAGTTTGAAGAATTCCTCGAGATTCGAGCAACTATGGATGATAATAAGTACTCAGTAAGTACAATTCTCATGTATATATTTTACTATTATTTTATTCCTTTCAAAAAGGTGACTATGGATTGCTTACTAGAATATTTTAGTTGCCAACTTGTATTACAAATATTATCAATCCGGTTCATATTCATTTATCACATGCATCTTACGAAAATAATGGATCCAAGATCAAGTAATCAATTTATAGGGGACAAAATAAGAAGCACAATTCACGGTATGTTATTTTTTGGAGAAGTTCCATACAATGAGAGTTTAAAATATAGACTGATTATTTATGGGGATGTCAACAGAAGCAGATCTTGAGCATAAAACTAAATTAAAGAATTTATTAAATTAAGGAGAAAAACTAAAAAGAAACAACTATAGCACGTGCTTGACAGCTAGTTCATAATTAAAGTGGAGGTCTATAAATTATGACCACCGGAAAGCAAAGAGAAGTATAATTTCAAATTTTCAATCATGACATTGTTTAAGCTTTGTTCTATTTTCATTGTTCTTCTTATAGCAATCACTGGTTAGTATCTATTTTTACTATCTTTAAATTTTGATTCTGCTTGCTTTCAATTATGTATTTAGGTACATATGTGAGACTATATACATATTTATATGTATGCAAGAATATGCATGCATCTTTATCCATGACATTTCGACATGCATGTTTTATAATGATGTACCGTTTATAATTTTATTTTATAACTATGATGATGAAATATTTCAGTCAACATGTCGTGGATCTCAAAGACACAATTCATGGCTACACTCGATGTTAAGCATGACCTCTCAAGAATTACGAGGAGGTTATTCCCACAACTTAATACTTGTTGGAATTCTTGCACTTCTGACAGTGATTGTAGTGACTGCTGGATATGTTGTACTTGCTGGTATAATGCTACTCTATTAGAAGATAAACCTTCATGTAGGTTCTAAGATTTCAATTTAATTTCAGTGGTTTCGTCAGTCTTTTCTTATTTATATGTTTGTCATTTAAGCTTTGTATTAATAATGAAACAAAATGCAAAGAGCTGCTGTTGGCAAGTATATGAGTGTGTGTCTATATATATATATATATATACTAGTTTCTGAACTCACGTGTGTCCCTTGTGTAGAAGTACAGAGTTTTTAAACGATAGTGATAATATTAACTGTGCATCAACGTCAATTCCATCAGTTGGAACATCTTTTCAAACTTCAAGTATCTCCTCAACCACCAAATCGTTGCTCCTATCTTCTTTTGCCATTTTTCCATCAATCTTCACGAGGATACTGAATTCTTCTCCATTACTCAATACCAACTTAGATTCCTCTTTCTGTAGTAGTAAAAAGCCAAATACATTAGTTTAAATATTGACTAAAACATATGGAGAACTTGTACAACCTGAAGGATCCTTTAAGTAATGTAGGAGTTTTACCTTTTAAGATGTTGAGTTAACATATTCCTTGATGTTGCAGCCAAAGAAGTATAATGCACCATAAAACAACGTAATACTTATATATTGTTGTACAACAGAAACACCAAACTTTAACCTATATCTAAAGCACAATTCAGTGATTAGATCATTGACTCTTCAACTGCTTGTTCTAGATAATATATATGTCTATGTGTCTTACAACAACAACAACAACAACAACAACAACAACCCAATATAATCCCACTTAGTGGGGTTTGGGGAGGGTAGTGTGTACGCAGATCTTACCCCTACCCTAGGGTAGAGAGACTGTTTCCAAATAGACCCCCGGCATCCTTCCCTCCAAGAACTTCCCACCTTGCTCTTGGGGAGACTCGAACTCACAACCTCTCGGTTAGAAGTGGGGGTTGCTTACCATCAGAGCAACACCTCTTGTCTCATTGGTAGACCGTATCGTTTCGTTTATATTCTTTAATGACTATCAATTGGATTTTTTTAATTAAGCAATGGTCTCTTGGGTATTGTTACTATTGATGTCGGCAATTTTGGCATTGAACGTACAATGTATATTCTATACGTAAATTAGCAGGGTCATTTTGTTAGATTGTAAACATATAAATGTAGGATACATTGTGTTAGATTTTGGCAGGAAAATGTACCTTCAAGTTGGCAATTGAGCCATCCATATATCAGTGATTTTGACTTCTCTAACTCTTTGCATTAGTTTACTTAGCATTAAACTTATGTTTATCTTGTTTTCCTTCACATTGTCATTCATGTATTGTTAAACTTTCTTTTAAAAGAATGTTCCATATATCTAACATGTGGGGAGGAAATAAGTGAAAAGTGAAATCTACTATTTACCATCTGTTGAGATCTTTGGCCTTCTCACATATTGGGATAATTAGCACGCTACTAACAGGAGTCCTCGAAAGAACAAAGTTCATATTTAAAAAGGATCAACAACCTTCATGTTGTCTAAAATAATATGGAAATATATAGGTGATTTACACCTTAGTAAGTAGAGCTTTTAACATCACAGAAGGCTACCATTAATTTTGAATTTTCAATACTCTCTAACAATTTTCCCCTCCAGTCAAGTCTCCCCATAAAGTCCAAGTTTTCCAATCATATCTATATAGTTAAAATTGAGTATCATTAGAGTTACATTCCACTTATATTGCATGTAGTAAAGTTCAAATCATGAGCGTCTAATAACTGGTAACTTGCCTTTAATTCGTTTGTAACTATATTACTTCTCTCCTTTTGCTTCGTCCTTCTCCATTTAGTGCTTTCACTTTTATTAGAATGCAAACCACATCTTAAAAAAAATATGAAATATTAAATACTGAATAATTGTAGCTGCAAAATACTCAATCAACATATGCATGTATTTACCAAAGAATATCTTAACAATGTTTAAAAGGTAATGACGAAAGCGTAAAATTATTACCAATCATAACCAAGAAACCTGATAAAAGGATTATAGTACAAAATTAAGGTTTAATGCATATGACGAATTTAAATACAATATGAGAAGCTCCCGAGAGATTACCTGAACACTGAACTTAAATAGATCCATGAGCAGTTATACATTCTATATGACAAAAATCAACCACCAAGATGGTGAACCTGCAACATTAAAGAGCACACAAAATATCAGGCTCCTGGTGGGTCAGCAGGTTAGCATCCACACATGAGATACAAGCAGAATAGATGTATTCAAGGGAATCACACCATCATGTCATATATTCACGTTTGGCGTGTTTTCTAAATGGAGTAACTGATTTAAGGTAATATGGAACATAATAAAATTTGCCGTGACAATATCAAATAATCCACAAGAAACACATTCTGCCCCAAGTACTACAATGTTTAATTAGCTATGGCCCAAAAACTACTTAAGTAAAGTCTACAATTGCAACATATGTTAGTTGAGTATAATATGGCAATATAAAGGTCATGTACAGTTTTAAAAATTCTCCATGTCAAGTTATCATGCTCCACACCTTCTACATGACTTTTTACATTATTAATACCATGTTTAACTTTAGAACTTTTCAAGAAATCGCATAATCAAGAAACGTTTGTTGCTAGCTATGACCAAAAGGACTGAAGAGAAGACAATATTTGCAGCATAAACTAATAGAAACAGATATACCTATTGCAAATACTGGTGAGTAAAATAGACTCTTCTCGAAAAAAAGAAATTTCTGGCATAATGAATACAACAAGGATGATGGGAGTATAGACAAAGACACCTTATTGTGCACCTGCGGTGAAGAATGTGAAAAGGCTGTGAAAAGAAGTTATTGACATTGAATATGAAGGATAGAAACAATTAGTACTTTCATTATGAAAATTTACATTGCTATGAATAAAAAACATAAAAAGGTGTTACCATGGTATAAAGAGAGAAATGACTGCAAGTAATAAATAAAGGAATGAACACACCTGCTCACGTGTAATTGCTTGCTCGTATTTTTCGGTATTCTCCATAGTTTAATTTGGCTTATGATTTCAATCGTTCTTAAAATGATAGCAGAAGAAACTCAAAAGCAGAAGAATTTGTCTCTTTTCCTTTGATTAAGAAAAGTAAACGGCTATCTATGACTTTATTAGGGAAAATAAACGGAAGCAAGCAACAATCAATGCCTTTATTGGGGGAAACGGGCAGAGTTGAACCCCAATTAATTTAATAAAGATATTGTGGCTTTAAATACAGTGATTGAAGGGGGCACAAAAAACCAGCAAATCAATTCTCATAAAATGGTAATCATGATGACATTCAATTTTGGGAGCATGGAGAACGTTTCTGGGATTAATTAAAGAAGAATAAGAATGGCCTCAAACCTAATTGTATTTGTTGAATTGATTTAATGAAGCATTAAAGTACTATAGCGTAAGCCGCTAAATTCTAATATAATTCATATATTATTTGATTGAAAGCTTTTATTTTTCAAGGGCAAAAATGTAACTCCGTTTTTAAGGATATTATTGTAATTCAACTTTGAAGGTAGGAGCTTCTTACTTTTAGTATAATATATATATGATATGATGAATATGATATGATGATATATCGTAAAGAGGTACTCAATACTTATTCAACTGTGCCAAAATCAATTTGGAGTATGGAATATAATTTTATTTAGGAAAAGACATATATATATTGTGAAACATTTTTCTTTTCATTTATAGTAACACCTTTTATATTTATAGTTTTAAACGTGCTAAATCGTAGCTAGCTAAACAAGTATATGACTTGGTTTAAATCACACATTTCAATCATAAATCCATCGTTAGCCTTCAACGAAAAAAAGTCTTTTCAAATTTTCTTGCAAACCATTGTAAATTATGCATTTAGAAGGTCAAATATTAAATTTTCGAGTAATATTTTCTCGATTATGCATTAGAAATCAACAGCAGCAGCTGAGCAGCATTACAAGTAATAAAGAAAAACGAAAATGATAAGCAAAAATTAAGGACCGGTAGGTTTTTTATCCTTTTTTTCAGAATCTTTTTTTGAAAATCATATTTGTCCATGAAAATTGGGGCTTTTGCATCTATATCCGATTTTGGGGTCACAATTGAATTTATACCCACTTTGCAAAAATTGCAAGTGTACTCACTTTACGATCAATATCAGACTTATCAAGTCTAAAGTTAAAAAAATGTCTGAAGTGAAAAAATTATACTTCAAATGCTCTTAAGGCCAAATAGGTCTGAAATGCAGCTAATGGTGTCATGCACTTAAGGCTAATAAGTCTGAAGTGAAAAAATTGTGTAAGTAAAATTAGTAGATAATATTGACTAAGAACAAGAAGGAAAGAAGAACAACTTATCAAAAAATATTGTGTCGTGGCAAGTCACTGTCTTAAAAGCGATTTCGCCCCACTGGGTACAAATTATTAAGACCGATCGCTCCCCAAGGTTCCACAGCACCTCCAAACACGTGCACTCGTGGCTGAAAGCTTGGAATTTGCACTAAACAATTACCCAGAATTCGGTTGAAGAAAAGAGAGGTGAAGGTGTTTTTTGTATCAGATATACAATTCACAAAGAAGACTGCCTTTTTAAGGCAAAGCTATTGGACAGTTACAGATGAAGAAATTAATCTGTAGCTGTTACAGAAATTAAAATGGAGTTGTTACAAAATTAACCACAGCTGTTACAAGAATTAAACACAACTATTACAGAAATTAAAGCATGGCAGTTACAAAGAAATAAATGGAACGTTACAAAATTCAATTCAAAGAAAATGAATTTGGACATATTCTAGTAAACTCAAAAATGAAGAAATAATTTTAGCAAAACCATGTTTGGAATAGGCCTCACTCATATCTCACGCGCAAGGGGAGCATATAGACCCATTTTGCCTTCAGAATGAACTTCTCATGTGCGCGATACCACTCTCTTTTACTAGCTCTTTACAAGTCCAACAAAGAGTAATTCAATATAAAGAGAAGGAAAAGACTTTCCGCCACTAATGAGGGACACTTTGTCTCTCACAAAAGACAAAGAAGTAAAGAAAGAAAAGGGACCACAAAGAAATCTTTGGCTTTGCATTAACAAGATTAATAATACCAACAAATTGCACTTCAGATACACTTAAGGCCAATAAGTTTGACGTAAAAAATTGCACTTCAGATGCACTTAAGGCCAAAAAGTCTAAAGTGCAACAAACATTTTCATTCACTTAAGGCCAATAAGCCTGAAGTGAAAATTTATATTTCAGATGCACTTAAGGCCAAATAGGTCTGAAGTATAACTAATGGTTTCATGCACTTAAGGCCAATAAGTCTGAAGTGAAAAACTGCACTTCAGATGCACTTAAGGCCAAAAGGTCTGCAGTGCAACAAATATTTTGCTACACTTAAGGCCAATAAGTCTAAAGTGAAAAATTGCACTTCAGATGCACTTAAGGCCAAAAAATCTAAAGTGCAACAAACATTTTGCTATATTTAAGGCCAATAAGTCCGAAGTGAAATGTCACGACCCAAAAATCTAACTAGTCGTGATTTCACCTCACCCAACCCGCTAGGTAAGCCAGTTAACTTCTATCCAGTTCCAATAAAATTTAATACGACAAATAAGTAAAAGAAAATATCTAAATCTTATATATTTTCCAAGGACTGGTAGTAAAAATCATGAGCTTCTAAAATTAGAATTTCCAACGCTGGTGTAAAACAAAATACATCAACTGTCCGAATAATACATAAATAGATTTTTCATAAGTCTAGAGCTACCATGAACAAGAGGCAGCTATAACCGGAACGCATGTACATCTTCAAATTCAGCTCATGTCGATCATAGCAACGTCAGCAGCCAACATCTGCACGCAAGGTGCAGAAGTGTAGTATGAGTACAACCGACCTCATGTACTCAATAAGTAACAAACCTAACCTTAGGTTGAAAGTAGTGACGAGTTGGCCGAACAAAAGTCGGTCCAGCACCAATAGCCAACAACAGTTCATAACAACGTAAAGCTAGTAATAAAAGAAGTAACTAAGAGATAAAAAGCTCAGCTTATTCATAGTTCCCGAAAATAGTTTCGCTTTTCAAGTATATCAATGAAAACCCAAGTTTTTTACTGAAATTACCAAAAATATGAGTAAGTTTGAAAACTGTAATTTTTTCCAAAAGCTTTCCACGGTAAGTGCTTCATTTTTCAAATGGCATGAGGAAAATACATCTTCATGCTTATATGTCAATATGTGTGAGAAGTCATGAATGACGTGATACCGTACAGCATGAGAAAAATGAATCTCTATGCATGTATGTCAAATGTGCATGTCAAATACGATGCAACTCAGTGATAAAATCATATGCATTTACTCCCAGAATATCAATTCACTCAGTCCTCACAGTCACTCAATTCTCACAGCCACTCAATCTTCACAGTCACTCAGTCCTCCCAATCATTTGGCACTCGGCACTCGCACTCTGTAGATACCTATGCTCACTTGGGTGTATATAGACTCCGAAGTGTCTCCTTCAGCCAAAGCGCTATAACAATTCAATCATGGTATAAATTAGTAAAACATGTTGCCACGTGCAGCCCGATCCCATAAACATCCTCACCATCAGGCCCTCGGCCTCACTCCATCATCAATCTCTCCAGTCTTTTGGGCTATCAATGTCATGAAAAATCAGCCCATAAATGACCTCAGTAGGACCCGATAGGAGAAGCATGTAGCCTAGATATGATTTCTAACATGGGTCACAAATCGTAGCTCTAATACGTAGAGATTCATGGTTACAGATAAGATTAGGTAACTACACAGTGCCACAGGGATAACGGAGCCACAATTCACATGGTGCACTCCCACACGCCCATCACCTAGCATGCGCGTCACCTCAATACCAAACACATAACACGTAATTCAGGGTTTCATACCCTCAGCACCAAGTTTCGAAGTTTTACTTACCTCGAACAAGCCAAATCCAACATTGAGCAAGCCAAACGATGCTCCAGAAATGTCATCCGGCACGTACCGACCTCTGAACGGCTCGAAACTAGCCAAAAGCAACTCAAATACATCAAATAATGCCAAAAGCAAACACAATTGATAAAGGTAGAATCTTTAATCAAAAGCCCACAATCGGCTAAAAAGTCCAACCTGGGCCCGTAACTCAAAACCCAGCAAAACGTCACAAAATCTGACAATACATTCAATAACGAGTCCAACAATACTGGTTTCACCCAAATCCGACTCCGAATCGATGTTCAAAACTCAAAAACTCGCTCTATAAAACTTTAGGTTAAAACCCCCAATTTCTCTTTTGAAATCATCAATCAAATGCCAAAAAAGAAGATAGATTCATGAAATATAATCAAAAATTAGTGGAAAACACTTACCTCAATCCATATGGTAAAAATCGCTTCAAAATTATCTCAATTCAAGCTCCATAGCTCCAAATATGCAAAATTATCTAAAACCTTCGAAATAGAGTACTTTATACAGTGTTCCAGGGGTACCCTTCATGATCATGGTCACAAATCTCGCGATCACAATTACAAAATTTTGTAGGACAATTTTTTCCCTATGCGATCGCGGCCATTTTCCCGCGATCGTGATGAACAAACTTCCATTTAACTCTTCTCTATTCTTCCCAGACAGCCTGTAGTATATTATCCATAACATTTTGTGCAAAACTCAAAATGACAAATGATTTAATTTTCTAAAAATTAGATATAAAGGGCTACAAATTTCATTTTTGGATCAGCTCCAAATTTATTATAGATTGCAAGTTATAAGCTTCCAAAGTCGGGTCAGTGCAACAGAGATTTTCTTCTATGCGATCGCGGAAAATCATCCGCGGTCGCGATTCACAGCACCATTTTTCCTATTTTACTCTTCGCTACCAAATCCATGCTATCGCAATGTACACCTTTGTAGCCAAAATCAGCAACTAAAAATGGCTTAGAAATGGTCCAAAATCACCCTAAAACTTACCCGAGCCCCTCGAAACTCCGTCCGAATATACCAACAAGTCCCATAACATAACACGAACCTACTCGAGACCTCAAATCACACATAACAACATCGAAACGACGAATCGCACCTCAATTCGAACTTGGATGAACTTTGAACTTTGAACTTCCAAAACTCATGCCGAAACATATGAAATCAACTCGGAATGAACCCAAATTGTGCACACAAGTACCAACTGACATAACGAAGCTATTCCAATTCCCGAAACCATAATCCGAATCCGATAACCACAAAGTCAATTGTCGGTCAAACTTGTGAACTTTTCAAACCTTCAAATTTTCAACTTTCGTCAATTTATGCCGAAACCTTCTAACCTTCCAACCTAAGGCAAATTCACAAAAAAGTCAAATTTGGTCAACTCTTCCAACCTAAGGTTTCAACAATAAAATTCATTCTTCCAAATCGATTCCGAATAACCTGAAAACCAAAACCGACGATTCACATAAGTCATAATACATCATACGGAGCTACTCATGCCCGTAAACTACCGAGCGAAGTGCAAATGTTCTAAATGACCGATCGGGGCATTACATGAAAAATTGCACTTCAGATGCACTTAAGGCCAAAAAGTCTGAAGTACAACAAACGTTTTCATTCACTTAAGGTCAACAAGTCTGAAGTAAAAAATGCCCGGAAACAGAAATTTATTTTTCGAATTGATTGATTTTCATGTATCTTTTGATCTTGAAATTGAAAATCTTCATCTTTCCTTTTTTGACAGCATGATTTCGCGAGCAGACCAGAATGAAGGTTATGCAGACCTTGCGCGACCTGGTGGTTGGAATGGTTAGTATTAAACATGATGCTTTTTAGTTTTTTGTTAACCTCCCATATTCTTACAATGTTTGAAAACAGATCCTGATATGCTTGAGGTGGGAAATGGAGGAATGACAAAGGATGAATACATTGTCCACTTTAGTCTCTGGGCTATTTCAAAGGTTAAGAAAAAGGGCAAAATTATATAGCCTTAGAACTATTTGTGCTTCTCATGACAGAATGTATGATCCATTTTGAGCTTTGTTGCTAATTCCAGGCTCCCCTTATCACCGGTTGTGATGTGAGAAACTTATCAAATGATACCAAAGAAATACTTGCCAACAAGGAGGTCATAGTTGTGAACCAAGGTAGTAAACCACGTATTATGTTAATAACAACTAGTCATTAGTTATGATTTATACCGTTGAAGTGTGCGACCATCTCATCTAAAAGTTTAAATTCTTAAAAAGAATAAACTTTTATTTACTTAATTATGTCCTCAACACACCCCCTCGCATGCGGGCTTGATTCTTTTTTATGAGTCAAGCACGTGGAAATTCCTTTTGATATTGGATGGTGGTGAGACTCAAACTCAGAACCTCTGTCTGCTCTGATACCATATTAAAGTGTGTGACCATCTCATCTAAAAACTTAAGTTATATGTTAGAGAGAACACACTTTTATTTACTTAATTATGTCTTCAACATATACGTGAAACCAGATCTTTTGAGTAGTTTTCAAGGGTATTAACACACTCATTTTCATTGCTTTAAACAGATGAATTAGGTATCTAGGGCAGAAAGGTTAGAATGCAAAACGATCTCGAGGTTTGGGCAGGGCCTCTATCACGCTATAGAGTAGCTCTATTGCTTCTCAATCACGGCTCTACTAAAATAGAAATAACAGCTCTCTAGGAAGATATTGGCATCCCTCCTAACAGTGTTGTAGAGGCAAGAGATTTTTGGGAGGTATGTGTTTATATTACAAACTTACAAATTCCTAACTTTGTCCTGTGGAAAATTCAAGGAAAGAAGTGTTTGCAACTAATATTCACCATATGAAAAATAAATTGCAATCATAAAATAAGAGAAAAATATTTTTACTAATTAATTGTGAGTATAATTTTGTTGATTCGAGGGCTGAAGCCGTATATTTCTCGAATATAGGAATATCCATTTTTGAGATATTTTTTAAAGGATTATGTAACCCTTTTTATAAGAGTGACCTAGGGTTTTGGTAGAGTAGCCTTCAAGCAACACTGAAAGACTCCTAGAATTTCAAGAGGTCTTGTAGTATTTTGAATTTAGGATTTAACTCGATCTATTAATATTTCGATGTCTACAAAAAGATTTCAAAGTTAATCACAAAGGCAGAACTTTTAATTTATACTAACCATTATTCACTGACTTTTAATTTATACTAACCATTAAAAAATATGTTTGTATATGAAATTTTGCAAGTTTTTGAAAAAAATTCGAAAATGAGTTTTTCAAAAACCAAGAAGTGATTTTGCCACCTTTTCAAAATTTTGAGAAAAAACTTGTTCCTCACTCACAAAACTACAATATTTTTTCAAGTAAAATTCATGTCCAAACATAATTTTAAATTCCAAATAACATTTTTCAACTTAATTCCAAATACTAATATTTTTAAAAAATTACAATTTTTATGTCCAAACACCTACTAAATGTTGTAGGATTCTTTTGGAATTTTTTTGGTGGCAAAATAACATGGTTGTAATTTTGAGATGCATCACAAGACATTGGAGACAAGATTTGTAGGAAATTTGACAACAACAGTAATGTCCCATGCATGCAAGATGTATTTTTTTTCACCAAAAGGACTCATACATTATAATTACATAATTGCATACGACAATACTATAACTAATAACAGGTCGGGGGAGGGGAGAATTGTCTTCACAGATTTGGCCTCCCCTCGAGAGTTGTTTAGGGAGGATCATAATATCATCCTGAGTGTTTGTCCTTTTTGAATCTGAAGGAGGCCAACTGTAATTTATCCATTCGCAGGGGCCTTCTTGAATTCTTTGGTAATTCCTCCAGTGTGAGAAAGATTCTCTCATTGTCCAATGTTATTGCTAGTTTTGCAAGAGAGTCGGCTACCCCATTAGCTTCCCTATAACAGTGTTTTATATATGTTGAAGCATCTTTCAAGCATCTTCTTTTGCACCTCCTCCACAGCTCTTCGAAACTTCTATGGTGGTTTAACCAATCCTTGGATCATCTCCACGGCCACCTGTGAATCCATTTCTATCGTGAGTTGTGGAGGTTGTTGTTGGTAGCACCAATTAATTCTATAGATAGCGGCCTGCAGTTCACAAAGAATATTAGTTGAGAATTGTACTGGTTTGGCAAAAGCCATAATCAAGTCCCCATTTCTCTTTCTAACAATCTCCCCTATTCCTGCGTGCCGCTAGTGGCAACAAAGCTACCATCAGTGTTAATCTTCTATGTATCCTCTTGAGGCATTTCCCAGCACACCAGAACACTAGTTATCCTGGGTTTATAAATTTCTGCTAAGTGACAGATATTTTGCCAGCTCCAGCTGTAGTCTACTCTAGCTGCTATAGTTCCAGTTTCTGCTACATGCAAGATGTATGTATTGAAGCCTATTGCTTCATGAGGATTCAGAGAATGCTTGGAACCAGAATTCTAAAATTTCTTCCTCCCATTTTGTTACATGCTTAGATAACAAATCCAAACTATATTAATAGCTAGCTAGTCATTTGTCTTTGTTTTGTTTCTATATGCAATTCAAGATTTTTTTATGTTCTTGTTGGTGATATTTGGTGTGAATTCGGCGAAACGTATACAGAGAATTAACTAAACATCACTAATAAGATGGGATGCAAAGTCCTGTAGGCTGTAAATGTATATTTACTCCCTGCGTCCCATTTTATATGGATGTGACGGGTTAGCCAATTTTCGAACGGGTAATTGAAAAATAGCTAGAGTTTGTAATGTTATTGAAAAATAGCCACTATTCTGCTGAAACACAGAAAATTCCAGCATAATATGTTGCGGGATTATGGAGCTTCTGCGTATAAACTTCCAGCATATTATGTTGGAATTCTAGCACACGGAAAGTTCCAGCATAATATGCGGGATTATAGAGCTTCTGCATATAAACTTCCTGCATATTATGTTGGAACTCCATCACAGTATGAAATTCCAGCACATTATGCCGGAAGCTCATATGTAAAAAATTCGAACTCGAGCATATTATGCTGGAATAATTCCGGATTTTTAAGAGTGTTTTTGTTCAGATTTTATCGCTACATAAAAAAGTGACTAAATTTCGATTAATTTTAAAATTATGGCTATTTTCAATTACAAGTTGTAAATCTGTCTATTTTTTATTTTTTCCTTTATATGAAAATGTTTGACAATGATCAAAATTTAAGAAAGAAAGACTTTTAAAATTTATAGTCTAAAATAAACCATAAACATTATGGTATAAATCATTTCATTAAGATAAAATGAGAGATTTAAAAATAATTTTTTTCTAAATATAACGTGGTGTCATTTTCTTTTAGGACAAACTAAGTATGCTACATAAAAGGGGACAGGAGGAGGGAGTAGTTGTGTTTTCTCTACACGTAGCTTTCTGAATTTGTTTCTCAACTTCAGTTCCACACCTTACAATAGATCAATTTGACCCGTAACTTTATCCATATATATGATCCGTATAATCAGTTGATAATTCTGCGCTATGCATCTTGTCTCAAGTATTGTCATATGTGGGAAATTTATGCCAATGGTCTGGGCATATTAAACTATGACCAGAAGAGACAATTCAAAAGAAGACTATTTCCAAATTAAAGAGCAACCAACGATCACAAAAGAGAAAAAGGAACCACAAAGCAAAAAAAAACACCACATTATAGATGGAAAAAAATAAAGCATTTTAGATGGTCCAAAAGAATATGCTTTGAACCTTGGTAAGAAAGACTTAAAAACCCTCCATAGGACTAATAGGTTGTTTCGCCAAGGTTCTCCAAAACTAAAAGTTTTTTTAAAAAAAATGTTGTTTTTCAAGGTTGAGGTGTTTGGTCAAGCTTTTAGTAGGAAAAAAATACTTTTGAATAGAACAACAACAACAACAACCCAGTAAAATTCCACTACTGGGGTCAGGGGAGGGTAATGTGTACGCAGACCTTACCCCTACCCCGAAGGAGTAGAGAGACTGTTTCTGAAAGACCCTCGGCTCAAGAAAACAAAAAGACAAAAAGGATACAATATTAGTATCAACAAAGAAATCATATGAAAAACGGGAACAACATAACATTCAAAAGAAAGATGCAAAGCAAAAGCGATAGCTAGTAAATAGTTCTGCGCTGAAAAGTGAATTAGTAAGACACAACATTGCCACTAACTATCTTAGACAAAAACCTTACCAAACTGGTCTCGCAATGGTACAAAGTAAGGAAAGACTCAAATTACCTCCTAACCTACAACCCTAATACTCGACCTCCACATCTCCCTATCCAGTATCATGCCCTCGAAAATCTGAAGTCTCGCCATATCCTGCCTGATCACCTCTCCCCAATACTTCTTAGACCGCCCTCTACCTCTTCTCGTTCCCTCCACAACCAATTGCTCTCTGAACATGCCCGAACCATCTGAGTCTCGCTTCCCGCATCTTGTCATCAATGGGAGCCACACGCACCTTCTCCTAAAAGCATTTTTTAAAAAGCAATTTTGGGAAAACCAAACGTTAATTGTTGCTCTCAAATTAATGAGTCAACCACAAATGTATTTTTTTTTAAAAGCGCTCCACAAAATAAGTTGATTTAGAAGTTTGTCCAAACAAGCTATAAGTAGGAAAAGAACAAAAGGAAGAATTACTCGTGACAATTTTGTTTGACCAAAAAGTATAAAACTCTTTATTAAACTAACTAAGTAAGGGGATAAGGGATTGATCCTAGTTAAAGATAATATCCCTAGATCTAAAATTAATTCATATGGATAATGTGTGACCATATTGAAGTAAATTTAATGTGATACATAGTAAATGTTACTACTTTTAATATGATAAGAGGTGAGTAATAAGTAATAATAATGGCACTAAATGTAAATAAGGAAGAATATTCACCCAATAATGGAAGAGGTGAATGATTTCTTCTTCTGACAATGATGAATGACAAGAATATGAGAAAATATTATACACTTTCTCGGATCTGGTGAAAAGACAATGGATTGAATATAAGAATCGAATCTCTCTCAGAAAGTTGTTCTTTGTATTTATCTAGAGAGCAAACTTTTCAAAAGTGTTCTTATCAAATAGAATATTATATGTCTTTTGTCTTATCTCTCCTACTATTTATATGGGATATTCCCAAAGAACTCTAAAAAGTACATTAGAAGGAATATCCAATGGAATATTCCCTTTGAAAGTTCCAAAGCTATACTAGCCATTATTTTTGTCCCTGCTACTGATCGACCTCGGCCAAACTGCCCATGACGAGTTACATTCTCACGCTTGGTTACCTTTTCGTGCCAAATTTCCTCGGTCGAATTTTGACTCATACAATTAGTCCCTCCGCTTATCGAGGTCGTCTTTTAGTTGATCTTAATGAGAGGACTTCATTAGTTGCAGTTTTGAGAAATTTGGATGGGGAGGTCAAGTAAGGATGTCGTGGCCGAGATGGTGATGTGGCGCTTTGAGAGATGCACTCAATGGCTCTGGTTCAGAATAACATCACAGCCTCATGCGTCATCATTACGCATCTTCCTGATACGTTCCATCGTTCCATGTGTCCCTATCATTTCGATTCTATTGCTTTTGACGATTATTCGTATCGATCCGAGCATCGTTGTTCTCTATAAGTAAAAGGGAGGGAACCCTTTGGAGAAACCTTTACATTTTCTTATCTTTTGAACCTACACCTTTTCTCTCCTTATTCTTCCTATGTTTCTACTTTCAGCAACTCCCACCATTGTCGCTTCTTATATACCTTCAGTTCCATCGTATACACAACAAAAGATGGCTAGTGCATCTTCTAACCCTAAGGTGACCTCAGACCCAGTTCCATTATTAGTGGTCATGCCCTCTAATGAAAAGGAAGCCATTGTTGTGGAGGATGAAAGCTTCCCTATTGTGGAGGAAATTATTCCTCGTAATTTTTTCGGGTCAGACTTTTCGAAGTCACCTGCGGATGAATCCGAGCCTGTAAAATCCGAGTTGGAAGCTGCCCATCTTTCCGTGCTTAGGACCAAGTACAACATTCTCGCTCACATCGATCTGGTCCAAGCTGGGAACGATGTGATCTAGATTCATCGTCCTGGGTATTACGTATTTTATGCGTACTCGTTCCAAGTGGGCTATTCTATCCATCTTCCCCCGTTGGCGGAGGAGTTCTGCCGCTACTACGGCATCTGTCCGACCCATCTCTCCCCTTATATTTACAAACTCTTCCTCATGTTGATAAAGTTCGCAGAGCTGGTCGGCCGTGGGATTTCCATCCGCCATCTGTTGTATCTTTTTGCCCAAAGCTTCCATAGGGGTACGATGATACATCTTCACCACCGTAGGACTAAGGGACTAGTGATAAAAATGGACGATAAGACGAATCGTTGATTTTGGGTCAACGTTTTTCATCAAAACTGAGCACGTGGTGGCGAACCCTAGTGGATTCATGAGGAGTGGAACTTTGCTCTTAAGTGTTTTTGCTAATTATATGTACACTCTTTCTTTGGTGACTTGATCGTTCTTCTTTCTTTTTGTGTAGCCGAGAAGCATTCTCCTACGTTGGTCGTCGATATTCGCGACTGGGTGGCCCAAATTTTGCCCCACGCGGTGGGAATCCGTGAATGGTCATCGTTCAATAAGAAGTTTGGATGCAAGACTTATTCGACCGGTAAGTCAAGTTCTAATCTTTAGTTACTTCGATCTTAATATCGTCTTCTTTTTCACTTATGTAGTTTTCCTTTGTTGTTATGTCGGAGGGCTCCGAGGAGAGCGAAGGCTCCTACTCTCGCTTTTCATCAATCGGGTGCCTCGATCGGGTCTCTGCTCGCTGCGACTGTAGACGAGTCCGTACAGACTGCTACTTTTTCTCAGACCCCGGCCCCACGTAGGCTTAGCCATCGTGTGGCTGCCGTATCAGTAGAGACACCGACTTCTACAATATTGCATTTAGTGGATGAGTTGCCATTGGCGAGGAGGAAGTGGTTTCGCTGAAAAGGCAGAGTGGAGGTTAGCATTATGGCAACAGAGAACGAAGAGCCAACGGGGGCAATCCCGGCCACAGACGCACCCGAGGGCGCGAAGTTTTGGGCATAGAGTTTGCGCCCCCTTCAGTCATGGAGATTGCTCCCATGCTAGAGATCATCATGGAAGGAGGAGGGCGATCAGAGGTAGCATAGGTCCTTCCAGGGAGTGATCCATCGTCGTTAGAGAGGGACGGCGTATCTTCATCTGCCGAAGAGAGGGGGGAAATGTGGCCATGGGCAATGACGAGTCTGGTTCTGACATCGACCCTAAAGAGGTACGGATGTTAGATGAGGGGTTTACTCGGGTAGAGGTGAGACCAGAGGGGTCTACTCAAAATATTGTCATTCCCTTGGACTACAACTTGCTAACGAACACAGAGAGCATGGTCCCTTTCTTTGGTTCCTCTTTGCACTGACGCTGAGAATAGGACCTCACAGACGTTTAAGGATGCCAATCTATCGTTAGGCATCTCTGGAATGGCTCTGAGGGTAAGTTTTGACCTTTTGTGTTTTCGTACCTTTTTCTTCTTTTCTTTTCATTGTTTGTCATTACTGACTACTTCCTGCTTTCTCCCTGTTCATCAGACCCTCTTTCTGGAGATTGAGTATGCCCGTCGAGAAGAGAAGAAGAGGGCTCTCTTCAAAAGGATGGAGTCCAAGTATAAAGACTATCATACCAAATATAGCGATTTGTGTTGCCTACTTGGCACGGATGGTAAATTCAAATCTCTCAGGGATGAGCTGAATTAGAAGGATGATGAACTCATAACAGTCATCGGTAGATGTAGTGAGCTCGAGGGAGCACTGAGAGTCAAGGAGGACGAGCTCGAGGTGAGCAAAGAAGTTGTGGTTGAGTGTGTTGACCTTCAAGCTCAGGTGGCATCCCTGCAGGCCGAGCTTGAGCAGAGCTTGATCAGAGCCAACAGCCTAAGTGATGAGTTGGTCGAAAAAGTGGCAGAGTCGGATAGAGTCAAGGAGGCCAGGACAGCAACTTTGGCGAAAGTGTCGACATTAGAGGATTCCATCCGTGTCCTCAGATCTGAGCGGGCGATTGATGCGGAGATGCTTGCGCTCAGGGAGGCGAGACTCGACGAACGGATTGGTGGTCTTGAGAAAGAGGTTTCAGAACTAAATGAGCATGTCATCATCCTTAAGGCCGAAAAGGCGCAGCTACTGGCTCAATCGTCTTCATCCCGTGTTTCCACTTATCCTGATGTTCCACGAGATTTGTATGAGAAATGGATTCATGTCGAGGCTCTAATACACATATTCAGGGGCTTGATAACGGCAGGGAATATTTCTAAGGTAGAGTTTGAGGATGCTCATGATAAGGCGCGTGTAGCTCAGGTCGTTTGTGGTTACAGGTGATGGTGAAGATGACTTGGGCGGGCTCGAGCCAGGCGCTTGGTATGATGACGAATACCCCGATGGCGAGAATGATGGTGGAGACGATGGCGAGGGTGATGCTGCCGAGTAGTATATTTTTTTTGTAATCTTGTGTATGTTTTTTTTATTTTATTTTTGTGGGCGTCTGTTTGGCCCTTGTAAGATACCTTTTGGAATGATACTTTTGTTGTTTATTTCTGATTCTCCTTTTTTTTCCTCGAATATTTTCCTCAATTGATTTCCTTGATTAAAAGAATTGTGTTGGTAGGCGTTAGCTGAATGTGAGCAAGTGTCTTTGATTACTTCGCACGAAGTTGAATATTGTCGTAATTAACTCGAACGAGGTTATTATGTGAATTATGTTCGAGTTAGGTCGTCTGTAAGTTGAATTCAAGTGAGGTCAAATGTCACTCAAATAATTCGAACTAAGTCAAATGTGGGCGTCTTAATTAATTCGAGTGAGGTCGAATGTGAGTTGATTCGAGCGAGGTTGAATGTTACTCTTAGTTAATTTGAACTATGTCGAATGTGAGTCGATTCGATCGAGGTCGAATGTTGACTCTTAATTAATTCGAACAAGGTCGAGTGTGAGTTGTATTGTTGTTTTAGTGAACGTAAGAGGATTTCATTGTACGCTTGTTTTGCTTCTATAATCTTGGAGAAATTTACATGCTTTTCAGAAAGGCATTCCAGTCCTAGTCTATCTAGTTCCTTCATTGGGCGACCTGAAAAAGTAATGAGAGGTCAGGAATGAATATATCGGTCTACACCTTCAACATATTTTAACTTTAAATGTTCTCCTTGTCGCCTCGTTAAACACCTTCCTGAGAAAACCCAATTGGAACAAAACTCAGGTAAGGGAAAAAGAGTACAGCTCGGAGAACATTTTCCCTAAGAAGTTAAAGTACTTAAGGTGAGCGATGTTCCAGTTATTTGGCATTAGTTTTCCTTCCATCGTTTCCAATAAGAACAACCCTTTGGTTGTTGCGCCGTAATTTTGTATGGGATGTCCCAATTAGTCCCTAGCTTTCTTTCTCGTGGGTCTTTGCTCGCCTGTGTTTTGGCTTTGAGTACATAGTCCCCGACTTTGATCGGTCTGACCTTTGCTTTTTTTGTTGTAGTATCGCTCTGCCTGTTGTTTCTGAGCGATCATCCTTATGTAAGCCATGTCTCTTCATTCTATGACCTCATCAAGGTCTTGTCTTCTACTCTCATCGTTAGTCGATCTTCTCTTGTGTGAGTACCTCAGACTTGGATCTCCGACCTCGACCGATATTACTACATCAGTCCCATAGACTAGAGAGTATGGAGTTTCTCCTATGCTTGCTTTTGGCATTGTACGGTATGCCCATATCACTTCCGACAGCAATTCTGGCCACAGTCCCTTGGCGTTCTCGAGTTTTTTCTTCATGATATTCGATATTGACTTGTTGGAGGACTCTGCATGTCCATTGCCCACAGGATGATATGGCATGGAGAGTATTCTTTTGATGTGCCATTTTTCGAAAAATTCGGTGATTTTTTTTCCAGTGAATTTGGGTCTGTTGTCATAGTTGATTTCTTTGGGTATGCCAAGGAGGCATACGATATTCCTCCATATGAAGGTGATCACTTCTTGCTTGCGTATTTGGGAGAATACACCTACTTCCAGCCACTTTGAAAAATAGTTAGTTAAAACTAAAAGAAATCGTACATTACCTTTTCCTATAGGGAGAGGGCCGACGATGTCCATCCTGCAGTTGATGAAGGCCAAGGTGAGGTGACTGAGTGGAGGTGCTCGCCTGCTTGATGGATAATGGGGGCATATCTTTGGCATTGTTCATATTTTTTCATGAAGTCGGTGGCCTCTTTCTTCATTATGGGCCAGTAGTAGCCTGCTCATATGAGTCATCTTACTAGGGCTCGATTGCCGGTATGGGTTCCGTAGTGACCCTCGTGGACCTCTTCCAGAACACACCGTGTCTATTTTGGGCCTAAGCATTTCTCTAGGGGGGCCAAAGGTTCTCCTGTACAAGTCGTTGTTGATGACGTTGTACCTAGCCGCCTGCATTCAAAGATTTTTCGCTTCTCTTTTATCATCTAGAAGTATGCCATCCTACAATATGTGATAATACGGTTGCGCCAATCCCAAGTTAGGTTTATAGTTCGTACCTCGATTTGATCGATCAAAGAGTGAAGGAGAGTGACCACGTTCCTTCCTCCGGTTATGCTTTTAGTGGTTGCTTCTAATTTGGCAAGTCCGTCTGTTTTGATATTTTGGGCTCGAGGGATCTGGTCGAGCTGGAATTCATCGAACCCAGGTAACAGTTTGTAGATCTCGGCCTGATATTTTTGCAGTCTTTGTTCCTTGATTTGGAAAGTCCCTGTGACTTGATTGACGACGAGCTGAGAGTCGCAGCATAGGACGACTCGCTTTGATCCGTACTTGAGTGCTAACTTTAGTCCTGCAATCATGGCCTCATACCCGGGCTCATTGTTAGTCATGTTTGGGAATTTTATGGACTGGCAAATTACTTCGCCAGTCGGGACCTCGAGCACGAGTTCCAGTCCTGACCCCGATGCGTTAGAGGCACCGTCGGTATACAACAACCATAGGTAGTGTATTTTGGGGGATGTACTGGCGGCTTCATTTTTGAATTCAGGCATTATTTTTGTGTTGAAGTCAGTGACGAAGTCGGCGAGCACTTACGACTTTATCCCTATTCGCATTTGATAGGTTATATTGTGTTCGCTTAATTCTATGGCTCATTTGGCCAATCTGTCCAACAGTTTGGGTTTGTGCAAAATAGTTCTTAGGGAAAAAGTCATGACCACCGAGATGGGGTGGCACTAGAAATAGGGTCTAAGCTTCCGTGAAGCTACGACCAATGCCAGGGCTAGCTTCTCGAGGTGTGAGTACCTTGTTTTGGCGTTAACCAGAGTTTTGCTAATATAATAAATGGGGGATTGCGGTACCTTTCTTCTCTCGGACCAGGACCGCACTTATGGCCACATCAGACACGCCCAAGTATACGAGGAGGCATTCTCCAAGTTCTGCCTTGGCGAGTAGTAGGGGTGAAGATAGGTACGCCTTTAATTCCCTCAAGGCCTCGATGCACTCGGAATTCTATTGGAGTCTGTTGTCTTTCTTGAGTACGCTGAAAAATTTATGACACCTATCGGAGGATTTTGAGATGAACCTCGACAGGGCGGCTATGCGGCTGGTCAACTTTTATAATTGTTTCTTACTAGTCAGGTTCTCCGATATTTCTTCTATAGCTTTGATTTGGTCAGATTGACCTTGATGCCTCATTGTGATACTAAGAAGCCGAGGAACTTTCCTGAGGTTACTCCAAAGGCACACTTCTCGAGGTTCAATTTCATACCATATCATCTGAGTGTATCGAAAGCCTCTTGTAAGTAGTTGATGTGATCCTCCTACCTTTTTTATTTGACCAACATGTCATTGATGTAGACTTCCATGGTTTTACTGAGCTGGTCTTTGAATATTTTTGAGACCAACCTCTGGTATGTCACCCCCGCGTTTTTCAGTCTGAAAGGCATCACTCTATAGCAATACATTACATGATGAGTGATGAAGGTGGTCTTCTCCTGGTCTTCTTCTTCCATGAGGATCTGATTATAGCCTGAGTATGAGTCTAGGAAGCTGAGCAGCTCGTGCCTGGCCATCGCATCAATGAGTTGGTTGATATGAGGAAATGGGAATGAATCTCTTGGGCAGGCTTTGTTTAGGTCCGTGAAATCCACGCACATCCGCCACTTCTCGTTCTTCTTTTTCACTATGACCACATTGGCGACCCATTGAGGATATTTTGACTCCCTGATGAAGCCATTTTCCAAAAACTTCTCTACCTCTTCGCGAACTGCGTGGTTTATAGCGGTATTTAATTTCCGCCTGATTTGTCTCACTGAGGGGTAGAATGGGTCAACGTTCAACTTATGTGTTACTATCTCCTTTGGGATACCCGGCATATCTGGATGGGAAATAGCAAATAGTTCTACATTATTTTTTAAGAGTTAACGAAATTTACCTGGTTCTTGGAGCTTGTGGCCGATGAAAGCTTTCTTGCTCTGGTCGTTATTATTGAGTTGGACGGGGTCGAGATCCTCTACGGTAGACCTTGTGGCTTCTATGATTTCGGAGTCTCTGATAATGTTTTTCCCTTCACCACCACCTGACCCCTACCTCGTTAATTGCTATGCCTCATCGGCTTTACCCTTCAGTTATTAGGTGTATGTACAGTCTTGGGCGATGCGGTAGGATTCTCAGGCGGTGCGTTGCTCTCCTCGATTGTTGAATACCCCCAGAGGGTGGGAAATTTGATGACCTGATATAAGCTGGAGGGGATGGCTTTCATGGCGTGTATCCAAGGTCGACCTATGATGGCATTGTACGTTGTATCCTGGTCAATGATATGGAACGTGGTTTCCAAAGTGATTCTATAGCGCCCCTTTTTTCCCTTCGGGGAGAGAGAGAAGTCCGAGTTCTGACTTCATGGGGGTAATAACTCATTTCCTTTTGGGAATTTGGGTTTTGAAGAGTCGCCACCTAACGGATTATGGTGCGTTAGGGCACTTAGAGCGATTAACTCTTGGACTAGTTTGCATGACCAGAGATTTAGGGTAAGGGCTCGAAATAACATTGAGGAGAAGGTGTTAGGCATCTCTCGCGGTCCACAACGGTGGGTCCCGGCCGAACTTATATAAATTAGTCCTTTTAACGAATAAATAGTTTAAACACATACTTGCAAATAAAGGCATGTTTTGGACATTGTATGACTCAAGTAATGAGACAAAAGGAGAAAACAAGTTGCATATATAGAGAAAAAGTAAAGCTTAGACATCAGGAATTGGGAAAGAGGGGTCCTAGGTTGATTTGCCTATAGGATCACCCCACACAATGCCCGATAAACACTCCTCAATGAGGGGCTACACGTGACATTAGCGCATAGTCATCATATCCTTGCTACCCAATTCCCTCCCTTGGTCGTAGCCTAAAGCATTCTAGTAACCTTGAAAATGTCATATGCGTGCAATAACCGTCTTTTCCTTGTGGCCCTAGAGGTATTTAGGACCTCTAATTAGGGTAGTTCTAGAACTTCCTAAGGTTTTAAAGGATAAAAGCCTAGGCGTCAATCAAGAACAATTAGGACTGCATTTAAAGAGAACAAATTACAGGCTCACAGTCACCTCCACAAATATAACAAGTAAATGCACATCTTCAAACAACAGTCAGGTATTTAAAAGAAAATCCTAGAACATGATATCTAGGTAAGCAGGGATTATACAGTATTGAATTAGGACAAAGTTGCAAAGACCTATTAGTTTGCCTACAAATTTTAGACCTGTTAAATCTAAGCAGTCTCAAATAACAAAGTACAGTTTTATAGTTGCAGAATTTTAATCACCCTATAGGCTTGCCTAAGCTCATAACAATGACGTCCTAAAAGCATGATATCTATTAGGAATGCAGTAAAACAATGATCAATTTTAAACGGACAACTTCGAGATCTTATAGACATGCTTTCTAGCGGTACTAATTTAAGGAATTATTTGGAAACTTATTTGGAGAAGCGGACAGATTAATTGAACCAATTCAGAATGACCAAACACGAATTAAGCTAATTTATTTAACTAAACTGGTTTTAAGTTCTATAGGCATGATTTCTATTAGAGCTGATTTTAATCCCTATAGGCATGGTATCTAGTTATTAAAGTTGACTCTTGAACTTATAGGCATGATCTCTATTATTAAAGCCATTTAGATCCTATAGGCATGGTTTCTAATATTGTGGGAGTAAAGCAAACATAGTAAACACATTTGAATTAACACAACCCTATAGGCATGGTATCTACCCAAGCTACCCAACATATATATAACTACCCACCCTTTTTTCACTAATCACCCTAATGTTGTTTACAATAATTATTACAGACCAATGAATAAAAATACATAAATAAACAGTAGTTAATCTATAGGGAGCCTGCAGTAGGCCCAAATGACTTCCAAGCCTCCAATAGCCTCAAATGCCAAAGTTCCATAGACAATATCATGTCTAGGTGTGTGAGAGTTCCCTAAGGACCTCAAGTATCCCGGGCAGTGCTTACACCTAGACCTTTTCTCAAACAATAACTGGTTTAGGTGCTATGTGGAAAAGCCATCTCTGACATGCCAAAGTTCAGAGAGACCTCAAAAGGGTCTCAAGGCAGTACACATATCAGAGGGGAAGAACCTAGTATTCTAAGAGTAATGTGAGAGTGCATAATGACTTTGAAAGAGTTTGGTAAATAGAGAAAGAAGGTCTTAGTAATAGAAAGAATTTTATGAAAATCAAAAATAGTTAGGGTAGGAATAGTTTGAGAAAACATGAAGAGCATTTTTACAACAATCAGACAGCAAGTCAGAGAACACACAGTTTCAGAACAGACCTCACACAAGGGAAAGAGGTAGGGGAACACCTACAATGCACCTTAGTGATGGCAATCAAATACACAGATTGTAGTTGCAAAGTTAAGTTGAGAACACATAGGTTTAAGACACAAGTAGGATCCCATTAGTGAAATAGAACAACCTAGACTAGACAAACACTTCATGAAATATTCAATGTTTTAGAAATACTAATCATATACAGAACAGGCAGGATTTGGTCATACTGGGTGAAATCGTAAGCACACAATGCAGCTTGGGACATGCTAGTGAACCAATTATTTAAAGCAGGATTGGCATGCCAAACAGTATAATAGCTATGAGCTTAAACATGTTTTGTGATACAATAATCTAGGCATGTTGATTGCATATTAAGTAGAATAGCACATAGAACTGGAAATCACAAATTGATGAACTGCAGCAACAAAGGAAACACATAGTTTGGAATATGAATTGAATCAGAACATACCACTTAAGGAGCGTATACAAAATACAGAGTAGAGATGATGCCAGTAGCCAGCCTTGGCTTACAGCCGCCTGGACTAATAAGAACTGCAAGGAACAGGAGAGAGTATAGAGCTTTTGAGAGTATAAGAGTGTAGATGAACTAGTGTTTGTTGTTCAAAAATTAAAATAAGAGGGAGTTTATATAGTAATCAAAAGCTTAAAAAATAAGTTAAGAGATCAATTAAGTAGCAAATCAGGGAAGTCACATGTAAATCAGCAAGCCTTTCCCATGGACAATTTAAATCAATGGTAAAAGCATGTTAAGTATTTAAGGAAAAGAATCAAGTAAGGTTTAGTATAGAGTATATAATTAGGGGTAAATGAACAGAAGTTTTAATTAAGGAAACAAATTAGTAAGAATCAACAAAATACAAACAAGGCAAAGGAAAATTAATTAAGGCAAGCAATTCAATCAAATCGAGTAGAGAGGTAAGAATCGAAAGTTTAAGGAAAAGTATTCAAATCAAACCAAGAAATAAGGAATTCAGAATAATCAAGGAGAAAGTCATGAAAGAGTCAGCATGTTTAACATATAAAATAAGGTAGAACATGAAGAGTCAGGATTCCAGATAACTTTAACAAAACAAATAGTTAGAACAACACTGATTCAAGGAGAATGTTACGGGTGTAACATGAATAGTCAGGACGAACACAAGCACATAGAATCAGTGAAAGGTCAAACAAAGAAATTCAGTAGAAGCATATTAGGGCAAGAAAGTCACAAGAATTCATAAGAACCCAAAGTAAGAACCAGTCGATATACCAGTACTCAGAAACCAGACGAAGAACATCAAAAAGAATTAGGGCTATCAGTACAAACGGGATAAGGTTGTAGCAGACTTACAAAATCAGTCAAAATATATGAGAAGCAAAAGATTAAACACAAAACATCATCAAACAATTTGTAAAAAGAAATTTCGGAAACCCTAGTTTAGGAAAAAATGAAGATCTCTTGAAAGTCATACGATTCTTGTAAAGAATCTTAAGGTTTTTGTAAATCTCACATGAAATAAACCCAAATCATCTTAGATCTGTACAGATCTTAGATGTTTAGAAAAGAAATTAGGGTTTCGAAGAGAACCATACAGAGGTGAAGAAGCATGCTTAGAAAATCATAGATCATAGTCAATATAGGATGATCTTACTCAGAATTGCACTAGAATGGCTTGAAACAGGCGAGAGAGAAACCATAGATGCAAGCCAACTAGCCCTAGTCCTTTGAGGGCCTTGGAGATGGCAAGATTAATGTGAGGGAGGCCATTGGAGGCCTGAGATGTGGTGAGAAATCATCAGAGAAGGCCATGGATGAGGCTCAGTGAGATTATTAAGGTTAGATTTTGAGAGCGTTTGAGAGCAGAGAGGGGTTTCAGGGCAGCGGGTAGTATGAAATGATAGGGTTTGGGGGGTCTCTTGGGTTTATTTTAGGAGTGGTCGTTTGTGGCAGTTAATCTTTATGATCAACGGCTGAGATTGAAAGGTTTTGGGGCCCGGATAGGATAGCTGGGGTTTGGGCTGGGTAATTTAATTAAAATTGGGTTGATAATTGGGTTAGGTTGGGGCTGAAATTGAAAATAAAAATGGGCTAGATTTTAAATAGCCAATTTTAATAGATATAATTTATAAAAAATAATAAATGATTTCCAAAAATATTTTCATGTACTAAAATGATTTAAAATAGTTGTTTAAAATTATAAAAATATAAAAGATCATTTTATGCATCAATAATATAATTATGCATTAGTAGGGCTATTATTGCAAATATATGCAATTTAGCCTAAAAATGTAAATGCAATTAAAAAAATGCACTAAAATATTTAAACAATAATTTGGAATAAATAAAGAATTTAGATGACTAAATCACCACAAAAATAATTTGAAAGATAATTATTGAAAATTTTATAATTAAAAAGGGAAGAAATAAATCAATTTGGAGCATTTAAAAATTATAGAAAAATTATAAAAATGCTTATGCATGCTTATAACTGCATATGTGCTATTTTGAAAGTATATATATATATATGTTAAAACATATGAGAAATAATTGGGTATCAACAGCTGCCCCTCTTTACCCGGGAAGGATGAAAGAGTTTTCGGGTAAAGAAATGATAGCCAATTTTGACCGGACGGGATGTTTTGAAAGACAGAGTCCAGACTCTGGCCTTGAGTTGCCTACATATCCCTGGTCTTACAGGAATCAGGCCATGTGTAGTCCTGGATTCATTGACAAAATATACCGATGAAGTCAACGGACACGGGATGCAAAAGCGGCTATGGTGAGCGGTTAAGGTTTGAGACAGTTGAAGGAACTGGAGTGAGGTCACTCCTATTATGATAGCGGTTGCTTTCTGGTCACCTGCAGATGAAAAGATGTTGCTGACATGTATTTGCGCAAAAATTTAAACATGATGCGGATTTCCTTTGGACCATGAAGGTTGTCTTCGGACGATTAAGGATGACGTCCTTGGACCATGATGTCCTGGGCCATGAATTGTTTAGTGAGGGATTTGCAGGCCATGAAATGTTGTTCTCGGGCCATGCAGATGGTGCCTCCGAACCATGATGCCTTTGAATAATGATATACAAATTTGAGGGATCCTCAGGCCATGGCATGGTGTCTTCCGGCTATGAGGGTGATGCCCTTTAGACTATGATGTCTTTGGATAGGTTGGTGATATTTCAGTCCATGATATGCAATAATATGATATTAACAAGACAAGGCTTAGTCTTGTGAAATGGAGGGCAGAGCTTAGCCCGATTAAAAAGCAAATAGATAGTACTAGAAATAGAGAAATATTTGTGCAAAAAGGGACAGTACTTAGTCCCATGCAGATGGGGAGGCAAGGATTAGCCTCATACAAATAGGGAGGCAAGGATTAGCCTCATGTAGGTATGGAGGCAAGGATTAGCCTCATGTAGGTATGGTGGCAGGGATTAGCTTCACGCAAATATGGAGGCAAGGATTAGCCTCATGCAGATGGGGAGGCAAGTATTAACCTCATGCAAATAGGGAGGCAAGGATTAGCCTCATGCAGGTATGGAGGCAGGGATTAGCCTCATGCAAATATTGAGGCAAGGATTAGCCTCATGCAAATAGGGAGGCAAGGATTAACCTCATGCAGATATGGAGGCAGAGATTAGCCTCATGTAGATATGGAGGTAGGGATTAGCCTCATGCAAATATGGAGGCAGGGATTAGCCTCATGCAAATATGGAGGTAGGGATTAGCCTCATGCAGATATGGAGGCAAGGATTAGCCTCATGCAGATATGGAGGCAGGGATTAGCCGCATGCAAATAGGGAGGCAAGGATTAGCCTCATGCAAATATGGAGGCAAGGATTAGCCTCATGCAAATACGGAGTCAAGAATTAGCCTCATGCAAATATGGAGGCAAGGATTAGCCTTATGTAAATATGGAGGCAAGGATTAGCCTCATGCAAATGTGGAGGCAAGAATTAGCCTCATGCAGAGAACAAGTAGCAAATAAGAGTATTATATATCTTAGCTGGAGATATATTCGGTGTCTGATGTCCTGATTGATAGCGAATTTGTTACATGTATATATTTGTGGATGTTATCTCTATGTCAGATGTGCCTGCGTTCAAAGAAAAAGTGTAAGTTTTGTGAGGGGAGGTTAGTTCATGCCTTCGTCTGCTGGCCTTACTTTGCTCCATTCTGGAGGTCTTTTCGAGTTTCCCTGGGTAACACCTGACTGTCACAGAAATAGAGTTTTCAAAAATATGCAATTATTGATAAAAATAGAGTCATTTTAGAAATATTTTGATATATCAAGTGATTTTTAGATGAACTAGTGGCTGCAACATATTTTAGAGACACTGCAGCTTTCTTGTGTAAGAATTTTGAGGGTCCTCCTCAAAATTCTGCCCCGGTTTGGTAGATGATCTTTTGACCGCTTGCGGATAATAGGCCTTGTTGCACCTTCTTCGGAATTTTGAGAATCCTTCTCAAAATTCTGCCCCAGCTTCTTAACTAATTTATGATTGTCTGACACATGTTGGCTTGGCTAGACTTGCTCCGAAATTTTGAGGGTCCTCCTCAAAATTCTACCACAGTTTCTGATCTTGGGGGGAAATGGAATTTTATTATGATATGACCGAACCCATTAGGTTGCCTATGTATCCCTTCTTAAATGGGAATCAGGTCAAGCGTAGTTCAATTACATCAGATGAGGAAATGTAAATTGTCTAAGCATAGTATCTCTTGACTGCGTCTGAATTGATTCGTTTTGGCCAAATTTCTCCGTCCATTTCTGCAAGTATGAGTTCTCCTCCTGTTAACACCCTGTGAACCATGTAAGGACCTTGCTAGTTGGGAGAGAATTTCCCTTTGGCTTCATCTTGGTATGGGAAGATCTTCTTCAGCACTAACTATCCTGGTGCAAATTGCCTTGGTTTGACCCTTTTATTGAAAGCTCTGGACATTCTGTTCTGATAAAGTTGACCGTGACACACTGCGTTCATCCTCTTTCCATCGATAAGGGCCAATTGTTCATAGCGACTCCTTATCCATTCTGCATCGCTGAGTTTAGGTTCCTGTATGATTCTTAGAGAAGGAATCTCTACCTCGGCTGAGATGACAGCCTCGGTACCATAAACCAACATGTAGGGAGTTGCCCCAATTGATGTGCAAACCGTAGTGCAGCATCCTAATAAAGCAAAATGTAGCTTCTCGTGCCATTGTTAGTGGTTATCTACCATCTTCCTTAGTATTTTCTTGATGTTTTTGTTGGCGGCTTCTACGGCTCCATTCATCTGAGTTATATAGGTTGTGGAATTTTTGTGCTTGATTTTGAAAGTTTCACACATGGCTTTCATCAAATCACTATTGAGATTGGCAGCATTATCAGTAACAATGGACTCGGGAACTCCGAACCGGCAAACAATACGATCTTTGAAAAAATCTGCGATGACTTTCTTGGTTACAGCTTTGTAAGATGCAGCCTCTACCCATTTTGTGAAGTAATCAATGGCTACTAGAATAAACCTATGTCCATTTCAAGTAGTGGGCTCAATTGGACCAATAACATCCATTACCTAAGCGGTGAATGGCCAAGGTTAGCTTGTTGCATTGAGCTCGTTTGGAGGCACTTTTATCATATCGGCATGCACCTGGAATTGAAAGCATTTGCGGACATACTGGATGCAGTCTGTCTCCATGGTCATCCAAAAATAGCCGGCCATGAGTATCTTCTTAGCCAAGACAAAACTATTCATGTATGGGCCACAAGTTCCGGCATGCACATCCTCAAGCAGTTTAGAAGCTTCTTTTGCGTCAACACATCTTAGCAATCCCAAATCGGGAGTTTTTCTATAAACATTTCCTCCACTATAGAAAAAGTGATTAGACAATCTCCAGAGTGTGCGTTTCTGAGTGTGATTTGAATGCTCCGGATATTCTCTCATCGACAAATACTCCTTGATGTCATGGAACCAAGGCTTTCCATCTGTTTTATATTCAACATGAGCACAATATGCCGGCTGATTATGGATCTTCACCGGAATGGGATCAATATAATTCTTATTTGGATGTTGTATCATAGATGACAAGGTAGCCAAGGCATCGGCAAACTCATTCTGAATTCTGCGCACATGTCGGAATTTTATCTTCGTGAACCTCTTTCTCAATTCCTGCACATGGTGCAGATATGGCAATATCTTGGAATTCTTGGTGGCCCACTCTCCTTGCACCTGGTGCACAAGCAAATCTGAATCACTGATCACCAGCAGCTCCTGAATATTCATGTCGATTGCCATATTGAGCCCTAGCACGCAGGCTTCATACTCTGCCATGTTGTTGGTGCAGGAAAATCTGAGTTTAGCAGATATCAGATAGTGTTGACCCGTTTCTAACACCAAAAATGCTCCAATGCCCACTCCTTTGAAATTTGCAGCTCCGTCAAAGAACATTCTCCAACCATCGTATGCTTCGGTAGTGTCTTCTCCTACAAATGATACTTCTTCGTCAGGAAAATACGTTTTCAAGGGTTCGTATTCTCCTCCCACCGGATTTTCAGCAAGATGATCTGACAATGCTTATCCTTTGACCGCCTTTTGTGTTATATAGACGATGTCAAACTCACTCAACAATATCTTCCACTTGGCTAATTTTCCAGTCGGCATGGGTTTCTGAAATATGTACTTTAGAGGATCCATCCTGGATATGAGGTATGTAGTGTAGGCACAGAAGTAATGCCTAAATTTCTGAGTTGTCCAGGTCAAAGCACAACAAGTGCATTCTAGCAGAGAGTACCATGTTTCATAAGGTGTGAACTTCTTACTCAAGTAATATATGGCTTGCTCCTTCTTCCCTGTCTCGTCATATTGCCCCAAAACACATCTGAAGGCTTCGTCCAAAATAGATAGATAGAGTAACAAAGGCTATCCTGGTTCTGGCGGGACCAGAACTGGTGGTGTGGACAAGTACTCTTTGATTTTGTTGAATACCCTCTAACAATCCTCTGTCCAGCTTGTTTCGGCATTTTTCCTTAGCATCTTGAAGATGGGTTCACATATGACTGTGGACTATGCTATGAAGCAACTAATATAGTTGAGACGCCTTAGAAAGCTCATCACATCCTTTTTGCTCCTAGGTGGCGGTAACTCCTGAATAGCCTTGACTTTGGATGGATCCAGTTCGATCTCTCGACAAATGACAATGAATCCCATTAACTTTCCTGCGGGAATCCTGAATGCACATTTTGTGGGGTTCAGCTTCAAGTTGGACCTCCTTAGCCTGTCAAAGAACTTTCTTAAGTCCGTTATGTAATCTGCGGCCCTCTTGTATTTAATAATGACGTCGTCTACATACACCTCTATCTCCTTGTGTATCATATCATTGAAGATGGTTGTCATGGCTCTTATGTAAGTAGCCCCAGCATTCTTTAGACCAAATGGCATCGTCTTGTAGCAATATACCCCCCAAGGTGTAATGAAAGCTGTTTTCTCTGTATCTTCTTCATCCATCTAGATCTGGTGATAATACGCGAAGCAATCTACAAAGGATTAGAGTTCATGCTTGGCGCAATTATCGATCAGGATATGTATATTTGGTAGTGGGAAGTCGTCCTTGGGACTTGCTTTGTTTAAATCCCGATAGCCAATACATACTCTGACTTTCCCATCCTTCTTCGGAACCGGCATGATGTTAGATAACCAAGTTGGGTACTCAACCACCCTAAGAACTTTGGCTTTGATCTACTTGGTAACTTCCTCCTTGATTTTCATGCTCATATCTGGTTTGAACTTTCAGTTTTTCTGCTTTACTAGCAGACACAAGGGATTAGTAGGCAATTTGTGAGCCACTATAGACGTGCTTAAGCCGGTCATGTCATCACATGACCATGCAAAAATGTCCACATAGTCCTTTAGAAAACAGATGTACTCTTCCTTCTCTGTTGGTGACAAGTGAATGGTGATGTGAGTCTTCTTGACAGTCTCGGCGTCCCCCAAATTTATTGCTTCGGTTTTGTCCAAATTGGACTTAGGCTTATTCTCAAAGTTTTCAACCTCCCTGACAATTTCCTCGGGTATTTCATCCTCTTCATCTGAATCGCTATTTTTATGTTGTGTTGCCTCATTACATGTCCCAATCACCAGTTCATCAGGAAAAGTAATAATAATGTTGTAGAAAGAAAAAGTGTAAGAAATAGTAATGAATAATAAAGAGCAAATGCATGTTATTAAAACCGAAAAATCATCCAGACAAGTACGGCTCGATGAATCGAACATTTATTTTGAAACAAGTAAATCTTAAAATAAAATTACTGGAAATCTTAAATGCCTAGGATGGCTATAAAAGTAAAAATCTGCCAAGCTACCCAGGGACTCGGCGGGCTCGGGATGATGTGGCGGTCCAGTTCCTGAGAATAGCTCCCTTTTTTACGGTCTGAATAGTCAGGCCTTCTTCCTCCTCCTCTTCCTCAATTATGGCATTGCAGTCCATGTCTTTATCCTCCAAGAACAAATTCTTCAACCCAGCTAATGCTTCCTCTTCTTCAGTCCCACACATCATATCAGAAAGCTTGTTCTAAGCATGGCACTGGCTTCTCGAGAGGGTAATACGGTCCACACCATGGAGGAGACCAATCATTGTTTTCTTGCCATGTGTACTGATATTCGAGCCTAAAGGTGGTACCATGACCTTTCGGTCGTATCGGTTTAGTGATACCTTAGAGATTCTTCCCAACCCTTTGCCGGGTTCATATCCAGACCAGGCCAATATCTTTTATATTTTACTACTCCACCATTTATCCTTCTCAACAGCATTGACTCATTCAATGTGATGATAGGTTTCCCCTCCTAGCCTTTTTCTATGTCCAATAGCCGGGATGGTTTGACTAGTGTAAATGGGGTTACTCCTATCTCCATGAATGATCACCTCCTAATAATTCCATTCGAATTTCACGGCTTGATGTAGTGTGGAAGGCACGGCTCCAACAGCATGGATCCATGGTCGGCCCAATAGAAGATTATATGAGGCTGGTATGTCAAGCACCTGAAACTCAACGTCGAACCAAGTTGGCCCCATCTGCAAGCAAAGGTTGATTTCCCCGATTATGGCCCTTTGGGACCCATCGAAAGCTTTCACTTTCATGTTTCCTACCTATATTTCATGAAAACCTTTGTCCAACCTTTTCAGAGCGTCCAACGGACAAATATTGAGTCTTGAACCTCCGTCAACCAAGACCCTATCAATGAATTTATCTTCAAATTGCACTGTAATATGTAATGCTCGATTGTGATTCAACTCCTCAGGTGGCAGCTCATATTCATGGAAGATGATCTTATAACTTTCCAGTACTTGTCCCACCATATTGGTCATTTCTCCACCAGTGATGTTATTAGGTACATAAGCCTCGCTCAAGACCTTCATTAAAGTGTTCTTATGTGCCTCTAAGTTTTGCAACAGTGATCGAATAGATATTTGAGGAGGGGTTTTGTTCAAATGATCAACGACAGAATACTCCTTTGCTTGTACTTTCCTCCATAGGTCATCTGGCCCTGTCTCAATGACAGGCTGCCTGGTAGTGTCATCCTTACTCGATCCTCCCGAGTGTTTAGGTGTATAGACTCTTCCAGTCCTAGTCATTCCTTGTGTAGCATCAGATTCTTCTACCTTGGCCTTCCCTTTTCGCCGAGCCTCGGCAACGTAATCCCAGGGTATTGCTTTTGAGTCGAATGGAGGTGTGGTTGATACTGTCATAGTGAAAAGTGTGACCACTTCTACTTCAAATGGAGCAGGGATGGCTGCAGGTGGAGCCACCTCTACCTCAAATGGAACTGGTGCAGCTACCTAAACCTCGATTGGTGACTGAGTCTGTACCACAATAGGAGTAAGTGTGACTGTAACTTTAAAGTCATCACCTTCTCGAATAAACCCAATCAACCCCTCAGGATCCTATTCTTCGTTCGTCTATATCACATGTACTCCACCACCTCTATGATCAGGGAGGGGGTTGTTGCGGACATTAGGTGTAGCTTCCTTGGCCTTATGACCTTGTTAGAGATTAGCATCTGGATCTTATCTTTCAATGTTCGGCACTCATCAGTGGTGTGCCCCTTCATACCGGAATGGTACGCACAAGTTTTGTTTGGACTGACCCATTGGGATGGATTTTCTAATGCCACAACGAGAATAGGAGTGACGTAACTCATGGCTTTCAGCCTTTCATACAACTGGTCAATGGGCTCATCAATGGCAGTATATTGTCTGGGTGGCTTGAGGTCGAAGTTTGGTCGTGGTCTTGGATGATTTTGACAAGTTAGGGGTGATTGGAAATGAGACTGTTGAGAGTTATAGGCGTGATAGATAGCGGCTGGTTGAGAATATCTGGGAGATGAGGGTTGATATGTGGGTGGCGGTGCTTGGTATGTGGGTTGAGGTGTTTGATATATGGGTGGAGGTGTTTGATACGTGGGTGGAGGTTGTTGATATGTAAGTGGAGATTTCAGGCCCTGAGCCACCATTACTACCCCAACATATCTCTTCCTCGATATGCCACCAGATTGTAATGCCTTATTTGTGGCCTGTAGTGCCTCAAAATTTGTTACCATACCGCTTTTGATTCCTTCTTCGATTCTTTCTCCAAGTTTGATGATATCAGAGAATTTATGATTTTTGATAACCATAACCTTTCATAATATTGTCGATTCTGTGCTCTGACGAAGAACTTGTTTATTTGTTCCTCGTCCAAAGATGGCCTGACCTTGGCCGCTTCCGACCTCCAACGAGTAGCATACTCGCAAAAAGTCTCAGTAGGTTTCTTCTTAAGATTCTGAATGTAGAAAACATCTGTTGCGTTCTCTGTATTGAACATGTATATGTCCATGAAATCCGACGACATACTCACCTAATTGGACCATTTCTTGGGATCTTGGTTGATGTACCAAGACAAGGCATCCCCGGTAAGACTCCTCATAAAGAGTTTCATTCGAATCTTTTTGTCTTTCCCGACCCCGACAAGCTTTTCACAGTAGGTCCTCAGATGAACCCTAGGATCACTTGTACTATCGAACATCTCGAACTTGGGCGGTTTGTACCCATCTAGCAGTTCTACATCTGGCTATATGCATAGGTCTTCATAGTTCAAACCTTTTATTCCTTTGTTGCCTTCAACACCCTAAACTCGGCTCGTCAACTTCTTGAGTTCTTCAGCCATGTTCTTAATGAGAAGAACCTTCTCGGAGGATTTCGGTGTATAGGAGATTGGTTGGATAGAGTGAGGCACAATTTCTACATATATAGGATTACTTTGATGGGTGCTAGGGACTTGGTTGTAATGATGGTTATTGGTGGAGTTTTGAGGATCGGAATGGGTTGTGGTGTGTTTTGGGGAGTGTGGTAAGTGGTGGTTGGTGGGTATTGAATTTGTTGGTGGTGATGTTGTGGTGGAGTTGGTATTGGTAATGGATTGAGATTTTGGGGTGGAGTTGCATATTGATTTGGTGCGGGAGGATTTTGTGGATGTTGGTTTTGTGTGTTTTGGGGAGGTGATGGGTTCTTTGTGTTCTGTTGGTTGATGTCAGGGACATTCAGGGTGAGTGACAAATTTGTCAAGTTGCGAACCTGCTCAAGTTCTCCTTGCAGTTCCAGTATCTTTTGTTCCAATCTCAAGACTAGGTCATTTGGTGCCGAAGTACTCTGTCCATCTGAAGTTTCTGCGTTCTCAACATTCTACTTTCAGATACCACTTAAATCATCCATTTTTGCTTTTCCTCTGCCTTTTGTATTGCTTGGAGGAGGAGGTGGTAGAGGGCCTCTAGATCTGGTATGATACGCTGATGAGGCCAGTATGAGTGAACCAACCTAAGGGGATGGGAATAATCAAAATAAGGAAAAACAAAAGGTAACAAGTCAGTGAGAATTTTGAAATATTTGCAGTATTTAAACACATATTGCGGAAATGTAAATTTGTGTCTTAATTTGGGAGCCTCGTTGTGCCCGAGGTAGGCCTAGTGACAAATAGATTTGGAGAACTTTAGATGACAATAAATGCTTCATTTCATAACATGAAAAATAGACGAATCCCAAACGACACTAAGATAATAGAAAAATAAGTCACTACTGGCACTTGGCCTTATTACATTTCAAGAAAGCAAATAAATCTAGCCTTTTTGATCCCAGAAGGACCTTCCCCAGATTCAATCTTCCTAACTCCATCATACAGGTCCCCCAGCTCGCCCAGACCCAGCAGCAAGTAGGCTCTGGCCAGATATCCTCCTTCAGCTCCTTCAGTGTTCTGGCAATCCTCAATCCTCTTTATGACTTTACCTTCCAGCTCCACTATTCCTCGCTCCAGATATTCCAACTTCCAGTTGGAAGTGACTGCCATTTCCTTCCATTCTTCGATCAACCTCACATTCCTCTCATGTATTTCCTGGTGGTCATTCTCAGAGTCTTGGACCATTTTGCTAGCCTATTGTATTTGACTTGATCTTCAGCCTCTTCGTCTATGATTCTATTCCCTCGACCGGCTCTTGTCATCACCATTCCCTTCAAATTGTCTTCTAACCATGCCGGGTAGAGGGGTGCGCACCCTGCATGATACCTGTCGGGCTCGATGGTGTTCTTTTCAACAATGATCTTGCAGTGCCACATGTGCTGAGCTTAGCACTTGTAAGGGACGTCGTCATCTTTAAAGTCTGCTCTGAAATGACTCATCTTGGAAACCCTTGGTATAACCTATTTCCTGCCTGCTTGCCTCATAACTCGGATAGGGACATAAAGGTATATCCCTCTCAACCTGATCAGCACCAGGTGTGGGGCATCTCTGGATCTGATGATGAATTCGTCTGTTGGGAACCATTCAAACATCCATTGCACTTGCTCCTCGGTCAGATTGTCGAAGAACTCCACCCACTCTTTGGCACTTTCCGGCTGAGCAAACATGTCCGGAATGTAGGTCATTCGCTTCGGGTTATGGAAGGCAATATGGTCATTCCAAGCCCTTCGCGGAAATTCTTGGCGATACTGGCCCTTTTGAAGATGTTCTAATAACCACAACTGCAGCAACAGGTTACAACCCTTGAAATGCTGGACCCCTCTTTGACAGCGCTCCAGAGCCCTGTAGATGTCGGCTATGATCATGGGGACTATGGTGTATGTCTGTCTATTAATCCCTTCCATCAAAGTCTTGGCGACCATGGCCAACCTAGTGTGGATTCTTTTCTTTTTCATTGGGAACACTATCAAGCCCAAGAAGCATACAATGAACACAAACACTCTGCAGTGGATGTGGCCCAAAGAAGTGAGAGATAGCTCATCATGGTAGGTATGGTAAGAATTGCTATGGCTATACCTCTCATATAGATATTCGAAGGGTATGTAAGATTCCTTCAGTCATACCAAGTCAGTATTTTCCTTCAACCCCATCATCTTTAAAACCCTTTACCAGTACGGTTCTCCGGCACCAATAACCTGGGTCTATCCCAAGTAAATCCAGCAAGCCCTCCAATTTCTTCTAGAAGTGGTATTATTTCTATGTTGCTGAAATGGAACACAACCCTTTCACTATCCCAGAATAAAGTGGCAGCCTTGATCAATTTTTGTTTGGCTCAATGTCTAGTAGAGAAGGCAAGTTACCCAGGTTCTTTCTTACGTGTTTCTTGTCACTTGAGGAAAGGTCCTCCCACCAATCTAGCAGCAATGGTGGGATGTTGCTAACCATACCGAATTTGGGGACCTCGTGCCTCATTTTCTATAAAACAAAAGGGTTAGGCCCTTCTCCCTACCAGAATCGACTATTTATACATTCATGATTAGCATATTGGTATTTAGTTCTTCAAATTAATGCATAGCACGTGGTTGTGTCCGTTGGGATTATGGAAACCCCGGTGGACTTTTTTTGGATAAGGCTCGTCTTAAAGGATTATTATGTATACAACATATTAATCCGACAAGGTTTGACCATGATGCATGCATAATTTCAATCAGAGTAAGGTTACTATGGGGGTTTAGACTGGTACCCTCAAGCGGACAACTTGAGGGGAAAGACACGGAACCATCGACTGCACCGTTGATCGACTAATTTTACCGCAAATAAGCCTTTCCGAATTTAACGGTAATAAATAAGAATAGTGCAACCACTCATCAAGCGTTGCTATAGGATTTAATAAGCATGAGTGGAATATGATGTGGAGCATGATTTATGCAGCAATAAATAGCATGTAGTCAAGTATTTTCACGTAAGAAAAATAATAAATGCAGTATTTAAATAATTGAAAGATAGTTACAGAAAAAGAAAACAAGGAGACAAGTCAGTTTCAGGAATAAAGAAATCATAAATGCTTGAAAATAGACAGTTAAATTCAAATAAGGGGAAAGGGTACGGGATAAGGCATGCTTGGACTAATTCACAAAAGATAAGTTCGTTATGGTAAGTGCCTAAAATATCCCCAGCAGAGCCGCCATGCTGTCACGCCCCCTTTTTTCCCTCCGCGGAAAGAGAGAAGTTCGGGTTCCGACATTCATAGGGGTAATAACTCATTTCCTTTTGGGAATTTGGAGTTTAAAGATTCGTCACCTAACGGATTATGGTGCGTTAGACCCCCTAGAGCGATTAACTCTTAGACTAGTTTGCATGACCAGAGATTTAGGGTAAGCGCTCGATATAACTTTGAGGGGAAGGTGTTAGGCATCCCTCGCAGTCCACAACGGTGGGTCCCAGCCGAACTTATATGAATTAGTCCTTTTAACAAATAAATAATTTAAACACATACTTGAAAATAAAGGCATGTTTTGGACATTATATGACTCAAGTAATGAGATAAAAGGAGAAAACAAATTGCATATATAGAAAAAAAGTAAAGCTTAGACATCGGGAATTGGGAAAGAGGGGTCCTAGGTTGATTAACTTATAGGATCACCCCACACAATGCCCGGTAAATACTCCTCAATGAGGGGCTACACGTGACATTACCGCGTAGTCATCATATCCTTACTACCCAATTTCCTCCCATCGGTCGTAGCCTAAAGTGTTCTAGTAACCTTGAAAATGTCCTATGCGTGCACTACTCGTCCCTTCCTTGTGGCCCTGGAGGTATTTAGGACCTCTAATTAGGGTAGTTCTAGAACTTCCTAAGGTTTTAAAGGATAAAAGTCTAGGCGTCAATCAAGAACAATTAGGACTGCATTTAAAGAGAACAAATTACAGGCTCACAGTCACCTCCATAAATATAACAAGTAAATGCACGTCTTCAAACAATAGTCAGGTATTTAAAAGAAAATCCTATAACATAATATCTAGGTGAGCAGGGATTATATAGTATTGAATTAGGACAAAGTTGCAAAGACCTATTAGTTTGCCTATTGATTTTACACCTGTTAAAGAGCAGTCTCAACTAACAAAGCACAATTTTATAGTTGCAGAATTTTAATCGCCCTATAGGCTTGCCTAAGCGCATAACAGTGACGTTCTAAAAGCATGATATCTATTAGGAATGCAGTAAAATAGTGATCAATTTTAAACGGACAACTTGATATCCTATAGACATGCTTTCTAGTGGTACTAATTTAAGGAATTATTTGGAAACTTATTTGGAGAAGCGGACAGATTAATTGAACCAATTCAGAATGACCAAACATGAATTAAGCTGATTTATTTAACTAAACTTGTTTTAAGTTCTATAGGCATGATTTCTATTAGAGCTGATTTTAATCCCTATAGGCATGGTATCTAGTTATTAAAGCTGACTCTTGAACTTATAGGCATGATCTCTATTATTAAAGCCATTTAGATCCTATAGGCATGGTTTCTAATATTGTGGGAGTAAAGCAAACATTTTAAACACATTTGAATTAACACAACCCTATAGGCATGGTATCTACCCAAGCTACCCAACATATATATGACTACCCACCCTTTTTTCACTAATCACCCCAATGTTGTTTACAATAATTATTACAAACCAATAAATAAAAATACATAAATAAACAGTAGTTAGTCTATAGGGAGCCTGTAGTAGGCCCAAATGACTTCCAAGCCTCCAATAGCCTCAAATGCCAAAGTTCCATAGACAATATCATGTCTAGGTGTGTCAAAGTTCCCTAAGGACCTCAAGGATCTCGGGCAGTGCTCACACCTAGACCTTTTTTCAAACAATAACTGATTTAGGTGCAGTGTGAAAAGGCCAGCTCTGACATGCCAGAGTTCAGAGAGACCTCAAAAGGGTCTCAAGGCAGTACACATATCAGAGAGGAAGAACCTAGTATTCTAAGAGTAATGTGAGAGTGCATAATGACTTTGAAAAAGTTTGGTAAATAGAGAAAGAAGGTCTTAGTAATAGAAAGAATTTTATGAAAATCAGAACATAGTTAGGGTAGAAATAGTTTGAGAAAACATGAAGAGCATTTTTACAACAATCAAAAAGAAAGTCAGAGAACACACTGTTTCAGAACAGACCTCACACAAGGGAAAGATGTAGGGGGGACACCTACAATGTACCTTAGTGATGGCAATCAAATACATAGATTGTAGTTGCAAAGTTAAGTTGAGATTTTAGACATAGTTTTAAGACACAAATAGGATCTCATTAGTGAAATAGAACAAACTGAACTAGACAAACACTTCATGAAACATTCAAGGTTTTAGAAATACTAATCATATACAGAACAGGCAGGATTTGGTCATGCTGGGTGAAATCGTAAGCACACAATGCAGCTTGGGACATGCTAGTGAACCAATTATTTAAAGCAGGATTGGCATGCCAAACAGTATAATAGTTATGAGCTTAAACATGTTTTGTGATACAGTAATCTAGGCATACTGATTACATATTAAGTAGAATAGCACATAAAACTGGAAACCACAAATTGATGAACTGCTGCAACAAAGGAAACACATAGTTTGGAATGTGAAATGAATCAGAACATACCAGTTAAGGAGAGTATAGAGAATACAAAGTAAAGATGATGCCAGTAGCCAGCCTTGGCTTACAGCCGCCTGGACTAATAAGAATTGCAAGGAATAGGAGAGAGTAGAGAGCTTTTGAGAGTATAATAGTGTAGATGAACTAGTGTTCGTTGTTCAGAAATTAAAATAAAAGGGGGTTTATATAGTAAACAAAGCTTAACAAATAAGGTAAGAGATCAATTAAGTACAAAATTAGGGAAGTCACATGTAAATCAGCAAGTCTTTCCCTTAATCAAGGGACAATTTAAATCAACCGTAAAAGCATGCTAAGTATTTAAGGAAAAGAATCAAGTAAGGTTTAGTATAGATTAGGTAATTAGGGGTAAATGAACAGAAGTTTTAATTAAGGAAACAAATTAGTAAGAATCAGCAAAATACAAACAAGGCAAAGGAAAATTAATTAAGGCAAGCAATTCAATCAAATCGAGTAGAGAGGTAAGAATCGAAAGTTTAAGGGAAAGTATTCAAATCAAACCAAGAAATAAGGAATTCAGAATAATCAAGGAGAAAGTCATGAAAGAGTCTGCATGTTTAACATATAAAATAAGGTAGAACATGAATAGTCAGGATTCCATATAACTTTAACAAAACAAATAGTTAGAACGGCACTGATTCAAGGAGAATGTTACAGGTCTTAACATGAATAGTCAGGACAAACACAAGCATATAGAATCAGTGAAAGGTCAAACTAAGAAATTCAGTTGAAGCTTATTAGGTTAATAAAGTCATGAGAAATTACAAGAACCCCAAGTAAGAACCAGTCGATATACTAGTACTCAGAAACCAGACGAAGAACATCAAAAAAAAATTAAGGCTTTCAGTACAAACAGGCTAAGGTTGTAGCAGACTTACAAAATCGGTCAAAATATATGAGAAGCAGAATATTAAACACAAAAGGTCATCAAACAATTTGTAAAAAGAAATTCCGAAAACCCTAGATTAGGAAAAAATGAAGATCGCTTGAAAATCATACGATTCTTGTAAAGAATTTTAAAGTTATTGTAAAACTCACATGAAACAAACCCAAATCATCTTAGATCTGTACAGATCTAAGAGGTTTAGAAAAGAAATTAGGGTTTCGAAGAGAACCATACAGAGGTGACGAAACCTACTTAGAAAACCATAGATCGTAGTCAATATAGAACGATCTTACTCAAAATCACACTGGAATGGCCTGAAACAGGTGAGAGAGGAACCATAGATGCAAGACAACTAGCCCTAGTCCCTTGAGGGCCTTGGAGATGGCAAGCTTAACGTGAGGGAGGCCATTGGAGGCCTGAGAGGTGGTGAGAAATCATCGGAGATGGCCATAGACGAGGGTCAGCGAGATTATTAGGGTTAGATTTTGAGAGCGTTTGAGAGCAGAGATGGGTTTCAGGGCGGCGGGTAGAATGAAATGATAGGGTTTGGGGGGCCTTTTGGGTTTATTTTAGGAATGGTCATTTGTGGACGTTGATCTTTATGATCAACGGCTGAGATTAAAAGGTTTTGGGGCCCGGATCGGGTAGCTGGGGTTTGGGCTGGGTAATTTAATTGAAATTGGGCTGGTAATTGGGTTAGGTTGGGGATGAATTGAAAATAAAAATAGGCTAGATTTTAAATAGCCACTTTTAATAGTTATATAATTTATAAAAAATAATAAATGATTTCCAAAAATATTTTCGTGTACTAAAATGATTTAAAATAGTTGTTTAAAATTTTAAAAATATAAAAGATCATTTTATGCATCAATAATGTAATTATACATTAGTAGGGCTATTATTGCAAAGATATGCAATTTAGCCTAAAAATGTAAATGCAATTAAAAATGCACTAAAATATTTAAACAATAATTTGGAATAAATAAAGAATTTAGATGACTAAATCACCACAAAAATCATTTGAAGGATAATTATTGAAAATTTTATAAATAAAAAGGGAAGAAATAAATCAATTTGGAGCTTTTAAAAATTATAGAAAAATTATAAAAAAAAACTTATGCATGCTTATAACTGTATATGTGCTATTTTGATATGTATGTATGTATGTATATATATATATATATATATATATATATATATATATATATATATATATATATATATATATATATATATATATATATATATATATATATATATATATATATATATATATATATATATATATATATATATATATATATATATATATATATATATATATATATATATATATATATATATATATATATATATATATATATATATATATTTCTCTAGATGTTTGCTCAACTGTATTGTTAAAACCTATTAGTGTGATGCAGCGTGACACTATCCAATCCTCGAGCTTCATTTGTGCGAGAACTCGAGGGTGGATGATACACGTGCCACTCCCATCATCAACCATAATACGTTTTATATCAGTATTTAAGATGTGTAAAGTAATGACAAGGCCGTCATAGTGAGGAAAAACCAAATTGTGGGTATCAGACTTATCGAAGATGATATTTTCTTCGAGTTCATCATACCATTCATGAGTGATTGACCGTTTGAGTTTGTGGGTGGTGGTGAACTTCACGCTGTTGATTGAGGCGTTGTCGCCCCCTCCGATGATCATATGAATGGTTCGAGTTGGGGAATGTGGTTTGGACGGTCCCTGATGTTGTTCACGTCCTCGGGCGAAGTTGGCTCTCCCTCGGTCACTCATGAGCTCTTTCAAGTGCCCTTGGTGAAGCATGTTCACAACCTCTTGTCTTAGGGCGATACAGTCCTCAATTTTTTGACCTCGTTCCTGGTGGAATTCGTAGAGGGCATTTGACTTTTTGGTGCTCTGGTCGGACCTCATCTTCTATGGCCACTTCACTTTTGGACCGAGCTTCTCTAATGCATAAACTATTTCTAAGGGGAAACATAGAAATATTGAGCAGATAATAAAAGGGGCATACCTCTCTCACTTCGGTGAGTTCCTATTCGTGGCCTCGATGGGCCCTCGTTGTGACGTGAAGGCAGCATGAGGGTGCCTCTGACGTAAGGCTAATGTCTTTCCCGATTAGGTTGGGGTCTCGTTAGATCTCTCTTGTTGTCATTTCTCTAGTCTTTCCTGGACTCGGCTTGTACCGAAGTTAACCATTAGGTCGGCCCATTTAGATCATCTTCGTCGGCTCGAACCTCGGCGCAATAAGCATTGTGTATCTCATCCCAAGTGGTCTGGGGATATTTCATGAGGCGGCTCAGTAGCTTTTTGGTCGCCGTCGAACCGCTCTGTTCAGCCCGTTTTGGAAGGTTGCCATGACCATTCCTTCTGATATGTTTGGTAAGGTCATCCTTACTCAGTTAAATCGAGCGAGGAAGTCCCTTAGTCCCTTTCCAGGTGATTGTTTGATGGCAAATATGTCATTTACTCTCGCCTCACGCCTTTGTCATGACCCCAAATACCCGGTCGTGATGGTGCCTATCACAATACTAGGCAAGCCAACCCAATCAAGTATCCTTAATAAATTTCTTTTAATAAAAACATTTTTCTAACATTAATTAAGTCTCAATTTTTCATAAGAAATATTTAAACCATTGAAATGTGCGGAAAATAGTATAACATTAAACCAACACATCCCAACAATCTGGTGTCACGATTCTAGAGCCTCCAAATACAACTAGTCTGACTGTCTATTACACAACAAGTCTAAAAATGCAAAAAAAAAAAACAAGGATAGGGAGGAGGAAAGCAGGGTTGCGGACGTCATACAGCTACCTTGCAGTCTCCAGCAAACTCCGATAATGCTGAGGACCCTCACTCTGCCGCTCGGGCACCTGGATCTGTACACAAGGTGCAGGGAGTAACGTGAGTACGCCAACTCAGTAAGTAACTAAAGTAAATAAGGTCTGAGTGTAGTGACGAGCAGTTAAAAATCATATATAAGAGTACACAACAGGGTATCAAATCAAACTCAATAGTTTAAAAGTCAGTTACTTCGTAAAAACTTCAGTTTCAATTGAAATACCTTGAAATCATTTACTTAGCTTTCAACAGAGGCTCACTATAAAAGAAGAGTGAAAACAGCAAAGATATCATAAATGGGCTCCTTGGGAAAGATATCACTCAAAAATATAGCCTCTCGGGCAAGCTTCTCAGTCACTCGTGACTTAGCTCTCGTCACTCAGTACTCACACTCAGCACTCAGGCTCGATAATATCTCATAATAGTAATAATCATAATACCGTTGCAGCGTGTAGCCCGATCCATAGTTTATAGTCGACTATGCTCAGTGGGGGTGTACAGACTCCAGAGGGGCTCCTACAGCCTAAGCGTCATATCGCTGCAGCGCGTAGCCCGATCCAATATATATATATATATATATCGTTGTGGCGTACAGCCCGATCCATATAAGTATCACTGTGGCGAGCGGTCATTAACCTCACAGCCACTCGGGCATAACAGTGGAAATCAGGGAAATTCAGCCCAAACAGGTTTCACATTTTAAGAAATAGAGTGATAAAAACCAGGTTTAAATAGTAAACATGTAAAACATGACTGAGGATATGCTTTCAAACAAATAGAGTGAGAATACAGTAAAAATGCCCCTAAGGGTCTCAACGGGTCGGCACAACGCCCCAAACATGGCATACAACCCATAATATAGTATCAATCTCTAAAATAAGTGATATCATAAGATTTGAAAATCAAATATGCGGCTTAATAGTCGTTACGGGACGGACCAAGTCACAATCCCTATCGGTGCATGCCCACAAGCTCGTCACCTAGCATGTACGTCACCTCATTTATCAAAAACAATACGAAATACCGGGGTTTGTACCCTCAGTTCCAGATTTACAATGGTTACATACCTTAAACCGGATGAAATACTACTCCGTGACGCCTTTGCCTCTCACCTCGGTCTCAACTCGCATCGAATCTTCCCAAAATCAGAATCATAACATTAGAATATGCTAAGGGAACGAAGCCCATGCAAAAATAATCAAATTATACCAAAAATCCCGAAATTGACCAAACCCGACCCCCGGACCCACGTCTCGGAATACGATAAAATTTACATCAATGAAATCCTTATCACTCTATGAGTTCATTCATATCAAAAGTACCAAAATCCGGCAACAAATGGCCCCTCAAACCCTCACTCAAAGGTCTCCAACACCAAGCCCTAATTCCCAATTTTTAACCCTTAATTTCCATTAATTTCAAGTCAAATCAGTGGAATAACACCATAGGAACTAGTTTAGGGTCCAAAAACCTTACCTCTATGAAATCTCCTTGAAATCCCTCTTCAAATAGCTCCCTCAAGCTCAAACCCGCATGAAAATGGTGAAAAATAGCTCAAAAATTGCGAAGGATGAAATATATACCATCTGACCCAGGGATTCCGTACCTGCGATCCTACTTCCTCTTCTACGGTCCAACCAACCACATCTGCAGTTTCCACTTAAAGGTCCATTTCTGCATCTGCGATCACATTCTCGCACTTGCGTTACCGCAGGTGCGCTCCTTTAGCCGCTTCTGTGGTTCTAGTTGATCCCCTCTTTGGCCGCATCTGCGGCTCCATCTCCGCTTCTACGAGCCTCCACCTGCGGTCCCCTAGCCGTAGGTGCGGTTATGATAGCAGACTTAGCTTCAGCTGCAATTTCCAAATTCCAAACTTTCCGCCAACCATCCGAAATCACCCCGAGGCCCCCGGTACCTCAATCAAAAGCACAAACAAGCCACATACCAATATCCAAACTTATACAAATCTTTAAAACACCTCAAACAACATCGAATCAACCAAATCACATCAAATTCAAGCTTAAGGTTCCAAAATCTTCCAAATTCCGCTTTTGATCAAACGTCTACCAAACCACGTTCGAATGACCTGAAATTTTACACACACATCTCAACTGACACTACGGACCTATTGCAACTCTCGGAATTCCATTCTGACCCCTATATCAAAATCTCACCTACCAACCAGAAAATGCCAAAATTCCATTTTCACCAATTCAAGCCTAAATCTACTCCAGACATCCAAAACACATTCCGATCACGTTCCTAAGTCCCAAATCATATCTCAAAACTATCCAAACCATCGGAATTCACATCCGAACCCTATTTCACATAAGTCAACATCCGGTTAACTTTTCCAACTTAAGCTCAGTCAAAAGAGACTAAGTGTCTCAAACCTCACCAAAACCTTTCCGAACCCGAGCCAACCAACCCGATAATACATAATACCGATAAACACAGCAATAAGAAGCAGAAACGGAGGAAATAGAGTGGTAACTCATGAGACGATCGGCCGGGTCATCACAACCTTTTTTGCTATGGCATGGGTTGTTACGAACTTGTAGGCTATCTCCTCGAATGTTTCAATCGAGCATGCGGGCAGCTGCGAATACCAAGTCAACGCACCCCCGGTGAAGGTTTCTCTGAACTTCTTCAACAAGATGGAGGATACTTGCTCTTTGGCGAGGTCATTTCCCTTCATTGCAGTGACGTAGTGAGTCACATGATCTTCAGGATCCGTTGTGCCGCCGTATATTTTTGGGTATGGAGGCATTATGAAGGTCTTGGGTATTGCATGTGGTGTAGCTTCGTTGCTATATGGCTGCTCGACAAACCGACCGGCATCCCTTTTTGGTAGGAGTTTTGGGGCGCCTGGTATTTTGTACACCCTTTCTTGATGCTGTTTCATTTGGTCGCAGAGGATTTTGTTCTCGTTCTCCATGTCCTCCATTTTCTTCAGAATGGTTATGAGGGTGTCGTTACCTGCATCACTAACATTATGAGTAATATTTGTTACGGGAGGGGCATGTTGTTCGTCTGTTTCTGGCGCAATGCAGACTTTTGTACCTTCTCTGTTCGACCTTTAGGTGGGCTTGTCAAGAATGTTGGTCAGCGTGTTCATCAACCACGCCTCGAGAAGCTTTTTCATTATCGGTGGCGCCTCTTCCGTTGCGGACATAGAGGCCTCTTTACCGCTTGAGGCTGTGACGCTGTCGTGTGGAGGGGCGAGTTGTTTCGCCTGGGAGAGGTATTTGGTGTTACATCTTCACCCTCCGTTTCATCGGCTTCATTGATGGTGTGGAGAAGATTAGTGGTGAGGTCGGTTATTGCTTTCCTCTTTTCCTCTCTGTGGCCTGCCATGTTAGATTCGTGCACATAAGGAAGTATAGGGTTTTTGCGTCTCCTTTTTTTTAGATCTAGAAGAAACTAAAATTTTAACAAGAAAATCTCCACAGACGGCGTCAAATTATTTGACCAAAAAGTATGAAACTCTTTGTTAAACTAAGTAATGGGATAAGGGATTAATCCTAGTTAAAGATAATATCCCTAGATCTAAAATTAGTTCATATGGATAATGTGTGACCACATGGAAGTAAATTTAATGCGATACATAATAAATGTTGCTGCTTTTAATGTGATGAGGGCGAGTAATAAGTAACAATAAATGACACTAAATGTAAATAAGAAAGAATATTCACCCAATAATAGAAGAGGTGAATGATTCCTTCTTTGACAATGATGAATGACAAAAATATGAGAGAATATTATACACTTTCTCGGATCTGGTGGAAATGACAATGGATTTAATGTAAGAATCGAATCTCTCTCAGAAAGTTGTTCTTTGTATTTCTCTAGAGAGCAAACTTTTCAAAAATGTTCTTATCAAATAAAATATTACATGCATTTTGTCTTATCTCTCCTACTATTTATATGGGATATTCCCAAAGAACCCTAAAAAGTACAACAGAAGGAATATCCAATGGAATATTCCCTTTGAAAGTTTCAAAGTTATGCTAGTCGTTATTTCTGTCCCTGCTACTCGACCTCGGCCTTAATGAGTCACTCGACAGCTCATTCTCGTTAACCACTTATCGACCTAGGTCAAACTGCCCATGACGAGTTACAATTCTCACGCTTGGTCACCTCTTCGTGTCGAATTTCCTCGATCGGATTTTGACCCATACAAATTTAAACTGCAATCAGTTCACATTAAAACTCTGTATGGAGTTTCCTTGCTAACTAATTAATAGGTGATAATTTATTTTTTTCGTAATTTGAAATAAGTTGAGTTTGACAAGGCTTTAAATAGGTAAGAAAAAGATACTCATATAAAAAAAATTTAGATCATCCAATCTAAGAGCAATATGATCAAATCATACGTAGGTCCTACCACAAACCTGAATACGACCACACGAATGAATCTAATTAAAGTACTTCCTTAATTAAATATAGTAACTTTCTAGTTCTAGCATAATAATGAGAGGAGTGTTCGAGAAACGTTAATCTTGTCAATCATTATCTCTTATTCAACGGATAACGTTAGTACTGCGTCAGCATTCAACAGCTCTTATATAACCTCGTACGCTGTAAGAATCCCATAAACGAGAAAATAGTGTAGTGAAGTTTAATTTGTGAAAAAGTAAAGTAATAAAGTGATGGAGATAAGAGTAGGGACAAAGTTACTATTACTTGCATTATGCTTATTGATATCCGCCGTGATTGGTGGTTACTGCCACCGTCTGACGGCGGATATGCGGTGGCAAGTTTTGAACCGAAGGCAGCAGCAAAATGAGAAAGTGGATTCAGTTGACAGTACTCGACGTAATTTGCTCTCCAATGGACTCGGCTTGACTCCTCCTATGGGGTAAATCCTATCGATCTCATCCAATAATATCACTACTAAAAAGTTCCATTACTAAATTCAATTTGATTATTCAGAATGTTCTTTCTTATGTTTTACTGTTTGATTTTCATCTTTTTCCATGTATGATCTTGTAGCATTACTGTTCTTAGTTTAAATATGTATACTCATAGATTTGAACTTTATCGGTTCTGAAATTAAATATTTGTACATATTTAATAGATTTCTTAACACAAATATAGAGTCTCAGCCAAAGCTACTAGATTTCGCCTCTGTGTATACTCAGAGACAGATTCAAAAGTTAAATTTTTAGTTCACCATTGAATGAATAACACTTTTGAAATTATGGATCAAAGTTTAATTTTTTTGAAATTTTAATTTTTTTTTCACGTGTCTATGCTCTGTGTCTAAAATATTTGGTTTTGTTGAACTCGTTATTTATATATACTACGTTTGCAGCCAGAGGTGGAGCTAGCATACGCCTTACAGGCCGAACCCAGTAGCTTTGGTCCAAACTATGTATTTGTCTTATAAAAATTCATCGAATATGTACAAATTATTAATGTAGATTCCGAACTCATAAGCTTCAAATCGTGGCTCCGGCTCTATTTATCCGCCTCTTGCACAAAGTAGTAGTTGGCATGGTAGAGCTCTGCATATATTTGCAGAAAATCCTTGACTCCGTCTCTGTGTTTGTTATGTGTTCCTCCAATTGATTTGTACACATTATGTGTATATATATGTGCGTGTGTGTGTGTTTGAGTTTATGCTATGTTTGTACATATTGCCACAAAAAAGTAGTGGTTGCATGATCCTCTACACCATTTTCTGTAAAATCATGGATCTTGACTTTTTCTTGCAATCAGTTAAGCACAGTCAAATAATCTCTTTAGGCTTTAGCAATTTTAACTAACAAAAACAAAAAATTAATTTTAGGTGGAGTAGTTGGAATCATTTTGGCTGCAACATTGATGAGAAAGTCATAAGAGAAACTGGTAAGTTTTAAGTACTGCACTAAGTGGTTTATCTGTTTTTGTCTGCATTACCTAATTTAGTCCCTGATGTTATAATCAAACAAATTCATATTCATCTATAATGTTGCACTTGTTTTTGGTTGACAGCTGATGCCTTGGTTTCAACTGGTCTTGATAAGCTGGGATATAAATATGTCAATATCGGTATGTCTCTGACTAAACGTTGATCTAGAATTTAGAGGCAGTGTTTGAATCTCTTAACATATACTAGTATATAAATTTTTCAAAATTTTATGTTAAATCTTTTAAATATGTATATAAGACAGTACGTACACGAGCACCCACAGGTTATATGCTAGATCCATCTTTGTATTTGATTCTGCTGTCTACAGCTACCTTCCCTTAGTTATCGACATTGATAAAAGCCTAAAAACTTGTGTATGAACCCCTTTCCTTATAGATGACTGCTGGGCGGAATCTCAACGTGATGATCAGGTATTCTTTGTTTCAACTGAAAACTGTGTTTAGTACTGCAATTCAGCTTATTTTATGTACTATCTTCCTTACTAATTTTCTTTGCTTATAAAATCTAAAATTCCAGGGAAATTTTGCACCTAAAAAGTCCACATTTCCTTCTGGAATGAAAGCTCTAGCTGACTATGTTCACAGTAAAGGTCTTAAGCTAGGAATCTACTCAGACGCAGGGTAACTTGAAGTTGCACATGAAATTCATCTTAAAAAGATATACTTGATCTCGATATTCACCATTTAAGGAGATTTTATTATATTCTGCAGGTATTTTACTTGCAGCAAGAAAATGCCTGGTTCACTTGGTCATGAGGAACAAGATGCAAAAACTTTTGCAGCATGGGTAAGTACAACGTTCCTGATTAATCTTGACAATTAACCATAAAACAATTCGAACATAGTTGTGAATAACAACATCTTCATTCAGGGTATTGATTATTTGAAGTATGATAATTGCAACCATGATGGAACAAAGCCAACTGTGCGGTAAATATTTGGTTTTCTGTTCAACTCGCGAAATCATGTGTGACAGATTCCACTAGTCGTCTACCGTGTGTTCTTTTCTTAACCGGGGATCCTGTCTTGTGTAGATATCCTGTAATGACAAGAGCTCTAATGAGTGCTGGACGACCTATCTTCTTTAGTCTTTGTGAATGGTGACAACTTCTTCCTAAATGAGCCCATGGTTTCCTGCTCTCATTTTGACATTATTGTAGTGAACTTATGTGCCTATTTATTTCAAATAGGGGCGACTTGCATCCGGCATTGTGGGGTGGCAAAGTAGGTAATAGCTGGAGAAACACAAACGATATCACTGATACATGGGAAAGGTAATGGTTAAAAATAGGTCTTTGAATCGGCAGATTTCATGACTTGATCTAGTATTCATCTTTATTTCTTTGACAGCATGATTTCTAGAGCAGACCAGAATGAAGTTTATGCAGAACTTGCAAGGCCTGGTGGCTGGAATGGTTAGTTTTTGGATACTTTTTAGTTTTTTCTTAAATCTCTATAGTTTAGCTGTTAGAGAGAGCATACTGTTAATTACTTAATTATATTATGTCTCAACACGCCCTCTCTCGGGTGGGTCGATTCTTTTTCATTGACCAAACATGTGGAAATATTCTTTCTGCGTTTGAGTGGCCATGAGACTTAAACCTATGACTTTTTGCATACTCCGATACCATGTTAATGTGTGATCATCACATTTTAAAAGTTTAGCTGTTCAAGCGAACACATTTTTAATTACTTAATTATATTATGTTCCGCACTTGCAATTGTTTCCAATCAGATCCCGACATGCTTGAGGTGGGAAATGGAGGTATGACAAAGGATGAATACATTGTCCACTTTAGTCTCTGGGTGATTTCAAAGGTAAAAGAACAGGCAAATTTATATTTCACTTTTTATTAGGACTATTTGTGCTTCTCAGGACAGAATGTATGAACCATTTTGTACATCCTTGCTAATTCCAGGCTCCCCTTATCATCGGTTGTGATGTGAGAAACTTATCAAATGATACCAAAGAAATACTTGACAACAAGGAGGTCATTGCTGTAAACCAAGGTACTAAACTGCATAATATGTTAACTGCAACTAGTCATTTGTTATAATTCACACACGATAACAAAGATAGGAGCTAGATCCGTTCCGTTGTTTTCAAAGGTATTAGCAACTCAATCATTTGCTTTAAACAGATGAATTAGGCGTCCAGGGCAAAAAGGTCAGAATGGAAGGCGATATTGAGGTAAATAATCTATATATAATTTAACTTTTTTCCATGGCGATTTCGCATATTGCAGACACTAATCTTTTCACATTCTATTACGACCAGGTCTGGGCAGGGCCTTTATCAGGCTATAGAGTAGCTTTAGTGCTTCTCAACCGTGGTCCTCAGAAATATGAAATAACAGCACACTGGGATGACATTGGAATCCCTCCTAACAGCGTCGTAGAGGCAAGAGATCTTTGGGAGGTATGTCTTTGTTACATTTCCTAATCTGTCTTTGCTATAAATTGATACTTTCTTGTTGATCTTGTTTATTTGATCAACTATGTGACCAAATACTCTGTATGCCTAGATTAGACTCACCAATGTAAAAAGGGTAAATATGACATGGATACAAGTACTTCATAGACCATAGTGATCCTTTAGAATGCTCTGGAAAAACATTAAATAACTTGAACATACTTGTGAATTTTACATACCTCTACATAATACTTAGCCGGATCCATAGAATAATCTATTTTCTCAGCCAGATCAATAAAGTAGTCTATCATCAGGGGCGGAGCTACCCTTATGTTAGGAGAGTCAATTGTTAGTAGGTAGTTCAGCATTTTCCTAGTCGGTCAGTGTCGTGTTTTAGTATGTTAGTGGTACATGTTGTGCTCATACTATTTTTTAGGACCTTATCACTGCACTGATTATTGATATTGCTTTTCTAGGTATATTTTCTAACTCGTGTCTTGCTGGTACTATCTTTCTAGCTACGTTGTTTTTACTATTCTATTATATCTTTTCATCTTCTCGTACCGATAGTCAATTGGAAATAGCCTCTTTACCCCAGGGTAGGGGTAAGGTCTGTGTACACACTACCCTCCCCAAGCCCCACTTGTGAGATTATACTGCGCGGTTGTTGTTGTTGTTGTTGTTGAACCCCTTAGCTTATTTGTGTGTGTATTTATTTATATTTCACTCCCCTTAGTGAAGATCCTTACTCCGCCAATGTCTATCGTTCACCATTTTCGGAAGTTAAGGGGAAAAAAATGTTTACAATTATTCACTCGCTGATTGCTAGCCCTTTTACGCATTATGGATTTAATGTGGCATATTCTTGCTGCAAATAACATGGGCACAATTTAACCCTCGGGGGTTGGCCTGGTGGCAATTGACTTGAGCCTTGAGGTTTGCTCCCTTTCAAGGTCTCAAGTTCGAAACCCACTGGGTGCAAACAATTTCTGAGGGCCATCGGATTTGGGTAAAACCTGAATTAACCGTGGTGCACTTGCGGGAAACTCCTTGCCGAGGGCCTGTGCACCCCCGGAAATAGTCGGGGCTCGAAGAGAATCGGACACCCGGTGCAAATCAAAAAAAATAACATGGGCACAATTTTGATATGCAGCACAAGATATTGAATACAAGATTTGAAGGGAATTTGACAGCTACAGTGAACTCTCATGCATGCAAGATGTATGTATTAAAGCCTATTGCTTGAGGACTCAGAGAATGGTTGGCACCAGACTTCTCAGTCTCTTCGTCTCAATTTGTTATGTTTTATTACAAAATTAAACTAGTCATTCGTCGAACATATACAAAGGATTAAACATCACTAATATGAAGGGATGCAAAATCCTGTCATAATGTATGAGTTACCTTTCTCATTTTGGTTGTCAACTTCAGTACCACATCCTATTAATGGATATATTTGACCAGAATCTTTTCTTGAGTTTGACCTGTATTTCAGTAGATGATTCTGCCTGCAATGCATTTTGCGTAAAATATATTTTCAAGCAGGAAGACATAAGCCTAATGTTAGTATATGTCAAAGCAAAGCACTAGTAACCTGTATTTCTTTTATATGAAGCCAGTTACCTTCATTTCTTTTAGGTATATGAATTGTTCGAGTGATTTAGGCCTTTTTTTTCCTTGAATAAAATTATTGTATGAAACCAAATTTGCATTCTGTATGACCTCCCTAACCATAAGGCAGTGGAAACGTAGAATTGACAGTGTACCATGGTGCAGTTTATTTTTGTTATATATATCAAATTCCGCCATGGTGCAGTTTAGTGGTTAGTAAAGCTATATGATAAGATAGGTACAAGAATGTCAAGATACCACAAGGTTTAGATACCGTTACATATATCAATCAACTCTGCCTCAATCTCAAAAAAGTTGAGTGGGCTATTGTTTAGACACCCTTGCATAATATACTAATTATCACAACTGATACATGATTTCACTCAAGAAACCTACAATTACAAAGAATAATATGTAGTCGGGTTAGATGAGAGCAAGTACGATGGATCCTTCTCCAACAAGCAGGTTCATTAGCAGCAACATTAAATCAGCAGCAGTGTAGAACAGGTTTTTCAATGATCAGTGAAAATGTAAGGAATTAGTAGAGTCAGTGTTCAATCCTGGCAGGAATGTAATACACAGGACTCTAGCACGGCAAGATACAAAAGCATGCAGTGCAGGTAGCTTCGGATCTACAATGGTAGCTCAAGTTCAGCACCATCATCATTACTTTACCAAAATATTGGATCGCTATTCCTTGAGATAACAGTAAACTCATGAAACTTCTTGAAGTGCAAGACTCAGCTCCTGAGCAGATTTGGCAATGGATCCTCCTCTTCTAGATAAAAAAAGGTACAGAAATAGAGATATGTAAGCGATGTAACCTTTCCACGGACCACACAAGGTTGGTTAAGATGCTTTGACATACCTAGAAAGAGCAGGCAGATGATTCTTGACTTTTTCAAGCTCAATAAAGCAGAGATTGCAGCGCTCCATCCTTTGTTGTCAATAAGCAATAAAACAGTTCAAATTAGATCTAGAAAGAACATGATAAGTATAACAAAACATGTAATAATACCTTTTCTCCGCCTCAATATCAACACCAACTGATGTTGGAGTAGACAACGAAGTATAAATCAGTGGACCAAATACTCTAACAAGTTTGAGCAGCATGTTTAATGAAATATCTTGATGCCTAAAGGAAGTCCACCAAGAAGTAAACATGTCAATCATGGAAGCTTTCGAACAATGTTAGCCGAAGAAAACGAAAATAAAGCTCAATTAGTTCTACCTATCCAACTTGCTCTGAAGCAGCCCCGTGAGAAGTGGTAATAGGCATGTGCAAATCTCTAATGTGATAATGTCAATTTTCTCAGTCAAGAAGCTCACCAAATCAGCAAGCACCTGTATAAGCGTCAGTAAATGGTAAACTTATGGTGTTAAAAAGGTAAGTACTGAGATAAAAAGTAGGGCACAAAAGCAATAGACTTACAGCATTATCTGCCATCTTCTCCAGTGCACTTACTGCCCCTTTAATATCATGTCTTTGCCAGTACTGGTACACAACCTACAAAAGGTCAAAATCTATATCTGATTAAGCGGACTCTTGAAGACCAATATAACATGGTATGTTCCTGGTAGTCCTTTTAATCTCATAGCCGACAAGTGAGGCTTGCTCAGTTGGTAAAAGCACCTCCACCTACGACCGTTAGGTCTTGGGTTCGAGTCACCATGGAGGGGAAGTGTGGAAACACTATAGATCCTCCTAATTTGGGAGGGGTTTAAAAAAATAAAAAAAAATAAAAAAAAATCTCATAGCCGTTAGTCGCTTAGCCAAATCACCTGCAAATGAGTAGGCTAAACATTGCATGCAGGTCATCATCTCATGATAATGCAAATCGCTTATAAGGGACTTGAACACATAAATTAGTTACAAGGGACTGAAAAAGCTTTATAATAGCCAGACACAAATTTCAGCATCAAATAACCACTAGTGAGTTTTCCAAATTGCTACCTGTAATTTAGCCAAACGAGATTGCAGCGAGCCAACAAATTGGTTGTGCTGTTCCATCAACACCGCAATGGTATCCTCATCGGCAGCAACAACCACCTCACTTACAGCTGAAAGGGGGTCTTCTCTCTTTTCATGTATGATTATTGAATTACGATGAGTTAAATTCTGTGTCAGGAAAGACAGAAATTTACTATTTTCACATAAATGACTTTAATCCTATGACATTCATGGAAGAAACAACTAAATCATGAACATTACGTGGAAAACTTTTTCAGGTATTAACAGTTGTATGTTCCAGCGATCACGTGTCCTAACGTATTGTCTATGTAGCCATAGAAATGCTTGTCTATCTATGAGATCTCCACAACTACTACACTACTAAATGAAATTGCAGTTGCCGTCCAATATTCTTCTCTAATAATAAGGAACTTTGTCAGCAGTAGAGCTACCAACCAAAATGATAGAGATCAAACAAAATTTGGGAAAAGGAAGTTCCAATGATGAATTTAGTTTTCCTTTTCCCTCAATAGTGGCATGCTAACTGCCCCACTGCGAGCACCGCCCTTGTGATTCCTGTTTGAATTAACATGTCTTGGGTTCTACCTTTTGCTCTTTCGGTTGGATAAATCAGGAATCGGGTTTCCGATGATTGTTGTTAGGTTGGTGATTTTGCACCCTTGCTGATTTTGTTATTTTAACACTGAGAGCCTTCAAGTTTTATGTTGGGCCAAGCATTATCTTCCCAAGCCTGGCAGAGTTTTGACTCAGCTCGGCTTAAGTGCACTCCTAACTATCAACTGAAACACCAGTCTCCATGTTCCTGTACTATCCTTTTCCATGATTGTGAAGGACCTAATATAACAAAAAATAATTCCACAAGGTGTACGTGGAAGCAAATCACTGAAATGCTCCCACATCCTTTGTATAATCATCATTAAATTAAGCAACAAATGGTTAATATTAATAGAAGAGCAAAATCTCAAGATGAAAAAACATTTGGAATAATAAAAATTCAGAACATCTCAGATTTGACTCATACCATATTGGTTGGAACCACATCCGGATCAGGTACCGCCCGGGCAATGCAGGAAGCAAGACCCTCATAATTAGGAACTCTGTCTCTCTTTTCCAAATTTGCAACAGTAGACTGTGTCCTTCCTAATTTTCCAAATTCAACACAGTGAGACGACCTTAACTGAGAAGTGCACTAATGGCAATAAAGAATGGTCTACCTCTTAGTTGACCTTGCATGGAATAAGGATTCCTATTTAGAATATTTCCACGGGCTTCATCTGCAACAAATGGTAAGTTTAACCAGTATAGTTAGTTCAAATTATTCCAAAGAAAAGGAAAAAGAAAAATACATTTGTTGGCAAACACAAAACTGAACACATCTTTTAAGAAATTGTACTGAGTAGAAGAAAGTAAAAAATTATGGGGAAAAACTACAGAAATGAATAAAGCAAAGGATTAAACAAAAAAGCCTTTTCCCTTCCATAGAAATTATGGTGATGGTCAGTTGAAATAGTCAGAAAATAAGAAACACAAACAAGGAACCTTGTTTGCTCAAAGAAGATTACTGAAATGTTGGCAAGGGAAACACAATTAATTAAGTATTTTATCAAAATATAACTAATTAAAATATGAATAAAATCAAGATAAGAAAAATGTGACATGAAAGGCAAGACGCACACGCTTACATATATGAAGTAGATACGGATACATACACACATATTAAAGATATTTAATTTCCTCTGTGTCCATTATGACATCCCTTTGGTTCCACAAGTAAAAGAATTTTACTGGTATACATTCACTTAACCGCTGAGAACCAAACAGGAGGACAAACACTGGGCTTTCTACAGCCAAACATTCCTCATAAAGCATCCAGCTTTCTTTTTTCTTTTTCTTTTTCTTTTCCTTTTTTTCTGTTGATAAAAATAGCATCCAGTTAGTAGTATATCTACGCAACTTACCACTAAAGAATGGTGCTAAATTTCTAGATCTAATAGAGGGCGCGTACATAAGTTATACTGAATGGGAAACCATACCTAACAACATTTCAAAAAAAATCACAGCACACAAAAACATAGCAGACGAAAAAGGTCAAGAAAACGCACAATCTTCAATTTGGTGTCTGGAAAGCGATTCCGATGCTGTATCCATTTCATGTTTTGTGGAAACTAAATTCTTGTCATCATTCACGTTTCTGTCAGTAGCAGCATTTCCAAATATTGAGCATTTAACAAAAGGGAAAATGTTCCTATCTGCAGGACTGCTACTTTCAATAGCCTTAGGTACTTCAACTTCAGACTGTGCTGCAGCAGTCGGCCTCCCAAGGTTTTCGTTGGGGGTAGGAGACTTCCAATCAGATACTTTTGGCTGCAATCTTTGTGGCATTTCCCTTCCTGCAACTCCTCCTTTCCTGCGTTCGGATGCCAGCTCCATTCTTTCATTATTTCTTGGGACAAGAACAGGTATTATCTCTGATTTATTGACAATAGAAGCATTTTCTGTTGACTGGCCTTTTGACGAATTCCTCTTTACACCAGTCGTATTAGGAACTGTTCTTGAGCTGATTGGAGGTGCTCTTGGACCAGTACTGAGATTGATTTTTTGTGAAGTGTCAGGAGTATCCGTGATAGCTTCATTCAAAAGATAAGTGAGAGTCAAATATATTGTGGCAGCCAAACTTAGATAAAAGAAGATAATCAAAGGCTAGTAGCTCGAAAATAAGTCACAAACGGGGAATTAAAGATGCAGAGTAAAAACTTAAGATAAGGTGTCAAGCTAATACTGTTAGGCAAACATATTAAAAAGGAAGAGTAGCATACTAGTAAGAGTAGTAGAATCCTTCTGAAGATCCTTGTTGTGTGACAAAGAAAGTCTTCCAAAATACTTGGATTCTTTCACAGGATCAGAGTTTTGTGAACTTAATAGTCTCCCGAAACTTGCATCTGTGGCATCCTCAGCCGGAGTGGATAAATTCGCTCTCAAATTGGATTTCACTACTGAGTGACCATTTAATCGTGTAGTACTATCCACTGTATATGGTTCAAGACACTGCAAAAGACAAACACGACAAAGTTAGACATTACTTCAAAATCTCAGAAGAAGCAAAACATCAAAAACAATTTCAATGGAAAAAGGTAACACTTACTGAAATATCGACAACCCACACTCCAACACAACTTTGATTGTAAGAACATCCAAGAAGTTTTCCTTCATGAATACTAAGATCAGACAATGTAGACCAGCCAACATCTACTGTATCATGATACCTAATTGGTTCCCACGAGAAAACCTACAAAAAAAGACTACTTTCTTTAGGGGGACTAAATGCCACATTGTATTAACGAGCTGTTTCTCAAAGAACAGCAAATGCATGCCTACCTTCAAATTCTCATGTAAACCACAAAGAAGGGTTCTTCCATCGGTATTAAAGGCCATGCAACGCACTCCTGTTGTCTAGATTTGAGATAAAAACAGTAATGTTTATTATAATGAAAATTCAAGCAGTCGCCAAGACACATGAGAAACATTCAGCAGTTATACTGTAATGACAAAAGGAGATCAAAGAGAAGACCCAAACAAAGATGACTACAACAAACCTCAGGTCCAGCAGAACCTATGAGTTCAAAAGTTTCAAGGTCCCAGAATTTAACTGTTTTGTCAGCAGAACCTGGTAAGCCAAAAACCAAGAACAAATTACAAGGCATCCGACAACTTTGATGATAAGAGATAATGCAGCACAACTCTCAAGGTGACCTTTTTTAATTAATTTGAGCCCTTTCTCCAATCCTCACACACACCTACCCCTACCCCGCCCTGAATTTGGTTAGGTTAACAGCACTAATAGCCTGCAACTGAAGATGCACGCTTCAATTAAGTGAACACCTTAAAATTTCTCAAAACTTAATACAGTATTTTCATGTCTCGGTTCCCCCTCCCTCTTTCTCAACTGCCAATTTAATCACGAAAAAAGAACCAACTGGTAAAACTTAATCTCCAATAATTCGACACAAAAATATAGACATCACTTTTAAAATGGGGTTCCTGGTATATTTTCAGCAGAAATGCCTCAGGAGAACCTCAAAGCTAAATTGAAACTAATCACTACTGGGGAAAAGAGCGCTATTGTTCAGATTTCCTTTTATTTTGGTTGAAGAAGGAAAACTCAACAACGAGGAAAGAAGAGAGTATTGTTTCATGGGGCAAGCAACGTTTATATGAAAAACATATTGCTGGGTATCAACTCCCCTACATATATGCACCAAAATGAGACAAAGCATTTCTATATACTTCTTACGTAAATACTTACATAAGAAAACAGATTTCTTATATATAAGTAGACAAATCAGTTCTATAGATAGTACCCCAAGGTGGAAACCAACAGATCTGATTGGAGAGGAAAGGACTAAACTGGAGATATTGGATACTGGAAGAACAAAAAAATAAGAAACAAGAACGAAACTAATCACAGTGGATAAACTTATTTAGAGCATGAAGAATCAGTACGCAGAACTTATCAAATCTGGTCATAAGTCCAGATAAATGAGTATACTCTTCTCAATTTGTCATTTCCTTTTCAAAATGTCTGGTTATTTTTTCCTCAGAATATCACCACAGGAAAAGTTTAGGTTGCCACTAGAATCAAATTCTACATAGATCATGGCATACATCAGCGAACTCATTTCAGGAATATAACAAAAGTTGCAGGAGGATGTACAAGACAACAAGAAGTATAACCTTCACTTAAACTCCAGGTTTCTGGGAAAAGAACAATGTAGCACAATGTCAAAGCTTTGTCTAACCTGTTGCCAGTAAAAATTCATGAGGATGAAAGTCTATTGACCGAATTTGTCCTTCATGACATTTGAAATCATGTAAAAGCTTTCCTGCAGTTAAATCCCATATCTGCCACAACACCAAATCTATTATTAGGATAATCATACTTAAGGAGCTTAAAAGCTGTTACACCTACTTGATATCAAGCAAACCAATAATGTCCTAGAAAGAGAGCCACGCGGAACAAGGAGACCACTTGAAAGAATAGATTTTAAACACAAAAAGTGCAACAAAAATTCGACAAGGCTCCTGGGGATTTTTGCGAAAACTGAATCGCGCGCTTAAAAAATAACAAAAATTACTTCATATAAATGAACTTAGTAGTTGCAACATCAAATTTGCACTTAACATTACTAATTTTAACGTCCAATATACAATAATAACAGTATGAATCTGAATTCAAATTCAATATGTCAAGATGTAATCTCAGACAAGCCACTTCAATCAAAATATGATCTCTTTTGTTCTTCAATTGATCTGACAAAAATATAAGTTTGCATAATTTAATTTCATATTTAATTGCCTAAGTAAACTGTATTAATTGTTACTCTGATTACATGTTTTTTGTTTTCTAACAATCAGCCTATAAATCAAGAATTGAAACAATACAAAACAAATAAGAGAACAGATAAGAGAACAAAATAAGAACTTTGATAACAAGAGACTAGAAGAAAGATGCAGGTAGGAAGCCCATATACGAAGTAGCAAAGAAAAGGAACCGCACACCAAAAGAAGAAGAAAGGATCTTCGTGAAGAAAGAAGAAGGGAATAAAGAGCAAATCAAGAGAAGCGGAGAAATAAGATTAGTGGCAAAGAGTCGACCCAAACTGGAAAAGAAGAAGATGATGGCAACGATTAGAAGAATGAGTGTCGAACTATCATTTTATAATCCTTTAAAGACAGATTCAAAGAAATTCCTTCTCACTTAGAATGCTATGCACTTCATTGCTGCAACCACACACTTCTTGCAAGTTGCATCACTTCACCCATAAGAACTGATAACCCCTCGCTTTGCATCACTGTCACTTTAAGTCGTGAAGCGCCACTTTTTAGTAACAGTGGTTTTCATCATGGTCATAAAAATGTGTTAAGTACATCCATCATTCAATCATCCCATGACCATGTTTAAGCTAGCAATGGACTAACCTATAACGAAGTAAATCCAAAACAAGTAGCTTCTGTAAGATGCAGCAAGTTTGAAGTCATCAACATAAGTGAATGTTTCATAAGTTGGTGAATGGCAATAATCATATGTCCTTTTTTTCTTTTTTACCTTTTTGAGTTTTGTGGTTTAGACATCATCCAAAACAGTACTAAGAACATATGAAATGGCTCCACCCAACCATAAGAAGGCACATCAATGTGTAAGTTCGCAAATATATTACTGAACAAGGAAAAACATGAAAGGGAGAAGTCTGACCTTTACGGTACTGTCTTCTCCACCAGATACAACCCAGCGGCCATCTGGCGTGAACCTGATGGTGTTGACACCTCTACTGTGCCCTTTGTATGTGTGAGTGCACCCTTTGCGTCTAATATCCCATATCTTTAGATTTGTGTCCAGAGACCCAGATGCAAAGAACTCACCAAAGGGATGGAAGTCCAATGATATACAATTGGATCTATGTCCAGTGAGAGTCCGAAGAACTGAGATAGACAGAGAGTGAATTTATAAATTTCACAGTAAACAACAAACAAAATGAAAAGAAAAAAGATTATAACAAGCATACTCTTGGCCTCCTCTAAATCCCAAAGCTTGATAGTACCACTTGCTGCTCCTGCAGCTACCAGAACTTCTGAAGAATCAAAGCTAACTGAATCAATTCCGCTTGAATGACCTGACAAACTCTACACAAGAATACAGATACAGGACCATGTGTAAAAACAAAGGATATTGCCGCTAAAAGTTTTGCATCTTAACAAACAAAGAAAGTTATAACGTAAAGGTTAAGCCCCAAACAACAGCCTCAATCAAGGAAAACATTTTCCAGAAAGAAATTTTCTCCTGCTCTCCAATACTCACTCAAAAAGTCATTTTCCCTCTTTTAGTTGCCAGAAAAAGATTTAAACATAACAGATTTTGCTGCTTCAGAGTGTAAATTATATTTTATGATTAAGTATTCACCACTTGTACTCATATAGCTTCCTTTTTGGTTAAAGATAAAACACATTTTGATCTCAATGCAATTATATACATAACAAAGGAATTGAAAGTACAGCTAAAAGAGAGAAAAAAATACTCCAGTAGGTACTAACCAATATGGCATCAGGCTTGCCAATGGACCAGAGGTTAACCTTGTGATCTTCTCCCCCGGTTACAAGAACCCTGGATGATTTCCTCCCTATCTTTAAGCTATTCACGCTTAAAGAATGTGCTACAAATTCCTCTAATTACAAAGAATTGTCAAGGTCTGCAAATTATAGCTTCAGTTCTCAAATGTACCATTCATTCCCCTCCACCCCCATGTTTCCACAATAACAACAACTAAGCCTCAGTACCAAACAAGTCAGGGTCGACTATACTAATCCTTTTTTTTTTTTGAGAATAAAGGTCGACTATACGAATCCTCACTGAACACGTTACTCCATTTAAACTCATCTCATGCCAAGATTATGCAAAGAGTTTAAGATTTATGCACTGCTATGTACTTTTTTTTTTCACACCATAAGGTCATTAAAAGGTAATAGTAGCTAATTTCATTTAATAAGCACTAATTAGTAACATGTAATAAAGGGTAAGTAATGCTTTAACACATTAAATTGCACTCATGATGAAAAAAACTCTACACTATATATAACTTAAAATCTTATACTAATACTCCCCCTTTACTATACAATAAACAAAAATCATTAAGAGCCTAATCAAACCTATTGGTCTACCTACCACCCATATCAATCTTCTATATTCGTCTACATTTTTCAATAATTATGAAGAAATTGTGTCCCTATATGCTCAATTGCAAGCCAAATAGCAAAATTAAGCAAATAAATTGAAATTTTAAAATAAAAACAAGGATACGTAGCTTATAAGCACGTTTAGTGGTTGTCATTGAGAAATTCAAAACAAGGCATCAACTTGTCGATTCACAGAGCATACCGCATTCAATAAACCCCTTGATTTTTGTCCTTTCTGATAGAATTTAGAGTCAGTGGATTCGAAGTAAAATGCATTAAATATATTTTATATATTATAGGAGAAATGAGTAGGTTCGGTAGAAAGCTTACAATGTATAAAGGCTGAGAATTTGGGGATTATTTTATGGAGGATAAATTGAAAACTAAAATGGCATAGAAATGTTAACAATGGCGAAATGCAGAAGGAGAAAAAGAAAATTTGAGAAGGTGAAAAGAAGAAGGAGAAATGGCGCTTTCGAGATGACAAAATTAGTAAATCAATTTTTAATTTCAAAATGATTCAGAAAAAATGGAAGTGCAGCCTATCTCAGCCGTTAATCACTGGACGAGACCTCATCCAACGGCTGAGATCTGAACTATTTTTGTAAAATGACTTTTTAAAATTTTGAACAAAGTAGGGGTTTTATGTAATCATTTTTTTTATTTTACTTTATAGAAAGGAAAAGGTGAAGTTTAATTATTTAAGGCTTCTACTTTCTTTCTTTCTCATATTTAGAAAGGGAGTTGTGTGTAGTAATGATTAAAGTGTAATTATCTTATATTTAACTCGTATGGTTATTTTGTTCCAAATTAAAATTTGTGGTTTATCAACACTTTATAATTTGAAGTTAGAGAGGGAAGACAAAGGAATAAAGAAAGAGTAAAAGCAATTTGGAGGGAAGACAACTCAAAAGAAAAATCTTGAGAATATTTTCAAAAAATAGCTATTTAAGAGCATTCTATAAGGGGCCGTTTGATTTAGAATATTATAATTCTGCAATTGTAATCTCATATCCAATATGAAATAGTCAATACTGAAACTTTGCTATAAAATTTATCCTAATATTAGCTAAAATCTATGTATACGGTCAAGATCAAGGAGCCCGATTTCGAAATCTTAAATTGGGCTATAAGTCCGAGTCCAGGCGACTCGAAGTGGGGGTCAGACCCAGCTGAAGTAGACACACCTCGAGGGAGCAAATCGAAGGCCTGACACGACCTACATCGAGGGCAATACAATTTCGAGGACACTCAAGAAAGAGCGGGAATTTCTCAAGTACACGTGGATCAAGGCATGAATTAAAAGATAAGATTTGTACGAGATGGTACAGGTCCGTACATTCTTTGCCACAATTAGGAATGTACTGTATTGGGGTTTTCTCCCCCTATATAAGGGGGATCCCAATCATTTTTAAAGATATCTCATTCACTGCAATAGAATATTCTATTCTGCTTTTCTCGTTTACCGTGCTCAACAATTGTTCTTCAGCTTTATCATTTTTACTTTATTGTTCATACTTTATTGGTTCTTAGCTCACCTCGAGGCCCCCGAGATTATGGAGCTCGAGGTCTCCGCTGCTCCAGCAACACTCAATTTTTCTTACTTAAACCTAATATTGCTCGTATATTTACTAGTATTGGAATAAATCACATATCTTTAAAACCACAAATTATCTTTAATTGTTAATCACATTTTTCGAAGTAAACAGTTTGGCGCCCACCGTGGGGCTAAAGATAATAGTGATTATTTTAGTGCTAGTTTTTTGATAACACACGCTATTCTTCACACTTCTTCTTGTCAAAGATTATTTGATTTCAGGCTAAAACATGTCTAGCACACAAAATGCACCTATTCACGACGACGAAGGTCTTGGAGAAAACAGCGGTATATGGGTCGGTGCACCACTCATAAACCCTGAGGAAGTGCCAAATATGGAGCCTGTTGATATCAGCTTGCATAACGCTCTAAACGCGGATTCGGGTGCAGACCCCATAGGGAATGCGCACAGGGAAGCCCGCCCCAATGGCCAAAGAACACGAGGAATGGAAGAAGGAGGAGTTAGCCTCTAGGTGATATTCAAAATGCTGCAAGCCCAGCAAGTCGTCATCGCTCAACTTCAGAGTCAGAATAGAACTCCAAACACAACCGAACTAGTGAACACTCGGCGTGCTAAACGAGCGCTTGAAAGGCCCGTTGAAAGTGGCTTAGGGACTGACCCCACGATTATGAGAATGCTCGAAGAGCTCGCCAAAAGGATCGAGATCAGAGAAAAGAAGATTGAAGAAAATTACAAAAAGGTAGAGACATACAACTCAAGGGTCGACCAGATACAGGGAGCACCTCCGATTTTGAAAGGACTGGACTCGAAGAAGTTCGTGCAAAAACTATTCCCACAATGTGCGGCTCCGAAGCCCATCCCGAAGAAGTTTCGGATGTCAGATATCCCAAAATACAACGGAACCACTTATCCCAACGAACACATCACCACATATACTTGTGGCATAAAAGGAAATGATTTGGAAGACGATGAGATTGAGTCTGTTTTGCTAAAAACGTTTGGGGAAACTCTGTCTAAAGGTGCCATGATTTTGTACCATAACTTACCCCCGAACTCTATCGATTCGTTTGCCATGTTGGCAGACTCATTTGTAAAGGCACATGTCGGTGTCATAAAAGTTGCAATAAGGAAGTCCGGTGTATTCAAAATAAAGCAAAGGGAGAACGAGATGCTGAGGGAGTTTGTATCCCGTTTTTGGAGTTACCACCGGTCTTCGATGACTGGGCCGTACAAGCCTTTACTCAGGGGCTAAATGAACAAAGTTCGATAGCTTCGAAGTAGCTGAAGCAAAATTTGATCGAGTATTGATAACTAGGGATTCTAGTCTATTTTTTGCTCCCTTTTGCTTGAGTTTTGATTAAAAGTGTGTACAAGTATTCCCATAAGCTAACTCATTGTGTTTGTTTGCAGTGTTTGGTCAAAAAGAAACAAAAAAGTCAAAACCAGCTCAAAAAAGGAGTGAAACCTGCACAAGTCAAAAGCTGAGTCAACTAAGAGCTACAACGGAAAATCAACCGCGGACGCGGTGGCCTTACCGCTGAGGCGGTCCTTTTATCGCGGTCCGCGGTGGCAAGGTTGAGAGATTTGTCATTTTTGGGATTTCAAGTCACCGCTGACCGCGGTGATTTTATGCGGCAGCGGTGCCTCTACCGCGATAGCGTTCGTTTTATCGCGGTCAGCGAAGGAGAGGTTCAAAGAGTCTACAGTTGAGCTGAATGTTGAAGACCGCGGTTCGCACTTGATTTTATGCATCCGCGGTAGACTCACCGCTGCAGCGGTCCATTTTCTGCTGTCAGCGGTAGCTCCGCCAGGGGCATTTTTGTTCGGAAAATTTAGCTGTGTATAAATACTTCTTTTTCAGATTTTTAGGTCATCTTATCTCAGCTGAGCACGTGAACCAGCCGATTTTCCCTTTTTGAGTAATTTTAGAGCTTGTTTAACAATTAATCTTAGACTTTTATCTTGTAATTAATTTTATGGGTTATTCTTCATCTCAATCTTTGATTTCTTCAGTTATTATGAGTAGCTAGACCGATTAGCTAGGGTTGTGGCTCAACCCTAGTGTGGGTATTTAATAGATCTTCCATTTTAGGGCTTGGATGTATATGGATGATTGATATTTGGCCTGATTGTGCTTTTTATGTTGAATTAGTGGTTGCAAACACTAATTTGTGCCTTTTTGACTTAGGCTCTTCTTGAGAAAGAGAGCTTAAGTCTAGGAAAATCAGGTCAACAAGGAACTGAGGTGTATTCAAGAGATTGATAGCCCCAATTAAAGGGTTAAACTTAGATATAGTAATACCCGACTTGAGCCAATTTTTCTTGCACAAATTGAACACCCAATTGGGCTCGAGAAAGCCAATTAGGGCAAAGTCACTCAAACTACCGAGAGGTATAGAGTGAGTAGCTTCGTGCATTGGCTATATCATGATCCCAACTATAACATTATTGCCCTAAGTTCTAGATCCCGTTAGATACTCACCTATGAGTAAGTTACTTCCCTAGTGTCTCTTTACCAATTTAGAAAACTCTACAAAAATATCTACTTAGTTTAATTTCGTGCATCATTAGTATAGAATTAGAAGTAGCAAACAAACAAAAGAATGATTGGAAGTGCAATCAAGAGCACTACACACTGCTAGATTAGATAGGAATCCAACTCCAAATATATCTTAGCTCCCTGTGGATTCGATCCCGACCTTCTCGGGTAAAAGCTGCATCGACCACTCTTGCCACTATACAGTGGTGTAGGGTTGGATCCGATCACTTTTTGGCACCGTTGCCGGGGAGCTAAACGGTTTTGGCTATCTATCTGACTAGTTTTGTGTTTTGTTTTTCTTTCCTTCTGTGTTACTAGCTTGTGTGAATCATCAATTCAGGTACAAAATAGCGAACAACGATAATCTTGGAAATGTTATTCTAGGGGAGGAGGTAGATGATAATATTGATGATGAGGTACCTATAGTGCCTCAAGCTCAAAGGAGAGGCCGACAGACCAATGATAATGTTCCAGACCCTCCCCCGCCTCCTCCAAGAGTCGCTCCTCGGGTGCTTCCAAACGAAGGATATGCAAGTGCAATTGTCCCACCCCGGATCCGGGCGGGCAATTTTCAAATTACAAATGTAATGCTGACTTTATTGGAGTAGCGATGGTACTTCACAGGTGCTCCCCATCAGAATTCATATAAACATCTCAAGGGCTTTGTGGAAACCTGCTGGGGAAGCAAACAAACTAATGTGTCAGATGATGTATTGAGATTGAGATTATTCTCTTTCTCACTTAAAGGGAAAGCTTTGGACTGGCTCGAGAGACTCCCCAACCATTCTATCACTACTTGGGATGAGTTGGCCGATAAGTTCATAGCCAAGTTTTTCTCACCGGGACATATGGAGGTATTTAGGGATGAAATCTTAGCATTCAAACAGGAACTAGGGGTGTTCATGGTTCAGTTTGGATCGATTTTTCCCTAAAAAGAAACCAAACCAAGTAAATCGGTTTTTCAAATATTAGAACCAAACCAAACCAATTAAGTTGGTTTTTTCTCGATTCGGTTTATGTCGGTTTTTCGGTTTTTTCGGTTATTTGTCGGATTTTTCTTAAATATAAGACATACACTACTAAACACACATTTCGGCGACCACATTTTCAACGTAACACTATCAAATCAATTGCCCTTTGAGAAATCTATTATTTACCAAGATATATTGATGATAATTGAATTAAATAGTGATGAATAATTTAAGGACTCAATTAAAAATATATTATTTTTAACATGAAATAGATTCTTACACTTAACAAAAGAAAACTACCAACTAAACTAGAATGTAAAGGTAAAGAACTGTACTAAAAGTGCAAACAATTAATATTTATTATAAAATATTTAAAACTTTGTATAAAAGTATACATATATATAGGTGTAATAATAAATTTAAAATAGCTACTCCTATATTCGGTTTGGTTCATTTTTTTTAATTAAAACCAAAATCAAACCAAATTTGATTTGTTTTTAAATTTCAAAACCAAACCAAAAAGTATCGATTTTTTTGGTCGGTTTGGTTTGGTTTTTGGTTTGGTTCGGGTTTTCGAATTTTTATGAACACCCCTAACAGGAACCAAATGAGCCCCTTCATGAAATCTGGGATCGATATAGAACTATGGTCAAGGAATGCCCCAACAATGATATAACTGAAGCAATGATTCAACAGACATTTTATCGGGGTATAAACATGACCAATCAATGTGTGGTGAACCAGTTAGTAGGGGGTAATTTCATGAAGTTGCCTTATGTTGAGGCCTGTGATATTCTTGATGAGATGGCTGATACTTCTTCAGCTTGGCAAAGTCGAGCTAATGTGCTACAGGGTGACCCCACTGTCATTCATTTGCACAAAGAGCTCCATGACCATGGCCAGGCAATAGCAGAGTTGACCACAACAATGAACCAGTTGGCTAAAGCTCAATTGCAACAAGTTCAAGAGCCGAGACAAGTAAATACTATGGAAGGTGTCAACATGTTGGTCAACAAGAGGAGACAAAGAGGTCAACAAGGTCAAGGTAGTCCGGATCAATATGAGCAAGGTAGTGGTGGTTTCAATCAAGATGATGGGTATGATGAGCAAAGTGAAGAAGTCCAGTACGTGAAAAATTACCAAGGATAAAGGGGAAATGCTCCTAACCAACAATAACAGTGGAGATCCCAAGGCAATTGGGGGAATCAAAACCAACAAGGAAATAGCAACTGGGGGAATAACAATCAGAATTAGGGCAATTAGAACAACCAGGGCAACTGGAGTGGCAACAACAACAATTAGGGAGGAAACAACAACCAAGGGGGTTGGAATAATGACAATCAAGGAAATCGGGGGAAAGGCCTTCAAAGACCTTTGATGTATCAACAACTAAACAACCCGCCTCCATTTCCGCCCCAAGGTCCTAGCTCGTCAAATAATGAGATGGGAAGGATCGAGATGATGTTTGAACAAATGATGAAAAAGAATGCCGACTCTGATGCTCAGTTAGCATCCCATACTTGGAGGTTCAACTTGGACAGATTTCACAATCTTTGAATACTCGCCCTAAGGGGGCTCTACCTAGTGATACAGTAGTAAACCCAAAGGGAGGGAACACAATATTGGGCATGCAATGGCGGTGATTACTAGAAGTCATCGAGGTGGTGAAGTGAACACTTCCAAGTAAAAGGAAATTGTGAGTGATGAGGTTGAAGTACAAGATGATGATGTTCCTATAGTTGATGAGCAAATGAGTGAAGAGAATTTGAATGCCGAAGTGAGGATTGATATTCATGATAATGAGGTGGAGACTCAAAATGATGTGAACCCGTCTAGGGAACACGTAATAGACATACCAGAAATGGTAGTGCCAAAGGCTAAGAATCCCTTGCCAAGGCCTCCTCCACCTTACCCTCAAAGGCTTGCGAAGCAAAAGAATGAGAACCAATTTAGGAAATTTATTGACATGATGAAGAGCTTATCAATCAATGTTCCTTTGGTGGAAGCTCTTGAGCAAATGCCGGGTTACACCAAGTTCATGAAAGACTTGGTGACTAAAAAGAGATCCATGGATTGTGAGACCATCAAAATGACTCACCAAGTAAGTGCAATTGTGCACTCGATGGCTCCAAAGCTTAAAGATCCCGGCACTTTCACCATCCCATGTACCATTGGGAGTGCGGATTTTGCTAAGGCATTGTGCGATTTGGGAGCAAGTATCAATTTGATGCCTTACTCCATATTCAAAACTTTGGGTATTGGTCAACCGAGGGCTACTTCAATGAGGTTGCAAATGGCGGATAGATCAATGAAGAGGCCACTTGGTATTATCGGTAATGTTCTTGTTTGTGTGGACAAGTTTATTCTACCTGCTGACTTTGTGATTTTGGACTGCAAGGTTGATTATGAGGTTCCGATAATATTGGGAAGACCTTGGTTGATGTGGAAGCAGAGGAGCTCACCTTTCGGGTGGGTGATGAAAAAGTGGTTTTCATGTGTGCAAATCAATGAGGCAGCTGAACAGTACTGAAGTTTGCTCTTTTGTGGATCTTGTTACGAAGGTGATAGTTGATGATACTAGTGCAATGATCAATGTGGCGGATCCTCTAGAAGCGATGTTGTTGAACCTTGATGTAAATGAGGATGAAGGTCAGGTGGAGTGTGTCAATGCTTTACATGGAATGGGCTCTTACTCGTATGAGCCTCGAAAGCTCTCCTTGGATCTTGAGAATAGAGAAACTCCCCCAACAAAGCCCTCAATTGAGGAACCTCCCATTTTGGAGTTGAAGCCTTTGCCTTCACACCTCAGGTATGAATTCTTAGGCCCTAGCTTAACTTTACCTGTTATTCTTTCCTCTTATCTTATTAACGTGTAGGTAGATGCCACATTGGAGGTGCTCCAAAGAATAAAGAAGGTAACTTGATGTGTCACGACCTAAACTGATGGGTCGCGACAGGCACCCGGTACCTTACCCAACTAAGTACCAACATAAAGTATCTTTTCGTATCATACTATCATAGATAACTAAGTTGGAGAGGCTGCCGTAAAATAGGTAGAATACAGCATGTAATACCTATTTATACGTAAGATATACGGGCTTATAAAACCAAATATCTACTTGTATACTAAACATAGGCCGACAAGGCCATACAATTTTTTATGTACATGACATATGTCTACAAGCCTCTAAGAATACATAATTCTAAGAATACATAATTTTCATAAAGGTCAGGATAGAGTCACGCCATAAAATAGTACATGTCTAAATCATACTAACCAAACGAGCAACTCCGAAGCAAATGGAGCGCACTAACATCTTCCGCTGAGCTAATAGCCTACTTGGAGGGCTCTCGATCTGTCTATCAGGACCTGCGGGCATGAAACGTAGCGTCCCTAGGAAAAAGGGACGTTAGTACGAATAATGTACTGAGTAAGGCACATAAATAAGTACATAACAGACATGGACGAGATATAGAATAAATGACTCAACCTGTAAATCTGGATAACTCTGAAATTTGTGAAATAATTATAGTGTAATGCATATGCGTATGAATATCATGTCGTGCATAGGTACATGTTTCATAACATCATCAGGCATCTGAGGGCATCCCATCATATCATCTCGGCCACTGTGGGCAAAATCATCAACGTATACCAGCTGATCAGGTGTGGTGCGTATATAATGCCGTAACCTTTTCCCATATCCCATATAAATATAATATACATATATACGCGTATATAACACATCTGTTCATGGGTCAATGTACATGTATAAATGCATGAAATGCATAAGAAATACGTTAATAAGATTTTCTCGAAATGCCATAAAAATCCATATGCCTTTCGGATAAACCTTATCAAATACGTATTTTTCTGAGACCCATGAATAGAAGATATAATAATAATTCACATGGGGAATCAAGAATATAGACACCTCTAGTATTTCTATGAATAGAGTCATTTATGGAAGTTGTGCATTTTCTCGTTTCGTTCATGTCATATAGATCATGCCAAAAAGAAAGAACGGATAGTCTTAACATACCTGGAGTAGGGAAAACTCCGTATAATATTCATGGAGAAGATTGTACCGTACTCCTTTAGAACCGCAAAATTTTATGTTGCTACGATTCCAACAAATTCTCGTTGGAAGCTTTTGTGAATTGAATTTAGCTTCTGCTCCTAACATATTTTGAACTAAGAAAGAATGATATATGAATGTTACCAAAGACTAATGGACGTTCTGATCCTTTTGAATGCACATAGATGGGATTGTGACTTATATTCCTTAATAAAGGATAAGACTCTTTAGGTATCTATCCATTATTAAATGGAAATGACTCACTTTCTTTTGAGAATGCCACATAATATAGTCACTTTTGTGTCACAATATCATGATTCTTTTTGCTGTCAAGTTTTGATTTAATACTTATCCAAATATTTAGATTAATTAGGTAATGTCTCGGTACCCGGTAATCAATCAATTACCCGCATAATTAAGAATTGTCTCAACTTACTTAAAATACTGTTCTTTTTTAACATACCTTGTACACCTTATGGTCATGTAGTACCTTGTATAACACTAGTTCATAAATACCGGGTATTTTAGCTCGGGCCGTATTTTATCCCAAAATGCCAAACTTTGACGGAAATTCATTTTTCTTTGACTTGCTTCCCCTTTCACCTTCACGAATTTACTCATCATTATGAAATAGCATAATTCTTATAATCTCTATATAATCTTTTATTTGGACTGATGTCAATTACCTTACAACAAATTCAACACAATACTACAAGGTTCAACATCATCGTAACTTTCTACTACGATGTGTAACATCACCGTAATGTAATACTGCAGGGTGCAACAGTGTCGTAACTTAATACTGTGAAGCGTAACATCATCGTAATGTAATACTGCAAGGCGTAACATCATCGTAATATAATACTACAGGATGTAACATCATCGTAATATTGTGGGGTGTAACAGGATGGACTCTAGCTGATATTTGGGGAATAAGCCTCGCCTTTTGCATGCACAAGATTATACTTGAGGATGATGCCAAGCCCTCTGTGGAACATCAAAGGAGGTTGAACGAGGCTATGCAAGAGGTTGTCAAAAAAGAGGTGATCAAGTGGCTAGATGCAAGGGTTGTGTACCCCATCTCAGATAGTTCTTGGACTTCGCCGGTGCAATGTGTGTTGAAGAAGGGTGGTATGACTGTGGTTACCAATGAGCAAAATGAGTTGATTCCCACCAGGACTATCACTGGATGGGGGTGTACATGGACTATCGCAAGATGAATAAAGTGACCCGCAAGGATCACTTTCCATTACCTTTTCTTGACCAGATGCTGGATAGACTTGTTGGGCGTGCCTTCTATTACTTTTTGGATGGGTACTCAAGTTACAACTAGATTTTGATTGCTCTAGAAGATCAAGAGAAAATAACTTTCACGTGTTCGTATGGCACCTTTGCATTTTCTAGGATGCCATTTGGTTTGTGTAATGCACCGGCTACCTTCCAGCGGTGTATGATGGCTATATTTACTGACATGGTGGAGGACTTTTTGGAGGTATTCATTGATGATTTCAGTGTTGTGGGTGACTCCTTTGATGAGTGTTTGAAGAATCTTGACAAAGTGTTGGCCCAATATGAGGAGACAAATCTAGTGCTTAATTGGGAGAAATGCCACTTTATGGTCGAGGAGGGCATTGTCCCGACCATAAGATCTCAAAGCATGGCATAGAGGTGGACAAAGCTAAAATTGAAGTGATCTCAAATCTTCCTCCTCCGACTTCAGTCAAGGGGGTTAGAAGTTTTCTTGGGCATCAGGGTTCTACCGAAGATTCATCAAAGACTTTTCTAAGATAGTGAATCCTTTGTGCAAGTTATTGGAAAAGGATGCCAAGGTCATGATTAATGATTAATGCATGAAGGCTTTTGATCTTCTCAAGTACAAATTGACCACCACTCCCATTATTACCGCACCCAATTAGAGCTTACCTTTTGAGCTCATGTGTGATGCAAGTGACGTTACGGTAGGAGCGGTTGGGTCAAAGAGTCAACAAAATGTTTTACCCAGTGTATTATGCAAGCAAAACAATGAATGATGCTCAAGTGAATTACACGGTGACGGAAAAAGAGTTGCTAGCAATTGTGTTTGCAATGGAGAAATTTAGGCCTTATCTCATGGGGTCCAAGGTGATAGTTCATACAGACCATGCTGCACTCCGCTACTTGATGACAAAGAAGGATTCCAAAGCGAGGTTGATGAGATGGGTTTTATTGCTTAAAGAGTTTGACCTTGTGATTGTTGATCGGAAAGGGAGTGAAAACCAAGTGGCGGACCACTTGTCCAACTTGGAGGAGGAGGGGAGGCCTTGTGATGGCCTCGAAATTAATGATTCATTCCCTGATGAGCAACTCCTCTCTGTATCTGTGAATATCATGCCTTGGTTTGAAGATGTTGCCAACTTTCTGGTGACTGGTATTGTTCCGTGTGAGCTCTCTTCTAACCAAAGGAAGAAGCTCAAACGGGATATCTTGGACTACTACTAGGATGAGCCTTACTTGTTCAAAATTTACAATGATAGTGTGATCCGAAGATGTGTTCTGGAAGAGGAGCAACTGAGTATTCTTTATGCTTGTCATTCCTCCCCCTACGGTGGTCACCATGGTGGGGCGAGGACAGCTTCAAAGGTGCTTAGCTGTGGATTTTATTGGCCTACATTGTACAAGGATGTAGGTGATGTTGTGAAGAAATGTGATGAGTGTCAGAGAGCTGGCGGAATTTCAAAGAAGGATGAAATGCCTCTCACTACTATTCTTGAGGTTGACATATTTGATATGTGGGGCATCAACTTCATGGGACCTTTTGTAAGTTCATGTGGTAACACATACATTCTAGTGATTGTTGATTATGTTTCCAAGTGGGTTGAGGCTATGGCTTTACCCAACAACAAGGCACGGAGTGTGGTGGCTTTTCTCAAGAAGAATATCTTTACTCGGTTTGACAGTCCTAGAACAATCATCAGTGATGAGGGTTCTCATTTCTACAATAAGGCATTTGATACTTTGCTTGCAAGGTATGGTGTCAATCATAAGGTTTCAATGCCTTACCATCCTTAGGCGAGTGGGCAAGTTGACGTCTCCAACAGGGAGATTAAGAGCATATTGTCGAAGATCATCAATGCAAATAGGACCGACTGGTCAAAAAAATTGGATGATGCTTTGTGGGCTTACATGACTGCTTATAAGACTCCGACTGGTATGTCTCCGTACCGGTTGGTGTTTGGGAAAGCTTGCCATCTACCGGTTGAGTTAGAGCACAAGGCCATGTGGGCTTTGAGGAAGTTAAATCTTGAATGGGATGTTGCAGCAAATCTTTGGGTGGAGAAACTTAATGAGCTTGATGAGTTCCAGTTTCATGCCTATTCCAGCTCATCCTTGTATAAAGACAGGATGAAGTACTTACATGACAAATATGCCTGTAGCAAGGAATTCAAGGAAGGTGATTTGGTTCTCTTGTTCAACTCCCGGTTATAACTGTTTCCGGGAAAGCTTAAGTCAAAATGGAGTGGACCTTTTGAAGTGGTGCTTGTGACTCCGTTTGGTGCTCTTGACTTGAAAAGAAAAAATGGTAAAATTTTCAGAGTTAATGGAAATAGATTCAAGCACTATCTTGGCAAATTTGATGATAGCCACGTGGTGGCAATGATCCATCTCAAGTGATTGATGGTAACCTTCGTTGTGCCGCAACGTTAAATCAGGCGCTTCTTGGGAGGCAACCCATGTGTTTTTCTTCTTTTTTGTTATTTTTATTCTTAGTGTAGGATTTGTTTTTGAACTAACTGGTTGTGAGATGTGTGTAGGGATGTTTGATGCAGTGCAGGGGTAAGCTGGAAACATTTGTCACTCTCTGAAGTTTGGACCGCGACCGCGCTCCATTTTTCACGTTCTGCGGTGGCCTTACCGTAGAGGCGGAATTTGATGGCGGTTAGCGGTACTAAAAGGTCCAAAATGGGGGTTCTCTTAAGTTTCAACCGTCGTCGCGGTGCATTTTTTGCGGTCAGCGGTGGCTTACCGCTGTCGTGGAGCTTTTTCCGCTCTCAGCGGTAGTTTCTTGAAGCCCTTCAGTTCTACACCATCGCGGACCGCAGTGATTTACCGCGGTCGCGGTAGGTAAGATTGTGTGGGTCCCAAGGTTTGCCTATAAATAGAACCTCAGGGTCCCTTTTACCCTTTTCACCCATTTCACTCTCAAACTCAATTTCCCTGTTCACTCCACGCCCTAAGCTGCACACACACAAGATTTAGAGTCCATTTCCTTAGCACATTTCATATCTGGTAATTCCATTTCCCTCATTAGTCTTTAATTTTGTAATTATTCACTTTTAATTGATAGTTCTTACTTCTTCTTCTTCCTTTTTATTTTAATTTTGACTTAGGGTTCCGTAGTAGTAACTAGATTAGGTTTAAAATAGTTAGAATTGGTTAATGACTACCTAGTGGAGTTTTAAAATGTAGAAAGATTGCTAAATGCATGATTAAATGAAACCCTAGGTTTGGTGAGCCCTAATTTGACTTCCGCGGCCGAGGTTGATTTACCACGGTCTGTGGTCAGTTGTGTTATCTGAGATTGTAAGTCCTACTAACCGCGGTCACTGGTGACAATTTCCGCTGATAGTGGTGCCTCTCCACGACCACAATGCTCTTTTCGCGGTCTGCAGTGCTCAAGTTCAGAGAGGTCTAAACAAGGGTCCGCGACCGTAGTTGATTTTTTGCGGACAGCGGTGCAACCACCGCGGCCGCACTCAACTTTTTGCGATCCGTGGTGCTTTAGAATTAGAGGGTGGGTAGTTTGATCCCCACACCTCTGCGTCTGCGATGCATTTTCTGCAGTCTGCGGTGCAGCCTTCGCAGCCGCGCTCCTTTTTCCGTGGTTTGTGGTTTGCAAATTTTTTTCCCATGCACTGTAAATTGTTCTACCGTTTTCTTCACTGCTTATTCTAGCAACTAACAATGTTCAACTAATTTCACTTGCAGACAATGGTTAAATCTAGAGGAGGTGGTGACAAACAAAAAGGGAAAGCGGAGTCCTCCCGGGGTAGGGGACGAGGACAGATTAAATTGACCCCAGCAGTTCGGAAATCAATTGGGGAAATGAGGAAGAGTATTAGAGCTACTTCCCATTCTGAGAGGAGTGAGTATTTGCCCTCCCAGGAGGCATCAGAGACTGACTCAATACCCACTTATGTTCCAGACTTCCCGGGGAGACTTCGGTTGAGAGATGAGCCCACACCTCTAGTCTCTCTTATTGCATGTGCTTCTATTCATATTTCTTCTGAGTCATCTAAGGGCTCAACAGAGAGTAGTGATGGTTCAGCTTCAACCTTACCTACACCTTCGTCACCTGGACAGGATGTAGATGCTAGGGTACCGAATGAAGAGGGAGGGGGTGAGACCCAAGCCGGGGGAGTGGAAAGAACTAGAAACCCTGAAGTGTGGCAAAGGAGGTTTGTCAATGAGCTGACATATCACAAGTTCTGGGAGTGGTGTCCTCTAAGGTCACTTATTCATGAGTGCTAGTTCATAGAGCGAGATCTTCTGCCTCACAACCCCAACATGAAGCAACACTTCAATGAGCGAGTGGGATAGAATTACTTCACTAGTAGGGTGTCAGAGGCCAATGAGCACCTAGTCAAGGAATTCTACGCCAATGCCTCCTATATCAAGAAGGATACAAAAGTAACTAAGGTGCGGAACTTGAAATTTAAGTTTGACAGGAAAACAATCAATGAATATCTGGGCTTCAATGATGAAGATGAGACATTATACTTGGAGAAGGTGGCGATGGATGAGGCATCCCACCTGTGGTTGGCATCATACCTGGATCTCCCGGACACCACCCCAGCATGGTTGACAACAGGGGTTCCTATCTTGAGGAACATCTTAAACTTTGAGGCGAAGGGTTGGAAGACTTTTGTATACAACAGGCTAGACCCCACTACTCATGAAAACACTTTACTGGTCTCTCGGGCTATTATAGTGGCGGCTATTATGGCGGGATTCCCGATCAATATTGGGAATATCATGTCTAGGATGATCACCAGAGTGGTCAATGAGGGTGATAGATTGTACCCCTTCCCAAACTTCCTCACCATGTACTTCGAAGATCAGGAGGTGGAGAAAAGAAACTTTGATGTCAAGGTAAAACCCAAGATGCCCTTTTTATGGTACAGCCTCAAGAGTCTAGACAACCCCAAATCCAAGGGATCCAAGGGCAAAGCTACTACTTCTACTGGCCAGTTTGAAGAGCCAGTAGTGGTAGTCACTCTTTCACAGCCTCCCACTGCCATATCAGATCCTGCCTCCAGATCATCTACTTCCGTGCCTTCAGAAATTCCATCCTCCTCAGCATACCCATTAACTTCCCACAGATTGAGCCAAACACTATCTAGTATCAACAACTGGATGGAGGTAGCAACTTCTAAAATGTCTATGTTATCCAGTTCGGTGGCAGTCCAATCAATTCCCCCACATCCACAAATGCCAGCTTCGGTAGAGGAATCTCTCAAGGAGATTCTGGACAACCAGAAGAAGCTCCTAGAGAATCAAAGGATTATCATGGATGCTCTTGCGGATCAAGGGAAAACACTTTAGGAGCTGAGCAAGTACACAAAGAAGCTGAAGAAGACTCGGGCCTCGAAGGAGTCTGTGAAGGAATTGAGGGGGGAGGTGGAGAAGATGAAGGCAACTGATCACCTACCATTAGAGCTACTATTGCATGACCAACCTCCAACAGCTCAGACAGCACAGGTTCAGGAGCAGGAGATTGAAATAGAGCCCAAGAGGAGGATGCCCCGGGTTGATGATGTCGAGATTGAGCTGGCGGAGACTGAGGGAGTTGCTTCTGGCCAACCACAGGCCCCCAAGACAGGTGATCCAGGTGTTGATACCCAATTTTTCCCTATGTATTTTTATATACAAAATACTTTCAAAATAGCATGTACATACATATATAAGCATGCCCAAGAGTTTTGGTATTTTTCCCTAATTTTTTAGATTTTAAAATCAATTTATTATCTATTTTAGCAGTATAAAGACCAATAATTACTTCCAAAATCATCAATTTTGGTGAATAATTTATTTTATTCCCATATTTATACTAAAATATAGTTAAGGTAATTTTTGTATATTTTTACAAATTTATTTGGTATTTAAAAGACTAAATTGCATATAATTGCAATTATAGCCTACTTTAAGATTAATAGCATTTTATAATTGTAAAATTGGGTCCAGTATTTTTAAATCAATATTTATATACTATGAATTGTTTCAGTATTTGCTTTTTAAAATCATTTTCATTTTTTTTATAAAATAAAAAGTGAAATTGGCTATTTAATATTTAGCCCCATTTTTATTTCAATAACATCCCCATTACATTTCAGTTGTAGCCCTTAATTTGACTCAATTAAACCAGCCCAATTCCATTTGGACCCAACCCACGACCCAATTCCAAATGACCCACCCAGTTCCTACTATTGATCCAGGTCGTTGATTATTTTGATCAACGACCATAAACCACCCTTACCTTTTTTAACCCCAAACGACTACCCTGATCCCTCATTTCCCATCTCTCAGCTGCCTTTGAAACCTCTCATCTCTCAAACTCTCCGAAACCCTAGCCTCCTTCTACCCCTCTTCAACCACCACTCCACCGGAATCCATGGCTTCTCAGGCCATGGATGGTTGGTACTCACTCCCCTCCATTAGTAAACCATGGTTGTTCGAAGCTTCGAGACCTGACCTCGATGGTTCTCCTTCAGATCCTTCTCAGATCTGTAGATCTATGGCTTCTCCGGCCATTACTCTGGCATATTCAAGCACTATGAGCCTTTTCGACTCAAGATCTGACTTTCCTCAAGACCTTTCTCATTTATAGGTTTTTCTCTAAAACCCTAAGCTGTCTGAGGTTCTTTACTTGCTTATTTTCTTAGATCTGGAAAATGTCTGTGTTCTATTGAACTTTTTAAAGGTTTTCCCCAAATTCTCTTTTGAAAATCGTTTAATTTCGATTTAGGGTTTCTAAAAGGTTTTTCAAAAGCATCTTTCTGATTCTTTTTGTTCTTTCTTTATGTGTGTTTTTCTGTGTTATGCTCGTATGACTTCCTTTACTACACATGTACTATTCTTCTGCTTCCTTTTTCTACTATACACATTACTTCTATACTCACATGTTAATCCGTGTTATGTTTCCTTACTCTTCTACTATATGTGTTTACTGTGAGTTCTTTGATTTTGTTCACTTTATTTAGCTCTATTTGTGTTCTTGCTAAGCATATTTCACTTGCTTTTGTTTAAGCTCGTATCATCTCTTTCTTCTGAACTCTCCGAGTTTTCTCAAACATGTTCCCATGACCTTGAATCAGTTCTTTCTATCATGTATGTTTGTTTCTCATGAAGTCTTTGGAAGAGACTTCTGAGCCTCTTTCAATGACCTGCTCTCTCACCTCTATGTCTGACTCAATTCGAAACCCTAGGATTTGGGGGTTTCTTTGGCAAGTAATATTAGGGTTCCACTTTGGGACCCTAGGCTTTCAAACTCACTATGAGTCTGTAACTGAACTCGATTCCCTTTTGTTTGTGACTCTAAGGCTTTCAATGTTAGACTCTTTTTCTGAGGAACCTGACAATTCCTTTCGTTTGATTGGTATGCTTATATATGTGAAATTTCTCTTTCAAAAGGTTTTTACCAATTGATTGATTGATTATGAAATCCTTTTAATAAGGCTGATGAATTGTCACTGATTTTTCTTCGATTGAACCTCCTTTACCTTTCTTGACTTGGTTCATTCGAATTGAACCTGTAATTTTGGTTTCATGACTGTTTGATTGATTCCCTTGCCATATTTGGCACAAACCGTGTACCATTGATGGTTTTCCTTAAATAACTTCTATGTATTTACCCCTTTTGTACTACTTTGAAAGGTTTTAATTAAAATTTATTTCCTTAACTGGATTTTACCCGTTGGAATCAAAATCCCTTAACCAAAGGGAGATTGATTTCAATGATATTTCCTTGCCTTTCTTACTTGTTTCTCTGCACTATAAAAGGGACTACCCTTCTGCACTTTTGAGACCACTTCAAGTTCAATACCTCGAACTTTTAGATCAATACTTTCAACTTACTTACACACTTTATTGCTTTGAGTTCAATACTCTTACAACATTCTGCTCTTTTCTGGGATCTTTTGGAACTTTTGCTTGCAACTTGGCTTTTTCAAGACTACTTTTACTTGTTTGTTTTCCCTGAAACTGGTATGTTCTAATTTAGCTTTCCTGCCTCACCCCTATGTGTTTATTTACAGTTTTCTACAATCCTGTTTACTTTGTTGTTCACGATTAATGTTAACTATGTGTGTTCTTTCCTTGCATCTATTTTCTGTTATGAATTCCTACCCATATTCCCTTCTATGTGTTTGAGTTAAGGTTCATGGCCTGGCAGTATCCAAATTACTGCCCAGGTCTAAACCTGATCCTTAATGGATCCTAACTCCCAATTTGGCTGACAGGCTGGTCAAGGGTATGCCAACACTCTTAAATTGCTGGGCATGACCACCAGCCTGCCATGGCCTTCCCTAATCCCCCTCTATGCACATACACTTACTCTTAGATTCTAAGTTCTGTTCCCCTCTTATGAGCCATGCTTTGGGACCCTGAGTTCCCTCTGAACTTGGGCATTTAAGGGCTGACTCTTCCACACTGCGCTATAATCTAATTCTGCAATGTGTTTGGGGTGTAAGCACTGCCCTGAGTCCCTTTGAGACTCTTGGGAACTTTGACACATCAAAAATAAAAGAAAGGCTTTTGGAAAACGGATCCTGGAAGTTGGTTTATCTCATATTGCTAGACCTTGAGTCTGAATTAGGCTGTTTGGTTGCAGCTGGAAGTTCTGATGTGTTTTTTTATTCATTCAGGTCTGTAATAATTTGTAATAACTATGGGGTTCTGGTGAAAAAGGGGAGGGTCATTTATGTATGCATATGGATAGACAGCATGCTCATAGGGATTACTATTTACAAATTCTGCATTTATGCATATCATATAGTACTCCTGCCTATAAGTCGTCTCATTATTACATTAGAAACCATGCCTATAAGTTTCTGCATATAGAAATCATGTATAAGTTTCTGCACTTATGCATTTAGAAATCCTGCCTATAAGTTATGCATTACACGTAGAAATCTTGCCTATAAGTTGTTTCGTTATTGCATTAGAAACCTTGCCTATAAGTTTCTGCATATAGAAATCATGACTATAGTTTTGTTTCTGCATTTCTGCATATTCATCTGTCGTTAGGCAAACAATCATAGGTTTAATAGTAATCAACTTCATTCTAGATACCATGCCTATAGTGCTCCTGCACTTACATAATCATTTTAAAATCAATAACGCTTAGAAATCATGCCTATCGGAGCAGCCGTCTGAATCTGATTCGTCTATTTTATCTATAAGTCTAAAATCAGTAGTAATGTTTGTTTAATATCTGCAGAATTTAATTGGTTCTAAAATCAGTAACCCTTCTTTAAAATCAGTATACTTCCGCCTAGGCAAGCAGTAGGTAATTGTTTAACTGTGTCAGTTTTAATAAACTACAACCAGACAAGGCCTAATTCGGACTCCTCATCTGAGAAATATGTGATGAAGCAGCATGTCCTAATGCTTTAAATTTAATTCAGACTATAACCAGTATTTGAAGTCATGCTAAATAATTTGCTCCTTTAACTGAGAAGGCCTGTTTGAGCCCTTAAACTGCTATTTGTTTCCCGCTACTTGCTTATGTGTTTTGTTTGTCGCATTAGAATTTTGTCCTTATAAAACTCTGAAAAGCCCCAACCTCCCTCCCTTTAGGACTAGTAGTCCCAAATGCCTCCGGAACTGATAGGATCGGGACGGGTAATAGCATGCAATAAGTAACGACACTATTCTGCGTTTAATACTTTAACGGGGTGGGAAAGGGTAGATATGGACATGATGACCGGTGCGCTAATACCACGTGCGACTCCTCTTCTGAGGAGTGATTGCTGGGTATTGCATTGATGTGATCCATATTGTTTGTAAACCTAGGACCCCTTCCCCTTTACTTGTTATCCCTTTTTTAACTGTCCAGACTATTTACTTAAGATTTCTGTTTTCTTTATCTTTCTTCAAACTTTCAATTCACTTGCAACATTATGTGTAAATTCCCTTCTATTTGAGACCTTTATTTGCTTACTTGTTATTTAAAGTCACAATTATAACATGGTCGGGAACCACACTAGGGGATCTTGGGGGGTGCCTAACACCTTCCCCTCGAGATAATTTCTAGCCCTTACCCGAACTCTGGTTTTCCAACTCGAACTCTTCTTTAGTGTCCTAATGCATTTTAATCATTAGGTGGCGACTCTTCAACCCAAAAAGCCAAATTCCCAAGAGGGAACGAGTTGTCCTCCCAAATGTCATGAACCCGATTTTGCTTTTAGAAAAAGGGGGCACGACACCAGGCACCCAGCCACAAGACCCCATCCAGCCACAGGACCCCATGCTGCCATAGGAGCCCATGCAGATAGAGGGGCCATAGGGAGTTTTCTTTACTCTCTACCTTTATTTTTAGCTTATTTTTGGTTAATTAGCATTGAGGACAATGCTAGCTTTCATTTGAGGGGGTGGCCTTATTTTGATGAGTTGGTAGTTGGTTTGTAATTATGATACTATTTTCTTTCTTTATGCTTATTTTTTACTTTTGGTATGTATATGACTTTACCATTTATTTTACTTTTTGTTATTTTTCGATCTTGGTCTGTATATAAAGTTACTCTCTCATGTATATATTCATTCCCTCTTATGTATATTCATCTAAACCCCCATATTGTACATATTTAGTTTACTTTCTACATTTTACTTCATAGCTTCTTTTGCAATTTCCCTTAATAGTATAGCTTTTTATTTCATTTAATAGCTTCTTTTTCGGTTCGTAGCTTCTTATTTTTCAAGTCAATGAGCAATAAGCCTTTGGTTTTCTTAATGCCACGGTTCTTTCCAAAGGTGGAGTTTGTGTGAACCGAGTGGCTCTTCCGGATGATGGATGACATGACAACCTTCTTAAGGGTTTGAGTCTATTTTTCTTTTCGTTTTTGTGTAAATAGTAGTTAGTGAGCAACGGTGCCTCAGGCAAAGCTTCACTTGGGCCTAACATATTTACCTTTGACCTTATGGTTAAAAACAAATTGTTGTGTATAGGATGGTGATAGTTGTGACCTTGAGACTCTTGTGTTGACTAAACAATCATCGAGTGGTTTCTCGGAACCATTTGTGTTGCTCAAATCTTAGCTACAGTTGTTATGGGCCCCTGACTCTGTTTCTTTAGCAATCCTATAGCTTGTGTGGTGAGGTTTTGATTTGCAAGCCCAAGTCCCGTGCCAATAAGTCTAGAACTTGACCTAAATATTTGTCTAGGGAAAATCCTAAGTGTAGCCCGACTTGAGAAGTGATTATAGGCTCTCCTTGATCCCAATTGAGACTTGAAAACATCCATAGCCTACCAATAAAGATATCCCTAGTCAACCCCGTTGAGCCATAACCCTTATTCTTTCAATAACCATGATACAAGCCTTTATCCATTCTAAAATGATCCTCTCTTGGCACCCTATCTTTTCTTAGCACAAGGAAAAATCATAAATTTGGGGGAGATATGAGGAAGGCAAAAGTGATAAAAGGTACAAAATGAAGAAAAGTAAAGGCAAAAAGAAAATAGAAAGAAAAGCCAAAAATTCAAAAAGAAAGTGATCAATGTAGAAGAAATGAAGGGATTCAATGAAAGCAAAAGATGAAAGTCATGGAAAGATTAGAAAGGAAAAAAAGGATTGAAATGAACAAGAAAGAGTGATAGTGTGTCTCTCTAGCCCCTAAAGAAGAAGTAAATGACTCAAGGAGTCAAGAAAATGTGTGCCAAAATGAAGCAAATGAAGTGTTTAAGGGAAGATGAAACCTTCTTAGACCAATATATCCTACCCTGAACCAAAAGCCTTCATTACATCCCCACAAAAGCCTTATATGATCTTGAGTTGAGTGAGCTTACATTAGTGGTGACTCACATAAGGGGCAAGCTTATGGTACTTAGAGCCGGACTTGTGACCTTCCTTTGAGAGAGATGAGTGTGTTTTCCACAATCCTCGTTCTGAGTGCTCCAATCTAAAAGTGAAATTTGCTTATGGAGAGTTGAGGAGTATGATTTTGGGTTCCACAATGACCAATGTAATAGCAAGAGTTTCCTTGATGAGTTGAGTCAACTCTTGATGCTTTTATGTCGCACTAAAGCCATGGTGCTAAAAAGGTTGAATGTTGTTAATGATGCATTTGAGTTGAGGGTAACTGTTAGTCCCAATTGATTCTTGATGAGGTTACTTTAGGACAACTGAATTTTTCTTTCTTTTATCTTGAGGAGGTAGGAATTACTTTGTTTGCTTGAGGACAAGCAAAAACTTAAGTTTGGGGGAGTTGATAACTAGGGATTCTAGTCTATTTTATGCTCCTTTTTGCTTGAGTTTTGATTAAAAGTGTGTACAAGTATTCCCAAAAGCTAACTTATTGTGCTTGTTTGTAGCGTATGGTCAAAAAGAAACAAGAAAGTCAAAACCAGCTCAAAAAATAAGTGAAACCTGCACAAGTCAAAAGTTGAGTCAACTGAGAGCTACATCGAAAAATCAACCGCGGACACGGTGGCCTTACTGCTGAGGTAGTCCTTTTATCGCGGTCCGTGGTGGCAAGGTTTAGAGAGTTGTCATTTTTTGGATTTCAAGTCACTACTGACCGCGGTGATTTTATGCGACAACAGTGCCTCTACCGCGACAATGGTCGTTTTATCGCGGTCAGTGGAGGAGAGGTTCAGAGAGTCTACAGTTGAGCTAGATGTTGAAGACTGCAGTCCGTGCTTGATTTTATGTGGCCGCGTTAGCCTCACTGCTGCAGCGGTCCATTTTTCGCTGTTAACGGTATCTCCGTCAAGGGCATTTTTGTCCGAAAAATTTAGTTGTGTATAAATAATTTTTTCCAGATTTTTAGGTCATCTTATCTCAGCTGAGCATGTGAACCAGCCGGTTTTCCCTTTTTGAGTAATTTTAAAGCTTGTTTAAAATTTTAATCTTAGACTTTTATCTTGTAATTAATTTTTATGGGTTATTCTTCATCTCAATCTTTGATTTCTTCAGTTATTATGAGTAGCTAGACCCATTAGCTAGGGTTGTGGCTCAATCCTATTGTGGGTATTTAATGGGTCTTCCATTTTAGGGCTTAGATGTTTATGGGTGATTGATATTTGGCCTGATTTGTGCTATTTATGTTGAATTGGTGGTTGCAAACACTAATTTGTGCCTTTTCACTTAGGCTCTTCTTGAGAAAGAGAGCTTAAGTCTAGGAAAATCAGGTCAACAAGGAATTGGGGTGTATTCAAGAGATTGATAGCCCCAATTAAAGGGCTAAACTTAGAGATAGTAATACCCGACTTGAGCCAATTTTGCTTGCACAAATTGAACACCCAATTGGGCTTGAGAAAGCCAATTAGGGCAAAGTCACTCAAACTACCGAGAGGTATAGAGTGAGTAGCTTCATGCATTGGCTATATCATGATCCCAACTATAACATTATTGCCCTAAGTTCTATATCTCGTTATATACTCACCTAGGAGTAAGTCATTTCCCTAGTGCCTCTTTACCAATTTAGAAAACTCTACAAAAATATCTACTTAGTTTAATTTCGTGCATCATTAGTATAGAATTAGAAGTAGCAAACAAACAAAAGAATGATTGGAAGTGCAATCAAGAGCACTACACACTGCTAGATTAGATAGGAATCCAACTCCAAATATATCTTATCTCCCTATGGATTCGATCCCGACCTTTTCGGGTAAAAGCTGCATCGACCGCTCTTGCCACTCTATAGTGGTGTAGGGTTGGCTCTGATCCGGTATCCCACTGTGACTTGGTCGGACTTGCATAACATGTACCAATCAAAAATTAGGGTCGAGGATGACCAGTTGGGAGCCCACTCGGGCTCAGTTTATCCAAGCAGGTTACTAGCAAAGGAGTCAGGAAATGCAGACAGAGCGTCAAGGTCGAATAAGGAGAGATATCAGCCATACTTCAAGGATCGAAGGAACATTTCCAGGCTTAACATACCTCGTAATGATCGAAGAGCACATCGAGGTCAAAGTTCCTGGGGACTCATGAGCAAAACCAGGTTTGATAGGCACTTGGGACCGGCAGAGGTACCCTGATTATCAGAGTACAACTTCAGCGTCGATGCCTCGGGAATTGTCTCAACCATTGGCAAAATTAGGGATACTAGGCGGCCCAAGCCTATGCAGACCGATCCTTTTCAGAGGAACCCCAACTTGATGTGCAAGTATCATGGTACTCATGCGCATAGGACCGAGGATTGCAGGCAGATTAGAGAGGAGATAGCCCGGCTGTTCAACGAGGGGCATCTTCGTAAATTTCTTAGCGACCGGACCAAGAACCATTTCCAAGAAAGAGATGAAAACAGGAAGAATAAATCGAATGAACCTCAACATGTCATTCACATGATCATCGATGGAGTCGATGTCCCATCGGGACCTATATTCAAACGCACCAAAGTTTCCATCACAAGGGAGAAACAGACTCCGAACTACGTGCCCAAGGACACCCTCACATTTAGCGAGGAAGACATCGAGGTCTTATCTCAGCCTCACAATGATGCACTGGTAGTTTCTATCCTTTTAAATAAAGTTCAAGTTAAACGTGTTGTCGTGGATCTAGGTAGCTCAGCAAATATAATCAGACCAAGAGTCGTGGAGCAGCTTGGGCTGCTTGACCAAATCATGCCTGCATCTTGAGTCTTGAATGGATTCAACATGGCAAGTGAAACGACAAAGGGGGAAATCATCCTCCCAGTCAATGTGGCTGGAACCATTCAAGACACCAAGTTTCATGTCATCGAATGAGATATGAGGTATAATGCTTTACTTGGAAGGTCGTGGATCCATAGCATGAGGGCAGTGCCAGCAACCCTTCATTAAATGATGAAGTTCCCAACAAACGATGGCATTAAAACAGTATATGGAGAGCAACATGTAGCCAAGGAGGTGTTTGCAGTACACGACTTGGCACCGGTATCGACACCATCCACATCGGAGAAGTCAAAGGACAAATAGGTCACCAAATAGCATTCATAGACCATACCCTCGGTTGATCCCGAGGGATAGGTAATCGATGAACAGGTGATCGAGGACGAAGAAGAAGATTTCCTCACCCCCCGAACCTTTGTCTCACCTAAGGAATCGGATGCGACGAAGTCCACGGTCGAAGAACTTGAGCAGGCCGTATTGATCGAGCATCTTCTAGAACGAAAGGTATACCTGGGGACGAGGTTAACCCCCGAACTTAGGAAAAAACTCATTCAATTTCTTATCGATAACATTTATTGCTTTTCCTGGTCCCACTTAGATATGATAGGGATCCCACAGGAGATTAGGAAAAAACTCATTCAATTTCTTATCGATAACATTGATTGCTTTTCCTGGTCCCACTTAGATATGATAGCGATCCCACCGGAGATAACTACCTATCGACTAAGTGTCGATCCCAGATTTAAGCTGGTAAAGCAAAAGAGGAGACCTCAGTCCGAGGTAAAGCATGCGTTCATCAAAGAAGAGGTATCCAAACTTCTCAAGATAGGATCCATTAGGGAAGTAAATATCCCGAATGGCTAGCTAACGCAGTGGTAGTCCCTAAAAAGGGGAATAAACTTAGAATATGTGTAGACTACAAAGATTTGAACAAAGCATGCCCTAAAGATTCTTTCCCATTGCCCAACATCAATCATTTGATCGATGCTACGGCCGACCACGAGATCCTTACTTTTCTCGATGCTTACTCCGGTTACAACTAAATTCAAATAAACTCGAAGGACCAGGAAAAGACTTCATTCATCGCGAAGTATGGTACGTATTGTTATAATGTAATGCCTTTCGGGCTAAAAAATGCAGGAGCCACATATCAACGCCTAGTTAATAAGATGTTCGAACATCAAATAGGCAAATCCATAGAAGTTTATACTGATGAAATGCTATTTAAGTCTCTGCGCGTAGAGGACCATTTGACCCATTTGCAGGTGACGTTTGATATCCTAAAAAAGTACAACATGAAGCTCAACCCCGAGAAATGCGCTTTTGGGGTCGGCTCGAGCAAGTTCTTAGGTTTCATGGTGTCGAACAGGGGTATCGAGATCAACCCTGAGAAAATCAAAGCCATCGAGGAAATCACCATAGTGAACAATGTGAAAGCCATACAACGGCTGACCGGACGGATAACTGCCCTAGGTCGATTTATCTCGAGGTCATCAGATCAGAGCCATAATTTCTTTTCCCTAATCAAGAAGAAGAACAACTTCGCATGGACTTCGGAGTGCCAACAAGCCTTGGAAGAATTAAAACGATATCTCTCGAGCCCACCCCTGCTCCATACTCTGAAGGAGGATAAAACACTCTACTTGTATCTAGCCGAGTCCGAGGTAGCGGTAAGTGGCATGTTGGTTCGAAAAGAGCAAGGTATGCAATTTCCTGTCTATTATGTGAGTCGGACCCTAGGAGATACTGAAACCAGGTACCCACATTTGGAAAAGTTAGCTCTCGCATTAATAAGCACATGTAGGAAATTAAAATCATATTTTCGATGCCATCCTATATATGTACTAACTACATACCCACTCCGAAATATCTTGCATAAGCCTAAATTATCGGGCAGATTGGTCAAATGGGCCATCGAACTTGGAGGATATGATATCGAATATCAGTCTCGAACGACTATCAAGTCTCAAATTTTGGCAGACTTTGTGGCCGACTTCGTGCCTTCCCTTGTACCTGAAGTAGAAAAGGAACTCTTGCTAAAAATGGGTACGTCATATGGGGTATGGACCCACTTCACATATGGTGCCTCGAATGTGAAAGATCAGGGCTCGGTATCATTTTAAAACTGCCTACGGGCAGTGTCATTAGGCAATCTATCAAAACTTCTAAATTGACTAACAATGAAGTCGAGTATGAGGCCATGATTGTAGGTCTTGAACTAGCCAAGGGCCTTGGAGCAGAGGTCATCGAGGCAAAGTGTGACTCCCTTTTGGTAGTAAATCAAGTAAACGGAAGCTTCGAGGTTTGAGACGACCGAATGCAGAGGTACTTAGACAAATGTCAAATGACATTGCACTACTTCAAGGAATGGACACTGGACCATGTACCTCGAGAACAGAATAGCGAGGCCGATGAACTTGCAAACTTGGGATCATCGGTCGAAGAGATGATATCGTCCCGGGGAATGTCGTCCAATTATAGAGGTTGGTGGTCGAAGAAGGCCATGCAGAGATTAATTTAACAAGTTTAACGTGGTATTGGAGGAATAAGTACATCGACTACTTGAGAAGAACCTTCGATGGACCACTGGCAGTGTGCTTGGGACCCGGGGACACCGATTATGCATTACGAGAAATCCACGAGGGCACTTGTAGGAACCATTCTAGTGCGGACTCTCTGGTTCGCAAGGTGATCAGAGCGGGGTATTATTCGGATAGTATGGAAAAAGGACACCAAGGAATTCGTTCGAAAATGTGACAAATGCCAAAGAATTGCACCAATGATCCACCAACCCGGTGAACAACTCTATTCGGTCCTATCCCCGTGGCCATTCATGAAATGGGGGATGGACATCGTTGGCCCCCTACCAACAACGCCAGGTAAAGTTAAATTTATTTTGTTTATGACTGACTACTTCTCAAAATGGGTTGAAGAACAAGCCTTCGAAAAAGATAAGAGAAAAAAAGTCATCGACTTCATATGGGACCACATCATACGTCGGTTCGGGATACCCACCGAAATAGCATGTGATAATGGGAAACAGTTCATCGACAGCAAAGTAACAAAATTCCTCGAGGACCATAAAATCAAAAGGATTCTATCAACGCCTTACCACCCAAGTGCAAATGGTCAAGCTGAGTCCATAAACAAAACCATCATTTGAAACTTAAAGAAAAGGTTAGATGATGCAAGGAGAAATGGAGAGAAGTATTGCCCGAGGTGCTATGGGCATACCGAACGACGTCAAAGTCGAGCACGTGGGAGACCCCGTTTTCTTTGGTGTACGGGTCCGAAGCATTGATCCCAGTCGAAGTCAGGGAACCTAACGTCAGATTTTCGTATGCCACCAAGGACTAAAATCATGAAGCTATGAACACTTCTCTCGACTACTAGATGAAAAGCGTGAGGCCACATTGATTCGAATGACAGTGCAAAAACAAAGGATCAAAAGATATTACAACAGAAGGACGAACCTTCGATATTTCGGAGTCGGGGACTTAGTCCTAAAGAAAGTCACTCTCAAGACTCGAGACCCAAATGAAGGGAAACTAGGCCCCAATTGGGAAGGACCGTACCATGTCCTCGGAATCATAGGGAAAGGATCCTACAAACTTAGAACAATGGAAGGCAAGAAACTACCAAACAATTGGAATGTATCATTGCTCAAATGATATTACTGCTGAGGTATAACCTTCTCCCCTTTTCCATTTGTATTTAAAACTAAATCCTAGCAGATGTTCGATTGGAAACATCGGGGCGCTTTTCTGCTCGAAGACCTTGGGTTTTAAAGCATGCGTTGCACTCTTTTTCCCTTAGATCGGGTTTTATCCCAAGTGGGTTTTACCGGCAAAGTTTTTAATGAGGCAACACCTATATGCTACCTAAGGAATATTCAACAAGTATTCAAATCTTCTTTTTAATCAACCTCGAACACTAGGGGCATCACCCTAGGAAGACGCATTCTCGAAAAAAGCGATTCATGCCAAGGAGGGCCTCGATAGGGGAATATTGTAATGGGCCAAACGGTCAAATGAACCGTGTCCATGTAGAATAATCGAGCCCCCAGCGGAAAAACATATAAAGAATGTACCAATTATTTGAAGAGGCGTTCTTATTATATCAAAACACTTTATGTCTCAAAAAAGTCTACTATTTTATCATTTAACGGCCCAAGGGCCAAAACCCTAAATGCACCCGAATACTTAGGGAATGTCATCAACAATCGACACACCGAGCCATCGAACACTCAAACTTATAAGACCTCAAGAGACACACTCAAGTTCACAAAACCTTAAAGAGGTACCCACCTCAAAAACAAAGGCCAAGGCCAATATACTCGGGGTCTAACTTTTCGAACAAGTTCAGAAAGTTATCGGGAAACAAGTCCAAGTGACAAACCCGAAGGCTACGGCCATACTAAAGACTACGGTCACACAAAGGCTACAGCCAAAATTATGCGATTCGGAGACGTCCGACTTTCGCTATAAATTAAAGGCCTTCAAACATTGAAAAATCGGTTAAGTTAGGTTACCCCCGGCAAAAGCAAAATATAAAGGGATTTGATAAATTCGGCCCCCGAAAAATCTAAGGGCTTCAATAAAATCAGCCCTCGAATAATCCAAAGGCTTCGATACGCCTTCGGAAAACCCAACGGGTACAAAAATACATGCTAAGGCATAACTAAAATTTCACTAAGTCTTTTAGCCGAAATGAGGGGAAAATTATATATCCATTTTAGAGGCCGAAACGGCCCAATTTAAAGAGCTAAAGGCCGATATGCAAGAGCCGAAGGGCCAGATTAAAAGAGATATAAGGCCAAAAGCTTATGGGAGTCCGAGACTTCGTTCTCGTTCAACTCGGACCCAAAGGTCCCATTGTTCCGAGCTCGCATCAAATTGATTTTAAGCTAGCTCGAGGATCATCTAAAACCTTAAGGGGTATGATCTTGAGCAATAAAACCTAAGGGTTTATTATGAGTCTGAACCGATACTCAAGCTAAGTATTTGAATCATCAGAATTTTCCACAAATGGGGACAAAATAAAATTCAACACAAATCGAGCATAGAGCAAAAAGATACTTTATATTCATAAGGAAAATTTACAAAACATATTTACAATGCCCACAAAGGGCCCTTGCATAAAAAAGAAAACCTCGGGGTCACGCCCCCGGGAGTGTCGTCTTTAGAAACTACATCTTGAGCGGCTCTATCTTCGGGAGTCTCCTCTCCTTCGGGAACATCTTCTTCACCTTCCTCATCCTCGGAGCCACTCACCACATCATCGTCATCAGAGGAGACAAGAAACCTAACATCGGTTTCGCGCGCCTTTGCTTCGGCTCGGGCATGGATTTCTTCGAGAGTCTCCCTCCGGGCTTGGCACTTAGACAATTCATTGCTCTGTCTCCCCCAGTCGGAGGCCTCCCTCAACTCAGCTTGAATGGTCGCGGCTTCCCTCGAGTATATAGCAATAGATTTATCAGTCGTAGCCTTCGTCTTCTCAGCTTTGGCCTTAGCATATACAACTTCAGCCATAGCTTGTGCAGCTTCGGCCCAGGGTTTAGCCAACTCGGCCTCCAACCCCTCGATTTTCCTAGCCTGAGCCAGACCCTTTGCTTCAAAGCCTCGGAGCTGAGCTTCAGCCGAGGCCAGTTGGGCCGCAATAGTTTCCTTATCTGCAGTAAGTTGATCCATGTTTTTCTTCCACTGATGACAATCAGCTCGAACTTGATATACCTCGCCCCGGAGCTGCCCAATCATATCTAGCTTTTGTTGTAACTGAGATATTGAAGTATTAGTCTCCGAAGTAGGGCCAAGAAGGCTGTACTCTGTTAAAATCAAAGTTACCTGCTCATCTAGCTTGGACTCGCTTTTTTGAGCTTTAGCCAATGTGGTTCGGAGATCCTTAAGCTCCTCTTCCTTCTGGCTACAGAGGAGCCTCAGGGCCTTCTCTTCACCTGAAACATTCTTGAGCTCAGCCTCACATTGGCTCAGCTCAGCTCTAAACTTTACGACAACCTATACATGAAATGGAGACATATCAGTCGAAATAAAAGATAGAAAAAATTGTAATACTAAAGGTAAGTACTTACTCGGGAAAGGAGATGTTGAGCCTCTTCAAAGGTAGTGGACGCATCATTCAGGTCATCGGCATCCTCAATCCCAGCGTAGCAACCCTGAAAGAGATCGTCCTTAATGACTTTGCTTGGATCGAGCTTATACAGAGCTACCATGACCCAAACCTATGGGCCGCAATGAGTACCCGGTACCTTACTTAACCGAGTACCAACATAATATATCTTTCTTTTTGTACTTTCATTGGCAAATGGACCAAATGGGCCGTCATGGGCAAAGTAGAATAAATATAGGAGAGTACTCAATGTAGGACGACCCAACCTGGTATAAAAACTTATACATGTAATATATGGGCCTATAAGGCCAACATGATCATTTGTAAACTCAAAACATAGGTCGGCAAGGTCATACAAGCATTCGTATACATGACATCTGTCTATAAGCCTCTAAGAGTACATACTTAACATAAAGGTGGGACAGGGTCCCACCATACCAAACAATGCGTGTCTAAGTCATACCGACCAAACAAGCAACTCCAGAGCAAATGGAGCGCACCAACATCTTCCGCTGAGCTGATAGCCTACTTGGAGGACTCTCGACCTGTCTATCGGGACCTACGGGCATGAAACCCAGCGTCCCCAAGCAAAAGGGACGTCAGTACGAATAATGTACCGAGTATGTAAAGCACATAAATAAGTACATAAAAGATATGGAAGAAATATAAAGTAAATGATTCAACCTGTAAGTTTGGATAACTCTGTAAATCATGAAATACTTATAGTGTCATACATATACATATGAATGTCATATCTTGCATAGGTACATGTGTTCATAACATTATCAAGCCTCTGAGGGCATTCCATCATATCATCTCGGCCATTGTAGGCAAAATCATCAACGTATACCAGCTGATCAGGTGGTGGTGCATATATAACGCCATATATATATATATATATATATATATATATATATATATATATATATATGCGTATATAAAACCATCTGGTCATGGGTTAATGTGCATGTATAAATGCATGAAATACGTTAATAAAATCTATCGGTACGTCATAAGACCATTATGCCTCTGATTAATATTATAAAATAAACTTTATCAACTTACGTATTTTCTAAAACCCATGAACAGATGATGGAATAATAAGATACATGGGAATTCAAGAATATAGCCACTTCTAATACTTCTATGAATAAGTCATTTATGAAAATTGTGCATTTGCTCGTTTCATTTGTATCGTATGGATCATGCCAAAAGGAAAGAAGGATAGCCTTAACATACCTGAGCTGATTCTCTTGGTAATCCCTCTAACACGCGTCAATTGCGACAACATGAAATGGCGAATCGAAGTAGGGGAAAAATTCGTATGATATTCTTGAGAAAAATTGCACCGTACTCCCCTTAATTTTCAAAATCCCGTTGCTATTACACAGTATAATTTCGTATGAATTATATTGCTTAAGACCATTACTTTGTTGAATGTTTAATCCATCTCCTTGAATGAATTCGATCACAATATTGAATATCTTTTCTTGCAGAATCTATCCATCACTTTGAAGATGTAAAAGGTCTTCATTTTTGTGAATTAAAAAAGTGTTTTGATTCCATCCTTTAATCCAAAGAGATAAGGTGCTCATCTTTGAATTGTTGCCACCTTGCAAGGTGATTCAAGAGTCACTTAATGTGTCTCTATGTGGCTGCCACGTTTTGCTCATTAATCTTATCCAAATATTTTAATTAGTCAACCACTAATTATTAATTAACTTGTTAATTCCCCTATTATCCAATAATTCACATAATTAAGGATTATCTCAAATTAATTAAAATGCTATTCACTTTTAACATACCTTATACATCTTACTATCATGGTTATATGGTACATTATATGGCACTAGTCCATAAATACCGGGTATTTTAGCTCGGTCGTATTTTATCCCAACATGACAAACTTCAAAGAAATTCATTTTCTTCGATTTACTTATCCTCTCACCTTCACGAATTTACTCATCACTTATTTGAAATAGCATAATACTTATAATCCCAAAATAATCTTTTTCTCGAACTTACGCCGATTAACTTACGATGAAACTTTAACGTACGAAAATATGGGGTGTAGCACCATTTCCCCCTTTGGAACATTCGTCCTCGAATGTTGACTGTTGCACTTATCATTATCATAGCCTATAGTCCTTGCGAATACTTTAGTACTATCCTTGCCATCTTAGGCAGTTGTTCTGTGAATAAATCCAAAGTCTAGGATATTCCCACCTGTAGGTCTCTTTCTTACACCACAACCTATGGTCGGGATTCTTCCAATCTCGTAACTCTTGCTATCTTCTGTCATACAGCCTGTACTATTTTTTCCGTGTAAGTACGCCTATGCGACTCTTCTTTCCTTTTTCCTCTAGCTTTTAGCCAACCTCTAGGCCTTACTTGGTAAACATATACAGAGCTTGATAAGATGTCCCTCTGGGCATCTATGGGTATACCAAAATTCTTTGTTCGGTACTTTGTTGAACTCACGAATATTGCTATACCTTATTTCGCTTATCCATCTATATGACTTTACTGCACCTAGGTAGGTTATACTATACCATAACTCTTACCTCGATTTATTCTTACTGAGGTCTTCTATCAAACTCCCGGTTGCTTTCGTTGCTTATCCCATATGTATAAATCCAAGTCCTTTAATGCTCCCTCATTACTATTCATCTTAAGAATGACGGCCTAATCTCATCTCATACTTTGTGACTTTTGACCATCCATTGTTGATTCACCTCAATATTGATTTACAACTTACCACTGATAATTTGGAACTTCTTACGTAATCACTAGGGCTCATGTGGCATGGAGGAACATTTGAAGTGATTTTCCTGACCCTCTTGGGGAGATACTATACTTCCATAACCGTATTTCCTAGCATCCCAATGTGATTCGCCTTAGGTGGATAAATCAATCCCGTATAATTCATGAATCCCTTTCTTCAAATCATTACTCAATCGAAGGCCCAAATGTCATCCTTTATCTATCATAATCACACTCCCATTCCACTACCAGGGCAGCATTCCATTTCTTATGGATGTTATTAGTCTTAGACTCCTTTGAGTTTATTTAGCCTATATTGAACTTTCTATAACTTAGAGAAACCATTAGCGCTCTTGTTGTCATGGGCTTAATCCCGAGGACTTATCCATTCTCGTTACCTTCTCACTCGTCATTTCTAATCCTTACTCATGTTATAAAGCTTTGTCTCTTTACTATACTTTAGCTTGCGGCTTATACGTATCTATTTATATTATTCGTAGCTTTCCTTCAACTTGCTTGCACCATAGATTTCCTTGTGTTATGCTGGAACATCAAGCGAGATATCACATCGTCTCTAACTCATTCTTTACTTTCTTGACTAGATCTCTCGGTACTTAGAAACCATAGGCTGGAAGATATGCCACTAACGATGCCGCTATCATTCCTGGATACTGAATCCTGGCGCTTCTTGCCTTCTATCTGAAGTATGGACCATTCACTACCTTTGGCACTTGAGTATCTCGTATGTTGTTCACCTTTACCTTACTTGCCTTAAAATCTCGCATCATATCTTTTATTTCTTTCATAATCTCCCTTCCACATAGGTATAATTCACATCTACAGCTTGAATCTCTATTATAATACTTGCACCTCTGGTGCATACACAATCTGGTGTAAGCTTCAGGCTAACTTCTTATGAGGTCGGTACTCTTCTAACATGCTTTATCATAGAGCCATTATAAAATATGGCTACTGTACTATCTCTCTTGTACCGATTCTGCAATGTTCTCAATAATGATGTCTATAATTTTCTGGGTCCAATAAGAAGACTCCTGATTTACTTGGTTGACGTAACTCTTTAGTTTCCCCTTTCCTCTGATAAACCTTTATGTAGGCTTAAGCTATCTTTCGATCTGCAGCTCATGGTATTAGTTATTACTTTAGCCTTTGATGGACGTTATGGAAATATTCGTGATACCATCATCTAACAATTCAATTCTTGGTTTATGACTTGGACTCAACTCTTTCCTTTTAACTTATACCGGAGTCTTCTACGGATGTATGATTGTCAACATATATGCTGCATGTATAAAACTCCGAACTTTAAAGTGTGTTCATAATGTACTCTGGGTCGTTAATCGAATAATTCTTTTCATTCCTTCTCAGCTCTTTTTTTTAATGTCAGTTGTAGACATGTAATTTTTGACCTTCCCCAAGATTCTTCATATTTTAGCATGTAAAAAGTTAATTTAGGCCTAATATAGCTATTTCAACTATTTTTGACTTCTTTACTTTATTTTCGTCATAAAAATGGAAAATTACAAAAAATATTTTAGCTTACGTATCTTTCATAAATTTAAATAAAAAATATATATATACAAAAATAGTACCTTATCTTTATTTTTATATAATCTTGAAAACACAAAAATAGTTTTATCTTTTATAGTTTAGTTCAATTAATTAAAATTAGTTTTATATTTTTATATTATAATTGTATATAATTTTAGAAGGAGGAATTAGTTTTGGGTTGGTTTATCACGTCGTTATGAATCTTGTAGTCCATTTTTTTAGTCTTTGGCCCAATTCCCTAGCCCATAACTCTCAAAAAGCCCCACACCCCACCGGTCGTCCTCTCGACCAAACGTTGTTGCTTCTTCAACAGGGTCGTCCTCATCATCAAAACGAGCCCCTATTCTTCGGCACACAAGAAATCGGAGAACGACCCCCTCGTTCCATCTTCTTCTTCGTTCCAAAACCTGCAACAACCAACGTCTACCAAAACTCTATCGCCGACCAGCCATGACACCCTTACCTCCATTAAAGCTTCCCCACAAACCTTCTTCTTTTGAGCCATTTTTCGATGGTCCCTTCTCGAGCAAAAGAAACGACCCCATAAGCAACTGCTCTTGAACGAAAATCACAGAAGCATCAGCCTCAATAGACCTCAACCACCATTAACACACGCACACACTCACGTTTCTCGGACGGGAAAATAAGAAAACGGAACACACAAGAATTCTGCCTTCCTTTTAATTTCGATTTTGGTGTTCCAAAAATGAAGATTCAATTGAGGTTTGGAATCCGGTTATGAGGTTGTCACTGTTCGATCGAGGTTTCGTCTTGGTTTCCGGTCAAATTCGAGTTCGACATGTGATGTTGCTGCAAACAAATTGGAGTTTTCATATATAAATTGACTCATATATAAAGATTTGTTTTTCTTAATTTTCATCGTTCATTCAACTTGTTACAGTAGAGTGTTTGGACTGTTTTGTTTTTTCTTTATTTATTGTCTCATCGATTTTATGCTATTGTTACAGTAGTTTCTTAATACTTGCTGTTAATTTAGAAGCCAACTTTTATACGTTTCTTTCAAAATGTGGACTTACTTAAATTGGGCCTAATTGTATATTTATCTCAATGATTAGCTTAATTGTACAACATTATGTCTTGAATCTATGACACTTCATTTATATGCATGACTCGAAAGGGAATAGACATGTATCCATGTGCATGGTTTGACAAGATTCAACTAATTGATCTAATACCGATGCTCATAGTTGCTTTAGGCCAGTTTAAAATACCATCGTGATTGTGTATATGTTCGCGTAACATGATTATGATTCTAAAAAATAATTCGGAGTATGCGTTCGCGCAACTTCGATCAAACTTTTTCTTAATAATAAAATGGGTACTAATAGGCCGTTAATTAAATTTAGTTCATATAGTCCGAGATGTGACATCCACCTTTTAATCATACATGGCCCCCTCATATTAATTTAATAATTTAGATTTAATAAATAACAAGTGATCATAGTTTGCTTTAGGCCCGGTTTAGATTAGTATTGTGATTATATATATGTTCGCGTAATATGATTGCAAATTTAACTCTAAGAAGACTCGAGGGATGCTTTCGCGCAACTTCAATCAATTTTTCTTAAATAAATAAACAAGCGTTATTAATTGTGGACACGTTCGCGTGACATGATTTCTGACGCGCCAAAAGAAAAGAGTATACGTACGCGTAACTCAATTCTTTAATTACGAATAAATCAAGTGATTAGAAGCGGTTAAAAAGGTAAATGCACATAGGTCCTAAAATAAGTAATTAGACAATTTAAGCCAGGTATAAATTGCTGAGCGACCGTGCTAGAACCACGGAACCCGGGAATGCCTAACACCTTCTCCCGGGTTAACAGAATTTCTTACCCGGATTTCTGGTTCGCGGACTGTAATACAGAGTCAATCTTTCCTCGATTCGGGATTTGACACCGGTGACTTGGGAAACCATAAACTATCCCAAGTGGCAACTCTGATTTTTTAAATAATTAATCCCGTTTTGATTGTCACTTAAATTGGAAAAAACTCCTTTTATACCATCTCGGGGTGTAAAAATGAGGTGTGACAGCTCTGGCGACTCTGCTGGGGATAAGAATCCAGAACTTCCGGTTCAGGGTTCAAGAATTCAAGCTTATTAATGCAATTTTTATTTGGCTTTATTGTTGATATTACTGTATTTTGCGGACTTAATGTGCTAATTGTCATTTACCGCTTTGATATTGTTTGAATTATATATAACTGTCTTCTTGCGCCACCCCTCTGAGTCTTCTGGAAATGGTGCACACGTTCGTGTGGCCCGCTTTTTTTGTAGAAATTATACCAAATAGAACGAGGCTGGGCAAGCGACAAGGCCGGGTAGACTTCAGCGCTCTCGGTACATCGCCCCCTCTTCGGCCCCAGTTGTCCGCTCGGGTACCCCAAGTCTAGACCAAAACCCCAGGATTTAAACCTAGAAAAACAGAGCTTCATGTCGGATCCCTAGTAGGAACGTTTGTTTGCATCATGTACATTTGACTTAGGGGACTCAACACAGGGGTTGGGTCCGTCTAGGATAGGTGTGCCCAAAATAATAGACCATCCTGATGCATTCTATGTGCTATGTGAACATTTATTTGTTTCGGCTTGCATGCTGACCGGCTAAGGAAAGAAAAATAACAGAAAAAAAACCAAGAGTGAGGTAGGATAGAGAATTCACCTTGTTCTGAAAATCCCGGTATTCGAAAATGCCTCGAAACTCTACCAAATTGTTTGGAAAAAAAGAAAAGGAAAATGTATTTCAATATCATGTTTTTCCAATTATGTCAAAACTGGCGAACTACGCGGGTCTGATTCTCACCGGATGTGAGATACGTAGGCAAACCTCATCGGTTCCGGCCCATAATTCTCCAAAAAATCCAAAAATATTTTCCTTTTACTTCCTCGCTAGAAAAGTTTCTTTTTTTGAGACCCCAATTTTCAAAAATCCAAAATATTTTCCATTACTTGCTTCTTTAGAAAGCCTTTCTTTTAGACCCTAATTTTTTTAAAAAAATAAAATAAAAATATTTTATTTTAATTTCTTACAAAAATCCAAAAATATTTTCATTCTTCTTTCAAAATTCAAAAATAGTTTCTTTTTTTTAGAAGCATTTCTTTCATAACTTCAAAATAAAATTCAAAATATATTTTCTTTTTTCTTTAGAAGTTTTTCTTTCGAAAAAAATTCAAAAAAAGAATCTTTCTTCTTTAGAAGTCTTTCTTTGCAAAATGCTGAAGAAAAATCAAAGTCCAAAAATATTCCATTTCTTCTTTATAAGTCTTTCTTTCGAAAAAATAAAATAAAAAATTCAAAAAAAGTTAGTTTATTTACTTTATTCATGATCTTCCCGAACTATGCAAGATCTGATTCATGTTCCCACATGATACGTAGGCAACTCACATTAGGTTCGATCAACCATTGAAAAGAAAATGAGAAAAAATGAAAAACAAAATGAAAAATATTGATAATAATAAGGACCGACTGAGTCCATTCTAACATGTTTTGTTTTGAATTGTAAAGAAAGTTGAAGTGGTCGGTTTGTGGTAAGCTGGAAACACAAGATCCAAGGAAAAATGATAACTGACATCGAAGTTGTTACAAGTGCTCAAGAGACTCAAGGTCAGAGGGTTCAACAAGAGTCTACTGTGTTTGAGAAAAATAGAATACTGAAACAGCAAATGACCGAAATATGTCAATCATGGGCCAGAGGTCAAGGACAGCCTTGTTATAAGTCACAATTCGCTACACAGCAAGAGCAATACCACTCGTACTCGTGTGATCTTCATGCAAACGTTGAGAAGCCTGACTGAAAGATGGTACAGGAAGAAGTGGCCCAAAGAGTGAAAAGCTTAGAACAACGGTTGAAAAACATGCAAGGGTTGGCAGGTCAAACGAGTGTTGCCTTCAAAGATCTATGTATGTTCCCCGATGTCCACTTGCCGCCTAGTTTCAAGACTCCTAAATTTGAAAAGTATGATGGACACGGAGACCCCATAGCCCACCTGAAAAGGTATTGCAATCAACTAAGAGGTGCGGGAAGAAACGAAGAATTGCTCATGGCCTATTTTGGGGAAAGCCTTACGGGAGTAGCATCCGAATGGTTTTTGGATCAAGACACATCTCGCTGGTATGTCTGGAATGACATGGCACAAGCCTTTGTCAATCAGTTCCAATACAACATTGACATTTCCCCAGACCGCATTTCCCTTTCAAACCTGAAGAAGAAACCAAGTGTAAGTTTCAGGGAATATGCCATTAAATGGAGAGAGCAAGCAGCTCGAGTTAAGCCACCCATGGATGACCACGAGCTAATCACTGTCTTCCTTCAAGCGCAAGATCCAGATTACTTTCAAAACATGATGTCTGCAGTTGGAAAATCCTTCTCGGAAGCAATCAAAATAGGAGAAATGGTAGAGAATGGTCTTAAGACAGGCAAAATTATAAGTCAAGCAGTTTTTAAAGCCGTAAGTCAGGCTATCCGGGTTGAATCTAATAATTTTAGCGACACAAATGAGAAGGTTGAAGAAATCATGATGACATCAAGGTCGAGAAGAGGTCCCACGAGAACATCTTGAAGGTATGAGCAGCCTCCTCAAGGTTTCTCATGACTCCCCTGAGCATTGTTATCCACCTCAGAACCCACAATACTCTGTCGCTCCACATCAGTATGTTGTCCAGCCACCAAAACACCCCAGAAGGCGAGCACGAGCATCACAAAATCTCCACCAGCTTCCACAAAATTTTCAGGTACCCTATAACCCACATCCAGGCCAGAGGTATAGAGGGGAACAAAAGTTGAAAGATAATTTTACACCAATAGGAGAGTCCTATGCAAGCTTGTTTGAGAAATTAAAGCATTATGACATGATTGCACATATTCCTCCCAATCATGTGGACCCACGTGCAAGAAGCTTTGACCCTTCTAAAAGGTGTGAATACCATTCCAATGCCCAGGGGCACAATGTTGAAAGCTGTCGAGATTTGAAAAGAGAAATAGAAAGGATGATCCAGGAAAACCTGATTGTGATCCAAGACACTAACACCCATAATATCGTGCAGAATTCTTTACCTGCACATGATGATACACACTTTGTGGGGATGATGTGTGGTGACAGGGAGTATGAGAATCCTCTCGGGAATTTTCTAACTGAAATTAATGATTTTGAAATTGGAGAAGGCTCTGCTGATTCTGATAAGCAAATTTGTGGCTAAATGTCAAGCCTAGCAATTGAAAAGTCATTCCCTCCTCACTAGGAAGGAATCTTGGTAGCTTGTTTTGATGTTTTTTCTATAATCTGGGTTATTTCAAGGTTGTGATCCAGATTTTATTTGTTGTATTGAGTCAAACCCTTCTATCCCTCCATTCTGTTTGTGTGAGTCTTGTCTGTCTGTTCTGTTGCCATTTTCATTATTCGGGTTATTTTAGGGTTGTAATTCGTATTTTAGGTTGTTTGTTTAGTTGTAAAACACTTTCATCCTTTACTCAATAAAATACAGTTTGTCTTTTTGTGTCATTCTATTCCTAGTTCTTTTCTCGCTAGTTCTAATGACATGACATGCATGCGGAAATTTTGGCCAGATCTTAGGAACTGATTTAATCTAGAATTCGATAACTAAAAAAATACTTTTGAGGATGAATAAAGAGTGGGAATACTTTGGAACTAAGGTCAAGTGAAATTCACCTTCAAATCATTGTGAAGATCGAGCTTGAGGATGTTTAATCAATTGAAGTTTGTTGGAAAGTTTGTCACTAAGGGATGGAAAAAATGTCTTGTGACCATGGCACACCAAGAAGACAGACATGTTCGTCAATGTTGTGATCGCGAAAAGATACTATGTTTGACGTTCTTGAGGTTGGGAGACCCTTTTTCTGCTACCCAAACACTTTATATCCTTTGCTACCCCTTTTGAGCCTGTATTATTTTTCTTTGACTATCATCTTTTGGAATCAAGTTTAGAGTAAAAAAAAAGAAAAGAAAAAAAATTCATGTCCCAAGAGTACAAACTGGGGCAATTCTTAGAAAGTTCAGGAAAAAAAAGAATTATCAAAGGTTTATGCCCTCAAAAATAGAAGCTGGGGCAAACAAAAAAAAAGAAAAAAAGAAAAAAAAAAGAAAAAAAAAAAGAAAAAAGGAAAAGAGAAACAGAAAGAAAGATGAAAAATAGTTTAGGTCATATGTTTGAACTACGTTAGACCTGATTCCTTTAAAATAAGGATACGTAGGCAGCCTCACGGTTCGATCCAACCAAATAAGAATTCAAAAAAAATAATCCAAAAATCCCCAATAGCTAAAACTGGGGCAGAGATTTTATTTCACTTTCGAAAAAGTAGATTCCCAGAGTTGTAAGTCCACAACCCTTCATTTTGAGTCTATTTTGAGCCTTTATGCCGACCCTTCTTTCCAACCCTATCCAAAAACATTCCAAATAAAGACCTCCTGATATGCCTTCAAGAATGCCAAGAGAAGCATGCAATGAGCAATGGTTGTCACGCGATATAGAACACTGTCAAGTTGTTCACATAAGAAAGTAAAAGAAATAGAAAAAAATGAGAGAGTCTTACTAGTGAAAACCCTCACGGGCACTGTAAGGCGACGGTAAGCAGAGATGAATAGATGAGAGAGACTTGTTGGTAAAAACTCCTCAGGGCACCACTAGTCGAAAGTGAGTCATAAAGCTAGTACGAAGAATTAGCATAAACAAGCCCGACTTCAAAGGTCATAAGAGTAGTAAAGGGAAGAGTGAATTAGTTTGATAGATCAACCACTAAGTCCAAAATGCATGTCATGACCATTAAGGCTAGTTATTGAAAGAAAAAAAAAACTCTTCCTTCTGTCCTTCCGACAGGGGCATTTCTTGTTAATATTTGTTTCTTTGCATCATTGCGCCCCTCACTCTTAGTCAGTCCTTGTCAAAACAAGCAAGAAAAGATTTCAAAATCTGCTACCAGCTTTTCAATTGCACAAAGTAAATTTGGCCAGCACACGCGGTTGTTACTGTTAACATGCCTTGAGGATTCATGAAAAGGTTTCACCAAAAGACCTTTGTCAGCTTACTTGGCACAAGCAAAGATAACTGGTGATTCTCTCTGATAGACAAATTGCTCAAAAAGTAGGAAGTCATTCAAGATATCAAAAAATGTCACTTAAGCAAAGATCTCCAGTTGGGATAAAGATGTTTGATCTGCAAATACAAATGGTACTGGGTGTGAAACAATCAGAGTTGGTGCAGAACAAACGCCTCTTGAGACCGACTCAAGCTGATTGAGCAGAAGCCAAGCTGCCCAAGACTCAAGGCCACAGACCGACCACCTTTTTCAAAACTGACCAATTTTTCTTTGTGTGAAATAGGAACAAAGCAGTGCAAGGAAAGTGGTTCAAAAAAAAGGAAAAAAAGAAGAAGGAAAAGAAAAAAAACAAAAAAAAAAAAAGAAAAGAAAAGAAAAGAAAAGAAAAGAAAAGAAGAGACTACAAAGGGAAGTTTCTCAAATCTTTGCCTTTATTTGTCTTGCTATTATGCATAAAATCTTGCCGTTGGTCTTCACATTTTTCCTCCTAGGATAAAAAGTCCTAATCTGATGGATTTTCCTCCCAATATAAATCTTAGTCTGATGAATCTTTCTCCTAAGATAGAAAACCTAGTCTGATGAACTGTCTCCTAGGATAAATGTCTTAGTCTGATGAATTTTTCTTCTAAGATAGAAGTCCTAGTCTGATGAACTTTCTCCTAGGATAAAATCTTAGTCTGATGAATCTTTCTCCTAAGATAGAAGACCTAGTCTGATGAACTTTCTCCTGGGATAAAATTTTAGTCTGATGAATCTTTCTCCTAAGATAGAAGATCTAGTCTGATGAATTTTCTCCTAGGGTAAAAATCTTAGTCTGATGAATCTTTCTCCTAAGATAATAAAAGAAAAGAGACCTAGTCTGATGAACTTTCTCCTAGGATCGAAATCTTAGGATGATGAATCTTTCTCCTAATATAGAAGACCTGGTCTGATGAATTTTCTCCTAGGATAAATGTCTTAGTCAGATGAATCTTTCTCCTAAGATACCAAAAAAAAAAGAGAAAAGGACCTAGTCTGATGAATTTTCTCCTAGGATTAACGTCTTAGTCTGATGAATCTTTCTCCTAAGATAGAAAACTTAGTCTGACGAATTTTCTCCTAGGATATTTTGAAAAAAAAGGAAGTCTGGATTTGAAAAAAGAAGGGTCAATTTTTAGTTTTCTTAAGATTATCAATGTTTAGTTTTCTTGAAATCAGGGGGCCCCGCCTGGAGAATAGGATCAGTTTTTACTTTAGTCAAGCTTAGTTTATAGTTTTCCTAGTCTATTCTTTAGTTTACTCTCATTATTTCATCAATAGTACAAGTGGTTTACAATTTTGCTAACAACTCACAAATCTTCCTAGTGCAAACTGGGGCAGAAAAAAATTCTTTTGTTTTGTCTGTTTTGTTGTAATCAGGCGCCCACCCGGAGAACAAGGGAAAACAACTTAAGTTTCAAGGGAAAGCAGTTTCGAGGGAAGACAACTCAAGTTTTAAGGGAAAACAGTTTCGAAGGAAGACAATTCAAATTTCAAGGGAAAATGGTTCAAGGTGCAAGAGAAAACAGTGTCAAGTAACAAGAGAAGACGGTTCAAGTTCAACAATCTGGCGCCCACCTGGAAAAAAAAGGGAATTCAATTCAGAATGCAATTCAGTCAACAACAAAAGAAGCTCGCGTCAAGAATGTGAGTCAGCAGCCCGAGATGATCAACAAAAGTTAGTCACAATCCAGAATAAAAAAAAAGGCAAGAAGTGAACTCAAAAGGCAGAAGTTGATGAAAGATGTGAGATGCTCAAGACATGATTGAGGTCACAAGCATGGTGTGTCCAGTTTTGATTCGAAAAGTTGAAAAGGAAAGAACCAACACCTGCAACTAACAAGCATCAAGATTCAGATCAGGGTCCGTATGAAGAACCAACCAAGACTCAGGATCAAGCTTCAGAAGACTCATGATAGGAATCTTGTAACTCGTAGGTGATATGCTTAGTTAGTCTTTTTCATTTTTGATTTTGATGTAATAACAGGACTGCGGACTAGAGCCTCGGACGGAACCTCACTCTCTCTCATACTCTTCACACACTCCATCACCTCATTCACTTCTGAACTACACGTGATCTGATTCCTTTATAGCCAAGGATATGTAGGCAGCTCAGGTACCAGGGCTCGGTCACATTCCCTTTTATTTTAGCTTTTGGTCTCTTTAAATAAGGGTCAGGTCAAAAAACCTATCTAGTCGTTCTTTGTCTTTTCATTCCTTCTCAGCTCTTTTTTTTAATGTCAGTTGTAGACATGTAATTTTTGACCTTCCCCAAGATTCTTCATATTTTAGCATGTAAAAAGTTAATTTAGGCCTAATATAGCTATTTCAACTATTTTTGACTTCTTTACTTTATTTTCGTCATAAAAATGGAAAATTACAAAAAATATTTTAGCTTACGTATCTTTCATAAATTTAAATAAAAAATATATATATATATATATATACAAAAATAGTACCTTATCTTTATTTTTATATAATCTTGAAAACACAAAAATAGTTTTATGTTTTATAGTTTAGTTCAATTAAATAAAATTAGTTTTATATTAGTATATTATAATTGTATATAATTTTAGAAGGAGGAATTAGTTTTGGGTTGGTTTATCCCGTCGTTATGAATCTTGTAGTCCATTTTTTTAGTCTTTGGCCCAATTCCCTAGCCCATAACTCTCAAAAGTCCCCACCCCCCACCGGTCTTCCTCTCGACCAAACGATGTTGCTTCTTCAACAGGGTCGTCCTCATCATCAAAACGAGCCCCTGTTCTTCGGCACACAAGAAATCGGAGAACGGCCCCCTCGTTCCATCTTCTTCTTCGTTCCAAAACCTGCAGCAACCAACGTCCACCAAAACTCCATCGCCGACCAGCCATGACACCCTTACCTCCATTAAAGCTTCCCCACAGACCTTCTTCTTTTGAGCCATTTTCCGATGGTCCCTTCTCGAGCAAAAGCAACGACCCCATGAGCAACTGCTCTTGAACGAAAATCACAGAAGCATCAGCCTCAATAGACCTCGACCACCATTAACGCACGCACACACTCACGTTTCTCGGACGGGAAAATAAGAAAATGGAACACACAAGAATTCTGCCTTCCTTTTAATTTCGATTTTGGTGTTCCAAAAATGAAGATTCAATTGAGGTTTGGAATCTGGTTCTGAGGTTGTCACTGTTCGATCGAGGTTCCGTCTTGGTTTCCTATCAAGTTCGAGTTCGGCATTTGATGTTGCTGCAAATAAATTGGAGTTTTCATATATAAATTGACTCATATATAAAGGTTTGTTTTTCTTAATTTTCATCGTTCATTCAACTTGTTACAGTAGAGTGTTTGGACTGTTTTGTTTTTTCTTTATTTATTGTCTCATCGATTTTATGCTATTGTTACAGTAGCTTCTTAATACTTGCTGTTAATTTAGAAGATTTATACGTTTCTTTCAAAACGTGGACTTACTTAAATTGGGCCTAATTGTATAGTTATTTCAATGATTAGCTTAATTGTACAACATTATGTCTTGAATCTATGACACTTCATTTATATGCATGACTCGAAAGGGAATAGGCATGTATCCATGTGCATGGTTTGACAAGATTCAGCTAATTGATCTAATACTGATGCTCGTAGTTGCTTTAGGCCGGTTTAAAATACCATCGTGATTGTGTATATGTTCGCGTAACATGATTATGATTCTAAAAAACAATTCGGAGTATGCGTTCCCGCAACTTCGATCAAACTTTTTCTTAATAATAAAATGGGTACTAATAGGTCGTTAATTAAATTTAGTTCATATAGTCCGAGGTGTGTCATCCACCTTTTAATCATACATGGCCCCCTCATATTAATTTAATAATTTAGATTTAATAAATAACAAGTGATCATAGTTTGCTTTAGGCCCGGTTTAGATTAGTATTGCGATTATATATATGTTCGCGTAATATAATTGCAAATTTAACTCTAAGAAGACTCGAGGGATGCGTTTGCACAACTTCAATCAATTTTTCTTAAATAAATAAACAAGCATTATTAATTGTGAATACGTTCGCGTGACATGATTTTTGATGCACCAAAAGAAAAGAGTATACGTACGCGTAACTCAATTCTTTAATTATGAATAAATCAAGTGATTAGAAGCGGTTAAAAAGGTAAATGCACATAGGTCCTAAAATAAGTAATTAGACAATTTAAGCCAGGTATAAATTGCTGAGCGACCGTGCTAAAACCACGGAATCCGGGAATGGCTAATACCTTCTCCCGGGTTAACAAAATTTCTTACCCGGATTTCTGGTTCGCGGACTGTAATACAGAGTCAATCTTTCCTCGATTCGAAATTTGAAACCGGTGACTTGGGACACCATAAACTATCCCAAGTGGCGACTCTGATTTTTTAAATAATTAATCTCGTTTTAATTGTCACTTAAATTGAAAAAAACTCCCTTTATACCATCTCGGGGTGTAAAAAGGAGGTGTGACACAACAATTACTTTTTCTGGTCTTTCTGCCCCTATTCCATGCCTACTTAGCTTACCTTAGTGCCCACACATATTGGAATTCCATACAACTCATATGATCTTGAATATCACTTCTGATTTTTACTTCCTGTTCATTAGCCATGGTAAGTGCCATTTTCTTATGGAGTGCATACAATAATGTTGTGAGATTGTTGTTATAAGACCATTTCCTTTTTAGGTCACCGAGCTTAGGCTGGAGCCTTCTTCCTTACTTCCTCAACTAGTCTTTCATTGTAATATTTAGGGAGGATCCTCTGACTCTTGTAAAGCTGTGAGCTTATTACATTATATACTCGACGGACCTTTTGATGCCCTTCTTTGCCTATAATTATCTGTAGTTACTTCCACCCCCTTGTGCTTGTAGGGTTGCTTCTGAACCTTATATTTTGACTGACTTTCCAGTGGCACTCTCTTTTATCTCCGTAGCACTCATATGATACCTTTAACTACCCCAATTCCAATCTGAATATTTCTCAAGTATTACAGTGACATTACTGCGAGACTGAATTCACTATATTGGGGTTTACTATGTTTATCTTGCATAATCTGTTGATTTATCTGTATCCTCTTGTCTAGCCATAGCTAGGCTCTTCCTGAATCAACTATTAACTACTTGTTGGCCCATTCCCGTATCATTATTCCGTGTAATCTTTCTTGGGTTATTTCCTTTGTCTTAATTTACCTCTCGCACTGACTCCTTATTAATTAATAACATCTCGGGAAGGAACCCTTACTTCCTCTCCTTGACATCGTGTTTGCATAATGCTCTGTTATTGTAGCATATCTGTACGGTTTGAATAAGTGCAATCTCATCCCTTTTTCATTTTATCGCATTCTTCCTTTACCATTCCATAATTACTAGAACCACTTAATTCTGACTTAATTCCATATCACTCCATATTCCCTGCTTTAGGGAAGTATTAATATTTAGCGCTACGACAATCTACCTATAGATGTTTTACCTCTTGATCATTGGCGTCTTCTCACATTATCGATGACCCTCTCATCTTTTTCTTCACTTGACTATAGACTCTGTAATACTGTCATCGTTTTGACCTACCGTTGTCATCCATGTATCACATTTAATCTTAATGCTTTATTAGCTCTCTTCTTATTTCCTGCTAACATTTCTGTCTATCACTTTATTCTAAAAATTTCAACAAGATATTCTTTTGCTTTTAGCTCCTTTTTGCTCCATCCACTGGCTCTTTGGGTTGCCTAGCATTATCTTTCTACTAGGGATGGGAGTCATACTAAGATAATATTTCTACTTTCTAGGCTTTCAGTGCCTATCTTTGTAGCACTCATATCTAGCTGTATTATTTTTGAGTGCACCTTCTAGGTGGCTCACAAGGAGATCCATTACCACGTTTGCACTAGCCTTCGAAAATGTCAACTAACACTACCAATCCATCCACTATTTTGGGTTACTCTAACCCCAGCCGGATCTTGATAACCCGTCATTCTCTTTTAAACTATACTTGTTGGACCCCATAGGGCATAATTGAGATCGGTGTGGCCGATTGTAAATACATCTGTCACTGTTGAAGGTAACTCAAAATGCTTATATCTCCCTTCCTGAATGCTAAATAATGATAATCTTTATTAACTGGGGTACCTCGTACCCTTCTTCACCTTGCTTCTTTTACTTGCTGAAACTTGTGTCTACCTTCTGATTCTTTTATTCCTTTTTACCGTAAGAGTGGATAGGCATTATTGCCTTAGGGATCCTTATCAAGAGGCTTACATGTCTTATTACACACATGGTCTGCTGAAGACCTCATATTTACTCATCGTAAGCATGATGCAGAATTGAGTTCTTCTGACTCAACACTTCCATAGCTATATCTCTTATCGACCGCCTTTCTGAATGTAGGCATCATTATATTACGAATAAGATAGAGTTTAGGAAATTGAGTTCTTACAACTGAGCTCTACCACACGATCTAGAGTAAGAAGAAAGAGTGACAGTCCTAAATGCCCTGTAGCCTCCTACTTATAAGTGTGGTGCACAATACACCCATAAACAAGACTCTACTAGACACGGCTTGTAGACTCCCTATGACAAAACTGCTCTGATACCACTTTTGTCACGACCCAAACGGATGGGCCGCGACGGGCACCAGTACCTAACTTAACCGAGTATCAACATAACATATCTTTCTTTTTGTACTTTCATTGGCAAATGGGCCAAACGGGTCATCATAGGCTAAGTAGAATAAATATAGGGGAGTACTCAATGTAGGACGACCCAACCTGGTATAAAAACTTATACATGTGATATACGGGCCTATAAGGCCAACATGATCATTTGTAAACTCAAAACATAGGCTGGCAAGGTCAATCGTATACATGACATCTGTCTACAAGCCTCTAAGAGTACATACTTAACATAAAGGTGGGGATAGGGCCCCACCATACCAAACAATACGCGTCTAAGTCATACTGACCAAACAAGCAACTCCGGAGCAAATGGAGCGCACCAACATCTTCCGCTGAGATGATAGCCTACTTGGAGGGCTCTCGACCTGTCTATCGGGACATGCGGGCATAAAATACAGTGTCCCCAGGCAAAAGGGACGTCAGTACAAATAATGTACCGAGTATGTAAGGCACATAAATAAGTACGTAAAAGATATGGAAGAAATATAAAGTAAATGACTCAACCTATAAGTCTGGATAACTCTGCAAACCATGAAATACTTATAGTGTCATGCATATACTTATGAATGTCATGTCGTGCATAGGTACATATGTTCATAACATCATCAAGCCTCTGAGGGCATTCCATCATATCATCTCGACCACTATGGGCAAAATCATCAACGTATACCAGCTGATCAGGTGGTGATGCATATATAACGCCATAACCTTTCCCATATTCCATATATATATATATACGTGTATATAACGTCATCCGGTCATGGGTCAATGTGCATGTATAAATGCATGAAATGCATATGAAATACGTTAATAAAATCCCTCGGTGCGTCATAAGACCATTATGCATCTGATTAATATCATGAAATAAACTTTATCAACTTACGTATTTTCTGAGATCCATGAACAAACGATGGAATAATAAGATACATGGGAATTCAAGAATGTAGGCACTTCTAATACTTCTATGAATAGAGTCATTTATGGAAATTGTGCATTCGCTCATCTCATTTGTATCGTATGGATCATGCCAAAAGGAAAGAAGGGATAGCCTTAACATACCTGAGCTGATTCTCTTGATAATCCCTCTAACACGCGTCAATTGTAACAACATGAAATGGCGAATCGAAGTAGAGAAAAAATCCGTATAATATTCTTGAGAAAGATTGCACTGTACTCCCCTTAATTTGCAAAATCCCGTTGTTATTACGCAATATAATTTTGTATGAATTTTTTTGCTTAAGACCCTTACTTTGCTAAATGTTTAATCCATCTCCTTGAATGAATTTGATCACAATATTGAATATATTTTCTTGCAGAATCTATCCATCACTTTGAAGATGTAAAAGGTCTTCATTTTTGTGAATTAAAGAAGTGTTTTGATGCTATCCTTTAATCCAAAGAGCTAAGGTGCTCATCTTTGAATTGTTACCACTTTGCAAGGTGATTCAAGAGTCATTTAATGTGTCTCCATGTGGTTGCCACATTTTGCTCATTAATCTTATCCAAAGATTTTAATTAGTTAATCACTAATTATTAATTAACTAGTTAATTCCCCCATTATACAATAATTCACATAATTAAGGATTATCTCAAATTACTTAAAATACTACTCACTTTTAACACACCTTATACATCTTACTATCATGGTTATATGGTACCTTATATGGCACTAGCCCAAAAATACCGGGTATTTTCGCTCGGGCCGTATTTTATCCCAACATGACAAACTTCGACGAAATTCATTTTCTTCGATTTACTTACCCTCTCACCTTCACGAATTTACTCATCACTTGCTTGAAATAGCATAATACTTATAACCCCAAAATAATATCATTCCCGAACTTACGTCGATTAACTTACGAAGAAACTTTAACGTACGAAAACATGGGGTGTAACAAGAGCGATGGCTTCTTCAATTGCCCCCTCGGAATAAGTTGGCAAAGAAAGGGAATGACCTGTTGTCGCAGCCCCGAGATCTTCACTCGGGGCGTTCTCATTAGCATTGGGGGTCTCAGCATTTACCCCCTCTGGTATAGTTGTTGAAGACGGAGGGACAATCTCAACCTCCGGGGACACAGGGGCCTTGCCCGTTTCTTCTTGCGAGGCATCCTCACCACGAGATGAGGTTTCCAGTTCGGAAGACTTGGCGACCTCGACTGGCTTCCTGGTCTGAGTCACCAGCGCCGACTCTTCATCATTATTTTCTTCATTATCCGGGGAATCATGGGCCGAGTCTGCACCCGTTTGAGCTAATCTTTTTTGCAGCCTTCAAGCGGGGGTTTTCTTATATTGAGGGTCCCCGGGCTCTAAAATCCTTTTCCTTTTGTTGTCCTTCTCGGACTTCAGATTTGAAGTCTTGGTCTTCTCCCCGGGCAGAGCTGGCCTTATCTCGGATGCATCGCCAAGGCCTGCATATGTAAGCGCGAGTAAGTTAAATACCGCCAATGTATGAAAAGTGTTTGAAACCGTTGAAAGGTATTTACCGTGGTTCTTGGTCTCCCACTGGCCTCTCGACAATTCACGTCACTTGCGCTCAGCGTAGGAAGAAGTGGCAGCTAACTTTCGGACCCAATCCTCGAGGTCGGGCACCGCTGGGAGCGCCCAAGCATTGGCTGCCAGAAGAAGGATAACAACGTTATGAAATATGGAAACAGAATATAAATAGGTATAGGGAATATGAACTCCACTTACGGTTAAAGTTCCACCTCTCTGGGAACGGTATTTTATCCTCGGGGATGACGTCCGAAGTTCTTACTCTAACAAACCGGCTCATCCAACTCCGATCTTTTTGGTTCGTCGGTACTGGCAAAGAAGGATTTCGTTGTTCGGCGCTGCACCTTGATGAGCCCTCGAAATAACTGGGGCCGATACAATCGAACCAGGTGGCTAAGGGTGAATTCCAAACCCTTGGCCTTTTCAGAAAAATACCACAACATGATCACGATACGCCAAAAGGAAGGGTGAATCTAACTGAGGGTGACTTAGTATGTTTTGCAGAAGTTGATCACCACCGGATCGAGGGAACCCAGTGTGAAGGGGTAAGTGTAAACACTCAAAAACCCCTCCACGTGGGTAGTAATGCTTTCATCGGGGCTCGGGATCTGAACCTCAACCTCATATCCCCAACAACAGTCCCTCTTTACATCCTTGATAAACTTCTTCGTTATCAAGCTAATATATCGAGATGCATGCTCGCATCGGCCTGGGACATCGGGAGGATTCTCGATACTGAAGTCTTTCTTAATAATGCAATTACTAGGGGTGATTTCCTCAAGTGTTGGCGGCACCATTGGTTTGGCCGGCCGGGAGGAAGAAGAAGACGATGCTTTGTCCTTTTTGGGGACCGTTTTGGAAGTTTTGGCCATAGTTGTAAGCTAAATAATACGGGTTGCACAGGAATGTGGTATTTCTGGCAAGAGCTTTTCCGGCGCTTAAAGAGGCGGAGGAAATGGGTGATTGGAGAAAGAGATGAAGATGGCAAAGAGGTGAAGAAAGAGTAAAGTTCTTTACTTGGAGGAATCGCCTCATATTTATAGAAGGGCAACGACGGTTCGGCGGCACTAGTGGCCGACCAATACTGGCATACATTCAATGTTTTTGGGGAAATGGACCGACGAGACATTTCGGTCACTTCGAACGCTTGTATCACGGGGATGACATCATCACTAAGGACTTCGGGAATCCAAATCGTTTCATATCATTTCATTCTAAGAAATACGGGGACTATCTGTATATGGTCAAAATCAAGGAGCCCGATTTTGAAGTCTTAAATTGGGCTATGAGTTCGAGTCCGGGCGACTCAAAATGGGGGTCGGACCCGGCAGAAGGACACACACCTCGAGGGAGCAAATCGAAGGCCTTACACGACCTACATCGAGCGCAGTACAATTTCAAGGACACTCAAGAAATAGCGGGAATTTCTCAAGGACACGTGGATCAAGGAATGAATTAAAGCATAAGATTTGTACGAGTTGGTACAGGTCCATACTAGGTTGTTATACAGCTGTACCAATAGAATTCTTTGTCACAATTAGGAATGTACTATATTGGGGTTTTCTCCCCCTATATAAGGGGGACCCCAATCACTTGTAAAGATATCTCATTCACTGCAATAGAATATTCTACTCTGCTTTTCTCGTATACCGTGCTCAACAATTGTTCTTCAACTTTATCATTTTTACTTTATTGTTCATACTTTATTGGTTCTTAGCTCACCTCGAGGGCCCGCTACTCCAGCAACACTGGTTTGGTTCATCAATTCTTCTTACTTAAACCTAATATTACTTGTATATTCACTAGTATTGGAATAAATCACATATCTTTAAAGCCATAAATTATCTTTAATTGTTACTCACATTTTTCGAGGTAAACAACCTATAATCAAACATGAGATAAATAGTTCTAAATATTATACAAAAATTAATATTTTTATCCCGATAATCAAACGACTCACTAGAGTTGCATTCTTTATTGGGAGTAAACGTTTGGGGTCGTGCATCTAGATCGATGTCTTTTTACTAGATATGGACTTAATTTCATAAAATTTTGGCATGTCTGCACTTACCACACTAGTTAACTAGTTATATAGGCTACAACTTGCTTAGCACATCATTTGGTTTTCTTACTCAATAAATTTTAGAGTAATAGTTTTAACTTTCAATATTCAGTGTTCGGAATTCATTGAACATTCAGTGTTTATTAATTTGAACTCGTATCAAAACTTATTATGGAAGATTTTAACGTTCTCTATCAAAGAGGATTATATTCCCAACTTAAACTCGAGATCTCTAATTTAAGCAAAAAGAAACTTTTCTCATTAACGCAACCAGTAAACTAAATTACTCATAACATAAGCTAGCTAAACTATGTGCAACGACTTTCCAACTCCTGGGAATACATATAAAATTCACTCCATCAAGTTAGGATGAAATTTCCAGAGTTTTTTTTATAACTCGTTGATCTCGCCCAACTATGCTTTATAAAAAGGATACGTGGACGTTGCAAATATAATCTGAGTATTTAGCCCAGAGTCAAACCCACAAGGAATTGACCTATCAATTACTCTCGTTAGACTTACTAAATTCTACGGAATCAACTTCCCAAACGTTCTGAATAACAATGGAGGATGTTTCTACTAACTAAGAATGAATGTAAATAAGCAACTGAAAACTAACTATGATTAAGTTGTAAACAATCAAGAGAATGTTCTAAGGTTATGATTTCCCTTATTGATGGAATCTATTCCGGTTATGTTTCACATAGAATTGCCTAATCATCTCTATCAATCATGAGCACTCTTATTACCGTAAATCTCTCCCCAGTAATCACGATAATTTACTAGATGCACTCTCCCGAGATACGCTAGCTGGCTTTGTTTGTTACAGCTCACTTTAGATTGTACCCAAGGTTTCGTTATCCCTAATCCCGCCTTTAAACCCTCAGTTATTGATCCCTCATATACTTTGGGAGTGGTGTTGTTCAACAATTACCTAAATATGCACTCTCTCCCGAGTTATGCACACTAAATAGGCACAATTAATTGAAGATCCTGTCAATTAACTACAACAAGCACATAGTTGAACAAATATAGATTAAACTGGGCAAACTATATTAAAATAACAAGAAGTTCAACCTTCAGTAGGTTCCATCAAAACCTTAGACTAAATATTTAGCTATTCATACTAGTGTTCATCATAACAATATTCAAATTCATCACAAATCGTAAAAACAAAAGGAAGAAAGGAAGAACTCGATGTTGAATTATCCTCATTGTCTCTTGCCTCTCCTTGCCTTGAACTAAGCTATGAAAACCTTGATAGTGAATTTTTGGGCGAGCTAGACCTTCTATAGGTTAAGTGGATTTACCCCCGAACTTCCAAGTGTACCCCTGAAATTTAATTTTCCGGAACTGGGCTAGCGCGGTCGCGCTAATGGACGCGCTAGTGAGTGCGCATATGCCCTATCATTCTGCCTCGACTATCTGGGCTAGCACGGTCGCGCTAGTGGCCGCGCTAGTCCAGGTCTTCATTTCATCTCTTTTTTTTCTCGTCTTCCCACGTACTCAGCTCCTAGGGCTTTTCTTGCTTCAATTTAGCTCCAATCACAGCTTCAAGTCCTCATACGTGCTACTCACTCCTGCAACGTGTGAAATTCACAATTAGAGCCAATTTATCATCATTTAACTATATTATCACAGTAAAACATAATCAAGCTGGGGCATAAACACTCGCCAAATTACATAAATCTAGCATATTATCACTCGTGCACCTTTTAAGTATACTCTTTAAATAATAATATAATTATGTCTCAATTTCAAACAAGGTGGAATCGACTATATGAATCTCTCTGTACTAGATAAATTATTCACTTTCTTCCGATCATTGTGTGTATTTTTTATGTTTTCTCATGAGCTTTTTATATATTATATCAATAATGATAGGCAACTGTAAATTTAGTGATTGATGGTAGTGAAAAAAATATTGCATCAAAGTATAAACTTAGTATAATTTAATGAACTAGAATTGTAGATAGTTGTAAAAAATATATAAAAGTAAAATTGTGTCAAATATTTTAAACATTTAATAATGGAATGAGTAGCATGAAATAAATTGCAGTTCACAATTGTTGAGGCTTAATTGTTTGCTTCCGAATTAATTTTTCAGATCAATTTGCATATAAGATATGTTTTAGATTAGCTTTTTCTCACTTTCAGTTTCTATTTTTTCCTTTGTAAATTAAATATTCCTTTGCTTCTAAATTTCGAATTTGATTAATTTGTTGCAGTGCAAACTTTAAATCTCGGGTTTGAAGTTCAACTTTGTCCAATTATTAATTTGCTTTTCATAAGATACAGCCAGATGTTAGTCTACAACTAATAGCCTGTTTGCCAAAAGTGCTTTTTTTTTGCCAAAAGTACTTTTGGCCAAAAATTTAGGTGTTTGGCCAAGTTTTTGGAAGGAAAAAAAGTGTTTTTGATGAGAAGCAGAAGCAGTTTTGGAGAAACAGAAAAAAGTAGTTTCTCTCTAAAAGCACTTTTTTGAGAAAAATACACTTAGAAGCAATTTTTTAAAGTTTGGTCAAACACTAATTGCTGCTCAGAAGTGCTTTTCAAACTAATTGCCAAACACAAAATGTTTCTCACCAAAGTACTTTTGAAAAAAACACTTTTCAAAATAAGCCGATTTTTGAAGCTTGGCCAAATGGGTTATATGTTTTAAACGGTGACCCCCGAAATCGGCTATTTGTGCACTTCTCCCATGAAGTGGTACCTATATAAACTTCGATGGGCCTAGTGTTAAAGAGTTCTCGGCCTCACGAAGCCCAATACGCTGAAAAAGAGAGGAAGGCTCTGTATCGCAACTCCAATGGCGTTATCCTCCGTTGTTATGCCGTCGTTATCTTCTCCGCCGCCACGTACGGTGGCGATGTTGAATCGCTCCGGTTCACCGTCGTCTACATCGTCGTCTGCATCATCCAGTGGCCGGCTCACCGGCTCAACGCCACTAGCCGTCGCTTTTATGCCGTTTGTGAGATGGACATCGCTATCGTCTTCTCGCCGGAGTTCACAAATCGTACGTATGGCACCGGAAGAAGAGAAGATGACTCGCCGTTCTCCTCTCGATTTCCCTATTGTAAGCTTCAAAAACTCTTTTTTTCTGGTTATTTAACTTAAGCCAGCTGTGCTCTTCTACAGAAAGTGTTATTTTTTAGATAATAGCAGCTATCGAAATTTCAGGTTAGTTTGGGCTAAGTTTAAAACCTATTATATAGAAGATAAAAAATTCAAGTTATATACAGTGTCAGTGCATAACTGATATCTACAGGTAAGCCTCCTTAAGATGTAGGATATGTAATCTTGAAATAAGACAGATTGTGTGTTTTAAGCTTCCTTATAGTTCTGGTGTATATAACTTAAACTCTTTGCTTAATGTAGTTAGGGGTCGTTTGGTTGCCGGTTAGAGTTATGCAGGTATTAGTTATACACGTATTAGTTATGCATGTATTAGTTATGTAGGGATTAGTTATGCAGGGATAAGTAATGCAGGGATTAGTTATGCGGGTATTAGTTATGCATGGATTAGTTATGCAGAGATTATCTTTTTGAATGTTTGGTTTGTTGTATTAGAAATTGATATACATTATATAAATTTTAAAGTAAAATGCTTGTTTACAACTATACCCCTGGCCTTCTTTTGCATTGTTTTCTCTCTCTTTCCATTTATTTATTTAGGCAACAATTTAGTTAGGAACTTTGGGTGTTACTTTCACTTCTTCGTCATACTACCGAACTATGTGAAGTTTAGGCATATTTGATTTTCACTTCTTAGTTTTGGTATTTCCATTTTCTAGTGGCTTCTCCAGTTTGCTTTTGGTATATAGTTGGCAAGTGAAAGCAATGTAATTAAATCCGTAACATGCAATTTACACTACCAAAAGCCATATGATGCAACAATTTAGACAAGACTAGTATTCTATTATTTATATTCGCAACTTACACAATCCATATCGTTAAATTAATGAAACTGGGCACGTAGTAGAGTGACTACCAAAGTGAGGCAACTCATACTGAACTTACTCGATTTGGACTAAAGTTACTCGGTTTGGCCGAACCTGAACCTCACCTTATGGCTCTATCCCTGCATATACGGTTATAGCAAGGAAGTAGGATGCAAAAACAAAATCCTATAAATCACAACACAATTTGGAAGAAAAAAGAATAAACAAGAAACAATCAATAACTATCATGCACCAACTAACAAGGTTGACAGTAGAACTTTAATCCCCTCTTCAGAAAGAAACATAAGAAATCCAAATCACTCAGCTACCGAAGAATTTTCCTTTTACAACTGAACAACATTAAAATTTAAAATGGATTGCACTTTTTGTCACCATTACTATATCATACTACTGTTTGATGTCCTGTAGTTTGACAAACATCCAAAACCAAGACAAACAATAAGCAAATTAATAAAAGATATATTCAACAAAAAGAATCCAAAGGAGAACTACTCTGTCCACCAAAGTAAACACCAGCTGAAAATAATACCAAATTACACAAAACACTAACGTCAAAATATAGCAAATTTCTATGTGTATTTGTTATACAAAAACAACCTATTTTAAGGCTAGAACATCCACATATATTTACATTTGTGGATATTGACGAGGTAACAAAATACAACATTCAGATATCACAAAGTAGCAAAATAAAAACCATCGAAATCTTTAAAGCTTGTCATTAATAATTATCCACACCATGGTCTGACGATCAAGTTCACCCACGCTTAAAAAGAATTCCATTCTTTTTACATCTTGAGTAATTCCCATTGCTGCCTTGACTCGCTGATCCGAGTTGTATAACTCAAATGTTGGGGATCCAAGAATAGAGAAGATCTTACCACGAATATCAGATAAGTCACGCTCCCCTAACTTGTCAATTAAAGCACCCATTCTTTTATCATGACTTTCAGTAAATTGTTTCGTCACATCCACTAGACCTTTAAGAACAGTCTCATTCTCATCCTCAATTGTTCTTCTTCTTCTTTTGCATTTACCTTTTTCATTAGCATTAGAAGATGATGCCTTAGAATTATTACCTTGTTTCTGAGTTTGTTGGGTTCCACCACTCTGAGTTGTTCCAGTGAATGAACTTTGTGCTGCTCCAGTTGATATATTAGGTTCCTCTTGAGCAGTAAATGGACTTTGGTGCTGCTCCAGTTGGTATATTAGGTTCCTCTTGAGCAGGTTGATCTCCTCCTCTGGCTGGAGCATCCCCATCATCATCTTCATCAACCACAACGAGAGGAAATCCCAAACACATGTCATTAGGAGTTTCCTAAGCTTCAGTTCTTTCTATTTCTTCAACGGCATCTTCCGGACCTTCAGCAAACTCTCCAGTTGCTCTATCCTTGCCAAATATTTCTTCCCAATTAGCAAACAATGGCCATTTCTTCGAGTTCATTGACTTGGCAAGTGGATCAATCTAATGAAACAAAAAGAAATACAAGAATAATTAGCAATATTCCAAATACATAGATCATATTTACCAAGAAAACAATTAGTAACTAGCAATATTTCACTAATGATTTAAAAAGATGTAATTCACCTTTATAAAGTCATCCAAGCTTTTGGATAGTCAACTAAGATAGTTCCATCGCTATATTGGAATCCCAAGCCACTTCGACTCTTTAGTAACGATATGCTTGAATAACTCCTCTTCCATGCTCTTATTTTAGAATCGATATGTGGTTGAGATTTCAATCCGGAATTAGGATGACGAGCATGCATGTAGCGTTCCAACTCCATTAAATGTCCGTTCTTAAAAGTTCCATTATCTCCTCTCCAACCATTAGCACACAATTCTTTTAATGCATCTACAAACGTGAGTTCCTCTTCTAGACCCTTCGAGGCTTAGGTGTTGTTTTTCTTGTCCTTTTTGAAGCTCCATTAGATGGTGTTGCTGTGAAACTAGTCATTTCAATCTATAAAAATACATAAAGATTTACTATCTGCCAAAAAATAATGTGAGGCATACATAATGACTTACTACTTGTCTTCAAAAAGATGTTGTCAAAGATACATTAAGATTCACTATTTGTTTCCACAAACAACAATTGGAGACGTACAAAAAGATTCACTATTTTTCTTCACAGAACAATGAAGCTACTACTATTTACAAAGGTAATCTAAGAATTACAAGGATTAATTTCCAGATCTTTCATTCCACATAGATTGAGCTAACTCATCCCTCCAAGTGGTCCACTCATCAGATGGTTCAACGGTATTAATATTTTCATTTTCATGTTGATGCTCCATATGGTTTTCCATTTCCACGTCTAAGGGGTCGACATTCATCTCTCTTCGAATGAAATTGTGTATCAAACAACAAGCAATAATAATTCTATTATGGACCTTAACTGAGTACCATGAAGGACTTCTAAGAATTCCCCAACGTCCTTTCAATATACCAAATGCTCTTTCAATAACATTACACGCTCTAGCATGCTTCATATTAAAGAGCTCTTCTCGGCATCGAGGTGGTGGATTGTCACCTTCCCAATCCTTTAGCTAGTATCTATATCCTCGGTAGGGTGAAAGAAAACCATTTCCATTTGTATATCCTCCGTCGCATAAATAATAATTACCTAAAAAGTATAAAAAAGGATATAATTACTTAGAAATATTAATCTATTTTCTTAATTGGAATAGATAGGTGTGTGTATATAGCATACCCTCGGGTACTTTCAAACCATTCTTTCGTATAACTGCATCTCGCAATACACGACCATCAGCAGCCGATCCCTCCCAACCAGGTAATACATAGATAAAGTTGAGATTTTTATCACAAACCCCCAATACATTAGTTGCTATATCTCCTTTCCGGGTCCTGTATCTTGGTTAATGTATAGATGGAACTCTAATGGGAATGTAAGTACCATCCAATGCACCTAGACAACCCTATAAAATAAATTGAAGTCTAAATACTAAAATAGAGTTATCAATAAAATACTTTAATAATAATATTTAAATCTTTCTATAGTTAATCAAATGCTGGACTGAAATTTACCAACCTTAAACCATCTCCATCGGTCATCAGTCTCATCTTCAAGCACCGGCTTAGGTTTAACAATTAACAATGGAGTTAGTTTGAGAATAGCTCTTAAACATTCATTGAAGGTTTGACTAACTCCACCCTGATCTAATATAATCAACGTTGATAGACCTGTTCTTCTCGTGATGAGCCAAAATATTTAAGAACATTGCTAACTTTTCACTACTGGACATATTTGTACTATCCGTCAACCCTCCAACGTCCTTGGCTAAGGTAGCTAATATGTGAAAGTCACTTCTATCCATCCTAAGCTTATCAATACATACAGTATCATTTTCACGAATAATAAAATTTAGATGAGACACGATTTTAGGAATTCTAGCACTCATGCAATATCTAACCCGTTTATTTCTACTTTGTGTTCTTAAGAACATGCTGTAAATAGCCATAAAAAGACAAATAAGGACAATATAAGATTGCACCACACTCTCCTCAAGGATGATAAAGCATTCGACATCGCATAATTGTTGAGGATCCATAAACACCTATTTGCATTAAAAGATGCAAAATCATTATTAAACTGAGCATATATAGTTAAACATACATTGCATATTAAAGAAACTTTTTTCAAGTTCTTATTTTCTTCTCCTAGACATATAGATTTCACAATTGCTACACAAAAACAAACGTTTCTGGAGTCTTATCAACCAAAAGTAGTCTTATTAGAGTATCATTTTTTTTGTTATTTAATTAATCACCATGTTTTAGACCTTCGATGTTTCTGAATCTTCAAAGAAATAACAATACTTCAAACACAAAGTTAAGGTTGCTCTCATCTTGCAATTTCTGAAGCTAAAGAAACTGATTATACAAGAACCCCCTTTTATTGGAAAGAATTTTTTTTTTTTGCTTTTAACAAACAAACAGAACCCGTATCAAATTTGGGTGTACTCAAAACTTCAACTTTACTAGAAAATATTGAAAAATTAAAGTTTCTTCCAGAAATTCGTCTCTCAGCAGATTCACAAGAGGAAAAAGTAAAAGGAGAAGAAATAAGAAAAGAAAAGTTTAGGGTTTCAAAAACTTCTTACCTGAATGAGAGAACAATCTGTAGGCGCTAGATCAGAGAAATATATGTCAATTTATTGATTTTGTTTCTTAATAGATTGAGAAGAGGAAGAGCCTAGCAGTGAGGCATCGCTATCTCCATTCTTGCTATCCAAAAGTTTGATACAGATCGATACATCTAAGGAAGCCTTATGTGTAAAGTGATCGGAGTAAATTTGTCATTTCAGTATTTTATCCATGTATTACTAATACATGTATTAGTTATTCCATCTTCTACCTCGCATAAAATAATGCACAGATTGAGTCATAACTTATACATGTATTATTTATGCATAATTGAAAAATGTCAACCAAACATGGTATTAGTTATGCAGAGTTTTATACAAAATAACTAATGTCTACCAAACATGGTATAAGTTATGTTACCCCTTATACATGAATAACCTTTCTTCTAACCAGCTACCAAACGACCTCTTATAGTTTTTGGTCATTTTACTGTGGAAGATTGTCGTTATTTGGATGAATTAAATTGTGATAATCCAATCAAAGTGCCAAATCCTATGAGAAAATAGCAATTTGGTCGTGCTAAAGGTAAAACCTATGATTAGTAGGTAAAAAGTATAGTTTGATCTAGACATAGATTTTGGTTTTCAAGTGTGAACAATTGTTTGGTTTGGATGAATTAAAATTTTCAAATGTCCAAGTGGCAACTATTTGAAATATACAGTTTTGGTTGTGAAAAAATACAACATTTAATTGGAAGACTAAAAGAGAATGAGTTACTATAATAATTGGTAATTTCAGCTCAAATGATTATTACTCGTTAGATGAATAAATTGGCAAATACTCTCAAACTACCAAGTTATCCTTTCATGCCAACCTATACTCCCCCTGCCCTCATAAAAGATAGTTAATCCCTTTGTTTGACTAGTCAGTCACTCAGTTTTCAAGAGAGCTGTTCTTCTATTAGGCCTGGTCGAAACAAATTAGAATAAAGGTTGTCGACCTATATGGTTAACTTCTCATGCCGAGAAAGTCAGGTATCAGATCTGTGTAGTTCAGCGAGCCCTTTCCTTACCATTTGCAGTTTCAGCGAGCCCTTTCCTTACCATTTGCAGTTCCAGCGAGTGAAGTGAAGTAGTCTTAGTCTGGGGAAAAGATACCCTACCCGCCATCTTTCCTCCCCAAGGAGGGGCCCTCAATGACTTTATTTAGCCTCCAATCTATTATAGCTCCTTCAAATATCTCTTTTATTCCTCAAAGTGCTACCAAGAGAGTAAGGGGGAAAAGAAGTGCCACCAAGAGAGTAAGGGGGAGAAAAGGAGAAGCAGAATAATTTTGGCAGCATCTTCCCATTCCTCTTCCTCTTCAATACTCCTGCACCGTTCAGTACCCGTCCCGTCACAGATCATGGCCTCTTTACTCTCCTCTGATTCTCTTTGCTTCCTCCACACAATGCACCAAGACTCCTTTCCCTCAGCATCTCAGCTACTCAGCTCATTCTCTTTCGCTCCTTCATTGGAGGCACTGCTCCAATGGAGGACTTGATTTGAAAGAGGTTTTTTTATTCCTTTATGATAAGATAAATGATTGGAAGGAGGCATAGGGGAGGCTGTCAGACTTAGGTGAAGGGAAGGGGAGATTGGCAGATTTACATGCTGCAATGTGCTTCATAGGCTACTCAATGTGATTGCTTGCTCGATTTGTCAACCACTGGCCTTCTGCAGCCCTTCCTTGTTTGCAGTAACATCTCTTCTATCTCTCCCTTTTTTTTGCACAATAAGTGGGTCTAATGACATCTCTCCATAGCCTTATTCATTCTTTCTAAACCTCCATGGCCATTATATGAGGAGACACAAATTGATAAAAGTTACTCATCCTCTTATTAAGAGGTATTGTCTCTTCCAAGTAGCTAACCTGTATATGTCATGAATCTGGTAGAGGGACAAAACTTTGCCCATGCATGTGTTATTTCTTCTGGACAAGTCACTCTTTGTCTAATTAATATGCAGACCTGATTTTGCTTCAAAAATCAATTAGTTAGTTATTCTTTCTTAGCCTCAAAACCTTTCATTGTGTCATTGATAAAGGAATTTGTGAAATAGTCAGTGACTGGTCCAACAGGTATTAACTTTCTTTTGTAAGGGCCACAACATTGTCTATCATCTTGCTCAGTGATTCCATAAAAAGTGTAGTATAAACAGAAAGGAAGAGAGAGGATCTCCCAACTGTAAATCCCTGTATGATGGAGTGAAAGCTTCTGCGCTCTCTTTTTCCCTTTTTTTAAAGAAAGCTTCTGATTCTTTGGTACTATATTCTATGGAGTCGTACATTTCTGTTTGGCCAGTTGGCTGCCTTTGTACAACCACCAAATGTACTGTTCACACCAGATGGGTTCTAGTTTCTGAGTTAGCCCCAGGCCTTTAACAAAGACAGAGATGTAAATACAATTTTGGTCTTTTATTTGTTATTTTCTAGTAGTTTCTAAAAGCTCTTAGACATGTCTTTGTGGAAGTTTCTTGATGTCCTCACTAACAAACTTTAGCAATATGCTTTCAGAGGATTTTGAGCTGATACTGCGTTGTGCTTTCTATAATAATACCCATCCAAAGCATTTTGATGAAACATGTTTATTGGCAGGAATGGGAAAGGCCCAAGCCCGGACGAAGACCAGATATCTTTCCCCAATTCAGTCCTATGAAAACTCCCTTGCCACCACCTCTGCCAGCCGATCCTCCGGAAGAGGATGAGGAAGAAGAAGAAAAGAAAGAGGAAGAGGAAGATCCTGAGAAAGAAGATCCAGATAAACCAGATGAGTAGTAGGGCAATCTGATGAGTTTGTTTCAATTAGTCAGGCTTGCGTCTACTATTGTTATCTTAGCTGTTGCGGCTTAAATGTGCTGGCCCTAGGCCATGTTCTATATAGAATTAATGGCACGAAGAGTTCTCGACTTCAAAATTTTGTAAACAGTTTACTATGCGGACAGTTAGTAGTGCAATGTAATGTTTTGTTTCAACAAGACTCCGCATTTAATATTCTTAGCCTAGTCGCTGCATAATATGTACATTGGCTCTATTCATAATTTCATATTGTATTGAGTTGATGGCATGAGCAGTTCTTGACTTCAAAAATATGGCACAAGGAGGTACCAACAAAATATCCCTTACTATTCTTAAAGGAAGTCTCGAGTTCTAACACTGTTTCAGCATCACTTGCAGAATTCTGTTACACCAAAAAATGAAACAAAAGCAAACAGTTCATCTTGGTCTTCTGGATAGAGTTTCTGTCATCTTCAAAACACCTAGCATTTTGCTCTTTCCAAACTGTCCACCATATAACTAATTTTTCTACTCGACTCAATTGATAATATATCCATTTAAATTCCATTCATTATGAGAGGAAAAAGCAAATTGGAATATAACGTCGAGAGAAGTTAGACTGAAGGGACTGCTGCTTGCAGTTGGTCATTGTGAGACGAAAGTACAATGAAAAAGAAAACCAATGCGCCTCAATTATAGTTTGTCTATTTATTAGTTCTGGACTAAACATACAGGAAATTCTTACAGTCAGACCTACCAACAATACGAAGTGATATCATTCCAACAGAAGATCTCTTTTCCTTGCTCTTTGTTAAGGAAGTATGAAATGGTTTATGAAACTGCATGAAAAGAGCCTAGTTTCTACCGTAGCTTCAATTAAAAATACAAAATCACACACTTCAAACTGAAACTCGATTCCAAGGAATTGAACTATTTCTCGACACAAGCAGCACCCTATTGCTCGACACTAAAAGCAAAAACATTGATTCAATCATGAAATCTATTTCTTGTCAGGCCGTATAGCGTACAAGAAAAATGGCTGCGAACTGAAATGCTAGAATACATAAAATTAGAAGAAATCAAATCTACTACATAATCACCTAGGTATGAGAGTCCAAGGAATTATCAGATTTGACAAAAATAAGTTCTGGACACTGTGCTTCAAAATGATACATGAACTGGCAGAGAGTACTCTGCTTCATACCCTCTTAAAAAACAAGTGTCCTGAGAAAACTGTCTTTTCTCAGCTGCCTTTGATCATACGAAATACTTGAGGATTACTACAGCTTCTGTTTCTTGCTTTATCTCCTCCTTGAACCAGAAGATCCTTTACTTCTTGCTTTATCTACTTCATCGAGTGCTGACTTTTGCCTCCGTTGAATATCTTCAACATATCGGCGCCATAAGGATTCCCTATCTTTTCTAGGCATTTTTGAGTACCTGGGATCGGCTTTGAGAAGTTGTTTGGCTGTTGACCAAGAGTTTCCAACTGTTTTACCATCTTCTGTTTCTCGTGAACAAGCTTCAACAGTTATAACCTCGGCTAGTAAAGCTTTAAACTCCTGTGCGCTCCGCTGAAGATCAAAATACATAGTATGAGAATAAGAAAAGAAAACCATGTACTTGATAAATAAGGAAGTACATAAACTGCGTGAGAAGGACAAACAAAGGTACACCTCATTTAAATGATGCAAACTGCTAGTAACTATGGAGGGCCCACGTCACATTTTTCTCTTTGCTAGATTTTAGGTACTTAAACACCAGTATGGGATACTCATCAGGGGTGGATCTACATAGAGCCGAGGGGGTGCGCCGCCACCCGCAAACCTCGGCCGGAACTCTGTGTATATATCTATATTGTACAATATAATAAAATGGCACCCTAATGAACAAAACAGCCACTGGGTGCCAGTGGTAAAGGCCCGAAAATACCTCTCTGCCAGCGGAAGTTCGAGACCAGGGCAACACATAAAAGTTTTGGAACTTTTATTAGTACGTAACTATTGGACTATTAATGTTAGGTGTACGACAGTTTACTTGTTTGCTTTCTTATTTATTCTTTGTTTTACTTTTTTGACTTTTTAACTTATTTAATATTGTTTGACTTTTCTATTGTGCTTTCTTTATCCACTAAAATACAAAAGCTACCTTATTTCCACAAAAACTTTTCCCACCCAAAACCCTTCTCTTCTACTGCGCTGCTGCCCCAAATTTGGGGATTTTCACTGTTTCAGTCCGTCACTCACCGGCAGTTGGCCACCACCGTTTGGTGTCCACTTTTCCATTTCACCTCACCTTGTTGCTGCACCACTGCTTTGTAATTTGACTGTAAATCTCTCTTATTCTCTTGCTTCTTTTTTTAATTTTTTTTTATGTTGGGTTTCTCCGAAAATAATTTTTTTGGTGGTATAGTTAATATTTAAGAATATAGACTTACAAGTTGCTAAACCCCTTTGATCTTTTCATTTTCTCCCTTGTTTTTCTTTTATTCAATTCAAAATTGATTTTTTTTTCTCTGTTCCAATCTTTAATTTATAGTTTATTGTGTTATTGTGCATATTGTTCTCTTGAATCTCTGATTGTATTAGCTTTTGCATTTTGTTGTCAGATAAGCTTTTAAAGCATTTTGTTGTCAGATTTTTATTTTCATTATTTGTTTTGCTCTTGCTGTTGATTCCTTGATGGCGTTCATTGGAAGTTTAGATTTTCAGTCTTAGTTCAAATTTATACCAAAAATGCATATGACATGTATGTTTTTGTTTACTTAAGGATGAAAGAATTATGTATGTCTTACTTATTAGTTAAAGTGACCAACTGATTATGGTAGTATTTTGTTAATTGGAAGATATTTCCAATTGTCAGAACATGAAAGAAGTTGTCTTTTTGTACTTTTCATGTGGAAGAAATTTTATGATATTGGTATTACTGCTGAAAATTTTATGAATGTGCGCTAAGTTGTCATAATTTATTTTCGTTCGATATATTTATCTATATAAATCGAAAAGATGAATAGCTAGAATCGAAGCACAAATTTGATCAAACCGACTATATATTTATCCCATTTGGACCGTATAAATAATAATATATCTATGTATAAAATAATATGGCACCCGAAACCTTCAAATCCTAGATCCGCCTCTGATCCTCATTGCAGTGAAAATCAAACAAAATTTAGAAAAGGAAAAACAAAGCAGAAAGAATGTCAGTACAGGGCTTTGTCAGCCAGCAAATAAAGTTTTTCGAAAAGATTGTTGCTTAGATGTAGTTCTTCAAAAATATGTAGATAATTTCTTATCTGCTATTGTATAAGAAGTTAAGAACCACTAGGAGTATCAATTATAAAATGTATTACATTCATTTTCAATATACTTAAGTTAACACATAATTTATACTCCCTCTGTTGCAATTTATGTGGTGTAGTTTGACGGGACACGGAATTTTAGAAAGAAGACTAGCTTTTGGAACTTGAGGTCTTAAACATCATGCTAGGAGATTTTTGTGGCTAAAAAAGCATATCATTAAGGGTGAAAAGCAGATAACAAGGATTACATAACTTAAAAAAGAACATCAGTAGTCATCTTACCTCATACAATATCTTCACATGTTCTCGAAAGAGCTTTTCCAAGTCAGACTGATCCAAATGCGGATTAGCTGCACGTCCTTGGGGATCCTTCTCTAATTTAGGTTTTGACTCTGTCCAAGATGCCTTAGGAGCAAGAGAAAGATATCTCAACAATTTGAAGATAAACTGGAAACAAGTACCATCCAGAAAATAAAAAGGAATTACCTTTTCAACAATTCTACCACATAATAAACACAATCCTTCCATACTTCATCAGTAAAGGTAAAGCCAAAAAGATAAGAATTTTAAAGTTAAATAAAATATCATCTGATGAGCACCACGGGGGAAATGCTATTTACTGCAAGTTAAAAGACCAATTATAACCACGGGCTGCACAGAACATGTAGTTACAGAAAATAAGCTCTTCCGAGAAGCTAAGCACCTCATGTAAAGATGGATGGTACTCTTTCCACCAAACAAAGATCTTTCAAATTTTATTGTTTCTGAATAAAGATGAGGCTGATCTTCTGGAACTATCTAAAACTGTCTAATCAAGTAATGGGATATGATCCATGACATATGTTCTAAGATATGTCCTTGTAATATTTTTGGGGTCTCTTACAAGATAATACCTGAGGATCTTTAATTATTTCAACCAGCAAAGCTTGATAGGATTCAACAGCTTCCTTTCTACGAGCTTTTGACCGCACCCTCTCCACTTCTTGCTCTTCTCTTTCTTTACGTTTTCGCAAAGCTCGTTCTCTTTCCTTCAATTTCTCCTAAAAGAGTCAAGCAGAACACCATTAATGCCTTCAACTGAACAATCACGCCAAAATGTGGAATCAAACAGAACTTGGCGTACTACATTCTAAATTTGTCAAAACTTCGGACCAAATACACACACATACAGATGAAATAAGTAAATGCATTAAAATCACAAAGCACAGGTTTTTAGTTTTCTACCAGGATTAAATTAATAGGGAGAATCAGCAGGAAACCTTAGTTGGAGGCACAAAGACAGTGGTTCGGATCAGCAGAGGGAAGAGGCAACCAGTGAATAAAGACAAATAAACATGTTAAGCTACTAAACGGGTGATTTATGCTGATTAATGTGCATTTTTTGTTTGAACTACTTTCCTTTATAATGAACACTTCACTGACGAGATTTGAAGTTAAGGGGATAAGTTGGTATTCTATAGCTCCATACACTTTATAAAAGTAATCGGTTAGAGATATTAGTACACGAGGAGGTGAGAAGTGGCACTCTATAAATGGATAACAATGACCGAGTAGGCCTTGTTAGAGTTTGTTACAATCCCACATTGGTTTAGAGTATGGGCTATTGTCTCCTTATATTGTCCTACACAATCCTCACCTTTTGAGCTAATAGGGATTAAGTTCAAGGTCTATTTTCTTTACATGGTATTAGAGCCAAAAGTCGCTACTCTCGGTTTGACTTTGCCATATGTTAGGCTCCCCCGTTATGTTATCCATGTTCTAGATGTCCGGTCCGGGCGTGCAGGGAATTAGAATCGGTACGGGTTGTTGTCTCTTTATGTGGTTTTGGGCAATCCTCTCATGACCTAACTTTTGGAGTTGAGTTCGGTTCAAGATCCATTTTATCTAGATATGTTCATATTGGATGAGGGGAAGTTTCTTGAGGAACTCAGTGCATTTGGAATCAATGGTAAAAACATAAATCTCACCTTTATTTCAGCTACAAGAAAGCTTTTATTTTTTATCCTGAGATCATTGCGTAATGATTTGGCTATCGAATTCCTTTGAAGGGGCTGACAGATTTTTTTTGATGAAGTAAAATGATATCATTGATGAGCATGCATCAGGACGATGCCAAATAGCAAAAGAGTTAAAAAAAAGAGGGTAAGCTCCAGTACATGAGTGACTAAGCTAAGTCCAGGGAGCTAACAAAATCCAAAAGGTTGAAGGGGCTGACAGCTTTATGCCGCAGCTTAATGATTGTGGCATATTGATTGGCTGATGATGTCAAGAGAAGAAGGGAGATAGTTCCAAATTAACTTGAAAGTGAATGCAGAAAGTGTGAAAGATAAAGCAAAAATTTGTGATGCGTGATGGAGGGCGGATCGATAAGAGCGGGTTAAGAGGACTGGCAAAGCTTCTAAGTTGGGAAGCTTTGGAAGAGGCAAATCCCAAATTGGAAAGGGACTGGAAAATAAAGCGCTATATAATAGAGAACATAAGTTTAGATGGTATGTGTACTTCTACGCTCGACATGATGGAGTCAAGAGAAATCCGTGAGGTCTACCGAGTCAAAGCGAGCAATACGTATTATGGGCTTGAACTGTAACAAATATGATAGTTTACTAGATTTTCCCACATTACTAAAGGTATTTTCTGTTTTTAAAAGAAAAAACTTGCATACAAAATGTAAACGTCTCTATTAACGACAACATACAAATTTAACGTTAACTAACACCTAACCCCCTTTGACTAATTCTTTTTACCATAAAACACAAGAAAAACGTGTCTATATTCTAACGTGTGAAGCTGTAAAGGGTTTTTTTCATATTTTCTCAAGACAAATAAAATAAACCACTCAATTCTATATAAACCAACAGAAAGAAGATATGTCTGCATATCCATATCCTTGTCCGCCAGTATGGAGAGGGAAATATAGGTCTTCTTCCGAATTATGTGTTAGTGACTGGTGAGGAGGGTCAAGTTGTGATCCTGAAAACTCAATCAATCAATTATTCCTAAATCTCAAACTAGTTGGGTTCATCTATATCCTCTTATTTGACAATTTTTACAATGAGAGTCAACCTACCACAACCCTTCCTTTTCAAACGGACTTGAGACCAGCTATGCTTAGCAAAACTCAAAAAGCGGAGTTATCACGATGAAAACTAATTAGACTAACTAAAAGACAAAACCATTGAGGTCTAAGGTTCACTTGTCAAGCTTGTACCAAGAACATTCAAATTTATTCACAAATAAAAAAGGAAAAACCTACTGCAATGCATATGCACAGAAAATTCCTCATCAAAAAAAAAAAAAGAACATATGCACAGAAAATAAATCTCAGATTGACATCAGCCCATCTAGTTTTCTAGATCACAGTGGCCATATCATGCAGAAAAGAAGGATTAGTATTTGCTTGAGTTAAACTTACTTCAATGGTAGACAAGCAAATGAAAGCCATGATTTTTCTTTTTTGGGATTCCCCCCCTCCCTTCCTCTCACATAAGACACCAACTCATCTAACACATCCCCTCTTCAAGTTATGCATTGCAAGAATTACATGTCATATAGTATATCATAAAAAGAAAGAACACCTGTTGTCCAGACAAATTTAAATCCTGCCACCCACACTCTCAAAGTCAAGGCCATAAATCTTCTGTAAAGAGATGCTCCACTTCTCCCCATTCCCCATCCTAAATAGGCATCTGAAAAGAAAAAGATGTCCCAGGAGGTTTAATGAGCACCCCACCTATGAGAATCTGATACCATGAAGCCTTACTATATGCATTTGACCATAGGCAATTGAATGTCCCCGTTAAGTATAAGATTTTAGGCGTTAGCGCCACTGAAAGCTCAAAGTCCCATATTAAAATGAAAGTGAACAGTCTTGTTTTCTATATCTTTGAGGGGTCAGAGAGAGAGAAGGAAATAGCTGTGCAGGTTAGAGTCAAATTTTAGGTTTTATCTGTACATTTTAAGTGCCAAACAAAAATTTACGGTATAACTAGTTACATGTCAAATAGGAAAAACATAAAAGCCCTATATTAGGGTTCGAGCCGTGGAAGCAGCCACTAATGCCTGCATTAGGGTAGGCTGTCTACATTATATCCACTAGGGTACGGCCTTTCCTGGAAACTGCGTGAATGCGAGATGCTTTGTGCACTGGGCTGCCCCCTTTTTTTAAACATAAAAGCCCTATATTAGAAAGAAAGTTAAGAGGTATCTAACCCCCCCCCCCCAAACACACACACACACACACAGAGAAAGAGTTGACAAACCTAATATGAGATATCAGTATGATACCTTTGGAGTATCTAATTAATATTGATACAATAATATAACAAAAAAGGCAAGTAACAAGAAATCCTAAAACAAAGAAAAGTAAGGCCCCAAAGATGGAAGTAAGAGAATGCTCACCTCTTCATCATGTTTTGCTTTTGCAATTCGTGCAACTTCCTGTTCAGCAGCCTTGAGTTCCGATAGATACTCATTGAATAAAGCCTCTCTGTCCTCATGCTTAACAGACTTATAACGGGGATCATCTCTTAAGCTATCCTTTACCTAAAATCAGCAGAAAGTTGCAGCTTAGGGAGGGAGAAAATATAGTTAATTGCATTTATCCAAGTAAAGGGGGAAAAGGAAAGCTTAAAGTAAACCACAAGGGAAACTTCAAGAACCACATCACCAAGTGAATTTTGGAAAGTTTAGCAGTTAGCACGACGACTTCCATTGGTTTCAAGGAGAGACATTATGCAGCTGAATGAGAAAATAAAACAATGTCCAAAATACAAATCATCTTTCTATCTTGTTGATTCGCAGACATGATATTCATCATCTGATTCAAATGGGAGCAATGTCGACATTTGAATTTTAATTTCTAATATTCTATTACTCCCTTTCATTCAGGTTGATGCTTGCTTGACCTCTGCTCACCTCTAAGATAAAAATATTGATCTAGGATGGTATATTAAATTGGAGCTTAAAATATGAAGTACATCCAAATAAGGGAAATTAAGTGGGGAAGTGAGAAGTGTGACCCTTAAACTTGTGATTATCATATAAAACAAATGGTGAGACATTCTGGTTTAGGAAAGACAGATATTATTTCGGCATTGCCCAACATAAAACCATGACATTTAATTGGAAACAACGGACTTCTTTTTCCAGAAAGTTTAGGAATTAGTGATAAATTTGATGACATCGTGGACTTTGAACCAATTGTAGTTCAACATGACATGAGTTTTGTGAAATGATGACCAACCGTATTAGTAAACATGAAGGGAGGTCTGTTAAGCAAATTAAATTGAAGATCAAGTGTAACAGAACTGAGAAATTAAAAAGCTGCAGGCCTCATATATTAGTCTATTTAGACTTGAACAATAAATATTATAAGTTTAATCTTAAATAGGCATGTCAATCCAGACCAAGCATTCAATTTGCAAGCAAGTAAAAAGATCTAAAAGGCAACTAGTTACATTGATATTTTCTTGGTATCACATCTCAACATATAAACCAACCTTTGACCACCGTGTATTTAAGGTAATATCTTCTCGTTCCCGAAGCATGGACTTGAACTGTGATATAGCAGCAGCACGTACAGCATAAGCTTTTTCTTGAGCTGCCTTCCTAAGCTGAAGCACCCTACACATTAAGTAGATTCTTGCCTAAACAACCAGCTCAGTAGGAGACCAGACAGTTCGTGATGTTTCCTATATGGTTAGAGAGCGGATTCTGCTTCGGGTTTCGCTTATGAATGGCGATCAGTCTTCAACCGGTTAAGCACAGTCACAACACAGACTTGCACGAGCCAAAACAAAAACACGTTCACTTCACATTGAAATCTCTTTTGGTATACGCACCACTCCAACTCGTTAGATCATCAAAAAAAAAAAAAGTGGAACACTTGCCCCCCCCCCCAAAAAAAAGAACCCCACAAGGGGCAAAGCTATGCATGGCCAAGGTGGTCAGTTGAACAGCCTTCGCCAAAAATTATGCCGTGTACATAGGTCAAATGTTACTTTTAACTAATATATTATGGGTGCTAGAGAGGTTTCCATGAGAATGTAAAAAACAGAACCGTAGAAAACGGAATAAGGAACATGAAGACTCTAAAAGAATATATGGAATAATGAGAAAATTATACACAGAAGCTTACCAAGATTAGTAAAAGCCAAGAAGAAACACAGAGTAATTCTGCTGAAGTCTTTAACATAAAGAAGTCATATAGGTTATTTAGAGTGCTATTAAGCAACCTAATGGTAAAAGGTGATCCAGTGATCCACAAAGGTCAAAAAATTCCTTTATTTCATTACTCGCTGTCTCAAAAAATTTGGCCTGATTGGATTTGCAGGGAATCAGGAAAAAATTGCATATATCAAAATCGGAAAAAGAACCAGTACTGGACTCCAGATATGTGAAAACAAGGATGGCCACTATGGAAAGAGGGAATGATTTTTTGAAATGTCAAAATTAGAGGTTGCAATGGTATCACAAAATGATTACGATAATATAAAGTAGTAGAATTTGTTTACACAATCAAGACGTCCATTTAACAAGATCAATCAAGTATCCAATGATTGAAAAAAGGGGGAAGTAAGTTGCATTCTCCCTGTAAATGCTTCACAGCACATTCTTGTTGCTGGATATTTCAATGCATTATCTTTAACAATCAAAAAGAGAAAAAGGGGGGAGAAGGGGGGGGGATGTTAACTTTTTTCTAAACTAGGGAAAGGGTAATACTAGAAATGGTGCAGTAAATTCGAAAAAGAATCACTTGTTAAGGCTAATATCAGAAAACATAGTAGGAAATAAGTGACATCAGAACTAGTAAATCTAAACCAAGATTGGAACAGTTGACTAATACCTCTCATTCAGCAGCACTTCTCTATCCTTTCGATCTAAGGACTCAAAGCGTGAATCATGACCCCATTTCTTTTTGAATGATTGATAATCTGTGTCCTCGTTGATATCCTGAACATAAGTAAAATAATCAGCAAGTAATGTAAGGCCCTAAAGTTATAGATCATGTTCCAACAAAAAGTTCAGCTTTAATTGGAAACTGTGAGAAGGAACAGGAGAAAATATGATATATTGATATTGTGTGTTCAATACAATACAAGAGGTCCTTATTTATAGTTATACTATACAAGGACATACTACTCCTATTTCAATGTGGGACAAGACTACATTATGTGCATATCTAACACTCACCCTCAAGCCAGTACATACACATCATATGTACCAAGCTTGTTACACATGTAACTAATACGAGAATCAGTAAGAGACTTGGTGAAAATATCTGCTAGTTGATCACTCGACTTTACAAACTTTGTAACAATATCTCCTGAAAATATTTTTTCTCTGACAAAGTGACAGTCAATCTCAATGTGTTTAGTCCTCTCATGGAACACCGGGTTTGACGCAATATGAAGAGCAGCTTGGTTATCACACACTAGTTCCATCCTGCTGATTTCTCCGAACTTTAACTCCTTGAGCAACTGCTTGACCCAAACTAACTCACACGTTGCCATAGCCATGGCCCGATATTCGGCTTCGGGGCTAGATCGAGCAACTACATTCTGTTTCTTGCTCTTCCACGAGACCAAATTACCTCCTACTAGAACACAATATCCAGATGTAGATCGTCTATCAAAAGGTGATCCTGCCCAATCAGCATTTGTGTAACCAACAATCTGTTCGTGGCCTCCACCTACGAATAGTAATCCTTTGCCTGGAGCTGACTTTATATACCGAAGAATACGAACAACTGCATCCCAGTGACTATCACAGGGAAAATCCATAAACTGACTTACAACACTCACCGGAAAAGAAATGTCAGGTCTCGTCACTGTGAGGTAATTCAATTTTCCAACCAACCTCCTATATCTCGTAGGGTCTCTAAGAGGTTCCCCCTGTCCAGGTAGAAGCTTAGCATTCGGATCCATAGGAGAATCAATAGGTCTGCAACCCATCATTCCAGTCTCCTCAAGAATGTCTAAGGCATACTTCCGCTATGAAATAACAATACCTGAGCTAGACTGAGCAACCTCAATACCTAGAAAATACTTCAGACTGCCCAGATCCTTAGTTTGGAAGTGCTCAAAGAGATGTTTCTTCAGATTAGTAATACCATCCTGATCGTTGCCAGTAATAACAATATCATCAACATAAACCACCAGATAAATACACAGATTCGGAGCAGAATGCCAATAAAACACAGAGTGATCAGCCTCACTACGAGTCATGCCGAACTCCTGAATAATTGTGCTGAACTCCTAAATAATTATGGACTGTTTCAAACCATATAATGACCTGCGCAATCTGCATACACAACCACTAAACTCCCCCTGAGCAACAAAACCAGGTGGTTGCTCCATATAAACTTTCTCGTCAAGATCACCGTGGAGAAAAGCATTCTTAATGTCTAACTGATAAAGAGGCCAATGACGTACAACAGCCATGGAAAAAAAAAGACGAACATATGCTACTTTAGCCACGGGAGAGAAAGTATCACTATAATCAAGCCCAAAAATCTGAGTATATCCTTTTGCAACAAGACAAGCCTTAAGCCGATCAACCTGGCCATCCGGACCGACTTTGACTGCATAAACCCAACGACAACCAACAGTAGACTTACCTGCACGAAGAGGAATAAGCTCTCAAGTGTCACTCGCATGTAAAGCAGACATCCCGTCAATCATAGTCTGTCGCCATTCAGGATGAGATAGTGCCTCACCTATAGACTTAGGAATAGAAACAGTGGACAAAGAAGATATAAAAGCATAATGAGGTGACGACAAACGATGATAACTTAGACCAACATAGTGAGGATTACGATTAAGTGTGGACCGTACACCTTTGCGGAGTGCAATTGGTTGACTAAGAGGAGACAAATCCGCAGTAGGTGCAGAATCTGATGCAGGACGTGAATCACCTGGGCCTGATGCTGGATGTGGACGACGATGATAAGTCAAGAGTGTTGGAGCTGCAGAAGGTTGAACTGGATTATGTGGAGGAACTGGACCTATAGGTGATGGAACTGGAGCTATAGATGGTGGAACAGGAGCTATAGATGGTGGAGCTGGAGATGTAGAGGAAGATGGATGGGAGATAGTGACTGAATCTCCAAAAGAAGAGACTGGTAGTACCTCAGAAATATTTAAGTGATTACCTGGACCTATGAAGTATGATTGGGTTTCAAAAAAGGTAACATCAGCTGACATAAGGTACCGCTGGAGGTCAGGAGAATAGCATCGATACCCCTTTTGCGTTCTCGAGAAACCAAGAAATACGTACTTAAGAGCACGGGGAGCTAACTTATCTGTTCCTGTTATGGACAAAACAAGTGCTTCCAAAGACACGGGGTGGAAGAGAGAACAAAGGTAAGTGGGGAAACATGACAAAGAATGGAACTTGGTTCTGGATAGATGAAAATGACATACGATTAATAAGATAGCAAGATGTAAGAACTGCATCCCCCAAAAACGCAACGGAGCATGAGATTGTATGAGTAGGGTACGAGCAGTTTCAATAAGATGTCTATTCTTTCTTTCAGCTACCCCATTTTGTTGAGATGCGTACGGACAAGATGTTTGATGAATAATCCCATGAGATTTCATAAACTGCTGAAATGGGGAAGACAAATACTCTCGGACATTATCAATACGAAATGTGCGAATAGAAACCCCAAATTAATTTTGAATTTCAGCGTGAAAAATAGAAAACAACTCAGATCGATTTTTTATCAAATATATCCAGGTGCACCTAGAATAGTCATCAATGAAACTGACAAAGTAGCGGAATCCTAATGTAGAACTGACCCAACTAGGACCCCAAACATCTGAATGGACTAAAGTAAAAGGTGACTCTACTCGATTATCAATACGTCGAGAGAAATGGGAGCGAGTATGCTTACCGAGCTGACATGACTCACACTCTAGAGCTGACAAGTGAGATAAACCAGGTACCATTTTCTGAAGTTTTGACAAACTGGGATGTCCCAACCGTTTATGTAATAAAGCTGGTGAATCAGTAACAGGACAAGTTGGTGATGGAAGACAAGATGTGAGTCCATATGATTTAGCAAGGATAAGGTAATAAAGTCCATTTGATTCACGCCCGGTACCAATGATCCTCCATGTACTGCGTTCCTGTATAAAAACATGATCATCAAGAAATAAAACGGCACATTTAAGTGATTTGTCTAGGCGACTAACAACTATGAGATTAAAAGGACTATTAGGGACATAAAGAACTGAATCTAAAGGTAAGGAAGGAATTGGGCTTGCTTGACCTATTGCAGTTGCCATGGTTTGAGACCCATTGGCCATTGTTACTCTTGGAAGAGATTGAGAATATGAAATAGTAGTGAAAAGAGATTTGTTACCAGAAATATGATCTAATGCACCTGAATCAATGACCCAAGACTCAAGAGGATGAAGATTGAGAGACACAAGTCACGCTATTACCTGTTTGAACAACGGAAGCTATCTCATAAGATGTCTGCTTACCTGCTTTGTATTGAAGAAACTCAAATAATCCGCTAAAGAAACCATCCGACTATTCGAAATATCGGCTCCCATGTCGCCACAATTAATAGTAGTAGGGTTAACTTGAAATAGTGAAAATTAGTAACTCATTTGGGAAAACTGAAGAAATCACTAAGAAACACTGTTTCTGCGCCGGAAACTTAACATTGTTCAGCGTGGAAAACACTGTTCATGCCAGAAATACTGTAGCAACCGGAAAAAATTCAAAGTGGTCGGAATGAAATAAAAACAGTAGAGGTAGGATCGGAATTACCAGACGACCCAACTATTCTGAAGAAACTTTTTCAAAAAAATGGCCGGCAATCCACTTCTGAAATCACTGTTCACGCTGGAAAAATATAAAAGTGGTCGGAATTTGGTGTAACCTGGATGGGTAGGCTCGGAATTGCAAGGGGAATAATCTGTCCTGAAGAATCGTCGCCAAAAAATGGCCGCAAGGTAGCCCACGCGGCGTCGGAACTTTGCCGGAAAAGTTTCTTCCGACAGCTACAGTACCGCCGGAGATTTTCACTGGGGTTTGGTCGTCGGACAGTGACTAATCTTGTGGTAGTGTTGGATTTTGCACAACACTGACCGAGACAAAGCAGAAGCAAAACAGCTTTGAAAAATCGCCGGAAAAAAGGGTTCCGGTGACTGATTTCACTTCCCGGAATCGCTGGAATTTATGCACATCGATAAATCTCTCATGATAGCTCTGATACCATGTGAGAAGGCACGTGAGAAAATATGATATATTGATATTGTGTGTTCAATACAATACAAGAGGTCCTTATTTATAACTATACTATACAAGGACATACTACTCCTATTCCAATGTGGGACAAGACTACATTATGTACATATCTAACAGAAACAATTTACTCCCTTCACCCTCAAGTGAATATTTACTTTTCCAAAGAAAGCTATATCATTTATCACAATAAACCAAACTGTTTATGATGCTTTCATGATTTAATATCTCCATCTCAGATTCACCTTTTAACCTTAAATTAACAAAGTTTTAATCATGCCAAGTAGAAATTGGGCACTTGACTACCTTAAACAGTTTTAATCATGCCAAGTAGAAATTAGACAGACATTCAACTGTGACACATAAGAACTAGTGGAAATATATTGTGAGATTACATCTGAAAAGAACTAAAGAGCGCTTAAGTAACAAGATAAACCTCCTTTGCTTCTTCCAGTAAATGCTTGAAGCCCTCCACTGCAGCTTTCTGTGCTGCCCGTTTCTCCTTCCTTTCTTCGTCCGCACGTGTCTTGACATAATGCTCAAACAGAGCTTTTCTAGCACTGTAACTTGGAATAGCCTGGACAAGGAGACCCGCTATTTAGGAAAGCAATGAAGAGAGCACCACAAACAAGAGATGGAAAAAACATTTAGTAACATGATATGTGCATGAATGACTATATGGCAGCTTTGAACCTGGAAGAGGATATACATACATCATGAACAGACCATATAGTTACTCTCAGAACAAGAGACAAGATCTCAGAAAAGTTATTAGCTTGCAGATAATCGATGAAAACAACATAATTTTGGTTAGTGTCCCGCATTAGTCCAGGATATGGGTTGTAGTCTCCTCATATGGTATTAGGCAACCCTCGCCTCATGAGCTAGATTTTGAGGTTGAGTTAGGCTTAAGATCCACTTTCTTAACATAGTATCACCATATCAGAGCCAAACCGTCCCTATCCCAGATTCCCAGGTTTATCCAATTTTGGGCCTTGATGTTTTGTTATCCATGCTACAAATGTCCAGCCCTGGACGTTTGGGGAGTGTTAGTGTCCCATGTCGGTTGAAGTTATGGGTCGTAATCTCCTTATCTAAGAACCAAAAAGCTCATCAGCCCAGGGGAAAGTGCACGGCATGACCTAGTTTGATCCCAGAAAGACCTTTTGGAAAAATGACTGGCAAACTGACAACTGATTGCATCTTCCATGTATAAGGGTAAAGATGTACTTTTCTAATAAGACAAATAATACATGTCCGAGAGCTTCTTTATAGAAGCAGAAGGTAATTTCATTATTTAGACCAGGAAAAATTCTATGTTATGTACATCTTTCACTTTTTTCCTTTTTTTTTTGAGGTTATGTACAGCTTTCACTTTGCACCAAGAAACTAAGAAGATGCATTCATTATCAGTTTGAAAATTCAAAAGCCTCGATGTCTCTATCAGTTTGAAAGAGAGACACATACAAGGCTACAAGCCTACAATCACAAATTTTGACAATAATGTATTGGTATAGTATTCTCAACAACTGAGATGCACTTTCTTCACATGGGTACACTGTACTCGGGAAGACTGCAATGTTAAGAAAATTCCAGGATCATCCTCCTCCAATCCATTTAAAGCAATAGGCCACAGCTACCCTTTTTTAGGGTTGTGAATAGGCCTCATCTACCATAAAGAATGGAAATGAGCCAATTTTTCATTTAACTTGTAGCTTTCTTGGAGATAGGTTGTCCTCCACATATCCTACTCCTTTTTAATCTCACTTTTAAAATTTTGGTTTGTACACACCAAAATTCTGCCTACTTTGAATGACTAACAGCTTTTGTTAGAATAGTAAGGACCTTCTAGTTAAATGGATAATATAACCAAATTCTGAACCACCTAGTACCTAAAGCTAAGCTATTCATTCCCCTACAGCTACCACATACAACCCAAGAAAGCACTGCATTCCTTGAGGATGGAAGCACAAAATATTTCTAAAAGGACATTCAGTTGGCTGATGCAGGAAACTAGAGACATTAATTCACAAAAATAAGTTCATGCAATGTAGGAAATGTACGATTTATAGAGATAAACCTGTCTTTTAGGAGGTGAAGAAAAGGCCACTAAGTCCCACATAAAGTCTTTAGTTTCAACGAACCTTAAAGCGTGGATCAAACACTATCTTCGGTAATTCCTTCTCCCACTTTGAGAATGGTGCTACCCCACGTTCCTTCAGCATCTCCTGTAAATTTCACATGCACGGGATACATTTAGAACCAAAAGAACAAGACTCACAAGACAAAGATTCGATTGCAAAGCAAGAGACAAAATGATGATATGCACAAAAACCATCTTCAGGGTACTTACAGCAAAGAAGCTGAAGCTAATTGAATAACAATAAAGGAACCATTGGAGGGTGCCAACGGACCTCGAACTTTTCCGAAGTTATAATCAATTTAAAAGCATAAAGTATAAACCAGGTACTTTTAGCATTCACATTCACTTCGGGCCCAAGACTTTAAGGTCATGGCTTGCTATCAAACACAGGAAGCAACATCAGAAGATAGTTCTGATTAAGTTTGTGAATAACTATAAAAAACCTAGATGGTTGCAATGAATGACTACCTCTTTTGAATTCACCAAGTGTATGTTTGGATGGAACGAACGGCAAAGAAAGAAAGGAGAAGATACAAAAGATACTAATTGTTTTGTGTCTAAGTATCTGTTAGATTGTATTATAGTTATATAAATAAGCCTAGTTACACATGGAATAGGAATAGAATACGTATTGTAATATATTATATATAGGGCTCATTGTATCATTGTTAATAGGTCAATAATATAATTTTCCCGTGTATTATTTCTCACATGGTATCAGAGCGTGAGTGAGACACATCCGAGAAAGCCATACAGTCGACGTGCATCAATTTCCGGCGACTTTCTAGGGCAGATTTACGTCAAACTAATTTCCATCTGTGTTGTGCAAAAACTAACACCACCACAAGGTCCCCAAGCCCCCGGCGACCAAACCCCCACAAGAATCCTCGTCAGTAGAGGCCTCACGCACTCTCACGCGCCGATCGAAGACAATTTTTTGCAGCGACATCTGGTCCACTCGCCGGAGCGTGGGACCTTTTGTCGGACGTAAGATGTTTCTAGTTCGTACACTCGCTGGACTTCCTAATGACCTTGATTGAGTACACGACCAGATTTTGCCTAGTCCCTATGTCCCTACTCAATAACGCCGCCTTGCTGCAGCGGCCAGTCATATAGTGATCTTATCACAAACAGCTGACTCCTCTGTTCTCGCATCACAAACAGTGGAAAATCAGGCATCTCAGCAGGGAGAATACACGAGGAGGAGGTCATTTTGGAAGGACTCGACCCAGGTGTTCTTATTGTAATAAGCTTGGAGCCTTGGACACACCCATAAGATGTGTTACTCTTTGCATGGTCAACCATCTAAAAATGCTCATGTTGCTCAAACTGATACCGCAAGTAACCATGGATTTTCTTTATCTAAAAGGGAATATAATAAGTTCCTTCAGTATCGAGCAAGTAGACACCTCCACGATTAGCCTCTGTTGCTCTTCTGTTGCTGGTAATTCCTTTGCTTACGTTTCCCAGTCTACTACTCTTGGACTGTGGGTCATGGAGTTAGGCGCCTCTAATCATATTTCTGGTCATAGGTCACTTTTGTCAAATATTGTTTATTTACGGTCTCTTCCCAATGTTACTTTAGCTAATGGAGTCCAAACAAAAGCAAAAGTAGTTGGACAAGCTAATCCCTTATCCTTTGTCACTTTAGATTATGTTCTTAATGTCCCTGGCTGTCATTTTAGTCTTGCATCTGTCAGTCGGTTGACTCATGCCTCCATTATGGTATATATTTTATTGATGACTCTTTTGTTATGCAGGACAGCAGTACAGGACAGAAGATTGGCACAAGGCATGAATCACAAAGCCTTTACTATCTTGACTCACTCAATCCTTCCATAGCATATCCAGTTACAGATCCTCCATACCTAATTCATAGACGTTTAGGACATCCGAGTTTATCCAAGCTTCAGAATATGGTGCCTAGTTGTCTACATTAGATTGTGAGTCATGTCAACTTAGGAAACATACCCAAGCCACCTTTTTGCATAATGTTGAGAGTCGTGCAGAGTCTGTCTTTTTAAGTTCATTCTTATATATGGGGTCCTAGTAGAGTCATTCCACCTTAGGATTTCGTTATTTTGTTAGTTTCATTAATGATTACTCAAAATGCACTTGGATTTCCTAATGAAAGATCGTTCTGAGTTGTTTTCTATATTTCAGAGTTTTTGTGCTGAAATAAAAATCAGTTGGCTTTTCTATTCGCATCTTTCGCAATAATAATGCCTTATTATACTTGTCCTCTCAATTTCACGGCTTTACTTTACCTTTTCTGACCACCTTGATATATCTTAGGTCTTACCTATACAGACTCTTGAGGAGTTTACTGCAGCTCCTTCTACACCTTCCGACTTCAGCCATAGAAGTCTTACCCATACCAACCATTGAGGAATCTAGTATTGCTCCTCCTAGACACCAAGGCACAGGAACACCACTTTTGACTTATCATCGCGTCTGCATCGAGCATCAGGCCCAGCTGATTCACGTCCTCAACCTGACCCTGCTCCTACTACGAACTTGTCTCCTTATAGTCCACTGATTGCGCTTCAAAAAGGTATATGATCCACACTTAATCCTAATCCACATTATGTCGGTTTAAGTTATCATCGTCTGTCATCACTCTATTATGCCTTTATATCTTCTTTGTCCTCTGTTTCTATCCCGAAGTCTAGAAGTGAAGCATTGTCTCATCCAGGATGGCAACTATGATTGACGAGATGTCTACTTTACATGCGAGTGGTACTTGGGAGCTTGTTCCTTTCCTTCAGGTAAATCTATTGTTAGTTGTCGTTGGGTTTATGCATTCAAAGTTGGTCCGGATAGCCAGATTGATGGGCTTAAGGCCCGCCATGTTGTCAAATGGTACACTCAGATATTTTAGGCTTGATCACAATGATACTTCTCTCCCGTGGCTAAAATAGCATCAGTCCATCTCTTTTTATCCATGGTTGTTGTTCGCCATTGGCCTCTTTATCAATTGGATATTAAGAATGCTTTTCTTCATGGTAATCGTGAGGATGAAGTTAATATAGAGCAACCATCAGGTTTTGTTGCTAAGGAAGAGTGTAGTAGCCGGGTATGTCGATGCGTCAGTCACTCTATGGTCTTAAAAATCTCATCAAGCCTGGTTTGATAAGTTCAACACAGTTATTCAGGAGTTTGGCATAATTCAAAGTGAAGCTGATCACTTTGCGTTATATAGGCATTCTGCTTCAAATCTCTGTATTTATTTGGTAGTTTATGTTGACAATATTGCCATTACTGGCAATGATCAGGAAGGTATTACTAAGTTGAAGTAACATCTCTTTCAGCACTTTAAGACTAAGAATCTAGGCAGATTAAAATATTTTCTAAGCATTAAGGTCGCTTAGTCTAGGTCAGGTATTGTGATCTCACAACGGAAGTATGTCGTAGACATTCTTGAGGAGACAAGAACAGGTCGTAGACCCGTTGACACTCCTATGGATCCAAATTCTAAACTTCAGCCAGGACAAGGGGAGTCGTTTAGTGATCCTGCGAGATATAGGCGGTTGATTGGTAAGTTAAATTACCTCCGAGTGACTAGACCTGACATTTCCTTTCCTGTCAAAGTTGTAAATCAGTTTATGGATTCTCCCTGTGATAGTCATAGTCATTGGGATGCAGTTGTCCAAATTCTCTAGTATATCAAGTCATCCCTAGGGAAAGAATTATTGTTCGAGGATCAAGGCCATGAGCAGATCGTTGGATGCTTAAATGCTAATTAGGTAGGATCACCTTCTGATAGACGTTCTACGTCCAGATATTGTGTTGTAGTAGGAGGTAATTTGTTGTCTTGGAAGAGTAAGAAACAAAATGTGGTCATGCGGTCTAGTTCAGAGGCAAAATATCGAGCAATGGCATGGCAACATATGAGCTAGTTTGGATCAAACAGTTGCTCAAGGAGTTGAAATTTGGTGAAGTCAACCAGATGGAACTTGTGTGCGATAATCAAGCCGCCCTTCATATTGCATCAAATCAGATGTTCCATAGGAGAACTGAACACATTGAGATTGATTATCACTTCGTCGGAGAAAAGATACTCTCAGGAGATATTGCTGCAAAATTTGTGAAGTTGAATGATCAGCTTGAATATTTTCACCAATTACCTCATTGGTCCTCATATTAGTTACGTATGTAACAAGCTCGATACACGTGATATGTATGCACCGGCTTGAGGGGGAGTGTTAAGATTGTATTATAATTATGTAAATAAGCATAGTCCCACATGAAATAGGAATAGAGTATGTATTGTGTATTGTTATAAATAGGGGTGCTTGTATTACAGTTAAAGTACATCAATAATATAATTTTCCAGTGTATTATTTCTCACAATATCTAACCATCCCATTTCTGCCCATTCATCACTTCTTTTTTTCATAAGGTGGTGTCCGGTCCATTCCTTTCCACGCAGATACAAAAAATAAATAGTTTCCATTCTATTCCACTCAGAAGTAACAAATAAGTCATCAAGCACGACCATTCGAATTAAAGAATGTAATTTTGTCTCTGCCTCAGCCAGGAGGATTTATGGTCGTCCCAAGTACACCAATAACCAGTTTGGAACTCAATTTGCCAACAAATTTGACGTAGATAAAACATGCCATGATAGTTGAATCCCAACTTACAACAAATAACAAAAAAGATAAATCAAGCACCTCAGTTAATAATTAAAGTATTTATGTTCCAAAACTAGGAAGATGGCATGTTCTACTATAAGAAATGCTTTTATGTCCCAAAAGCAAGCTGTAATAGTAGGAAGCTTGAATTCTTATAAGGCTTTCTATTTTTTGGTATACTTCTTGTATACAGGCATGTTCTAGCCCTTTTGTTTAATGAAATTTTATTACTTTACCCGGGAAGAAAACTGTAGGAAACTTGAAAGAATATGTATCTATGCCAGAAAGCTAATATTAAAATCAAGAGTTATCATATTATGAAGGACAATAGCATCAAAAATATTATACCCCAAATATAACTCCATGAGGATGTTGGAAAGCAAGCCCCCAGGGGGGTGTGGGTGTGTGTTGGGGGAGGGGGGGTTCCTAAGTAGTATTGCAGGACACAAGTCCCCTATTTTGGTAGCGTAATTTCAGTGTAGAACAGGTATACTCCCTCCATTTCATTTTATGAGCAATGTTAAAAAGAGAGCTCTTGAAAAGAGAGTTGAACACAGGAAATAAATAAGCAGTGGAAATACAACATGGACATCTGCAAATGTATCTCAGATTCCCAAAAGAGGTCATATGCATAGAAGATTTGCAGAGTTTTTATAGAAAAGCAAGGGAGCAAACATAAATTATACACCTCAAAATATTAAGCTCATCATCAAACCTTAAGCTCCAGGAAGGAAATGATTGATCAGTGGCCCTGGAAACTAATTTGGAGGACAAAAATGCCTCCAAAGATCAGTGTTTTTTGCTGGATAACTCTAAATGGAGCATGCCTAACCCATGACAATCTCATCCGAAGGGGTTTTCAGCTTGCTAGCAGATGCTACATGTGCCAAAGCAACTCTGAAACAATCAACCATTTATTTCTTCACTGTCCAGTTGCAACAGACATATGGTCCATGTTTCTTTCACTTTTTGGTTTGCATTGGACAATGCCATGCAGTGTCAAGGAAGTTTTTGTGAGTTGGAGTTCATGGAAAGTTGAGAAGTCCATCAAGAAAATCTGATCTATGGTTCCTGCTGCTATTTTTTGGTGCTTATGGACACAAAGGAATCAAAGATGCTTTGATGGCATCTCAACTGCTAGATACCTACTCAAGGCTAGATGTTGGGTCACTCTTTTTTGTTGGGTTAAACTCTCCCCTATGTATAACTCTGACCAATTTATGGAATTTATCAGCCCTCTAGTCTTATGATAGATTTTTTGTTGCTCTCTTCTTAGGAGCTGATGTCTTCTTTTATTTTGTAATACATGCATCCACTGGATGCTTTTGTCATCAATACACCACTTACTTCATCAAAAAAAAAAGGCTTAAGTAATTCGTGGTGGGATGATATTAATACTTCAAGAATCTAACCTATATCTGAAGGAGGTGTAAATTTAATCACTTCCACACTACGCAAATCATGTTTTGGAGGAACATTGATGCATGGGTCATAGAAAAAGTACTAGAAACAAAAGGGTTTTAATGTTAGCACTCAGGTGGAGGTGAGAAGGAATAGGCCAAGTCTTTTCTTTGTTCCTAACAGCAAATTAAGTTAGAAACCAGTATCTAGAACATGTTAGCATCAAAATAAATATTCTGGGAAAAATGTCAACAGAAACTAGATATACAAGTAGAACAAAAGTATATAGATGAATGTACTTGTATATGCATAAAATTTACATCATAAAGTCATGAAAAACAGCAAACTAGAATTGGTATAAAGTAGCAAAATCTCCAAAAGAGAGAAGGAAAAAGATACCTTGAATTGGATGATACAATCCTCTTTGGTTGGTACACTCTCATCATCTTCTGAATCTGAAGAGGACTCAGACATATTGCCATTGTCATTAGCTTCTTTTGACTTATCTTTGCTATTTTCTTTTTGTGGAGCTCTGGCTGTAGATTCAAGTGCTTCTGATCCATTTAGTTCCGATGATATTACTCCTGAAGAGGCTGGGGTTGGTGAAGAAGCAGCAGCCGTAGCACCAGCATCCATTAACTTCTTTTTTACAAGATCTAGTGCAGAAGATCCTGGAACAACTGAAGATCTTAGAGTTGTTGCATCACGACCACCTGTATTAACAGCAGGAATGCTCAAACTAATAGGAGAAGATCCTTTTTCAGTTAATGCATTAGCATTTGGCATTGACGTTGATTGAGCCTGCAAAGCATCAGCCTCATGCTTCTTTTTCAACTCTGTCACGTCATTAGGAATTTGCCAGCTGCTTAACTGGGTAAGAAGGCATACAAGGAAAAAGGACATTAGAAAAAGTATTCAGTTACGTTTACTGTCTTTGAACTAATTCACCAAGAATCAATGTCAGAATGTACAACTCAATTTCTCATTAAGGATGATTTGAAGGAGCGTGGTATGGTTGCCAAGGAGATTCAGACGTTTTTGGAGTTTTGTGTAGTTGTGGTGGAATTTTTTTTTATAAGGAACTGAATGGAACAAAGAGAACTTCTTTATTTTGTTAGTACATAGTAAAAGCTATCCTTATTGTGAATTTCGTTTTTAAATATATTATCGTTATAATCTTTTGTATCAAAAAATTGAAGTAATATATCAAAAACCATAACAAAAATGTTTTAAGATGACGTGCGACAGCTCTTAAACAACCATTTTGGAACATTCTCCAATTTTATACAGTTGCTGCTTTCGGAGTTTCATCTCTGCTAAACTTCATGGATACTAAAAAAGTTAACTGTTATTGTGATTCAAGAATCAGAAACTGAAAGTCAAAGAAATCAGCACTTCACTGTGCTTCACTAAAACAAATATTATTTATACTATTATCTAAAAAGTTGCCCAACTAAATATTATTTGAGCATAGGGCTGAATGTTGTACTACAAGACACTATTCAACCAACATTTGTAAGGTTTTCCCAGTAGTAAAAAGGCCAATGTGCCCCAAATTATTTTTTTTGATGAGGTAATAAATTTTATTGAACAAGTTAGGGCATAAAACCTGTATATAAGGGGTATACCAAAAAGTAGAGTACATAAATATATGATTCTCTACAAATAGCACCCAATCATCTAAACGAAGAGGAACTTCATGGGTGCACCAAAAAGAAATAAGGGATAAAGGCTACTTTTCAATTGTACAAGCCCCTATATTATTAATTTATTGAGTGTAACAAACTACAAAAATCAAAAATCTTTTGTAACGAGAACAAGTCATGCCTTGAGTCACATTTTATTTAACTAACGAACAGTCTGTCAAGCTTAGCTTAATCAACAGTGTATATATCCATTACAGTTTTCTTTGAAACAAAAGATGGAGTCTTCTAAGAATTTCAGCCTTGTAGAAAAGGTGGTAAAAAAAATAGAAATGTAGATCGGCAATCAGGGATCCTATGTAGATCGGAACTGGAACAACAATGTGTGGGAACCTCTCTTAAGAAGAAATTTTCAAGACTGGGAGCTGACTGAACTAATGGAGCTATATGCTAAATTAGCAGGGGTCACTATCAATCCACATGCCAGGGATAGTATTCAATGGGGGGACTCTGTCAAGGGTGATTTTACAGTCAAGAAAGGATATGCTCTCTTGTGCTCCAACAAAGAACTGATTGACAACTGGCCATGGAAGCTAATCTGGAAGACAAAGTTACCTCCCAAAGTGATCTGTTTTTGCTGGCTAGCTTTGTATGAAGCTTGTCTTACCCAAGACAATCTAAGCAAGAGAGACTGTAAATAGATGCTACATGTGCAGAATGAACCTCGAGAGTGTGAGACATCTGTTTTTGCATTGTCCAGTAGCAGCAGACATTTGGAACATGTTCCTGTCAATTTTTGGGATAGCCTGGGTCATGCCTAGCTCCATCAAAGATGCCTATGAAAGTTGGTGTTCTTGGAAAGTTGGAAAACCCATCAAAATGACATGGTTAATGGTACCTGCCTCAATCTTTTGGTGTATATGGAAGGAACGAAACCGTAGGTGTTTTGATGGGATCTCAACTTCAAATCATGCTCTTAAAGCTAAATGTTTAGTGGATTTATTTAGCTGGCTTAACCAATCTCCTGTATCTAGCTGTGAACAACTTTTGGAAGGTGTATGCTCTCCAGTTATAGATTAATCTTTGTATCTAAGCAGTCAACTTTTTCCTTCTTGTAAATTTTTGTCTGCATCTTCTTGATGCCTTTAATGAAAACTTATTACTTCATCAAAAAAAAAAAAAATAGAAATGCCGTAACCGTATTATCCGACCCGCCCATTTGCTAGTACTAGTTATGTCCTACATAGACCTCCATATGCATGTCTGTAAAATTAAGAATATACCCACTGCAAGTTGGCTCGCATAAGCAACGTGAAGGTCAAGTGAGATTACACACCTAAATACTGGCAATTAGATATCTGGGCTCGGCATTCTAGGAGAAGGGTATAATAGATGAATATATAACACATAGAACTAAAATAGAACAGTTGAAACGGAAAAGTGCTACGAGAGTGTTGGGCGATAGGAGTATAACTACCTACCAAGGTGCAAGGCAACTTCTATAGAATGATTGACCAGCAACTTTACAAGGCAATGGCGTAACCAGGAATCTCGCCAAGGGTGTTCAAACATTAAAGGAGTCAATAATTTATTTATTTTACGATGAATGGGTGCACCAAAATTTTTATATCAAACTACGCAACATTTAGTTAAACAATAAAAACACTTGTAATAGAACTATAAATTTATAAATCAAAACTAACATAAAAAAGACCACAATAGAAATTTTACTAAAGTAAGCATAAAACAAAAGGAAAGAGAGAGTCTAGAGGGTTTGTAGTATGCGGAGAGCTTTTGTTAAAGAAATTTTTGTAGAGCTTGACTTTTAAATTACAAAATTTGTGTAAGAAACAGTTTTTTATTTTAAAACTACTTTTAAGATTAGTTATTTGTTTTTACGCAAAACTTAAGTTTTAAGAGTTATTTATTAGGAAATCTTTTAGATTGAAAAGAGTCAAATAAACCTCATACAGTGGTTTCCGTTTAGTTTTGGCAAACACAATGGGCAAATAAAATGTTTAGACAGGGATTTGAGCTTGTGAACAATACCCCACTTTGAACACCCTAGACCACTGGACTACCTCACTCAATTATGTTAAGGGTGTTCAAAATGTAAGATATACCCATATAAAGTAGCATTTGATCTATATAACAGTATAATTTTCCAACGAAGGGTGTTCGCTTGACCACCCTTGGAATAGTGTGGCTATGCCACTGTTACAGGGAGCGAAAGTTAGGCCTCAAGGACCAACACATCACAAGATGAGTCTCACAAAAATGCAAATGTTAAGATAGATGGCACTAAATACAATATTAGACAAGCCATAAATGATCACACCAGAAGGCGCAAGCAGCACACACAGAGGATAGGAGAGAAAATTGCTTGAGATGGTTTGGTAATGTCCTACATTGACCTCAACATGCATCTGCCAGCAACTACGAAACTATGATGATTGAAGGGGAACGTGGTAGACTTAAAATCATACGAAAGGAAGTTGATGGTTGGTACTATCCTACACGGACCTGAAAATGTATCTGATAAGGGAGGGAAAGAACATCCAATATGTTTTGATAGACTATTTCAGACCTCAGGCCATTCTACGCCAAAAGATGCATGCCAAATGAAACAAAATTAATGAGAGTCAACCTCTTTGTAGAGAAAAGAATAAGGTGATTGACCATACCTTTGTTTTAGTGTTATAGTAGTATTTTTGTCCATCATTGGTAGTAACCAATGCCCAATCTGTACCAGCCAACTTTTCCCTGATTATAGGTTAACAAGTTGGAATGGTTAGTAGAGCTGGTAAAGCTTGCTTCAGCATTAATAGATGCTTGCAAACAAGAACTGCAGAGCTCGAGTAATATTTGTTTATGAAAAGAAACTTTCATAAAAAGACAAGTAAGAAAGCAAAAAGGAAAGAGAAAACTTAAAGATCAAGCGATAAACTCATCATAGAATTGATTTACACAATGAAACATGGGCGGTGAAACTCCCAAGGACTAACTGCTACTCCAACAAGAAAACAGGGTAATATTCTGGCATCAAACGGGCATGAATCCAAAGTGAAGTATACTCCTTACTGATGTTCTGCCCAAATCTTTTTTTTATTTTTTCCAATAAGTAGGGTAAAAATTTATCAATAGAGTACCAAGGTGGTACAGCAACTACTGTTCTGGCCAAATCATTCTACAATAGACACCCTTCACGAGACAACCTAGGCTTACACTTTTAATCAAATCTCTTGTTAATGACATTATTAATCAGTTCTATGATGGAGAGAATTGAACTCCATGTAATCCTTCATTCTAACCTCTGTAGAGACACCCGTACCAGTACTGAATAAAGGGCAGCCCGGTGTACGAAGCATATTGTTGTTCACGTCATCACGAAGAACAATTAATGAAGTTTGATGTATGTGCTAATTACTGGCATTGATCTAAGAAAAGCAAAAGATAAAAGCAAATCTCGGTTCAAGAGGCACAGTTGCTTAAAACTTGCTCTAAGGATCTTGCTGAACTATGAAGTTTAACAAGGAATAAAAGCTAGCTAGCTATTGCCAATTATTTAAGGCTTTACCCTTTAGCTGAACATTCCCTTTTGCTTGGTAGTATCCAGATTGAGTAGTCCTCTATTTTACTTTTACTCCATTTGATTTCCAAATAAACTGTTCTTATCAACACTAGAATGCATGCATGGCATACACCCTCCTCGAAGTATTGAATACAAAATTAGATATGTTCAGTTGTCCACATAGGACTAAGATCTTTTTGTGTGTGTGTGTGTGTGTGTGTTTGTGTGTAGGGATAGGTAAGTAAGAAGTTGTAATAATGAGTTTCCGCACTAAGATGGTGCAGTGTATGTACAAGATTACAGTTGCAAGAACTTAGTCCCTATGTTAAAGAAGATTTATATAACTTATTGCAGCTAATAATTCAACCGAAGAAAAGTTCAAAAGTTTTCAGAAAGACAAATTGCAGCATACAATGACCGAAAAGAATTTTGTTTTGATTGTTTATAAAGATTGAAAAGAAATTTCAGACCAGAACAAGATGCAAACTGATAGCACAGGCAATGAGAAACATCATACAATGGAAAGAAACAAAGGAGAAGCATCATATGCAGACACTCATGAATCATGAAGCCTAAGAATCTGAGAATGCAAGAGGCACAGATTTCTCTGGAAAGCAATGGTGTATTGAGCTCATTGACAGATCCCTGCCGGCATATTATCGGTTATCATCCATTTACAGATGAAGATGGGTAGTCTTTTCCTATAGGATAATAAGGGCTAGTTGATCCAGTATAACTTGAGCAAACTTGCAAGTGTTCACCAACATACAAAAATGGCAAGTTAATGAACTCCCAGCTAGCATATAATGTTCGAGTAAAATATTTACATTCTCAATATGCATGTTCCAACAGATCACTATTTCTGCTTGTGCGCTTGAAGAACATCGCATGTACACGAATATGCTTAAGCAGTCGGACTATGTAGAATAAGTCATCAGATACGAGGGTGCATTCACACAAACATAATGAATTTATTTAGAAAAACAAACACAATAGTACAGGTCAATAAACTTATTATTACTATAAAGATTTACCATGAAACGGGAGTTGGCTGCGCAGCGACTTTGGCCGGCTGCACCAGAAGGGGAAAAACGCTGTTGTCAGGTGCTATTGTAGACAGAGTGACAGACATGCATGGATGACTAAAAATGTGTGAATAAAGAAGGCAATTACTCTAATAAATAAAAAGGGCAAACAGTGACAAAGGTAGGCCACAGCCAGATTATTGTAGTTAAAATTCATGAGCAATGCCGATATAGATAATGGAATTGAAATTTCTAGAACCACCCAGTAGCGAAATTAACCATAGCCAAGCCAAAAAATGATCATCTACACAAAAGTTCCACACTCTTGCTTCTTCTAAACAACAGTAGTCATCACCAAAGAAGAAAATAAACTGAGGACAAAGAAACACATGTTATCAAGAATACTCAAAAATCACAACCAGATGACGTGAATGAAAGCATATCACTTTTGCTTTTATTGCATGTAAAACAGTCAAGGATTTGGTGCTTCTAAGATGACCATGGATCACAAATTAATTAGAGATTTTTTTTTCCAAAAAACAAGAAGCAAGAGGATAAGTTACATGACCTTTGAATCGTTCAGAAGGGAAGAAAGATTTGCAAGTAAAAATGGCCAAGCGTATACTCCTTGTACAAAATTTTCTGAAGAAGAGACATTTATCAGAAGAGAATCAGAAGTAGAAAGACTAATGCTAATATAAGAAGTGGAAAGGGAGACAAGACCTCTTGTTTCTTTATCATCTTAGTTTCATCAAAAGAGGGAACTCCAAGGGAAGAAAGTAGCATCCTCATGAGAGAAAGAAGATCTAGAAGAGCTATGAGTAAAAATTTAATAGAACTATCAGCTAGGTAACTCATTTAGGCAGCGCCCTGACCTACAGGCCTTAAAAGAAATCTAGTACTCTACTAGATTGCCATTAGCCATTTCCAGATGAAGAATACACCTACTAATTAAGCACCTGCTTCACAGTTAAAGACAGAAAGTGATATTCATACCTCTCCGCTAAAGCCAGCAGGTTTCTCATAAGTAGATTCTCCAGTCAAAGAATTATAGTAGTATATGGCTCCTGTTTCCGTCCGGTGAGCAGTCCAGGTCTCCAGTTGTTCACTGGTTGGAGCTCCTTCTATAGTGTCAGCATCATTTACATGCTTAGCGCTGTCTGAAAAGGAGAAAAATGGGAAGGAAAGGCCATATGCTGTGAAATGAAGAATGGATAAATAGAGAGGAAATCATTAAAGAAAAGATTCTTCTGGGCATGGACTATATGCATACCAACTCCAGGAGGTAATTCTGGCTGCAACCCTAAAGCAGGGATTGACTGGGTAGCAGTAGTCGGCACTCCAGGTGGAGTTGCCACCGAGGCGACACCAGGAGGGCGAGTGTCGGGCAATGTCGCTGAAGAACGTGGTGCACCAGTAGCTGACAAAGGAAAGGGAACAGCAAAACCTGCGGGGTGTGATGGAAATGGCGGTCTTAGCATGGTAGTGACAGGTGAAGGCTGCAACCAAGGTCCCTGGAGAGTTGGAGCCATAGGAGAGGCAGAAAGATAGGGAGAGTATATTTGTTGCTGAACAGGTGGATTGGCCAGAACAGGAACAGGAGGCCCATTGGGCCTTAAGGATAAAGAAGGACCTCCAGGTGAGGCTGTAGCAGTCACGTTGGAAGATGAAGGTATAACTGGACCAAGACCAGGAGGACCAGGAGTAACAGGACTCCTAGGCACTCCAGCTGGAACCTGAAATTGAGGTGCGTGGGGCATTCTTATATTTGGAGAGCCCAAATGAGAAGTTGGAAATGCAGCTGTCGAAGAACCAGAACTCATGTGACCAGCCTGTGAAAAAGACTGCATGACAGAAGGTGGAGAAGTCATTGCTCCCATTTTGTGTGCAATGTCAACTCTTCTATTCTGCAACTAGTATAAGATCAATCAGATGTGAAGTCATGAACAGTTGTTTCAATTGCTTACAATAGAAAAAGCTCTGGATTTCATTTTATATATGTTAGACCAGCTAATCTTTTTACTTCAAGGGACATAGCTTTGTAATAACACATACTGGTTTCATTGTTTGATCAGTCTGCACCATTTGAGGACTTCCATTGAAAGATAAGTTCGAACCACTTAACGGGGAGGCTGCAGGTGCAGCACTTCCAGGTATGAATGAGCTTAACCTTGTAGACACCAGAGGAAGAGGAGGCTGCAATGATGCTGCAGGAGATGAATTCTTTACATCCACTAGTTGATTAGGAGAAACAGGCTGCCACAAACCAATAGGTCCAGTCAGACACAAGTCAATCCCAGCAAAAGGTAAAAATTAAATTAAGAAAAAAAGAGCAGTTACTTGAAGACACGATCCTAGGAAAATCCATGAATACGGTTTTTATAATTAGTGGGAAAGTTGATTGTGCAAATGATGACTTGGACCGCCTAATAAGATTAAGACTTTAATAATTCATGACCCCAATACAACAGTGCATCCCCCACGCGTGCCAGCAGCAGAGGATGAGGGGAAGCAAAAAGTAACAGATATTTCACAGCAATCTTTTAAAGAAAACTACCCAAAAAGGACATTCAAAAGAAAGCAACATATTGTCTTTAGAATTAATATGAACAAAGTTGCCAACTGCTTTAAAAGCTAAATCAGACAGAAACACATAGCTTCATAGGAAAAATCACATAAATGAAATAGCATACTGCAATCAAGGACTTCTAGTATTTGGATCTGTTAAATCTTATCTTCTTAAGAGATGCACAAAATAAAGAGCAAAACCAATAAGTACCTTTTTTATAAGGAACCAATAAGTACCTTTTTATGGATTAGCAATCTTTAAATGTCCATGTAAAGTTTCTAAGTAATTTGATTTTGGACAGCAATTGTGCTCTTCCTGAATTGTAGAATGCACTTCTAAACCAAATGAAACCCGAGGTAGAATGCAAAGGTATCTAGGAGCAATTCTTATAACTTGCCATTTATTTATTTCTTATTGAAAAAAGAATCTCTTCTCCATATTTGCTTTACTGTTTTGAAGCCCATACCTTCAAAATATTGTTTTCCTGTATGAAGGACTCAATACACACATCCTAAAGTACACATCACGTTCTTCACAACGCTACATCCTACAATGTCCAGCTAACTTCACTTACTCTTATTCTGATAATTGCAGGATTACAGGTCAAAGATTCAACCCCAGCTTCAGGCTTTTAGACATATCCGTGTTAGATTTACCCACTGAACATTTACCTGGGCCTAATATACACATGTTACACAAACTTACCACTATAATAGGCTTGGCCATGCAATAGAAAAGAGTAGTCCTCATATGAACCTATCCCCCCATCACCACCACCACCAAAAAAAAAACTACAGCCACTGACAACATATAACACGTTCTGACAATATGTATTAGCCAAAATGTTGGTGTAATATTACTGTCATCAATCAACAGAAACTAACCCTCAATGGGCTAGTCGAGAACTGTAGGCCACGGGAGAAATTGTTATCAGCATGTGAAATGTTGTATGAAAATGAAGAGCCAACATTTGCAGACTGGCCGGGAATGGGAGGTTGGAGCGATGCTGAAGAACCTGAGGAAGTTGATGGAATGACCTGCAATGAAAGCCAAGTAATTCATAGTTCTCTCCAGTTGAAACCACTGCATCTCCAGAAACAAAAAATGTAAAAATTTGACTAACAGGACTTGAAGATGACTGTTGAGAGCTTCCAGAAGGGACACTAGCATTCACATAAGAGAAAGAAGCCCGACCAGCGCTATATCCAGGAGGGGGGATAAATTTCCCTTGGACCGCTTCCTGAGTTGAATCTGCATTTGGAGTCGAAGAGCTTGTAGTTGGTTCTCCAGTTGCCAAACTCATACCAGATGTTTGTGAACTTGAAGACTGCATTTCCTGGGGCAGCCAAGCTGGGGATGCCATTTCACTGCAAAAATTACTTGAAGAAATAAAAGGTCTGATACTTTATTGCCGCTTCTTTGAGTTTTTTCTTCTTTTCTTTTTTTATTTTTATTTTTTGCTCTCGTCTATTTGGTTGAGATGTCATGTTTTATTTCAAATTTAAAAGAAAAGAAGAGAGAGGGAAGGAGAGAGAGGGAGGAACAGTTACAGGGAAAGGTTTTTCTTTCTTGATAAGGTAAGCAATATAAAGTTACAGGAAAAGATTAAGGTCTTCTTTCATAATGGAATACAATGACAAAGGAAATGCATGTCCACTTAAGAAGACGCTCCCTTGCCGCAGGATGATGGTTACTCTCATCTCCCTAGAGTTAAACTAATTCATAGTAGTTCACACCATCTTTTCAAATGCAGTAGTATGAAACTCATAATAGTTCCCAGGTAGTTTCCAAGTCTCTAAAAAAATAGTTTCAAAGAGAAATTTTTTTGAACTGGAAAAAATATTTTCAAAGAGAAATTAAATGTGGCTCGCATATAAAATAGGTCAAATTGACCCTTGATAGGTGAAAAAGACAAATTAAACTGGGAACAAAAGAATCGCCATATATTAACGCACTACTCACCAATATCTCTTACTTTTGCAATTTCATAGTACTAGTTTAGGTTAGACGTATGAATCCTCTATATCCATTCCTTCTATTCGGGCCCATTTCATTCCACTAATAAACAATTAGAAGTTACTCGCGTCACTTTCATTCATAATTTGAGAACCATAAGGGCATATGGCTTGGAGATGCAATATAAAGTACGTAAAATATAACAACAATAAATGTGGTTAGGGCGCCACTATTGGTCCAGTTAAACGACATTAATATTTGCACTACTAAGAAAGTGAAATAAAAAAGAAAGCTCTGTGCCTCATATTTAATTCCCTAGTCCCTCTTTTTCCTCTATCAATCCAAAAATGCCGTAAATTCAAATATTAAGTTCCATATCTAATATCTTATTCCACGAGTCCAAATTAGTTGGGGTCTGCTACATGAATCCTCTATATCCATTCTGATCAATTCAGGTTTATTTTTAAAAAAGTATGTATGAGGATGCTGAAATGGACGTGTCGGCATACTAGGAGAGATATGGTCCAAAATGAAGATATTCGGGAAAATGTGGGAATGGCCTCCGTGGTGGATAAGATGCGGGAAACGAGGCTGAAATGGTTCAAGTATGTGAAGAGAAGATGCACAGAGCCCCCAATGAAGAGGCATAAGAGGATGTCATTGGCGGGGTTAAATAGAGGTAGAGGTAGGATGAAAAAGTATTGGGGAGAGGTGATTAAGCAGGACATGGCATATCTTCAGCTTACCCAGGACATAACCCTTGATATGAGGGTATGGAAGTCGGAAATCAGGGTAGAAGGTTAGTAGGTAGTCGAGTATACTTCCTTTCCATACCAGTAGTTCTGTTACTATTCTCGTATTTCCTTTTTTCTTAGATTTCTAATACTACCTAATGTTGCTTCTGCTTCGGTTTTATTATTGTCTTATTGTTGTTACTGCTTCCTTTTCTTCTTTATTAGTACAATATTTCTTTTTCTGTAATGATGTGATTATGCTTGCCTTAGCCGAGGATCTATCGGAAACAACTTCTTTACCTACATTAGGTAGGGGTAAGGTATGCGTACACATTTACCCGGGACTATACTTATGGGATTACATTGGGTATGTTGTTCTTGTTGTATGCATATGAAACTGGTATTACAAGTACTCCTTTCATGTTACATTACAAGAGTAGAGAAATGTCAAGAAAGCCTAATTAATGCTTTTCTTTATCAGATCAGTTAATCAATGAACTACCTCATCTCGAACTAGTTGGAGTCCTACATATCCATTCAGTTTAATTCGAGCTTATTTCTTCCCAATACCGGTTATTAATCTATACTTTTAGCCAGCAGATCAAGAATTTTAAGTTTATGGGTTCTGGATTCTAGCCCTTTTGAGTTGATGAGTTCTAAATTAATAATTTAAATATATTAAATGTACTTTTTCAGACAAGTACTAGGTTTGGGCCAAATATACCATCAACTCTTCACCCGCCACAGCTCGGAGTTCAAGGGAATTAAAGGGCTTCACCCAAATTCCACCAGTCCTATGGCTAGGGTTATAGCAACTATACTCAAAACCATGCGCCGTACGGATGCATATGTTGCTATTCAATAGAGAGAGAGAAAATGATAAGCGGAAACATACAGAGAGAGGGAGTGAAAAAACGAACCTGTGAATAGAAGAATGAGAGGAACTGAGCAATTGGTTGATATGATGGAGAGAATCACATGCAGAGACGACAGCACGCCGCCCGCTGGTTGTGTGCGCGCGCGAGAGATGTCGAGAGAGGAGAAGAAATGTGAGGGATCGGGGCTTTCAAGTGTAGGAAAGTAGATTAATGTTTAAGTTTTTGAGATTATTACTCCCTAAATCATTTGGCACAAGCTTATAGCCAAAATTAGTCATTTTTGTAGCCCTTACACGGATTCGCCGTATTCGTATTGTTGCGATGGATTGCTGTTTGAAAACACTTTCAATACAAAAAGAGCCCCTTCCGGCTATATAAATTAAAATTGAGGTCATTTCCTCACTTTTTCTTCTTATTATTATATTATTATTATAACTCCGTCGGTTTTTTATTGTTAATTGACAAACTCAATTTTTTTATTGTATTTGAAGCATAAATCGTAGTTAGAGTATTGAAACTTTTATGGACTATTAACAATTGTAATTGTTAATCAATATTTTTGATGATCAACCTCCTTATTTATCGATTATCAACCAACTTAATCAAGCAATTTCATCAACCTTTGAACTTATGACAATACGTGAGAAGAAATTAACGAAGGAATAATATATTAATAAAAAACATTGCGATTGACAATATACTAACAATAAGAAATTATTAATTTAATATATTGCTAGAATTATAATGCAGTCATTAGTAATATCGTAATTATTAATATAAAGTTTGTGACGTTTAAAAGAAATATGATAATGAATTATCATTTTGCGAGTATTGTAATATTGAGTTTTTAATGTGAGAATTGTAATATAAAAATTAATAATAATGATTGTGAATTTATGATGTTAGGATAAGTAATTCATGAAATGTTAATTTAGGGATTACTAATGCAAGAAATATTATGTTAACGAGAAATATAATAATACTTAATGCTATGTTAACAAAAAGTTTAGCTAATTACTCATATTAACCCTTACCCTGAACCTTGAACACTAAGTTTAGTGACTTAACAAAATATAAACAACAAATTGTATAATTACTTACTTAAACTTAGTGATATTAATATGTTAACACGAATATAGTAATTTAATAATATGTTAACAGAAACTAGCTAATTACTTACATTACCCTTTAACCTAAACCTTAAACTATAGACTTGGTGATAACAGTATGTTAACAACAAGTGAGAAATGATCACTCACATTAACCTAATGATTTAAAATTTGTTAACAACACATTGGATATATTTAGTACTCTCGTTAACATAGTGATTTAATAATTTGTTTAAGAATATAATGATTAACAATACATTAATAAGAATTTAGTGATTAATAATATATTAACAGTAAATTAGATAATTATCACTTTAACATAGTGATTTTAGCATGTTAATAAGAATTTAGTGATCTTATAATGTGCTAACAAGAATTTAGTTAATTTTTCATATTAACCTTAACCCTAATAAATATTAGACTTGATAATTTAACAAGTAAAATAATCATTCATATTAACGTAATGATTTAACAATTTGTTAACAAGACATTAAATATTTACTCTCGCTAACTAAGACTTAATAAAATATTGACAAGAATTTAGTAATTTCAAAATACGTTAAACAAGAATTTAGCCTTTTTGAAATATGTTAACAAGGTTTTATCGATTTAATAATGTGTTAATAAGAATTTAGTGATTTAATTAACCCTCGCATCTGTTAATACATGCATAAAAACCTTGCATTATTAGCCTCACATGGTAATTATAACTCTTCTAAACATATTGTTAAATCGTTATATTTTTATGATAACAGTAATAGTAATAATTAATAAAAAAAAAATATTTGTCATAGTAAAATAACATTGATAATTGTGTCAGAACTAATTGATAAAAAAAAGGTGTTAGGTAATTGTGAAAATGATATAGCCTTGTCACAAAATCGAAGGATGCTCAATGACTTAACCTGTATCTAGGCAGAACGCATAAAGATCGAAGCATGCTTATAAATAATGATTTTTTTTATTGATCAATAATAATAATTTATCCTAACATGTATAGCTTGTTTGGATTGTTGTTATATGTTGTTTCATAATGTAACGTATATATGTTGTACTGTACTGTATTATATTATTTGATGAATACGATGTTTGGATAGCTTGTATCGTTTGTCGTCGTTTCATGATATCACTCATCAATAATATGAAGAATAAACTTACAATATTACTAAGAAAAAATAGGATACGGAATAGAATTATTATATAAAAAAGTAGGATAAATGATAAAATATGATTATTTAACAATAAGGAAGGGCAATACGAGAGAAAAAAGCAAGGAAACGACGGCACCGCACCAAATCTGTCGTTCCATAAAATGGCACTTTTTGTCGTTATGTAACAACAAATTTAACGATACAATATAATAAAATTAAATTAATAATTAAAACAAATATTGTATTTAAAGTAACAATACGATACAATATGATAGGTAACAACCATTCAAACAACGTGTTATAAAAGATAGAGAATTCAATCAACACATTATGATGCAATTTTGTGCTTTATTGTAACGACTCAACCGGTCGTTTCGAGAGTTATAGCCATGTTCCCCCATTTCCTACTTTTTGTGTTCTACAACTGCATTATGACTTACCGGGTTAGTTGGTTCGGGTCTGGAGTAATTTCGGAGTGAATTGAGACACTTAGTCGCTTAGTTGGAAGTTTAAGTTGGAAAAGTTGACCGGATGTTGACTTATGTGTAAACGACCTCGGATTTGAATTTTGATGGTTCTGCTAGCTCCATTAGGTGATTTTGGACTTAGGAGCGCGTCCGGAATGAGATTTTGAGCTTCGTAGTAGAATTAGGCTTGAATTGGCAAAACTCGGGTTAGGACAGTAAGAGGCGACTCCGAGCATTTCCCGGTTCTTACCGGGTTGCACCAAGGGTCTGCGTTCAGCCCTTTCCTATTTGCCCTGGTGATGGATGCCATAACGCATCATATTCAACGGGAGGTGCCATGGTGCATGCTATTTGCTGATGACATAGTCCTAATTGACGAGACACGACGCGGCGTCAACGAGAGGCTAGAGGTTTGGAGACATGTCCTTGAGTCTAAAGGTTTCAAGTTGAGCAGAACTAAGACGGAATACCTCGAGTGCAAATTTGGGGCCGAGCTGACGAAAGCGGGAGTGGAAGTGAGGCTTGACTCTCAAGTCATTCCTAAGAGGGGTAGTTTCAAGTACCTTGGGTCAGTTATTCAGGGGATGGGGGAGATCGATGAGGATGTCACACACTGTATAAGGGTGAGGTGGATGAAGTAGAGGTTAGCGACGGGAGTCCTGTGTGACGAGAAAGTACCACCGTTACTAAAAGGTAAGTTTTATAAAGCAGTGGTTAGGCCTGCCATGTTGTATGGGACCGAGTGTTGGCCGGTTAAGAACTCACACATGCAGAAGATAAAAGTAGCAGAGATGAGGATGTTGAGGTGGATGTGCGGGCATACAAGAATGGATAAGATTAGGAATGGAGATATTCGAGAGAAGGTGGGCGTGGCCCCCATGGAGGACAAGATGCGGGAAGCAAGACTCAAATAGTTCGGGCACATTAAGAGGAGGAGCATTGATGCACCGGTGAGAAGGTGTGAGCGACTGGATGTGGTGGGCACGAGGAGAGGTAGATGGAGACCTAAGAAGTACTGGGGAGAGGTGATCTGGCAGGATATGGCGCATCTTAGGATTACTGAGGACATGGCCCTTGACAGGGAATTGTGGAGGTCGACCATTAAAGTTGTAGGATATGGGGAAGTTGTGGATATTTCTACAGTGCACTAGAGTGAGACTAGCCAGTTAGGAGTTAATCTTAGGATGCTGCTGATCAACTACTAATATAGGGATGTATCTATTGGATATTAGTATACCTTCCATCTTTTTCGTATTTCCTATATTTCTTATATTGCTGTATTTTATGTTATGTTATATATTTTATGTTATTTTAGTATGACTCTATTGATAGTACTAATGTATCGTCTCTTGTTGCTATCTTGAGACGAGGGTCTCCTGAAAACAGCCTCTCTGCCCCTCGGGGTAGGGGTAAGGTTTGCGTACATATTACCCTCCCCAGACCCCACTTGTGGGATTATACTGGGTTGTTGTTGTTGTTGGCCGGCAGTAAAAATTTTGATATCGGAGTCGGATATGATTTTCGAATATTGGAGTAGGTTCGTGGTGTCATTTATGACTTGTGTGCAAAATTTGAGGTCAATCGGACGTGATTTGATAGGTTTCAGCGTCGTTTGTAAAATTTGAAAATTTTAAAGTTCATTAAGCTTGAATCTGGGTGTAATTCGTGCTTTTGATGTTGTTTGAGGTAATTTGAGGATTCGACTAAGTTCGTATGATGTTTTAGAACTTGTTGGTATGTTTTGTTAAGGTTCCGAGGGCTTCTGGTGAATTTTAGGTGGTTAACGGATCATTTTTTGCCTTTGGAAGATGGCTGATAGTTGTTGGTATTTTCTTCTGGTTTCCTTATACGCGATCGCATAAGTTCATCCGTGATCGCGTCAACTTATTAGGGGTAGAGGTGATTTTTGTTCTATGCGTTCCTAGAGGAAGGAAAGTGATCGTGTAAGTGTATTAAGCTGTGCTTCGCGAACGCGTTGATGAGGTCGTGTTCACATAGAAGGATTTGAGCAGTAGATGAGGGGAGGCAATTGCTCTACGTGATCACGTAGGGCTGGATGCGTTTCCGTAGGTTCGAGAGGCAGTGATCCGCGATCGCGTGGGTGATTCCGCATTCGCGTAGGGTAAAATGTATGGGCAGTCTACTTGTGCTTCGCAATCGCGAGGCCATTTTCACGATCGCGATGAAGAAAATCTGGGCAGACAATGTTAAATTCAAAATCTAGGGTTTGAGCCCATTTTTCATATTTTGAACTAGTTTGAAGGTATTTTTGCGGAGTTGATTAGGGTAAGTATTTCTTACTTGGTTTTGGTTAAATCCCATGATCATATCTTTGATTTTATCATCTAATTTGTGAGTTGGGGTAAAAAATTGGGGAAGAAGATGAAATGTTCTTGAGTTAGATTTTTGGGGTTTTGAATAGGATTTTATTATCGGATTAGAGTAAATTTGGTATGGTTAGACCCGTGAATGAATGGGCTTTCGGGTTTTATGACTTTTGTCGGATTTCGAGACGTGGGCCCCAGGACCGCGTTGAGCCAATTTCGGATTTTTGGGTCTAAATTAGCAGTTTTCTTGTGGAATTGATCCTTTTAGCCTATATTTATTGTATTGTATTGCTTGTGGCTAGATTCAGGACGTTCGGAGGCCGAATCGCAAAGCAAAGGCATTTGGAGTAGAGTTTCGTTCGGATTGAGGTAAGTAGCAATTATAAATCTGGTCCTGAGGGTATGAAACCCCGGATTTTGTGTCGTATGACTATTTTGGAGGTGAAGCACACGCTAGGTGATGGGTGTGTGGGCGTGCACCGAAGGAATTATGAATTGGTCCATTCCGTGAGACTGTAGAATCGAATAGCTTATTGTTAACTACATGTTCCCTCTATTTTTATGGAAATTGCCTGCAATTCATATTAGAAATCATATTTAAGCCCTATGATATCACTGTTGGGACCTGTTGAGGTCATGTACTTGTTGAATTAACTGTTATTTGTTGTTTTGTTCTCAGTCATGATATTACTTGCGTCTCATACCTTCGTCCCTTCTTGTTTATTATTGATACATGTTATTATCTCTGTTTGGGCTGAATTATATGATTTCTAAGAGCCCGAGGGACTGGAGAGGTTGGTGACTGAGATAGGGCCTGAGTACCGAGCTGTGAGCTATGTGATTGTATATGGATCAGGTTGCACGCCGCAACGAGCTCAGGGCTATATATGTATATATTGGATCGGGTTGCACGCCGCAATGAGCCTTCGGGCTAATTATCTATATTGGATCAGGTTGTACGCCGCAACGAGCCTTATAGGTATTGGATCGGGCTGCACGCTGCAGCGAGATAGCGCTTGGGCTGAAGGAGCTCCTCCGGAGTTTGCACACCCCCAGTGAGCACAAATACCTATTGAGTGTGAGTACTGAGGGTTGAGAGCCGAGTGATTGAGCTGCTGAGATGAGTTGAGTGACTGTTGTCTTGAGAGACTGTACTTGCTTTCAAATATTGTTGCACTTAGTTGTTAACTGTCCTTGGTGTAAAGAATTATAGGAGACTTCATATCTGGTTTACTTGAGCACGAACTGATTTGACTTAAACTGCTAGATTGAAAGCATGTATATTCTTTATTGAAGTCACAAACTGTATTTGCATAGCTCGTCACTGCTTCTCAGTTCCTTATTTGTTTATGTTACTTACTGAGTTGGAAGTACCTCGCATTACTCCCTACACCTTGTGTGCAAATTCATATGAGACCGGTCGCGGAGGTTGTTGAGTTCGTGTGCGGTCGACTATTAGAGACTTATGAGGTAGCTGCCGGCGTCCGCAGTCCTTGTCTCTCCTTCCTTGTTATCTTTTCTTTCTATTTTTGGCATTTGGCAGAATGTTGTAAACTCTAATTCTAGACTGGTTGTAGATGCTCGTGACTTAGTGACACCCCGATGTGGAGCTATCTTTTCTACATTTTATTTTGAGTTTAACTCCTATTTTTTTTATTATGAAATCTCTTTTATGAAAAAGCTTTGACTTCTTTTTATGAAATATCAAAGTGTTTTGAAAATGTCGGCTTGCCTAGTACCACGATAGGCCCATCATGACAGGTTAGAGTTTTGGGTCGTGACATTTGTATATAGTATTATAGATAGTATTAGTTTTTAGAATAAACATAAGTAAAAATAAATTTCTTTTAAATTTGGTTGAGGTTGTTCAAATGAGTGAGTAAATTAAGTTAAAAAAGTTTCTATCTCTCATTAATTTATAAATATATCTACATCGTGTGTTTTGAATTTTTTCTTCTTAGTGTACATTCGTTCTATTTTTTTCCTGATTATGATAATTTTACTTTTTATTTTTATGTCACGACCCAATTTTTCCTCCGTTGGGTATCGTGATAGCACCTAATCTTAGGGACTAGGTAAACCTAACTTTTACTAAATAACAATAATAATATATAAAAATCTAACAGTCTCGAAATACAAATCTCTATAAAATTTATATTTTTTACAAAATCGGTAGTACAAGTCATAAGTTCTACAGAGTTCGCTACAACTTCTAAATACAATTGTTTGTAAATAAATAAAAACATTGTAAATACAAAATAGGAAGGTGACTCTAAAGCTTGCAAATGCAGCATCAGGTTTACCTCGAGTCTCCACAATAGCGACCCGCACAACTACTAACGAACAAATACCTGGATCTGCATAAAAAATGTGCAAAAGTGTAGTATGAGCACACCACAGCGGTGCCCAGTAAGTATCAAGACTAACCTCGGTGGAGTAGTGACGAGAAACAATCAAGACACCCACTGGTCTAATAACTTGAACAAGTATAAGTATAGGAACAACAGAATATGATATTTACATAAAGACTCTGCAATATGGTTAACAATACAGTAATTGCAATAAGAAAGAAAACAACAAGTATCAGCGGAATACCACAAAATTGACACAAAAGAGTGAATGGAATACAACCTAAATCCGGGATCACATATACAACAAGGACAAGTAATAATTCAGCAATTACAACCGCTTTTACATAAGGTTTTAGTCAACAAACTCCAAGAGGTACCGAACATCGGACGAATCACAACTCACGTGTCTCAATACCTAAACCCTAACACTTAGCATCATGTGCCCTCATAACACCTCATAACCGCACTGACGACTTACGTACCAATAGAGCCATTTTCACATAGAAGGCAAGTAACAAAGGTATGCATCTATACTCAACAATATCAAGTAAACCTCTTATCTGATAAGAGTGCTTAACTACGTGTATGCTTGTGCAAGTGTCCTAACATAGTCCATACCAGCAAATTGTGATAACCCAAAAGGTCATTACTTATTTTAAAAATAAATTCTGCGTTTCGAGGCCCTAAAAATCTCTTTTTGTCTCACTTCGATTTGCGTGCACAGTCCATGTGCGTAGTCAGAAAGCCATTATGTGAAAATCTGTGAAAATGATGAATTTTACCTTTAAAATGAGTTTAAGTTGACTTCGGTCAATATTTTAGATAAACGGACCCGGACCCGTGATTTGACGGTCCCGGAGGGTCCGTAGGAAAATATGAGACTTGAGCATATGCCCAGAATTGAATTCCGAGGTCCCGAGCCCGAGAAATGAATTTTTGAAAGAAATTGTTTTGCAGAATTAATTATGAAATAAAGAAAGGAATTTATGTTTGAAACCATTGGTATCGGGCCCGTATTTTGGTTCCGGAGCCCGGTACAGGTCTTATATATGATTTGAGTCGAGTCTATGAAATTTGGTAAGAAATTGACTTGAAATGACATGAATCGGACCTTATTTGAGAAAATTAGAAAATTTGATGTTCTTGAGTGATTTCATGATTTTGATGCTAAATTCATAGTTGTTGATGTTATTATGGTGATTTGAATGCACGAGCAAGTCCGTATAAAATTTTTAGGTTGGTGTACATATTTGGTTTCGAGCCCCGAGGGCTCATGTGAGTTTTGGATAGGCCACGAGGTGGAATTTGGACTTAGGATGTTGCAGATTTTAGCTGGTGTACGAAGCCTGACTCACAAATGCGAGCTCGCAAATGCGAGCAATGTGCCGCAAATGCTAGAAGTGGCCTGGGCTGACTTATTCGTAAATGCAAAGTAATTGTCACAAATGCGAAGGCAGTATCGCAAATGCGAAGAGGCCTGGATTCCTCAGGGTTCACAACCCTGGTCGCAATTGCGACATGTGCGCCTGCAATTTTATAACTTAGCTGAAAATCTTTCATTTTTCACACTCTTTCAAAACCAAAACACTCTTGGGCAATTTTTCAAATACAACTTCTCTTCCAAATCGATTGTAAGTCGTTTCTAACTAGTTTTCTTCAATCTATAACATCTTTTCACATAATTTCAACTCAAAATCAATGATTTTCATCGGGAAATTGGGTGTTTTGGGTAGATCCTAAGTCTTTCAAATTTTGGGGATTTGGACCTCGATTTGAGGCCCGATTTCAAAACATTGGTGGGTTATCGGGTTCGTGGGGGAATGGGTTATCGGGTTTTGGTTCGAACCTCGAGTTTTGGCTATATGGGTCCGGGGGCGATTTTTGACTTTTTGGGAAAAACTTTAGAAAACTTATTTTCATGTATTAGAATTGACTCAATTAGCATTTATTGATGTAATTAAGTAACTTGTTGCTAGATACGAGCGAATTGGTGGTGGAATCAAGAGGTAAAGCGATAATTGAGACTTGAACTATGTTCGTGGCATCGAGGTTGTCACACCTCCTTTTTACCTATACCCCCGAAAAGGGTATACAAAGGAGTTTTTTACAACTTAAAGTGACAATTGAAATGAGATTATTGAAATTAAAGATTCAGAGTCGCCACTTGGGAGATTTATGGTGTCCCAAGTCACCGGTTAAATCCCGAACCGAGGAAAATATGACTCTGTTTAACAGTCCGCGAACCAGAAATTCGGGTAAGGAATTCTGTTAACCCGGGAGAAGGTATTAGGCATTCCCGAGTTCCGTGGTTCTAGCACGGTCGCTCAATTATTATATTTGGCCTAATTATCTGATTTTAAGACATTTTTAAACCTATGTGCAAATTTTAACTTTCCACCGCTTTTATTCAATTTTAAAGAAGATTGAACGTCATTTAAAACATGTGTTTGGATCGCACCACATGAAATGCACCCGCAATCCGGAACACATTTATCCAACGTTTTAGGATTTGGATTTGGGTCACATGAAATGCGCACCCGAGTTTAAGAAGGTAAAATTATTAAGTAACGTGCCTAAAAGCAACTAATGCGTTGTTAATTCTGCGAGGGCCATGGAAATTTGCTAAATGGCACGCCTCGAATTCTAGGGATTTCAAAATTAATTGAGCGAGGGCCGTACATTTAAGATTTTTATTTGGCACGGTAGACTTCGAATTTTCTAGCCATACATTTTTTTAAAAAAAATAATAATAATCCATGAAGGGCCATATACTACTTGTGTTATAAGAGATGATTCGCTTCAGTTATTTATAAGGGCCTAATTAATCAAAATGCCAAGTGCAATCAAAGGTTTCTCTAAAGGCTTACAAGATAGGGTCGGTTATTTAAGCCAAGGGGTTTAACCCAACTCCAAATGAGCTGATAGCTTAGTGAACAAGGGGCCGCACACTTTGGGCCCAAGCGTAAGCCCAAGACTTTGGGGAGACAGAGCATCAGCGGAAAAAAGGATTCCTGATCGAATCTCGGAGGCCCACCAGTAGCGTCTGAAAAACGTCACTGGATACAACATGAGTCCAATTGGCTAACAACGGAATACCTATATATATTCAATCGACCTTGAAAATCAGCCTCCGACTACTCAATGCATGATTATGTGCAGTTTAACAATAATTTAGTTTGCAAGTAGTTGAGAGTCTGATTAAAATAACTAGTAGTAGGCAACTTATTGTCAGACCTCCAGATTAACTTAAAGGCCTAAAGATTTAAAAACAAATCAAACATGTCTCGCTTAAGTAAAATCCAACTAACAATTGACCATTTCACAGTGGACTCAAACGTACATCAACATCAAAGAGCCCCAGTAACTCACAACCAAGAAACTAACTGAGATCCATACTCAAAGCCCAAAACATCAAAGAGTCAGCTAGTGCTACAGGGCAGGTTTACAACGAAACAATTAAAAGAACATGATAAAGGGAAGGTCAAACTACTCTACACATTCTGACAGTTCCCCAAAGACATGAGTGACATTTGTGAACAAGACATAAACGTGGCTAAACTTAGCACTGACTTACAACACTGTAATAGTCCAATAATCCAACATTACTTATAACACATATGTGCAAACCCAAAGTCCGAAAAGGAAACAGGCTACAAACTATATATAACTAACTACTCATAATGATTAACGAGAAAAATGTGTAGGAATCGCAAGAAGACCAATAGCCTCTGTTCGAAGGAACAAAATAGCCATTTCAGCTTGATCTCATAAAACTTCTGGTCTACATTTACTCAGGGATCAAATGTCTTTACATACCTGAAAATGTGAAGAAAACAACAGCGAGATAATCAGAGATCCAGCATCAGTAACAAACAGCAGTGTGGAACTCAAATCCAATGGAATGGTGTACCAATAACAGCTTAAACCCCAGAAAACGCACTTCAGCAGACCAGATTGCAGTGTCAAACACACTTTCAAACTAGCAAACACCAAAACCTAACCTTAATGACTAAATCTCAAGCCATTTCGAAGTCCAAACCTTTAGGAAATTGATTTAAAAGGAGAAGGGTTTCAGATTCTCAAGCTACAATTCAATGGAACAATGTTTTTCTTAGAGGTTTCAGCCGTTGCAGATTTTTTCTTCTTTGGATTCTTAGCTCTCCACTCTTTTTTTTAAGTCTACCTCTATCTCTTAGGTCTTGGGTCTCCCTTTAAAGGCAAGAAAAGCTGCCTTTATAGGCAAGTTATTAGGGCAGCATAAAAGGGATTCTTATTTGCACTTTAAACCTTTTGATATTTTCATTTTTGCTATTCAATCCCTAGCTTAAAATCAGTATTTTCAGTGAAGTTCCAAAGCCAGCTTCCAGGAAGCTTCCTTCAATTAGTTACAAGAGATTCCCCTACCCAATCTCCCTAAACTACCCTTAAAACCCATGTCAATTACCCTAGCTTACCTCATGGGTCAAGTCTACCCAGTGAATTAAACCCAACTGAGCGGGCTCCTCTTGAAAATGGGTTAGAAATGACCCAAATCCCAAACCAAAAATCAAAACTCCCATTGACTAACTCGAACGAGAAGCAGAAAGGAAAACAAATGAACAACTACAAAAGCCCAAAATCTAAACTAACCATTGATTTTCTTTTAAGCTAAATACCAAACCAAAATTAAACTAAACTAACAAATTAACAAAATCCAACTTAAGATAATTAACAGAACATGCCATAACTTAAAATAAAATTAAGAACACGGAGAACAACAATTAAAAACTTGAAAAGAGGAACTGAAAAACTAACAAAATGAACTCTAAATTAAGCTAAATGGAAAGGCATGGTTCGAAACTTTTCAACAAATTCAGAGGAAGGACATGCCATTCAAACTGACATAGGAGAGAAGGAGAAGAACAATAGAAGGGACGAACAATAATGGATAGATGTCACACCTCCTTTTTACCTACACCCCGCAAAGGGGCGTAGGGAGGGGTTTCCAATTAAAGGACAATCGAAACGGGATTTATTATTTAATTCAGAGTCGCCACTTAGGAGATTTATGGTGTCCCAAGTCACCGGTTGAATCCCGAATCGAGGAAAAAATTGACTCTATATTATAATCCACGAACCATAAATCCGGATAAGGGATTCTGTTAACCCGGGAGAAGGTGTTAGGCATTCCCGAGTTCCGTGGTTCTAGCACGGTCACTCAACTGTCATACTCGGCTTATTTATCTGATTTTAATACAATTATGAACCTATGTGCAAATTTTAACTTTTAACTGCTTTTATTACTATCATTATTATTTTAACAGAGAATTGTAACGTTGTGAAAACGTATCTCGAACCACGTCACATCAATGTACCCGTGGTTATCGACACATTTCGACTCCGTTGAGATTTGGATTTGGGTCACATAAATGTGCACCCGAGTTTAAGAAAGTAAATTATTAAAGGCGCGCCTAAGCGACCAGCATATTATCATTTTGGGGAAGGCCGTGAACTTTTGCTAAACGGTCCATCCCGAAGTCTAAGGAATTTTACAAACACTTATAGAGGGACCCACAGCTTATGTATTTTGTTTGTCGAGGCTCGTCTCGTTCATTATGTAATAAAAAAGAATTGTAACGTCATGGAAATGCATCTCGAACCACGTCACATCAATGTACCCGTGATTAACGACATATGTCGACTTCGTTGAGATTTGGATTTGGGTCACATAAATGTGCACCCGGGTTTAAGAAGGTAATATTATTTAAAGTACGCGCCTAAAGAGACTAACGCGTTGTTATTTTGGGAAAAAGGACGTGAAATTCGCTAAGCGGCCGATCCCGAGTCCTAAGTAATTAATATATACAATTATCGAGGGCCCCGCAGTTTGCAAGTTATTAGGCGAGGCACGCCTCGTTTATTTTTTAGGATATCCTAAAGCGACTATGGTTCTCTATTTACCTTTGTCTCTAAAGATAGAAAAAAAACCTAATTAATTACAAGCGTGCAATGTTCCAGCTTTTGTTGTTCGAACCAACAACTTAACGATGACGCACCTCAACGACAATGCATACCTTCATTTTAATTGACAGACATGAACTCCCAAAATTCCTAAACCAATTTATCATACCCATTAACTACTACGAACTATGGGTTTTAATGAACCGATTTAGTGTAAATGAACCTTTCTTTTCCTGACTTTTAACTGTTTTCAACACTAATCTACCAACAACAATTCAGGTTTTGCTTACTATCAAATTCAGAAATTGTTATTCAACGAAGACATACTAATACACTAGCATGATTAATGATAAAATTACTAGCGAGTAGGGTGAATATTACTAGATTAGCTCATGAATTGGAATCCTATTACAAGTTCATTACTCTTTTAACCTGACATTAATCTAGACCCGCCTATTACTGATGACAATCGAGTTCCTCCCAACTGATTCAACAATCCCATTTCACGAACCTATTGAACTGACTACACTTCATGCCATTCCAAGGATTCAATTTAACAGTTCAATGTTATACAATGCTTAACAGATAACCCACCTTAAGAAACAGTTTTGATTATACACATAACTACCATCTATATAACAGGAAAACGTCTAAACTAACATCAATTAAAATGCAGGCAGTCCTCAGTTGAACAATAAATATGTTCGAACATTTTCTTTCAAACTTCAACGAGCTTACATCAATGTGGTTCAGGGTAGTGTACCTGGTATTGGAATACAAGAAGAAGAAGATCATCGGAGTAGTATGTAACCCAGCAACAACAACAATAACTAGCAACAACCAGTAGAAATAACCCAGTAACAGATTTAAAAGGAACTAGCAGAATTCCAGCAATACCAACAGCAACACAAACACCCAGTAACTGACCCCAAAACAGCTTGATAGCAACTAAATACCAATCAAAACACAAGCAGAAACACCCCCTAGAATTCAGTAATCAAGGGAAAATTCGAAAATACAACTCCACAGTTAAGCTGAAGATCTTTTCAGTCTCAATGGAATAGTACTAGTTGAACTAGGCTCACTCTTAAGACTCTTCTAGTTTTTCAGAATGTCCAATACCCTCAAGATTTTTAGAATGTTCTCCTCTTAAGGTCTGCCCAAAAGAAAAGCCAGCCCCTAAACTGTCTTCCTCTCTTTTAACTCTCTCTTTTCTACTTTCCAGTTCTGACCCAGAAGAAGAACCAAGCCCAGACTCGACTAAAAAAGATTAAGAGAAACTGATGTTTTTTGCTCCAAAAAAAACCAGCCCCCTATCCTATGTAAAAAAACCTCCCATTCTGTCTAAAAATGACTCTATATATAACCCCCAAAATAGGCCTGCCCCCTCTGCCTTATCAGATTTTCTGCCCATGATATTCCTCCACCACTACTACATGTTTTGTTCTCTTTTTAATTCACTTGTTCCCTACTACCCTTTATTTAAATTCAAATAGGTATGTGCACCTATTTCTTAATCCATTTCCCTTAAATCTTCCCCTACCACTATGTCTTGTTCCCCATTAGCACTAAACAAGTGCATTAGTTTAATGTTAATTAGTATTTACTGGACAGAACACTAAAACTAGCCATTTTTAAACTTTTCAATTCCCAAATTACCCTCCTAAAAGCCCCTGAAATTACTATCCTACCCAATCCCTTTCACTCTGCATTGAACCTTTCAACTCTAACCTATTCAAACCTACCAACTAACTAAGCTGAATCCAACAAACTACAACAGCTATAACCAATTTAAATCAGTTAGCAATTCAAGATATTAAATCAAATGGCATTAAAATGAAAACTAAGGGTTCAGGGCAACACATATTGAACTAACTATATTGGGGAACCAATCATATTTAGCTCAGCAACAGATGAACTGAAATTAACTAGACGAGCATATGCCTTAGTCAGATTGGAATACAAAAGAGAAAACAACCAGAAGAGCCTTAACGGGATTGACAGATTCAGGATAACAAATGACCAATAAATTCAGTTCAATGAACTGAATATACCAACAGGCTCAGTTCTAAGTTCAAATATACCAACGAGCTCATTTAATACAAACTTTAGAACACAAACGAGGCAGGAGGGAAACAGACAAGAATGAACCACAAATTAGACTATTATCATGCTAATCTAACATTCAAGCATACCAGACTAATCGACGACACTTATTCAATCGATTACACAAATTATAACATATAACAATCGACAACAAACAGAAGCAATGATAAAATTGGACCAAATAAAAGGTCTGATGGAGAAGAAGAAAGAATAATGAACAAGACTTGATTATAACTAACTAAACACAATTAACCATAACCAAATAGAACAAGAAAGGAGAAAAAAGGTACCTTAACAAAATAGAAACTGGACGAACCCAGGTCGAACCCTTGACTCGAACTTTTTTTGAGGTCGAACGGACCTTAATCGAGTGTTCTCAACTGAGAACACCTCGATTAAGGCCCATTGGACACCCAAATTCCTCTAATTCGGACCAACTCCAGCCTTTGGTTTTCTAGGGTTCTTGGGGTTTGATTTGGGGTTCGAACGGTTACGGTCTGATTCGAACCAAACCAATGGTGGTTTGGTGACTAGGGAGGTCAGGGGGTGCCTTGGTGTGAGTTTGGGACCGGTTGGGGTAGATTTAGGTTCTGCTCGAATCTTAGATTGAAGATTCGAGAAATTACAGGCTGATTCGAGGCAAATGGTTAACAGATCCGTAACGAGGGTGGTCAGGGGGTGCCTTGGTGTGAGTTTGGGACTGGTTGGGGTGGGTTTCAAGTTTTGCTCGAATCTTTGATTGAAGATTCGAGAATCTACAGGCTGATTCGAGCAAAATGGGTAAGGGATTCGTGGAGAGGGTGGTTAGATGCTCTAGGGGTGTTAGTTTCATGGTCATCGGCGTTGTTGCCGCCGGCTTTCAGGCGAAAGGGTTTCAGGGCGTCTAGGGTTTCGAGGGTCGTTTGGTTTGTCTCTGAAAGAGACGATGGACATGGGGTATGGCTTAGGGGGTGCGAGGTGAGAGGTTGGATTTATATATGGAGGGGGTGGTTTAATCCTGGCCGTTGGATCAAGCACGATCAATGGCCTAGATTATTTTGCTAATAGGCACGATGTCGTTTGGAGTAGCACTGGGGCAGTCCGGGTTGGGTCAAATACGGGTAAGGGAGGAGTGGTCTGGACCGTTCGATCAAAACAAATCACCGGTCCAGATTGAACGTGACAGAAATGACGCCGTTTGAGCGGTCGTTTTGCCAGATTGATTGGACCGGGTACAAGGTGAAATTTGGGCCTGGTTTTGGTCAAAATCAAGACGGCCCAGTTCTGATCTGGTCAAATTTTCACTCCTTTCTAAAAACCAATTTTCACTCCTTTCTTTTAATTCCTAAAAACCAAAATTCCTAAATTAAATTGTAAAACCAAGCTTATTTTAAAAAGATATTAATTAACCCTTAACAATAATTAACACACAAGATCAAACAAAAATAAAATCACACAATTAAACAATAAAAATGACAAAGCTACCAAAATTCCTATTTTTGTGATTTTCATTCTTAAAAATAGGACATGGTTTAATTAATTCAAAAATACACAATTAAATCCTAAATATGCATGCAACATGTATTTTGTATTTTTCTTAATTAAAGTAGAAATAAACATGCACAGACAAAATACAAATAAATCACAAACAACACAAAATCATTTTATTTTGAATTTTTGGGAGTAGTTCTCATAGGGCAAAAATCACGTGCTCACAGCTGCCCCTCTTTGTCTGAAAACACAAAGAGTTGTCGTGCAAAGATAAAGTGAGCATATACGAGCGATTTTTGCCCGTTGGAATACTCCGTGTGAAGCATTTTTGAAAAGATTTAACCGAACCTTTGCTTCAAAGGTTTCCTACATATCCCTGGCTAGAAGGGAATCAGGTTAATGTAGTTCGGGAAGTTTTGGTAGCTGAGACTACCATGGGACTGCGATGTTGCTGTTACTGCTGTTGCATGCTGTTACTACTGCTTTCCGACCTCCTTATTACACCATTGCTAGAAAGAAAACAAAAAGCTAGACTAGACTAATGATTACAGAATCTTATCTATCTTCGACTTGCTCTTGTAGTCTTCTTTCAGATTTATGAAATGGGATTCATGCTGGGGGTATTTTTGTTGTAACCCTCCGCATTACTGACCTCTGATTTGATCTTGAAATGTATTCCTCTGTTATGCAGGCGGGCTCCTGACTTTAACAACTTAAAAAGTAATGCCTCCGTTCTACGGGTGGGCTCCTGACTCCAACTTGACTTTAAAAGATAATGCGGCCTCCATTCTCCAGGCGGGCTCCTGACTTCAACGACTTCTTAAAAATATAACACCTCTATTCTCTAGGCGGGCTCCTGACTTTGACTTAAAATTATAACAACCTCCGTTCTACAGGCGGGCTACTGACTTCAACTACTTCTTAAGAATATAGCACCTCCATTCTCCAGGTGGGCTCTTGATTTCGTCTGCAACTTGCAATGATAACAACCTCCATTTTACAGGCGGGCTCCTGACCTCTCTGACTTAAAATTATAACAACCTCCGTTCTACAGGCGGGCTCCTGACTTCAACAATAACTTGAAATTTAACGACCTCCATTCTACAGGCGGGCTCCTGACTTCTTCAACTTAAAATATAACAACCTCCGTTCTACAGGCGGGCTCCTGACTCCTTTAACTTAAAATATAACAACCTCCGTTCTACAGGCGGGCTCCTGACTTCGACTTGAAATTGTAACAACCTCCGTTTTACAAGCGGGCTCCTGACTTCAACAACAACTTGAAATTTAACGACCTCCATTCTACAGGCGGGCTCCTGACTTTAACTACTTAAAATATAACAACCTCCGTTCTACAGGCGGGCTCCTGACTCTTTTGACTTAAAATCATAACAACCTCCGTTCTACAGGCGGGCTCCTGACTTCTTTGACTTAAAATTATAACAACCTCCATTTTACAGGCGGGCCCCTGACTTCGACTTGAAATTGCAACAACTTCCGTTCTACAGGCGGGCTCCTGACTTCATCAACTTAAGATTTAACAACCTCCATTCTACAGGCGGGCTCCTGACTTCTTCAACTTAAAATATAACAACCTCTGTTCTACAGGCGGGCTCCTGACTTTGACTTGAAATTGTAACAACCTCCGTTCTACAGGCGGGCCCCTGACTTCATCAACTTAAGATTTAACAACCTCCATTCTACAGGCGGGCTCTTGACTTCTTCAACTTAAAATATAACAACCTCCGTTCTACAGGCGGGCTCCTGACTTCGACTTGAAATTGTAACAACCTCCGTTTTACAGGCGGGCTCCTGACTTCAGCTATTTCTTAAAAATATAATACCTCCATTCTCCAGGCGGGCTCCTGATTTCAACAGTAACTCAAAATGTAATACCTCCATCTTCCAGGCGGGCTCCTGACTTCGACTATTTCTTAAAGACATAACACCTCCATTCTCCAGGCGGGCTCCTAACTTCAACAACTTCTTAAAAAAAATATAATACCTCCATTCTCCAGGCGGGCTCCTGACTTCAATACACAATTTAGAGATAATACCTCCATTTTTCAGGCGGGCTCCTGACTTCGACAATTTCTTAAAAACATAACACCTCCATTCTCCAGGCGGGTTCCTGACTTCAACCTTCTCAAGAAATATAACACCTCCATTTTTCAGGCGGGCTCCTGACTTCAATAAACAATTTAGAGATAATACCTCCATTTTTCAGGCGAGCTCCTAACTTCGATAATTTCTTAAAAACATAACACCTCTATTCTCCAGGCGGGCTCCTGACTTCAACATTCTCAAGAAATATAACACCTCCATTTTTCAGGCGGGCTCCTGACTTCAATTATGACTTAAAAAATATAACACCTCCATTCTCCAAGCGGGTTCCTGCCTTCAACTTCTTCTTAAAGATACAACACCTTCATTCTCCAGGCGGGCTCCTGACTTCAGTAAACAACTCAAAAATAATACCTCCATTCTCCAGGCGGGTTCCTGACTTCAACTACTTCTTAAAAATGCGTTTTATTGCTGTTGCTCCTTCCTGCCTTCTGAACCATTTTCCTTCTAACTTGAAATTATCTTTTTTAGAACTGCTTCCCTCTAAACTGGTGTTTCATTCCTTTGAAAACTGCTGGGGATAACACTGGTATTTTATTCAAAAATATATTATTTTCCTTCTTCAAAGACTACTTCCTTTAAAGCTGGCGCTTTCCTTCCACTGGAACTACTTCCCTCAAACTGGTGTTTTCACTTCTGTCGGGGATAACACTGCTGGGGAGTTATCTTCCTTCTTTAAGACTAGTTACTTTCCTCCTTTTAACAATGGTGGGGATGACACTGATTCAGAGACCACTACCCTTAAAACTCGGGTTATCTTGCTTCTTCCAAGATTGCTTTCTTTAAAACTTGTATTGCCTTCTCCCGTAAACTGCTGGGGATTCCATTTCCTTCAAAACTTGTGTTATCTTCCATCTTCCCCAAGTGGCTATCTGATTTCAAGAAAATTTTCGCAGTGAGAGAAAATTTTCTGCCCCAGTTTGATAATCTTCTTTGTGGCCATGTCTTCCCGCTGTCAATAGCATTTCTTTTCCCTGCTTCAAATCAAAGAAAAATTTGTTAATTTAAAACGTGGTGAGTGGTCGTGCCACTCCTACTGGGGATGGTTTTTCCCTTCTTCCTTTCCCTGCTTTGCGCTTTATTACAAAATTTGTTGGGGATGATATTATTTGCTGGGATGATATTCCTGCCGGAGATGGTTTTTCTTTTCTCCTCCTTCCCCGCTCTATGTTGTCCGACCATCGCGGAACTTGGTCGATAATCTGTCGGAGTTGTTCCTGCATCTCGCAAATCTGCTGGGGATCCTCTTGGAATTTGATCCATAACTTTTCAACTGTTGTTTTTTCTGTTTTTCTCCAACTTCCTCTGGAAATTCGGTCCTCTTGGAATCTAGACCCATTCATCATTTGGTCTTGCGACAAACTTCTTTTCGCTTTGTTGCCTTATCTTTGGCCCGTCCTATCCACATTGTGTTTTTGCACCATCTTGGCAACTGGTAATAAGCTCTGAAAAATCCTTTTCAAAAATAAATTGCTGGGGAGATAAAGTCTTTAGACCAAGAAATGAAAAAGTGATGATTTCAAAAGATAGAAAAAGAAGAAATCTTTCTAAACAAATGCTGGGGAAAAGGAAAGAAAATAACTTATCTGAATGATATAACCGATCCCAACGATCATGTCGTGCATTCCGGATTAATCAACCCAGTCCACTTGTATCAATCTACCTTTCGGACGGCCTCATCTTGCTAGGGATAAACAGGCACTCAACTCTTTGCCAAATGCGGATCCTTTCCGCCAATCTTGTCTTATCGCCTCATAGTGCCCTTCGAGGGGTTTTCACTAATAAGACTCTCTCATTTCTCTCAACTCCCGTCGCCTTATGGTGCCTGTGAAGGTTTTCACCGATAAGACTCTCTCGTTTTATTTCTCTCAACTTACGTCGCCTTATGGTGCCTGTGGAGGTTTTCACCGATAAGACTCTCTCATTTTATTTCTCTCGACTTCCGTCGCCTTATGGTGCCTGTGGAGGTTTTCACCGATAAGTCTCTCTCTCATTTTATTTTATTTTTCAGCTGGGGATTGGAGTGTTACCGATATGACTCTCTCTGTCGGGGGTTCTTTCGGCTATCAATTCATTTCCAGCTTATGGTAGGTTTTTCAAACAAATCGTTTGGGTAAATGTTCTTCACCTAGAATTTATTATATTCCATGATTTTATCGTTATATTTTATCATTTAATTTATATTTTGAGTTGAGGAAAATGGTGATTTTTGAAGAAAGTTTTCAAAATAAAAAATGATAATTTGAGGGACAAAATGATATCGGAATTTGATAATTTTAGTATGGTTGAACTCGTATCGAATAGGTGTTTGGGTTTTGTGAAATTTGTTGGGTTCTAAGGTACGGGCCCGAGGGTCGACTTTTGGGTCGATTTCTAGATTTTGATAAAGATTGAGGCTTTGTGATCCGAAATAGTTTCTTATGAGTTTTATTTGTGCTTTGAGGTTATTTTGGTTAGATTTGAGCCGTTCGGAGGTCATTTCACCCGAGAAGTTCATTTTTGAGTATCGGTTTGTCTTCTTTGAGGTAAGTATCTTGCCTAACCTTGTTTGAGGGATCTCCTCTTAGGATTTGAGTCTTCTATGTTGATTGTAGTCTGTGTACGAGAGGTGACGAGTATGTGCTCGGACTTATTTGTGGAAAGTTGGCCTTTAGGGTTCTTAGGTCCTTATATTCACAGAGTATGAAGTTGTTCTTGATATGACTGAGTTCCTATTTACTAGTTTCACATCTACATACTTAAATTAGAATTAATTGCTTTAGGATTCTCTCTTTTACCTATTTGACTTAACTGAATATTTTACCTCTTCTATTGTCATGATATCTTTTCATAACTGCTATCTTTATTTGGAATTATTATTATCTCATCATATAATTGTTTGGTCTTAATTGAGGTTATGATTATCTTTCCGCTGCTTATCCTTAATTGAATTGTTGAATATCCTTCGTAATTGCTCAACTTTAAAGAAAGTTTAGATATCTTATATCTTAGTTGACTTGTCTTTATTTGGAATTATTTGGCTGGTGTTAGTTTCCTTATTGTTGAATTGTATATTGTGGGACCGTTGCTACATATTAGTTTTCCCTTATTGATATGTTTTCTTTACGCCTAGCATTTTTTACTGTGGTTATTCCTTGTGAACTGGTTCTACCGTTTCTTTGTGATTTAAAGTTCTTGAGTTGGTTTACTTGTCGTACTTTGTATTATTGTCATTATTGTTATTGTACTTGTTGTGGTAATGTACGAGGTTTCTTTCATGCGGTTGTTGACATTGTGATGCACGAGGTTTCTGCCGCGCAATTGTTATTATGGGGTTGTACGAGGTTTCTGCCGTGCTGTTATTACTATTGATATTTGCACATGCGGTGAGACAAGGCAGGATATACATATATGAGTTGCGCATGTGGCGAGACAAGGTGGGAATATTATTATGCAAGTGTGGCGAGACAAGGCGGGAACATTATTATGCACGTGTGGCGAGACAAGACGGGCATTTACTTTACTATTGCACACATGGCAAGATAAGGTGGGCTATGTCAGGGATTGATTTGTGATGATTGGTAATGGTCTGGGGGCATTCTTGTTGTTGATATTTGTGTGGTAGTACACTTACATGTGTGAGCTTTATCTTGTGAAAGTGTTGAGAAAACATTCTATGTGTTGTCCATTCTTTTCCTTATGCTTATTTGCTGGTATGGACTACGTTAAGACACTTGCACAAGCAGACACGTAGTTAAGCACTATTATCGGATAAGAGGTTTTCTTGATATTGTTGAGTATATATGCACACCCTTGTTACTTGCCTTCTATGTGAAAATAGCTCTATTGGCACATGAATCGTCAGTGCGATTATGAGGTGTTATGAGGGCACATGATGCCAAGTGTTAGGGTTCAGGTATTGAGACCCGTGAGTTGTGATTCGTCCGAGGTTCGGTACCTCGTGGAGTTTGTTGACAAAAACCTTATGTAAAAGCGGTTGTAGTTGTTGAGTTATTACTTGTCCTTGTTATATATGTGATCCCGGATTTAGGTTGTGTTCCATTCACTCTTCTATGTCATTTTTGTGGTATTCTGCTGATACTTGTTCTTTCCTTTCTTATTGCAAATACTGTATTATTAGCCATATTGCGTCGTCTTTATGTAGATATCATATTTTGTTGTTCCTATACTTATACCTGTTCAGGTTATTAGACCACTGAGTGTCTTGACTGTTCCTCGTTACTACTACACTGAGGTTAGTCTTGATACTTACTGGGCACCGCTGTGGTGTACTCATACTACACTTCTGCACATTTTGTGCAGATCCGAGTATTTGTTCGTTAGTAGCTATGCGGGTCGCTACTGTGGAGACTCAAGGTAAACCTGTTGCTGCGTTCGCAGGCTTTGGAGTCACCTTCCTATTTTGTATTTACACTATTTTTACTTATTTCCAAACAGTTGTATTTTGAAGTTGTAGCAAACTATGTGGAGCTTATGACATGTACTACCAGTTTTGGAATATTGTAAATTTTGTAGAGATTTCTATTTTGAGACTGTTAGATATTTATATATTATTGTTGTTATTCAGTAAAAGTTAGGCTTACCAAGTCCCTAAGACTAGGTTCCATCACGATACCCAACAGAGGAAAAATTGGTATCATAGGTGTTATAAGTAATAAGCGAGTTTAGTAGAGTCTTGCGGATTGGTACGGAGACGTTTGTGCTTATCTTCGAGAGGCTACAAAACTATTAGGACAATTTCACTTCCTTCATTCCTATCGTGCGAGTTCATTGATCTCGAAGTTTGAACTTTTATCGTTCCATTCTCTCAGAGATGGTGAGGACACGAGTTGCAGTTCCTAATGACGTTAACCCCGGAGCAGATGTCGCTAGGGGCAGAGGCAAAGGCCGACGAGGAGCACGTACTGTATCTAGGGCGCCTATCAGAGCAGCAGTTGAGGAGCCACCAGTGGTTCCAGTTGGGGCCTGGGGGCAGGTATCGGAGGCGCCTGCTGTTACCCCCGGACTTCACGAGACCTTAGCACAGTTCTTAATTATGTTTGGTACATTGGCTCAGGCGGGGTTGATTCTGGTTGCACCCGCTACTTCATAGGCCGGGGGAGGAGCTCAGACTCCCGCCGCCCACACCTAGAGCAGCGAGTTCATATTGATCAGGTTCCTGGTTGTCAGGACCCCAAACCTCCCCGGTTGTGATGGCGCCTATCACGGTACTAAGCAATGCCAACATGGCCTTTCAGCACTTCAAAACAAAGATTTTAAGGCCGTGTCAGCTAACCGGCCAAAACCTTTGAAAGTGACAAAAAGTGGTTGTTCTTGCAAAAACAGCCTTCCGGCGCCCTTTTAAGGACATTCGGCTATTTCTGACAAGAATGACATCACCCTAATTATTTTCAAATTAAAGTAAAATTTTTGTTCTTTTGGCTACTTTCGCAAAAAGGAAGTTGGACCCGATGGGGGTTGCCTATGTATCTCACACCCTGTGAGAATCAAACTGGCGTAGTTCGGGCAAATAAAACAAACTATTTTTATTTGAAAACAAGACTGTTTGGACCACTCTTTTTTTTGTTTTTATTTTCTCAAAAATTCGGCAGAGTTTTAACACTATTTGGACATTGTTTTTTTTCCAGAAGAGGCGATTAACTCTCTTTAACCCTCAAACTGTTATTTCTCTTTCCTCAACTTTTCCCAATATTCATAAGCCGGTTAACATGCAAGTCCGAAGCAAATAAATGTACAAGTAGCAAGTAGGATGCATCAGGATGGTCGTTTTGTTTCGGTGCACCTGTCCTAGACAGACCCAACCCCTATGTTGAGCCTCCAAAGCCAAAATGCACATGATGCAAACAAACGTTCCTACTAGGGATCCGGCGTGAGGTCTTGTTATACTAGGTTCAAAACCTGGGTTTATTGCTCTAGACCTGGCTTACCCGAGCGGACAGCTCGAGCCGAGGGGGGCAGTGTACCGGGAATACAGAAGCTTCACCAGCTTTGCAGCTACCTCGTTCTAAATTTGGAATATGACTCTAAAAGAAGGGAAGTCACACGAAGTGCACAATTCTTCATTATTTAGAAGACTCAGATAGAAGAGGGATTTCACAACAGTTTATATACAGTTCACGGAATATCAAAGCGATAAAAGCAATCAATTAGCACATTAGGCCCAAGTCATGTAACAAATTCAGACAATGGATAAAGCCAACTATAACAATTATTCTAAGCTCGAATTCTTGAACCTTGAACCAGAGATTCTGGGTTCGTCCCCAGCAGAGTCGCCAGAGCTGTCACACCTCCTTTTTACCTACACCCCCGAAAAGGGTATACATGGGAGTTTTTTCCAACTTAAAGTGACAATCGAAATAGGATTATTGCAATTAAAGATTCAGAGTTGCCGCTTGGGATATTTATGGTGTCGCAAGTCACTGGTTGAATCCCGAACCGAGGAAAATATGACTATGTTTAACAGTCCGCGAATCAGAAATCCGGGTAAGGAATTCTGTTAACCCGGGAGAAGGTATTAGGCATTCCCGAGTTCCGTGGTTCTAGCACGGTCGCTCAACTGTTATATTTGGCCTAATTATCTGATTTAAGACATTTTTAAACCTATGTGCAAATTTTAACTTTCCATCGCTTTTATTCAATTTTAAAGAAGATTGAACGTCATTTAAAACATGTCTTTGGATCGTGCCACATGAAATGCACCCACAATCTAGAACACATTTATCCAACGTTTTAGGATTTGGATTTGGGTCACATGAAATGCGCACCCGAGTTTAAGAAGGTAAAAGTATTAAGTAATGTGCCTAAAAGCAACTAACGCGTTGTTAATTCTGCGAGGGCCATGGAAATTTGCTAAATGGCACGCCTCGAATTCTAGGGATTTCAAAATTAATTGAGCGAAGGCCGTACATTTAAGATTTTTGTTTGGCACGGTAGACTTCGAATTTTCTAGTCAAACATTTTTTTTTAAAATAATAATAATCCATGAAAAGCCATATACTACTTGTGTTATAAGAGATGATTCGCCTCAGTTATTGATAAGGGCCTAATTAATCAAAATGCCAAGTGCAATCAAAGGTTTCTCTAAAGGCTTACAAGATAGGGTCGGTTATTTAAGCCAAGGGGTTTAACCCAACTCCAAATGAGCTGATAGCTTAGTGAACAAGGGGCCGCACACTTTGGGCCCAAGCGTAAGCCCAAGACTTTGGGGAGACAGAGCATCAGCGGAAAAAAGGATTCCTGATCGAATCTCGGAGGCCCACCAGTAGCGTCTGAAAAACGTCACTAGATACAACATGAGTCCAATTGGCTAACAACGGAATACCCATATATATTCAATCGACCTTAAAAATCAGCCTCCGACTACTCAATGCATGATTATGTGCAGTTTAACAATAATTTAGTTTGCAAGTAGTTGAGAGTCTGATTAAAATAACTAGTAGTAGGCAGCTTACTGTCAGACCTCCAGATTAACTTAAAGGCCTAAAGATTTAAAAACAAATCAAACCAGTCTCTCTTAAGTAAAATGCAACTAACAATTGACCATTTCACAGTGGACTCAAACGTACATCAACATCAAAGAGCCCCAGTAACTCACAGCCAAGAAACTAACTAAGATCCATACCTCACAGCCAAAAACATCAAAGAGTCAGCTAGTGCTACAGGGGAGGTTTACAGCGAAACAATTAAAAGAACATGATAAAGGGAAGGTCAAACTACTCTACACATTCTGACAGTTCCCCAAAGACATGAGTGACATTTGTGAACAAGACATAAACATGGCTAAACTTAGCATTGACTTACAGCACTGTAACAGTCCAATAATCCAACATTACTTATAACACATAGGTGCAAACCCAAATTCCAAAAAGGAAACAGGCTACAAACTATATATAACTAACTACTCATAATGATTAACGAGAAAAATGTGCAGGAATCGCAAGAAGACCAATAGCCTCTGTTCGAAGGAACAAAATAGCCATTTCAGCTTGATTTCATAAAACTTCTGGTCTACATTTACTCAGAAATCAAATGTCTTTACATACCTGAAAATGTGAAGAAAACAACAGCGAGATAATCAGAGATCCAGCATCAATAACAAACAGTAGTGTACCAAAAACAGCTCAAACCCCAGAAAATGCACTTCAGCAGACCAGATTGCAGTGTCAAACACACTTTCAAACTAGCAAACACCAAAACCTAGCCTTAATGACTAAATCTCAAGCCTTTTCGAAGTCCAAATCTTCAGGAAATTGATTTAAAAGGAGAAGGATTTCAGATTCTCAAGCTACAATTCAATGGAACAGTGTTTTTCCTAGAGGTTTCAGCCGTTGCAGATTTTTTCTTCTTCGGATTCTTAGCTCTCCACTCTTTTTTTTAAGTCTCTCTCTATCTCTTAGGTCTTGGGTCTCCCTTGAAAGGCAAGAAAAACTGCCTTTATAGGCAAGTTATTAGGGCAGCATAAGAAGGATTCTTATTTATACTTTAAACCTTTTGATATTTTCATTTTTGCTATTCAGTATCCCGAGCTTAAAATCAGTATTTTCAGTGAAGTCCCAAAGACAGCTTCTAGGAAGCTTCCTTCAATCAGTTACAAGAGATTCCCCTACCCAATCTCCCTAAACTACCCTTAAAACCCATGTCAATTACCCTAGCTTACCTCATGGGTCAAGTCTACCCAGTGAATTAAACACAACTGAGTGGGCTCCTCTTGAAAATGGGTTAGAAATGACCCAAAGCCCCTACCAAAAATCAGAACTCCCATTGACTAACTCAAACGAGAAGCAGAAAGGAAAACAAATGAACAACTACAAAAGCCCAAAATCTAAACTAACCATTGATTTTCTTTTAAGCTAAATACCAAACCAGAATTAAATTAAACTAACAAATTAACAAGATCCAACATAAGCTAATTAACAGAACATGCCATAACCTAAAATAAAATTAAGAACATGGAGAACAACAATTAAAAACTTGAAAAGAGGAACTGAAAAACTAACAAAATGAACCCTAAATTAAGTTAAAGGGAAAGGCATGGTTCGAAACTTTTCAACAAATTCAGACGGAGGACATGCCATTCAAACTGACATAGGAGAGAAAGAGAAGAACAAGAGAAGGGACGAACAATAATGGACAGAGAAAGAAAGAAAAACTCACCCATCAACTTGAAATCGAAACTGATACTGATTTAAACCTCAAATAATTTCAAACGCATGTTCTTTATCAAGAATAGGCGAACAACATTATTTGTGGTGAAATCAGTCTTGAGAACTCATCACGACTCAGAGAAACGACCTTGCATGCATAAGCTTAGGTTAACCTTAGATTTAAGATTCGAAGATTTTGGGCAAGTTTCGAAGGAAACGGGGTGAAGATTTGGAGTGATGGGGTAAAGGGGGTTGTAGGGTGTAATTTTGGGGTTGAACGGAGGCGGCGCTGCCACCGGAGAAACTGTGGCGGCGCTAGGGTTTCCACCTGTAAACTGAGATTCGAGATGTTTTGGGTATATTTGAGAGAAATTGAACCGAGATTTGGGATGAGTTGGTGGAGGGGAACATTTGGTGTAAGTCTGGTGGCGGTTTGTGGTGGCGCCGCCACCGGTGGTGGAGGGTTTGGGGGCGGCTAGCTAGGGTTTCCGGGTCTCTGGAATGGGGTGTGAGGAGAGAAACGAGAAATGAGGGGGGAGGGGGGCTGGTTCGGACACTTAAATATAGAGAATAAACCAGTTCTGGACCGTTTGATCAACTGAGATCAACGGTCCAGATTAGAATTAACCAAAACGGGGTCGTTTGGTCACAGTATGGGCGGACCGAGTAGAGGTGGGTTTAGGCTCAATTTTTGGAACGGGTATAGGAGGAAATAACGTTGGGCCTGAGTGTTTGGACTTAAAGAGTAGCCCAATTCTATTCTTATTTCCCATTTTCATTTTAAGATAAATTATCCAAAATTCCTTTTCTTTTCTCTTTTCTTTTTCTTCTTTTTTGTTTTCAATTTATTTTTCTTCGAAATTCTTTTTCTTTTTTCAAAATTAAAACCTAAATTAAATCCTAAAACTAATTATCCTACCAAATTAAATTAATTAACCCTAATAATTGTTACTACAAATAATTAAAAACCAAATTAAAGGAAGAACTACCAAAATTCAAAATTAAAATTAAAAGTGTATAATAAACTATTTTTTGTGATTTTTTTCCATTTTTATAAAATAACTAATTTATCAATTAATCCTAAAATGTGAAATTGAATCCTAAATGCAAATGCAACATATTTTGTATTTTTCATTAATTAAATAAAATAAACATGCACAGACAAATGCAAACAATAACAAACAAAAATCTACGAAATTGCAAACAAATGGAAAAATTATTTTGTTTTGAATTTATGGGAGTAATTCATACAGGGCAAAAATCACGCGCTCACAGAGGTAAGTGTTTGGTCTAACTTTAGCTTGAGGTATTAGAAGTTGAGTCCTATTTGCTATGTGTTACTTGTAGAGTATGACGTATATGCATGGTGACGAGTATCTATACATTGGTGTCAAGCATGACCGTGAGTCTTAAATTGAAATCGTTGTGTTCTTAATAAGTACTACGAATGCCTAAGTTGTTGATTTTCTATGTTGGGCAAGAATTATGATTATTCTCGTGGAAGTTGCTTATGGTTGAAGATTGGTGCTAGTTGAGGTTTCTTTGTGAAGTTAAATGTTGAAACAAGTTTGGTTATAGCTGACTCCCTTGCTGGGATGTATTTACTTGTGTAGTCGATTCCCTTGCCGGAATAGTGTTGTTTTCTTATTGTTCCCTTGCCGGGGCTATTTTAGCGATTGGTGTTGAATTATACATAATGATATGGATCGGGTTGCATGTCGCAACAATATTATATTTGGATCGTGTTGCACGCCGCAACAATATTATATTTGGATCGGGTCGCACGCCGCAATAATATTATATTTGGATCGGGTTGCACGCCGCAACAGTGATAAATGATATGGATCGGGTTGCATGCTGCAACAGTGTTTTATGATTTAGAATGGGTTGCGCACCGCAACAACAACGATAGAAGTGGTTATTGACTGGTTACGATTTTCCTTATTCTTTCTGCTGCAAGTTTTAAATTGTTCTTTATGTTTTTCTCGTGAATTACTGTTGGTAAATGATATTCCCCCGTAGCATGTCCCCCTCCCATCTTTAATTGTTTATTTCTTTTTTATTTTTTGTTGTATATGATATAACTGCACAGATTTATTTGGTAGTTTGGTCCTAGCCTCGTCACTACTTCGCCAGAGTTAGGCCAGACATTTACCAGCACATGGGGTCAGTTGTGCTGATACTACACTTTGCACTGTGTGCAGATTCTGGAGCGGCAACTTTTGGACAGTAGCTTTGGGTGGCTGCCTTTAGTCTAGTCAGAGATTCCGAGGTATTCCTGCAGGCATCCGCAGGCTCCGGCGTTCTCTTCTATCTTTACATTCTGTTTTCATTTACTTTAGAGACAGATTGTATCTTTCTTTCAGGCCTTATTTTGTAGTAATTCTAGACTGTCTTTGAAGCATGACACCAGTTCTGGGTAGATTTTGCTTTAGATGATGTATTGGATATTTATTCAAATGTTTTATCGTTTTTTCCGCTTGTTTAAAAATTTCACTATTTATAAGCTATTGTTCCCAACTGTTAAAGGATTTAAAATTGGGAAAAGATAATTTATTCACACCGTTGGCTTGCCTAGCTTTCATTATTAGGAGACATCACGACTCCCGAGGGTGGGAAATTCGGGTCGTGACAAGTTGGTATCAGAGCTCTAGGTTACATGGGTCTCACAATTCACAGACCAACTTAGTAGAGTCTGAGGGATCGGTACAGAAATGTCTGTATTTATCCCCCAGATGCTATAGAGTTAGGAAAAACTTCACATCTATTCTTTCCCGTCGTGCGGTTTGGTTTCTCAATGCTAATTGAATTTCTACTATGTTTTTTCATAGATGGCGAGAACACGCGCTTCCTCATCCACCGATCAGCAGCCCGATCCCCCAGCAGTAGCTCCTACGAGGGGAAGAGGGCGAGGCCGAGGCCATGCTAGAGGACGAGGTAGGTCCAGAGCTCAGCCCAGAGCAGCAGCACCAGCGGCAGAGCCTCAGGTTGACTTTGATGATGAGGTTCCGACCTAGATAGTTCCGGTGGGCCCAGCTCAGGTCCCAGAGTGGTTCATTGCTACCCTAGTACTCTAGGATGCTCTGGTCCGTCTAGTGAGCCTTATGGAGAGTGTCACCTGGGCAGGTTTGCTTCCTGTAGCACCATCTGTCTCTCAGGCTGGAGAAGGAGCCCAGACTCTTGCTACTCGCACTCCGGAGCAGATGACTCCCCAGTTTCAGACTCCAGCAGCTTAGACAGTTGGAGCAGTTTAGTCGGGTGTGGTAGCTCAGACTGGTGATGAAGCATCTATGTCTGCCGATGCTTTGTAGAGATTGGACAAGTTCACCAAGCTCTTCACTACTACTTTTTGCGGTGCATCTTCTGAGGATCCCCATGATTATCTAAACAGCTGTCATGAGGTTCTCAAGAATATGGGGATAGTAGAGACCAATGAGGTTGACTTTGCTACTTTCCGCTTGTCTAGATCCGGCAAGACTTGGTGGAGAGATTATTGTTTGGCTAGACTAGCCAGATCACCAGCTTTGACTTGGGAGCAGTTTACTCAGCTATTTCTGGAGAAGTTTCTCCCTATCACTCAGAGAGAGATCTATCAGAGGCAGTTTGAGCGTCTCCAGCAGGGTTCTATGACTGTTACTCAGTATGAGACCAGATTCATCGACTTGGCCCGTCATGCTCTTATCATACTTCCCACCGAGAGAGAGAGAGAGAGAGAGAGGGTGAGGAGGTTCATTGAGGGACTTATTCAGCCGATTCAACTTCAGATAGCTAAATAGACAAGGAGTGAGATTTCTTTTCAGGAGGCGGCCAATGTGGCCTGGAGAGTTGAGATGGTTCTATCGCAGGGGGTGGTCAGGGGTCTGACAAGAGGCCTCGTCATTCAGGAAGATTCAGTGGTGCCTCATCTGGAGGCAGGGATTCTTATGGTAGAGGCCATCCTTATAGGCCTTTTCAGTCAGCACTTCAGGTTTCTCACGGTGCTTCAGGTGGTCTTGGTTCTCATATGCAGTATTCTGATCAGCAGCCCTACAGTGCACCACTAGCTCCTATCAGTGCACCGCCGCTCCAGAGTTTTTGAGGTGCTCATTCAGGTCGCCAGGGTCAGTCTCAGTTTCCTCAATCACAACTTTCGGGTGGATGCTTTGAGTGCGGTGAGTATGGTCATATCCGGAGGGCTTGTTCGAGATTGGTGGGTACTTAGTCGCAGCAGGGTTTCCGTGCTATAGTTCAGGCACCAAGTGTTTTACCGCCCGCTCCGCCAGCTAGGGGTGGGGGTAGAGGTGCTAGAGGTGGAGATAGAGGTATTAGAGGTGGAGGTCAAGCAGCTAGAGGTAGAGGCTAGCCAATAGCAGGCCGTCCCAGAGATGTAGTTCAAGGTGGTGGGGCCCAGCCCCGGTGTTATGCTCTTCCAGCCAGGCCTGAGGCTGAGGCTTCCGATGCAGTTGTCACAGGTACCATTCTTGTTTGTAGTAGAGATGCTTCAGTTCTATTTGATCCAGGGTCTATATACTCCTATGTGTCATCTTATTTTGCACCGTATCTGGTCATGCCTAGTGATTCTTTGAGTGCTCCTGTATATGTGTCTACACTAATGGGTGATTCTATTGTGGTAGATCATGTCCATAGTTCTTGTATAATATTGATTGGGGGTCTTGACACCCGAGTAGACTTGTTACTTCTGGACATGGTTGATTTTGATGTCATACTGGGGATGGACTGGTTATCACCTTACCACGCTATCTTGGACTGTCATGCCAAGACTGTGACCTTAACCTTGCTGGGTTTACCTCGTTTGGAGTGGAGAGGGACTCATGGTCATTCTACCCGTAGTGTCATTTCTTATGTGAAGGCTCGACGTATGGTCGAGAAGGGGTGTTTGGCCTATTTGGCATATGTTCGTGATTCTAGTGCCGAGGTTCCTCCTATTGATTCTGTGTCTGTTGTTCGTGAGTTCCATGAGGTATTTCCTTCAGATTTGTTGGGTATGTCACTCGATAGGGATATTGACTTTTGCATTGATTTGGCTCCGAGCACTCAACCCATTTCTATTCCGCCGTATCGTATGGCCCCGCTTGAGTTGAAAGAGTTGAAGGAGCAGTTGTAAGACTTGCTTGAAAAAGGTTTCATTAGGCCTAGTGTTTCGCCTTGGGGGCGTCAGTGTTGTTTGTTAAGAAGAAGGATGGATCGATGCGAATGTGTATAGATTATCGGCAACTGAACAAGGTTACAATCAAGAATAAGTATCCATTCCGAGGATTAATGATTTGTTTGATCAGCTTCAGGGTGCCAAGGTATTTTCGAAGATTGACTTGAGATCTGGCTACCATCAGTTGAGGATTAGGGCATCTGACATCCCTAAGACAGCTTTCCGCACTCGTTACGGGCATTATAAGTTCTTGGTGATGTCATTCGGGTTGACAAATGCCCCAACAACTTTTATGGATTTGATGAATCGAGTGTTCAGGCCTTAGTTGAATTCATTCGTGATAGTCTTCATTGATGACATTTTGATCTATTCCCGCAGTCGAGAGGAGCATGAGCAACATCTGATAGTGGTTCTTCAGACTTTGAGGGATAGTCAGTTGTATGCCAAGTTATCGAAGTATGAGTTCTGGTTGAGTTCAGTTGCATTCTTGGGTCATGTTGTATCATCAGAGGGTATTCAGGTTGATCCGAAGAAGATTGAGTCAGTCAAGAACTGGCCTAGACCCGCACGCCGCAACAGTATTATATTTGGATCGGGTTGCACGCTGCAACAATATTATATTTGGATCGGGTTGCACGCCGCAATAGTGTTTTATGATTTGAAACGGGTTGCGCGCCGCAACAACAATGATAGAAGTGGTTATTGACTGGTCATGATTTTTCTCATTCTTTCTGCTGCAAGTTTTAAATTGTTCTTTATGTTTTTCTCGTGAACGACTGTTGGTAAATGATATTCCCCCGTAGCATGTCCCCCTCCCATCTTTAATTGTTTATTTCTATTTTATTTTCCGCTGTATATGATATAACTGCATAGGTTTATTTGGTAGTCTGGTCCTAGCCTCGTCACTGCTTCGCCGGGGTTAGGCCAGACACTTACCAGCACATGGGGTCGGTTATGCTGATATTACACTCTGCTCTGTGTGCAGATCCCGGAGCGGCAACTTTTGGACCGTAGCTTTGGGTAGCTGCCTTCAGTCCAGTCAGAGATTCTGAGGTAGTCCTACAGGCGTCTGCAGGCCCCGACGTTCTCTTCTATCTTTACATTCTGTTTTTATTTACTTCAGAGACAGATTGTATCTTTCTTTCAGGCCTCATTTTGTAGTAATTCTAGACTGTCTATGAAGCGTGACACCAGTTCTGGGTAGATTTTGCTTTAGATGATGTATTGGATATTTTTTCAAATGTTTTATCGTTTTCTCCGCTTGTTTAAAAATTTTGCTATTTATAAGCTATTATTCCTAACTGTTAAAGGATTTAAAATTGGGAAAAGATAATTTATTCACACCATTGGCTTGCCTAGTTTTCATTAGTAGGCGCCATCACGACTCCCGAGGGTGGAAAATCCGGGTTGTGACACAAATAAGCATAAGGAAAAGAACGGACAACACATAGAATGTTTTCTCAAAACTTTCACAAGATAAAGCTCACACGGATAAGTGTACCACTACATAATATCAATAACAAGAATGCCCCCAGGCAATCACAAATCAATCCCTGACATAGTCTACCTTGTCTCGCCATGTGTTCAATAGTAAATTAAATGCCCGCTTTGTCTCGCCACAATTGCATACTAATGTTCCCACCTTGTCTCGCCACATGCGCAACCCACATATATATATCCCGCCTTGTCTCGCCGCATGTGCAAATATCAATAGTAATAACAGCACGGCAGAAACCTCGTACAACCCCATAACAACAACCGTACGGTATAAACCTCGTGCATCACAATGTCAACAACCGCACGACAGAAATCTCGTGCATCACCACAATAAATAAAGCAATAATAATGATAATAATACAAAGTACGACAAGTAAATCAACTCAAGAACTTTAAATTACAAGAAACGGTAGAACTAGTTCACAAGGAATAACCACAATAAGGAATGCTAGGTGTAAAGAGAATATATCAACAAGGAAAAACTAATATGTAGCAATGATCCACAATATACAATTCAACAACAAGGAAGCTAACACGAGTCAAATAATTCCAAATAAAAACAAGTCAACTGAGATATAGGATATCTAAACTTCTTTTAAGGTTAAGCAATTACGAAGGATATTCAACAATTCAATTAAGGATAAGCAACGGAAAGATAATCATAACTTCGATTAAGACTAAACAATTATAGGATGAGATAATAATAATTCCAAATAAAGATAAGCAGTTATGAAAAGATATCATGACAATAGAAAAGGTAAAATCTTCAGTTAAGCCAAATAAGAGTCAAACAGGCAATAAGAGTGAATCCTAAAACAATTAATTCTAATTTAAGCATGTAGAGGTGAAACTAGTAAATAAGAACTCAGTCATATCAAGAACAACTTCATACTCAGTAAATATAAGGACCTAAGAACCCTAAAGGTCAACTTTCCACAAATAAGTCCGAGCGCGTACTCGTCAGCTCGCGTACACGGACTACAATCAACATAGAAGACTCAAATCCTAAGGGAAAATCCTCGACACAAGGTTAGGCAAGATACTTACCTCAAAGAAGACAAACCGATACTCAAAAATGAACTTCTCGGGTGACCTCCAGACGACTCAAATCTAACCAAAATAACTTCAAAGCACACATAAAACTTATAAGAAACTATTCCAGATCATAAGTCTTTATCAAAATCTAAAAATCGACGCAAAAGTCGACCCTCGGGCCCGTACCTCGGAACCTGACAAATTTCACAAAATCTAAACATCCATTCCGATACGAGTTCAACCATACTAAAATTATCAAATTTCGATATCATTTCGTCCCTCAAATCATCATTTTTCATTTTGAAAACTTTCTTCAAACACCACCATTTTCTCAACTCATAACACAAATTAAATGATAAAAATAACGATAAAATCATGGAATATAATAATTTCTAGGTAAAAAACACTTACCCAATCGATTTGCTTGAAAACCCCATAAGGAATCACTCAAAATCGAGCTCTACAAATCAAAATATGATAAAAATGTCCTAACCCTCGATTTGAAGATCTTATATTCTGCCCAGGTCCTTATGCATCGGGAAAGCGGAGGAAGAATCGCGTTCGCGAAGAAGAAAAATGAAGTTGCCAAGAAAGTCCCATTGCGAACGAGAGTCGAGCGATGCGAACGCGAAGAAGAGAGAACGAGAAGCTATGCGAACGCGAAGAGTAATGACCACCAGTGCTCCGGGCCTGGTTTCTACTACGCGAACGCAGAAGGGAGGACGCGAACGCGAAGAAGGAACAATGCAAACCTTCGTGAACGTGAGAGCATGAATGCGAACAAGAAATATGGGATGGTCAGCAGAAACACTTCGCGAACGCGAAAGGCACTTCGCGATCGCGAAGAAGAACACCAGAAGACAGAAACAACATTTCAAAATAGGAGGAAAATGACCCGTAGACCAGCCGGAACACACCCAAGGTCCCAGGACCCCGTCCAAACATACCAACAAGTTTCATTTCCTAACACGGACTCGTTCGAGGTCTCAAATCACATCAAACAATAATGAAACTACGAATCGCACCATGAATCGAACTTATTAATTTCCAAATCTTCCAACTTCTAAAACTCGTGCCGAAACCTATCAAACCAACCCGGAAAGACGTCAAATTTTGCAGACAAGTCCCAAATGACATAACAGAGTTGTTCTAACTCTCGGAATCGCATTCCGACCCCAATATCATAAAAGTCAACTATGAGTCAAACTTCTCCATCTTCCAAACTTTAACTTTTTACAACTTTCGCCGAAATGCCTCAAATTGCCCTACGGACCTCCAAATCCGGACCCGCTCCTAAATCCAAAATTACAATACGAAGCTGTTGAGATCATACAAAACCCATTCTGTTGCTGTTTACACAAAAGTTAAATTTCCGGTCAACTCTCACTACTTAAGCTTCCAAAACTAGAATCCTTCTCCCATTTTGACTCTGAATCATCCGGTAACTGAATTCGACCACGGACTTAAGTCAATACACATAATATGAAGCTGTTCAAGACCTTATACCATCGAATAAAGCTTAAATTCTCAAAATTACCGACCGGGTCGTTATATTCTCCCCCTTTCAAAAAAACGTTCGTCCTCGAACGTGCCAAGAATCGCCTCAAAGTCATAAAACCACTGAATGCACACATCTAACATACACTCGCGGGGGACCCCACGTCACCCCAATCCACATAAACCTAACTACACCATCTCAACTGTAATTTATCCCTTTCACCAATACCAAAAAGCCTTAGATTCAAAATTCTCACCTTCGTTCATCTCCAAAAAATCCAACTCTTACATTCACACTTGGTATCAGTCTCAACCAGCTGCAGCAACTCATGCCTACACCCACAAGGTACAATGTAACATATTATACATAGGCCTATAATAACAGTTCTGATCGCATTAGCTGCCCGAAATCAAATCCAACATCGGAAATTAGCCTCATATCTGTTAGAACTCTATTTCAAACCTCCACAATACTGGCATCGATGCAAGAAACACAAATGCCTCATAACTATACACCTGAATCAACAAGTCTCAACTAGCACCACTGGGCACACACCTCGCAAGCTAATACTCAGGAAGCACAGAACGAAAATGACTAAATATGTAAGGAGAAACACACAAGAGAAATATCAAACAAACCTGACAGTCGCAACTCTCTATTAGTACTATAATACAAATCAATTTAAATAGGAAAATCAAAGTACATGAACAAATCATAAGAATCTCATCCTGGTATAACTCTCCACCGTGGCACTTAGCCCGGCTAAAACATATCAAATCACATGAAATCTCGAGGGTCTCGCCCTCAACTCTAAATCACAGGTCGAATATACATCATACTAATTGAAATCTTCCACTAACTCAATTCTGCCAATAAAATCACAACACTTACTGAACTCTCACCCTGGTAGAGTATCAAATCATAATCGTAACCAAGAATACTCAGGAGTCACATCAAAACCTACCATAATGGATAATAGGAGCTCAGTTCTATTTTTACAACTCTCAATAATGAACAAAACAATGATAGACACGGGCTACCACTCATAGAATCTCCCAACAAGGGGCAAACATATAAATAGAGTGCTAATCATGAAACGTACCCATAAGTGAAGCAAAAACTAAGGGAACTCATCCCGATAAGCAAAACCGAAACAAAAAATACAAATGGTGCCACTTTGAAACACATCAAAAGCATACCTGTATGACATCATCTGACGTAGCGGCCTCAAGCCTACTATAGGAACATATCAACGGGATGGGCCTCCCCCTCTTGGGCGCCCACTACTCGCCTGAATACCCCGCTATGACATATCCGCTCGGAGTCTGGGACAATCTCTCACCATGTGGCTGGTATCTCCACACTCAAAGCAACCTCTTTTCTGATGTGGTGTTGGAAACTGTGCAGTACGAGTACTTTGAGACCCATGAGCACCTAAAACACTATGCGAAGCCTGAAGTGCAAAGTGAACTGGTTGGCCCACAAAACCTCTACCATGTTGCACCCTGCATCCAAAATAAGGACCAATGGACCTCTCCGATTTACGAGGCCTCCTCGCCTCCCTTTCCTCTCTCTCTTTTGAATTTTACTGCCCTCTCTCTCCTATACTTGTCTGACCTCTCTCTACTATCCCCACATTTCCTCTTTCTCCTGATCCCACATGCCCTCTATCCGGCGGCGATCCCTACCACCTGCTGAAATGAAACATCTGACTCCAACTCCCAAGCCATATTAAATCGAATATCATACCTGAGCCCCTCAATGAACCTACAGACTCGCTCTCTAATTGTAGCAACCAAGGCAGGTGCATGCCTATCCAAATCACTGAATCTAACAACAAACTTTAATACTAACATAGTGCCCTAGAGCAGCTGCTCAAACTCCGTGCGCCATGCATCCCGAAGGGACTGAGGTACAAACTATCCTAGGAACATCTCTGAAAATTGAACCCATGTAAGTGAAGCTACATCGGCTGGGCTACCCAACTCATATGCCCACCACCACTGATAAGCCGCTCCCTTATGCTGAAACATAGCAAAAACAACCCCACTCATCTCCACAATACCCATAGTGCGCAGAATGCAATGGCACTCCTCTAGTAAACCCTGTGTACTCTCTGAAGCCACCACTAAATGTAGGAGGTTCATATTTCTTAAACCTTGCAAGTCCAAGCTCCTCTTCCTCAGATGATGCTGCCCTGACCACGAGCTGAACTGGAACCACAGGCTGTGTCGCCATGACACCCATTTAACGATCTGGCCGGTCGTTTATGAGTTACAACTCCATTTTCCCCATTTCTGCTTCTTTATGTGTTGTTCAACTACATTTCATCGTATCGTGTTGGTTGGTTCGGGTTTGGAGTAGTGTTGGAAGTGATATGAGACACTTAGTCTCTTAAGTTGGCCATTTAGTTGGAAAAGTCAACTGGAAGTTGACTTGTGGGTAAATGATCTCGGAATTTGGTTTTTATGGTTTGATAGATTAGTTAGGTAATTTGGGACTTAGGAGCATGATCCGAATGTAATTTGGAGGTCCGTGGTAGATTTATGCTTGAATTGGTGAAATTGAAATTTTGGCGTTTTCCGATTGGTAGTGGAAATTTTGATATCTAGGTCGGAATGGAATTCTGGAAATTGGAGTAGGTCTGCTATGTCATTTGTGATGTGTCTGCAAAATTTCAGGTCTTTTGGATGAGGTTTGATAGGCTTTTTGATCGTTTGCGGAATTCGAAAGTTGTGGAATCCTTAGGCTTGAATCCGAGGGTGTTTTGATGTTTCGATGTTTTTTTGAGTGTTCTGAGGGTTGGTATAAGTTTGAATGATAATATGTGACTTCTTTGTATTTTTGGTTGAGGTCCTAGGGACTTCGGGATGAATTCAGAAGATTTTCGGAAAGTTTGGTTTTGAAATTGAGCAGCTTCACCTGCTGCTCCTGTCATAACCGCACCTGTGGATTGGGGATCATAGGTGAGAGACTGCAAAAGCGCTAGAGAATCCGTAAATACGGCCAAAAGTGAGAAGGCTAGAAGTCGCAGGTGTGGAAGACGGAACGCACATGCGAGACCACAGGTGCGGGTAGGGAGGTGCAGGTGTGGTTTAAGGGAAATAAGTGGAAACCGCATATGCCGTTGGTTAGACTGCAGAAGCGGTACTGCAGTAGAGGGAAAAAGACCACAGGTGCGGAATCCCCGGGTCAGAAAGTATATAAGCTTCCCTTCGCGAAATTTTGCCCTTTTCCACCATTTTTGAGACGGGCTTGGAGATTTTTGAGTGGATTTGAAGAGGGATTCGAGGGGTAACGCTTGTAGGTAAGGTTTTTAACTCAATACCCAATTCTATGGTGATTTCTAACTGATTAGACGTGAAATTAGTGGAATTTAAGAGTTAAAATTGGGGAATTAGGGCTTGAAATTGGAGAGTTTAAATTGGGGATTTGAGGGGTCATTTGAGGTCCGATTTTGATGTTCTTGGTATGTATGGACTCGTGGGAGGATAAGGATTCTAGTGATATAATTTTTATTGGATTCCAAGATGTGGGACCGGGGGTCGGATTTGACCAATTTCGGGATTTTTGATGTTATTTGATTATTTTCGCATGGGCTTTGTTTTCTTAGCATATATTGATGTTATGATTCTGATTTTGGATAGATTCAGGGCGATTTGCGGCATCATAGAGTAGATTTTCATCTAATTCGAGGTAAGTAACGATTGTAAATCTAGACCTGAGGGTATGAAACCCCAGAATTTCGTATTGTTTTTGGTAAATGAGGTGACACACATACTAGGTGATGGGCGTGTGGGCGTGCTAGGGATTGTGACTTGGTCCGTCCTGTGACAACTATAAAATTGTCTATTTTGATAAACTCTATGTGATATCTATATGTTTTAGAAAGGAACCTGTCAATTTGGACCGAATGCCATGTTTGGGGCCTTATGCCGAACTGTTTGGGACCCTCATGGGTATTTTACAACTTTCCTTGCACTGTTTTGATTCGAAAGCATATCCTCAGTCATGATTTTTACCTGTTTACTTTTGATTTAGTTTCATTACTATGTTTTTAATATTTGAAAGTCATTTGCTGAGTTTCCCTGATTTTTCACTGAAATGCCCGAGTGGCTGTGAGGTTGATGACTGAAAAGGGGCTAAGGGAAAAACTTTTTGGATTTATATATATATATATATATATATATATATATATATATATATATATGTTATGGAAAGGTTGGGCGCCACAGCGATATAGCGTTTGGGCTGTAGGAGCCCCTCCAAAGTCTGCACGGATCAGGCTGCACGCCACAATGGTTATTATTATGAGATATCTATTGAGAGGGAGTGTTGAGTGTGAGTACTGATTGACGAGAGTTGAGTCACGAGTGACTGAGAGGCTTGCCCGAGGGGCTATACCTATGATGATACATTTCCTGAGGGGCTTTCTTATGATATCACTATTTTCACTCTGCTTTATACTGAGCCTCTATTCAAAATATGCTGAACAAATGTTTTAAATAACTTTCATTGAAACTGAAGTTTTTATGAATTGTTTGGAAATCGAACTACAGATTTGACTTTGATATTTCCATTGAGATTTTATGTTAGATTATGTATATGATTTAAATGCTCGTCACTACACTCAAACTTTATTTACTTTGGTTACTTATTGAGTTGGCGTACTTACATTACTCCCTGCACCTTGTGTGCAGATCCAGGTGCCATATGCATCAGAGTGAGAGCTTTCAATAGCTTCTAAGTATTTCCGGAGATAGCAAGGTAGCTGCACGGCATTCGCAGCCCTGCCTTTCTCCTTCCTATCCTTAGTGTTATTTATTTCAGTCTTTTCTTCTTGTATTGAGTAGATAGTACTGGACAGTATCTTAGTGGCTCATGACCAATGACACCAGGATCGGGCGGTGTGGATGTATTTGTGTATCTATTTTTCTTCCTCGTATTTTGTTAAATTAAATCAAGACTTGTGTTTATAACTGATTTGGAAATGAATTTACAAAAGACCTTTATGTTATTTGTATGGATTCGGCTTGCCTGGTACTGTGATAGGCGCCATCACGACCAAGGAGGTTTGGGGTCGTGACAAGTTGGTATCAGAGCCTAGGTTACATAAGTCTCATGGGTCATGAGCCAGTTTAGTAGAGTCTCGCGGATCGGTACAGAGACGTCTGTACTTATCGGGAGGTTGCAGAACCTGTATGAAAACTTCACATTCTTGAAATTCCTGTCGTGCGAATCTGTTGATTCTAGTACTAAACTTTTGTTACTCTATTCTCTCACAGATGGTAAGCACACATGCTACTAGTCAGGACGAACGACCACCAGTTGGGGATACTAGGGGCCGAGGTCGCATTCGAGGCCATGGCAGGGGCATGGGTGTAGCCCGTACATCAGATGGGGCAGCACCGGTAGATCCACCAGTCGCCCCAGTTCATGATCAAATTCCAGTGGAGGATGCTCCAGTGGGGCCAGCTCAGGCACCATTGTGCCTATTGTTATTTCGAGTCTTCAGGAGACCTTGGCTCAGATCTTGACCGTATGCACTAGTCCTGCTCAGGCGCTCGTAGTTTCTACTACAACAACCACTTCTCAAGCTGGGGGGCACTTAAACTCTTACCTCCCGCACACCCGAGTAGGTTGTTCAGGGATTGCATACATCGGAGGAACCACCAACCCAACCGGTTGCACCTGCTCAGGACTTTTTAGTACCAGTTATGCCTGAGGACGAGCAATGTCGATTGGAGAGGTTTGGTAGACTTTAGCCTCCGACTTTCAGTGGTGTAGAGGGCGAAGATGCCCAAGGTTTCTTGGACAAATGTTAGAGGATTCTTCATACAGCGGGTATTCTTGAGACTAGCGAGGTAGCATTTACTACTTTTCAGTTTTCTAGAGCTGCCTTCACTTGGTGGGAGGCTTATGAGAGGTGTAGGCCCGGTTGTGCAGCACCCCTTACTTGACAACAGTTCTCCGTTCTCTTTTTGGAGAAGTATGTACCACAGTCTCGCAGAGAGCAACTGCACATGCAGTTTGAGCAGTTGCGTCAGGGTGATATGACTGTGATGTAGTATGAGATGAGGTTCTCAGAGTTAGCTCGTCATGCTGTTTGGTTGGTTCTTACAGATAGAGAGAGGATCAGGAGGTTCGTTGATAGCCTCACATATCAACTTCGGATTCTCATGACCGGAGAGAGAGTGTCAGGGGCAACTTTTGAGGAGGTTGTTGACATTGCTCAAGAGATTGAGTCAGTTCGTCGCCAGGAGCGAGATGAGAGGGAGGCCAAGAGGCCTCAAGGATCTGGTAATTTTAGTGGTGCTCCTTCGAGAGGCCAGTTTCAGCATGGTAGAGGTCGTCCATTCAGGCATGCTTAGTTAGCTCGCCCAGTTCATCGTGAGGCATCATCGGGCCATGGTTCTCACAGTTCTCATTAGGGCCATTTATCACTTAGTAACCTACCAGCCTACAGTTCGTCCCGTGCTCTATCAGTTCAGGGCTCTTCCATGTCAGGTCCTTCTACTGGTCATTCCGGTGCTCGGGGTTCCCTTCAATCCCCGTTCCCCGCACTAGGGAGTTGCTACGAGTGTGGAGAGTTAGGACATATGAGAAGGCAATGTCCTTGTCTTCTTAGGGGTCCATCTCAGCAGAGGAGTCAACCCCCAACTTCAGCTCAAGTTAATTTACCACCCTCCCAGGCAGCTAGGGGTGGGGGTCAGTCAGCTAGGGGTCGCCCTAGAGGGGGAGGCTGATCAGGTGGTTAGGCCCATTTCTATGTGCTCCCAGCCAGACCAGACGCCATTGCTTCAGATGCTGTGATTACATGTATTGTCTCAGTTTTCCACAGAGATTCATTTGTATTATTTGATCCTGGTTCCACTTTTTCATATGTGTCATCATATTTTGCTTGTTATTTGGATACGCCCCGTGAGTCTCTTGTTTCATCTATTCATGTATCTACTCTGGTGGGCGAATACTATTATTGTGGACTGCATATATTGGTCGTGTGTCGTGATTATTGGGGTCTAGAGACCCGAGTAGACCTTTTGTTGCTGAGTATGGTGGACTTTGATGTTATATTAGGCATTGATTGGCTATCTCCGTGTCGGGCTATATTGGACTGTCATGATAAGGCAGTAACGTTGGCTATGCTGGGTGTGCCACGGATTGAGTGGCGAGGTTCGACTGATTTTGTCCCCAGTAGGGTGATTTCGTTTTTGAAGGCTCAGTAGATGGTTGGGAAAGGTTGTCTTTCATACTTAGCATTTATGAAAGATGTTAGTGCAGGGACGCCTAGTATTGATTCTGTTCCAATGGTGAGGGACTTTCTCGATGTGTTTCCTATAGACCTACCAAGCATGCCCCCGGACAGGGATATTGATTTTGATATTGATCTGGTATTGATCTGGCGCTAGGCACTCAACCCATTTCTATTCCACCATATCGTATGGCACCGACGGAGTTGAAGGAGCAGCTTCAGAAACTCCTTGATAAGGGGTTTATTCGGCCTAATGTGTTGCCTTAGGATGCGCCTGTTCTGTTTGTGAAGAAGAAGGATGGCACGATGAGGATGTGCATTGATTACAGCTAGTTGAACAAAGTTACAATCAAGAACAAGTATCCTTTGCCTCGTATTGATGATTTATTTGACCAACTTTAGGGAGCGAGGGTGTTCTCCAAGATTGATCTCCGGTCAGGGTACCACCAGTTGAAGATCAGGGACTCGGATATTCTTAAGACGGCTTTTAGGACCCGATATGGTTATTATGAGTTCCTTGTGATGTCTTTTAGGCTGACCAATACCTCAGCAGCATTCATGCATTCGATGAACAGCGTGTTTTAGCCTTATCTCAACTCGTTTGTCATTGTATTCATTAATTATATTCTGGTGTACTCGCATAGTCAGGGGGAGCACGCGTAGCATTTGAGAGTGGTATTGCAGCGGTTGTGGGAGAATAAGCTTTATGCAAAGTTCTCTAAGTGTGAGTTTTGGCTCAGTTCAGTGGCTTTCTTAGGGCATGTGGTATCCAGCGAGGGTATTCATGTTGATCCGAAGAAGATAGAGGCGGTTCAGAGTTGGCCCAGACCGTCCTCAACCATAGAGATCTGCATCTTTCTTAGGTTGGGGGGTTATTACCATCGGTTCGTTCAGGGATTTTCATCTATTGCATCACCCTTGACCAAATTGACCCAAATGGGTGCTTTATTTAGGTGGTCGGATGAGTATGAGACGAGCTTTCAGAAGCTCAAGACTACCTTGACCACAACTCTAGTATTAGTCTTGCCTTCAGCTTCAAGTTCATATACAATGTATTGTAATGCTTCGAGAGTTAGTATTGGGTGTGTGTTAATACAGGAGAGTAGAGTGATTACTTATGCTTCCCGTCAGTTGAAGCCCCATGAGAAGAACTACCCTATTCATGATTTGGAGTTGGTTGCCATTGTTCACACGTTGAAGATTTAGAGGCATTATCTCTATGGTGTCTCTTGTGAGGTGTTTACTGATCATCGTAGCCTCCAACACTTGTTCAAGCAGAGGATCTCAATTTGAGGCAGTGGAGATGGTTAGAGCTGCTAAAGGATTATGATATCACTATCTTGTATCATCCGGGGAAGGCCAATGTAGTGGCCGATGCTTTGAGCAGGAAGGCGGTGAGTATGGGTAGTTTGGCATATATTTCTGTTGGGGAGTGACCTCTTGCAGTTGATGTTCAGGCCTTGGCCAATCGGTTTGTGAGGTTGGATATTTCGGAGCCCAGTCAGGTTTTAGCTTGTGTGGTTCCTTGGTCTTTCTTGTTTGATCAGAGAGTGCCAGTATGATGATCCTTATTTGCTTGTCCTCAAGGATAGAGTTCAGCACGACAATGCCAGAGATGTGACTATTGGTGATGCTGGGGTATTGAGGATATAAGGCTGGATATGTGTGCCCAATGTAGATGGACTTCGGGAGTTGATTCTAGAGGAGGCTCATAGCTCGCGGTATTTCATCCATCCGGGTGCCGCGAAGATGTATCAGGATTTGAGATAGCAGTACTGTTGGAGGAGAAAATGAAGAAGGATATTGTGGGATATGTATCTCGGTGTCTCAATTGTCAGCAGGTAAAATATGAGCATCAGAGACCGGATAACTTACTTTAGCGGTTAGATATTCCAGAGTGGAAGTGGGAGAGGATCACCATGGACTTTGTCGTTGGGTGCCCACGGACTTTGAGGAAGTTTGATGCTATTTGGGTGATTGTGGATTGGCTGACCAAGTCCGTGCATTTCATTCATGTGTGTACTACATATTCTTCAGAGCGATTAGCACAGATTTACATCCGAGAGATTGTTCGTCTGCATGGCATTCCAGTTTCCATCATTTCAGACAGAGGTACTTAGTTCATTCCAGTTTCCATCATTTCAGACAGAGGTACTTAGTTTACTTCGCAGTTTTGGAGAGCTGTGCAGTGAGAGTTGGGTAATTAGGTTGAGTTAAGCACAACTTTTCACCCTCAGACGGATGGGCAGTCCGAGCTCACTATTTAGATATTGGAGGACATGTTGCGCGCTTGTGTCATTGACTTTGGGGGTTCATGGGATCAGTTTCTACCGCTCGCAGAGTTTGCATATAACAACAACTATCGATCGAGTATTCAGATGGATCAATATGAGGCTTTATATGGGAGACGGTGTAGATCTCCAGATGGTTGGTTTGAGCCGGGTGAGGCTAGGATTTTGGATACAGACTTGGTTCAGGATGCCTTGGATAAGGTGAAAGTGATTCAGGAACAACTTTGTACATTGCAATCGAGATAGAAGAGTTATGCTGATAGAAAGGTTCGTGATGTGTCCTACATGGTTGGGGAAAAGGTTCTACTGAAGGTTTCACCCATGAAGGGTGTTATGAGATTTGGGAAGATGGGTAAATTTAGTCCCCGGTTCATTGGGCCTTTTAAGGTACTTCAGAGGATTGAGGAGGTGGATTATGAGCTGGCTTTGCCACTTAGATTGTCGAGTGTGCATCCGGTATTCCGTGTTTCTATGCTCCGGAAGTATATTGGCGATCCGTCTCATGTTTGGGATTTCAGAACGGTTCAGTTAGACGGTGATTTGACTTATGATGTGGAGCCAGTGGCTATTTTGGGGCATCAGGTTCGAAAGTTGAGATCAAAGGATATAGCTTTAGTAAAAGTGCAGTGGAGAGGTCGGCCTGTGGAGAAGGCTATCTGGGAGACCGAGCAGGAGATGTGGAGCAAATATCATCACCTATTTGAGGCTTTAGGTATGTTTCTTGACTCGTTTGAGGATGAACGTTTGTTTAAGAGAGGGAGGATGTAACGACCCCAACCTGTCGTTTCATGAGTTACTACCCCGTTTTCCCCATTTTTGCTTCTTTATGTGTTGTTCAACAACATTTCATCGTATCATGTTGGTTGGTTCGGGTTTGGAGTAGCGTTGGAAATTATATGAGACACTTAGTCTCTTAAGTTGTCCATTTAGTTAGAAAAGTCAACCGAAAGTTGACTTGTGGGTAAATGATCTCAGAATTTGTTTTTTATGGTTTAGATAGCTTCGTTAGGTGATTTGGGACTTAGGAGCGTGATCGAAATGTAATTTGGAGGTCCGTGGTAGATTTAGGCTTGAATTGGCGAAATTAAAATTTTGGCATTTTCCTGTTGGTAGTGGAAATTTTTATATCGAGGTCGGAATGGAATTCCGGAAATTGGAGTAGGTCCGCTATGTTCTTTGTGACATATGTTCAAAATTTCAGGTCTTTTGGATGAGGTTTGATAGGCTTTTTGATCGTTTGCGGAATTCGGAAGGTATGGAATCCTTAGGCTTGAATCCGAGGGTGTTTTGATGTTTCGATGTTATTTTGAGTGTTCCGAGGGTTGGTAGAAGTTTGAATGATGATATGTGACTTGTTTTTATTTTTGGTTGAGGTACCGGGGGCCTCGAGATGAATTCAGAAGATTTTTGAAAAGTTTGGTTTTGAAATTGAGCAGCTTCAGCTGCTGCTCCTGTCATAACCGCACCTGCGGATTGGGGAGCGCAGGTGCGAGATCGTAGAAGCACTAGAGCAGCTGCAGATGCAGCCATAAGCGAGAAGGCCAGAAGTCGTAGGTGCAGGTAGGGAGGCGTAGGTGCGGTTTAAGTGAAATAAGTGAAAACCGCATATGCGGTTGGTTAGACCGCAGAAGCGGTACCGCAAGAGCGAGAAAAGGACCGTAGGTGTGGAATCCCTGGGTCAGAAAGTATATAAGCTACCCTTCGTGAATTTTTGCCCATTTACACCATTTTTGAGACGGGCTTGGAGCTTTTTGAGAGAATTTGAAGAGGGATTCGAGGGGTAATGCTTGGAGGTAAGGTTTTATCAATTCTATGGTGATTTCTAATTGATTAGACATGAAATTAGTGGAATTTAAGGGTTAAAATTGGGGAATTAGGGCTTGAAATTGGAGAGTTTAAATTGAGAATTTCATGGGTCATTTGAGGTCCGATTTTGATGTTCTTGGTATGTATGGACTCGTAGAAGGATAAGGATTCTAGTGATGTAATTTTTATCAGATTCCGAGATGTGGGCCCGGGGGTCGGGTTTGCCCAAGTTCGGGATTTTGATGTAATTTGATTATTTTCGCGTGAGCTTTGTTTCATTAGCATATATTGATGTTATGATTCTGATTTTGGATAGATTCGTGGCGATTTGAGGCCGAGTCGAGTGGAAAAGGCATCCGCAGAGTAGATTTTCATCCGATTTGAGGTAAGTAACGATTGCAAATCTGGACCTCAGGGTATGAAACCCCGGAATTTCGTACTATTTTTGGCAAATGAGGTGACGAACATGCTAGGTGACGGGCGTGTGGGCATGCACCCATAGGGATTGTGACTTGTTCCGTCACATGACAACTGTAAAATTGTCTATTTTGATAAACTCTATGTGATATCTATGTGTTTTAGAAATGAACATGTCAATTTGGACTGAATGCCATGTTTGGGGCCTTGTGCCGAACTGTTAAATTTTAAAAAATGGTCATTTCTCTTAAGTCAAAACGAGTCATGGTTATTTTAATTAAAATCACTTTAATAAATGTGCAGGATGAGCACAAATCAGAATGAACCTTTCTCAGTCCGTGAAGAGATCCCTTTGTAGCTACATATGTGGTGGCATGATTTGGAGGGTGACAATAGGAAAGTTGTGACAAAAGCATTGGGCGGTCTTATTGGGCTTTTGAAGGTCAAGCCCAGAAAAGACGTGATTGAGGCCTTGATACCATTTTGGGACCCAGCCCATAATGTGATCCATTTTGCGGACTTCGAGTTAACTCCTACGCTAGAAGAGATAGCAGGCTATGCCGGTTTCGAAGGGAATCTCAGAAGTCAATACCCGGTAGCACCAAGAACAGTGACACCCCACAAATTTTTGGACTTGTTAAGCATCAGTCGGGACACCCGAGACGGAAATCTGGCCAAAAGATTTCGTACCTTCTACTTTCTGTATCGACATTACGGGAATCCCCGTGGCTTCGAAACGCTAGATACCGGTCTTACTCACGCTGGAAATCAAGACAAGTGGGAAGCTCGGAGAGGATTAGCTTTTATAGTGGCGTTCTTGGGTATCTTGGTTTGCCCGAGAAAAGACGGGAACATAGAGATGGGGCTAGTAGGGATAGCCGACTTTATGATGAAAAAGGGAAATGGGACTATAGTGTCGCTGATCTTGGCAGAAATTCACCTAGCTCTCACTCTCTGTAGAGAAGGAGCAAAATTCTTTGAAGGGTGCAATATGCTGTTACAAATATGGATGGAGCAACACCTTTGCCACCGTCCTGGCTACTTGAATTGCGGTATGACCGGCTTTGAGTGCATTGAAAAACATGAAAAGTGAGTAGAGGGTTATGAGTTTCCGGATGGTACGGAAGCATGGCATGATCATTTGAGATCTTTGACCGCAAATAAGACCGAATGGACATTCGGGTGGCTCTCGATCAACGAAGTAATCAATATGTCAGTTGGGTGTGTTTCTTGTTGTTGATGGGTCTTCGGAGTATCCAGACTTAAGCTCCACACAGAGTCTTGCGTCAGTTGGGCCGATACCAGACCATCCCATACGATGAAGATTTGAGTCAGCAAGTCATTGAGTTAGATCCAAAAGCTGCATTCCCAGAAGAGAAAGTGCGCCGGATTTGGCATCAGTGCAGATTCTTAGGGCCTAATACTCAAGTATGAGACCTACCCAGAGGCGAGGTGGAGCCTAGTTATACTGCTTGGTATGGTAAAAGATCCCGAGCGCAACATGAACCTGACAGGCCCGTAAAGAGACCCCATGTCCAGCAATTCACCGATGGAGCTTAGGTGAAATGGGATTGGCTGACCAAAGAAAACGAGTATAGGGCTACCATAAGCAAGTTGGAAAAGCAAGTCAGAGAACTTCAATTCGAGAATAGCTTGCAAGTGGCAGCGGATGAAGGAGAAAAGAAAAAGCTAGCCAAAGAAAATGAGGCCTTTCGAGCTCAAATTCAGAAATTGAAAGTAGCGGCAGAAAATCCAGTCCGAAGTGACAGAGATGAAAAGCTCATAGCTAACCTGAGGCAGAAAGTGAGTGACTATAGTTTCGATTTGAACAAAGCAGAAAGTGAACTATGCAAGGCTCAAAAACAATTGGCTAAGAATGCAGACGAACGGGTACGCCTGGTTAAGTAGTTGAGAGAAAGGTACGACGGTAAGGTCGCAGGGTTAAAGAAAAGGGCCATCGCCACGGAAAACAAAATGATCAAACAGGCAAAAGACTTCAAAGTTGAAAGGGAACATTGTTATACAGCATTGGCGCAATTAGAAATAGATTTGCAACAACTTTAGGAGCAAAATCATGCGGCTGAGCAAACTTTGGAAGCCATGGCCCAGCAGATTGGGCGTTTGTTACAAGAAAAAGGCGTCATAAGAGAGAGAATTAGAAACATTGCTAACTACATCGTTATGAAGTGCCAGATCTGTGAGGATATGACTCACACTACCTTCTTTGCAGCAGTAATGACATTTGTCAAATAGATAATGAGCGACTTGGATCGACTTCAAATGGAGCTTGCATATAGGCCCGCGGCGAGACCGAATGATGTCCCGCGGGCACTAGGAGCATTGATGTATTCATGATTTGTCCGTTTGAGCCTGCATTTCCCTTTTGTTAGCGTCTGTCAGTCATGTTGAGTTTGTATCTTCTTTCTGCTAGAGTTTGGTAAATTGTTTTTGAGTCTGTATTTGCTGTTGTTGATGTCTATTTTCGGAGTCTGTATTTCAACTTTGCGTCGAAATCTGTTAGTCTTTTGGAAGTTATTAATTTTGAGTTTGTAATTGAAGCATTTATTGTTTTTATTTTATTTTATGAAAACTGAAAATCTCAAAAATGTTTTATTTCGCACTTACCTACAAGAACTACGCTTGGTCTGATTCATGCGGGGTCATGATACGTAGGCAATCTCCATAGGATTCGACTGCAACCAAATAAAAAAAAGAGAAAAAAGAGGGAAATAAAATAAGAGGAAAAACAAGAGAGTAAAGAAAAGGAAAGAGCGGAAAAACAAGAAAGAAAAAAGAGAAAATAAGAGAGAGTGAAAACAAAGAGTGAACAGAGGCAAGAATGAAAAGAAGGAAACGAAAAAGAAAGAGAAGGGGGAAGTTTGCAATTGAAAGTAAGAAAAGGCCGGGATGACGCATACAATCGATCAAATACATAATGGAGACGGTTAGTTGCTTAGGTGCATTCATGCCCAATGTGCGGTTTCTAATCTGTTAAAGCCTAACTGCTAACAAGATTGTTGTTTGATGTATTGAGTTCAGGCAGATGGTTAGTTGACTGGCATTCTGGCAACTCACTCCTATAACACCCGATCGAAAGACAGGCTGAATATGGTCGACCAGGAACCGGAAACAAGTATTGTCAACCCATCGAAAGAGGTGGAAGAAATGGACGTTAATGCGATGAGGGAAGAAATGTATAAGCTGAAGCAACAGATGGCTGAAATGTACCAAGCCTGGGCGAAGCGACATCCACCACCGGTTTATCCTGCTAATCCTGCTTACATCCCACCATCAGCCCAACCTCCGGAGCCTCCCACTGTGAACTCATATCCAGCCTTTCCCCTCTACCAACAATGTCATGGCGCCACTTCCCATACTTCTCAAGTTCCACCACCCAAACAAGTCCCATACCCTCCCCCACCAATTAAACATATTTTTGTGGCACCTCCACCTGCTACATTACACTGATCTTCCAGTGAACCCCCATTCCAAACTCACGACAACCAGTATTATCCCCCTGAACCCACCTTCAAAGTTCCAGAACCATATCCTTACACCCCTCATCTTGATATCCTAGCAGAGACCGAGAAACCGCCCAAAAATCCCGAGCATGAAGAGATGATCAGAAAGGTCAAAAGCTAGAGCAATCATTCCGAGATATGAAGGGGCTGGGAGGTCAAATGAGTGTGGCTTATAAGGATTTATGTCTGTTCCCAGATGTTCAGTTGCCAGCAGGGTTCAAAATGCCCAAGTTTGATCTGTACGATGGGCATGGTGACCCAGTAGCGCACTTAAGAGGATTTTATAGCAAAATGAGAGGAGCAGGTGGAAGAGATGAATTGTTGATGGCATATTTCAGCCAAAGTTTAAGTGGATCGGCCTTAGAATGGTACACCAGACAAGATCACAATAGGTGGTACACGTGGGACGACTTGGCCCAAGCCTTCGCCTGCCATTTTCAGTACAACCTCGAAATTATCCCAAATCGTCTGTCGTTGACAAAGCTGGAAAAGAGGCCCGGTGAGAGCTTCAAGGAATATGGATTCCGCTGGAGAGAGAAAGCAGCGAGGGTTGACCCTCCAATGAAATAAAGCGAGATGGTTGATTATTTCTTGCAGGCCTTGGAACCTACTTATTTCGGTCACTTGGTGACAACAGTAGGTAAGTCCTTTAATGAAGTTGTGAAAATGGGAGGCATGGTTGAAGAGGGACTCAAGTCTAACAAGATCATGAGTTATTCAGCAATCAAGGCAACTACTTAGGCCATTCAAAACGGTACTGGGGGTATGCTCGGGAAGAAGAAAAAGGAGGATGTTGAGCTTGGGTTGGATCCAGGAACCTTCCCCGCGACCCTATCTCCAAACTTACCCCCACACTCCATATAACCCACCACAACACTATTATCCACTGCCAGATCCCCATTTTTCTGTCCATCACGCACAAACCTATACCCAGCCGCCCGCTCACTTGCAATGGCATGCGCCAGCTCCAGAAAATAACTACCCACCCCCAAAAGCTCACAGAAATCCACCTGGAACGGGTTTTCGACCCAACCAAGCCTTTAAGAATGAAAAGTTGCAGAAGCAAAGGACTTTCACTCCATTGGGAGAATCGTATGCTAGCCTATTCCACAGACTAAGACAGTTGGGTATGTTGAATCCGATCGAGGCTAAATTGCCGAATCCCCCTCCCAGAAATCTTGACCGCTCGGTGAGTTGTGAGTATTGTTCAGGGGCCCCAAGACATGACACAGAGAAATGCTGGAAATTGAAAACAGCCATTCAAAACTTATTGACACCAATCGGATTGAGGTCCAACCTTCGGAGGTGCCCAATATCAATCAGAATCCCTTGCCAGCCCATCATGAAACAAATATGATTAAGATAGTGCATAGGGGAGGGGAGCCTAAGAAGCCTTCGCAAACCGTCATGATGATTTGGGCCAGTGAAGCCAGGCCATTTGAAAAGTCAACAAGTGAGAAGTCTGTGATCAAGTTGAATAGGGCAAATACTGAACCATCTGTGGAGGTCAAGAAGGGGTACTCAAGTGATGTTGTAGGAAATCATGAAAAAGCAAAAGTGGTTGTGCCAGGGGTGACGAATAAACCTGTGGTAATTGTGAAGGGCGCCCCCACAGATCATGTCATTATCAAACTGGTAACTCAATTACCAATAGTTAACAGCAAGGTAGTCCCATGGAATTATGAACGAGTGACGGTGACTTACAAGGGGAAAGAGGTTAGAGAAGAAGTGTGAGAGACTCATGGTTTGACTCGATCGGGGAGATGCTTCGCCCCCGAAGAGTTGAGAAAAGCTAAGACCTCAAAAGATAATCCAGTATTGGTGAAGAAAGTGGTGACTGAGGAGGAAGTAGAAGAATTTCTGAGAAAAATGAAAGTGCAAGACTATTTCATTGTGGAGCAGTTAAGGAATACACCAGCTCAGATCTCGCTCTTGTCATTATTGATCCATTCAGACGAGCACCGTCGGGCTTTGATGAAGATCTTGAACGAGGCTCACGTTCCCGACAAAATCTCAGTAAACCACTTGGAAAAGATAGCTAACAAGATATTTGAGGTAAACAGAGTCACTTTTTCTGATGATGAGTTGCCCGTGGAGGGTACCGAGAACAATAAAACCCTCTATCTGACGGTGAAATGATAAGATTCCGTGGTTACTCGGGTACTGGTTGACAACGGGTCTAGCGCGAACATTTGTCCTCTCTCCACATTGAACAAGCTGCAAGTGGAGGATGAAAGAATTCACATAGAACAATATTTGCGTTCGGGGATTCGACGGTGGAGGGTAAGATTCAGTCGGGGACATAGTGCTTGAGCTCACAATAGGGCCAGTTGAATTTACCATGGAATTCCAAGTGCTCGATGTGGCTGTTTCGTACAATCTGTTGTTGGAACGACCCTGGATCCATGCGGCCAAAGCAATCCCGTCTACTCTGCATCAAATGGTCAAGTTTGAATGGGATCGACAGGAAATTGTTGTACATGGCAAAGATAATATGTGTGTGCCCAACGGTGCCATTGTTCCGTTCATAGAGGTTGACGATGACAAGGGACCATGGGTTTATCAAGTTTTCGACACAATATCAGTAGAGAAAATTTCGGAAGGAAAGTGCATTCCAACTCCAAAGATGGCTGATGCATCAGTCATGGTAGCTGTTAAAATGTTGAAAAATGGTTTCGTACCGGGCAAGGGTTTGGGTGCATCTCTGCAAGGTATTGTGCAGCCAGTTTCTCTTCCAAAGAATCTGGATACTTTTGGTCTAGGGTTCAAGCCCATGGTCGCAGACGTGAGAAGAGATAGAAAAATGAAACAGAGAGCATGGGCATTGCCAAAGCAATCCCGCGTCTATCCAGATCATTCGTCAGGCCGGGTATTAGAAAGCAAATGTTGTCAAAAGTTCCTAGATAACTGATTGGTGCTAATGGAGACTTAGAGAAGGGGTTCGAAAGGTTATTCGCCGAGGTCAACATGGTTGAGGCTGGGGAAGGGTCCAGCAAGGCATATGTTCAATTCGTGGGACCACCCGCAAAAGTCAACAATTGGGAAGCTACTCCTCTTCCTACTCGGAGGGAGTCTTGGTAGTGGGCTTTGATTTTCTTTTAGTTGTCTAGATTATTCCAGGGTATGTAATTCAGATATTATGTTCCGTCCAGTTGGATGTATTAAAACCCTGTTATCTTTAAATTCAATGAAATGCAATTGTTCGTTTCCCTTCATTTCTTCTAATTTTATTTTTGTTTTCTTCTTTTGTACAGTTCTTTTTATGCTGATATCAATAACATGACATGCATGAGGAATCTTTGACCCAGTTTTAAAGGCCAATCTAACTCTAAAAATAATAATATAAGAAATTGAGTGTGATGACGAGTTGGAATTTGAGGATGATGAGGCCTATGAAGAAATTAGTAAGGAACTAAGTCATTTTGAGGAAAAGCCCAAACCTAATTTGAATGACACAGAAGCAGTTAATCTAGGGGACCAAGAAAATGTCCGTGAAACTAAAATAAGTGTCCATCTGGAACCTCAACTCAGGGAGGAGATAATTAAAGCATTGTTCGAATACAAAGATGTTTTTGCATGGTCCTATGACGACATGCCGGACCTAAGCACTGATTTAGTGGTTCACAAGTTGCCCACTGACCCAGAATTCCCTCCTATCAAACAGAAGCTGAGAAAGTTCAAAACGGATATGAGTGTAAAGATCAAAGAAGAGGTCACCAAGCAGTTCGATGCCAAAGTCATTCGGGTCACCCGGTATCCCACATGATTAGCCAATGTTGTGTCTGTGCCGAAGAAGGATGGAAAGACCAGGGTGTGTGTCGATTATCGGGATCTCAACAAGGCGAGTCCAAAAGACAATTTCCCATTGCCGAACATCCATATCTTGATTGATAATTGCGCCAAACATGAGATTGGTTCTTTTGTGGATTGTTACGCGGGTTATCATCAGATCTTAATGGACGAGGAAGATGCAGAAAAGACGACATTCATCACGCCGTGGAGAACGTACTGCTATCGGGTCATGCCATTTGGTTTGAAGAATGTTGGGGCAACCTACATGAGGGCAATGACAACAATATTCCATGATATGATACACCATGAAATCGAGGTGTACGTGGATGATGTGATCGTAAAGTCTAGAAAGCAGTCTGACCATGTTAGGGATCTGAAGAAGTTCTTCCAAAGGCTTTGCAAGTATAATCTCAAGCTTAATCCTGCAAAGTGTGCTTTTAGGGTGCCGTCTGGAAAGTTGTTGGGGTTCGTAGTCAGCCGCCAGGCATTGAACTGGATCCATCAAAAGTTAAGGCCACCCAGGAATTGCCACCTCCGAGGAACAAGACCGAGGTGATGAGTTTGTTGGGGAGATTGAATTATATCAGCAGGTTCATCGCTCAGCTCACGACAACTTGCGAGCCAATCTTCAAACTGTTAAAGAAAGGTGTTGCGGTCAAGTGGACAGATGAATGTCAGGAAGCGTTTGATAAGATAAAGGGGTATTTGTCAAATCCACCCGTATTGGTCCCGCCAGAACCAGGGCGACCGTTGATTCTATATTTGACAGTTTTGGACAATTTATTCGGCTGCGTATTGGGTCAACATGACATCACTGGCAGGAAGGAGCAGGCCATATATTATCTTAGCAAGAAATTCACACCTTACGAGGTCAAGTACACTCAGCTTGAGAGGACATGTTGCGCCCTAACCTGGGTGGCGCAAAAGCTGAAACATTATTTGTCATCTTACACTACCTATCTCATATCTCGCTTGGATCCATTGAAGTATATCTTTCAGAAGTCTATGCCCACAGGGAGGCTTGCAAAGTGGTAGATCCTGCTCACAGAGTTTGACATTGTCTACGTGACTCGAACTGCAATGAAAGCACAGGCCTTGACGGACCATTTGGCCGAGAACCCAGTTGATGAAGATTACAAACCTTTGAAAACTTATTTTCCTGATGAAGAGGTGATGCACATTGATGAGTTGGAACAAGTCGAGAAGCCTGGATGGAAACTTTTCTTTGATGGAGCCGCAAACATGAAGGGCATGGGGATAGGAGCAGTACTTATTTCTGAAACAAGGAAGCACTACCCTGTTACAGCTCAGCTTCGTTTTTACTGTACCAACAACATGGCTGAGTACAAAGCATGTATTCTGGGTTTGAGGTTAACTGTGAATATGGGTGTCTAAGAAGTCTTGGTTTTGGGTGACTCGGACCTCCTGGTGCACCAAATTCAGGGAGAATGGGAAACACGGGATTTGAAACTCATACCATACAGACAATGTTTGCATGATCTCTGTCAACGATTTCAGTCAATAGAATTCAGGCATATCCTAAGGATTCATAATGAAGTCGCCGATGCTTTGGCTACTCTGGCGTCAATGTTACATCATCCAGATAAGGCTTATGTGGACCCTTTGCAAATTCAGGTCCGTGGTCAGCATGCTTACTGTAATATGGTAGAAGAAGAACTTAATGGGGAGCCATGGTTCCATGATATCAAAGAATACCTTTGGATGGGGGTATATCCGGTACAGGCCACAGGTGATCAGAAAAGAACAATTCGACGATTAGCAAGCGGATTTTTCTTCAGTGGAGGGGTGTTATACAAAAGAACTCCAGATCTTGGATTGATAAGATGCATAGATGCCAGACAAGACACAATTATCATGATTGAGGTACACTCCGAAATTTGTGTACCGCATATGAGTGTATACGTTCTGGCAAAGAAGATTCTCCGAGCAGGTTATTACTGGCTCACTATGGAGCGAGATTGCATCAGTTTTGTGCGCAAGTGTCATTAATGCCAGGTGCACGGAGATTTGATTCATTCCCCACCATCTGAATTGCATACAATGTCGGTACCATGGCCCTTTGTTGTTTGGGGCATGGATGTCATTGGGCCAATCGAGCCAGCAGCATCAAACGGACATAGGTTTATTCTGGTAGCCATTGATTATTTTACCAAGTGGGTTGAAGCGAAAACTTTCAAATCTGTGACCAAGAAAGCAGTGGTTGATTTTGTGCATTCAAATATCATCTATCGGTTTGGGATTCCGAAGGTAATCATCACGGACAATGGCGCTAATCTCAATAGTCATCTGATGACAGAGACATGTCAGCAGTTTAAGATTATACATCGCAATTCCACCTCATACCGCCCTAAGGCGAATGGAGCAGTCGAGGTAGCCAACAAGAATATAAAGAAGATACTTCGAAAAATGGTGGAAGGTTCTAGACAGTGGCATGAGAAGTTACCTTTCCCATTGTTGGGTTATCGCACTACTATTTGCACTTCAGTAGGGGCCACTCCTTATTTGTTGGTGTATGGCACGGAGCAGTAATACCCGCAGAAATTGAAATCTCATCCCTTCGGATTGTCGCTGAGACAAAAATTGATGACGTTGAATGGGTCAAAACCCGCTTGGAGCAATTAAGTCTGATTGATGAAAAGAGATTGGCAGCAGTATGTCACGACCAATTGTACCAACAGAGAATGGGGAGAGCATATAACAAGAAGGTACGTCCACGGAAGTTCGAAGTGGGTCAGTTAGTGTTGAGACGTATCTTGCCTCATCAGGATGAAGCAAAAGGAAAGTTTGCCCCAAACTGGCAGGGGCCATTTATTGTAACTAGAGTGTTGTCCAATGGCGCGTTATATTTGGCAGATGTAGAAGAAAAATGTGTGGAAATGGCTATCAATTCTGATATAGTCAAGAGATACTATGTATGATTTCTTTGTTTGATTGTACTTGTTTGTATTTGGCATATTTTGAAGATTGAAATGACGAAGGCGTTTTGTTCTGCTATCTAAACACTTGATCCCTCGTCACCCCTTTTGAGCCTTATTTATTTTCTTTCATACCCATTTTTCAGAATCAGTAGTGAATATCAGAAACACAAGTGTGAAAGATAAGAAAAGGAAGAAAAGAAAAAGAGAAAGAAAGGAGAGAGAAAGAAAAGAAAAAAAAAGAAGGAAAAGAAAGAGGAAAAAAGAAAAGAAGAAGAAAAAAAAGAAAAGCAAAAGAGAAAAAAAAGAAGAGAAGAAGAAAGAGAAAAGAAAAGCACAACAACAAAGTAATTTCTATGCCATGAACTACGTTCGACCTGATTCCTTTTAAGGATACGTAGGCAGCCTCACGGCTCGGTCTCATCAAACAGAAATCCAAAAACCTCAAGCAAGGAACTGGAGCAGAAGTTGTGGTTGTTGTGAGAAACCTAATTCCGAAAGTTGTAAATTCTAACCCATTTGAATTGTTTTGAGCCTTTTATACCCTTTCTTTCTAACCCTGTCCAAAAGCCCATATTACGGTTCAAAGAAAGACCTTCTGATCAATCTTCGGGAAATGCCGAGTTGAACAGGTAAAGGTAATTCATGTCAGGGGCAACACTCTGGTTCAAGCAGGAAAAATAAAAATGAGAGGGTCTTAGTGGTGAAATCCTTCATAGGCACCGTAAGGCGACGGGAGTTGAGAGAAATAAAATAAGAGAGTCTTATTGGTGAAAACCTTCACGGGAACCGTAAGGCGACGGGAGTTGAGAGAAATAAAATGAGAGAGTCTTATTGGTGAAAACCCTCACGGGCACCTTGAGGCGAAAGTGAGTTGAAAAGTCAACAAGTGAGAAAGGCCTATTGGTGGAAAACTGTTTCAAGGCACCACAGGATGAATAAGGTCAAGGTTTGGGTAAAGTAATCCGGTCAAGGAAATTCTGGGGCAACAAAGTACGACAACTAAAAGTTGATTGGTTGGACAGATTGGGCCGATTTTTCTGAAATGCATGCCATGATCATTGGTACCAGCTGTTCCACTCAGATAAGTTTCTTTTTCTTTTTCCTTTTGTAGCAGTCACCTGGTTTTGGATTCTTCTTATCCTTAACCCGAAAAGTCATTGCATTTCATTTTCTTTTGGGTATTTATCTAAAGATGTTTCAATGTCATTCTTGTTTAAATCAAGTGAAAAGGATTTCAAAGCTCACTACCAACTTCCAAAATTGCAAAGCACGGAGTGGTCAAAGCATACTAAGGATAACATGATGTAAGAGAGGGGTACAAGGAATCACCGGAAGTTTCATCGGTGGAATGGATTGGTAATGTCATGGTAGATGCAAAGGTTCAGATAAAGGGGTCAGAGGTAAAACAACGGCGGGGGTATAGAACACTCGGCCCGTCAAAGGTCATGGGGTTTGAAAGTCAGTCAGAAAGTCAAAGCGGTTCAGGGCCAGTTCAGAGAAGCCAGTCAGAACAAAACATTGCAGCAGAAAGACCTTCAGCAAGAATGCCATCAGCTAACCACCACTTTAAACTGATAAAATTTTCTTTGATTGAAACAGGGGCAGAAAATTCGTTTGATTCGGAGAAACTCTCCGTAGGGGAAAAGAGCAAGCACCGAAACAGGTTTGACCGTAAACTTTCAGGACCCTACTGGAAAATGGGACCTAGTTTAAAGTTCAGAAATAGCATAACCTAGCATAAATGTATCCCAAAAGAATTTAAGTTAGCTTAGAAGTTTGCATGTTCGTGATAGGATTCAATTAGGAGTTTCCAGGACCCCCCCTGAATAATGGGACTTAGCTTTAAGATTTCGATTAGATAACAACATTTAGCGTAAACTCTGATGTAGGGTAGTATAATTCAGACATGAAAGTTGTCACCCTTAAGATAAATTTTGACCTTTTATTTTCAGGACCCTCCTGGATAATGGGGAGTAGTTTAAAGATTCTCTTAGATATCAAGATTTAGTAGAAGTCACACCTGTAGAAGATATAGCTTAGACTTAAAATTGTCGTTTAGTTAAGAGTTGTCAGGACCTCCCTGCATAATGGGACCTAGCTTTCAAATTCTTAGTAATATTTGGTAATATGATTCAGTTTAACACTCACATATGTGCCCAGTTACAAAACTGGGGCAGAAAAATTTTCTTTGTTTTTGTCTATTTTGTTGAAATCAGGTACCCGCTTGGAGAACAGGGAGAAGACATTCAAGTTCAGCAGTTAGGAGCCCGCCTGGAGAGCAGAGAATACATTTCAAGTCAGCAGTCAGGAGCCTGCCTGGAGAGCAGGGAATACATTTCAAGTTGAAGTCAGGAGCCCGCCTGAAGAGCATGGAATACTTTCAAGCGCAACAGTTAGGAGCCCGCCTGGAGATCAAGGGATTACAATTTAAATTTAGCTTTCAAATTTTTTGTTTGGTCTATTTTGAAGTCAGGAGCCTGCCTGGAGAGCAGGGAATACATTCAAGTTTAGTAGTCAGGAGCCCGCCTGGAGAGTAGGGAATATATTTCAAGTCAGCAGTCAGGAGCCCGCCTGGAGAGCATGGAATACATTCAAGTTCAACAGTCAGGAGCCCGCCTGGAGAGCAGGGAACACATTTCCAGTCAGCAATCAGGAGCCCACCTGGAGAACAAGGGAATACAATTCAAGTTTTAGCTTTCAAGTTCTTGTTGATATTCGGTAACGTGATTCGTTTTACACTTACACATGGGCCCACATACCCAAACCGGGGCAGGAAATTTTCTTTGTTTTTGTCTATTTTGTTGAAGTCAGGAGCCCGCCTGGATAGCATGGGAATACATTCACATTTTGAAGTCAGGAGCCCGCCTGGATAGCATGGGAATACGTATCAAGTTCAGCAGTCAGGCACCCACCTGAAAAAGGGGAAGACATCTCAGCTTACAATTCAAGGGGACAACAAATGGATATCACCGAGAGAATAGATGACAACAAGAAACACAAGAGCAAGTTTGAAGATCTAGATAGGATTTTGTAAAACATAGATCATAGTCTAGTCTAACTTCTTTTATTTCTGACATGGTGTAATAAGGGGTTCAGTAAGTAGTAGCAGTAGCAGCAGTAACAGTGAAAGCCCAGCTTCATGGTAGTCCCAGCTACCAAACATTCTGGAACTACACTGACCTGATTCCTTTTTAGCCAAGGATATGTAGGCAACCTCAGAAGCAGGGTGCGGTCAAATCTTTCAAAGATGCTTCCTACGGAGTATTCAGACGGGCAAAAATCGCTCGTATCCGCTCACTTTATCTTTGCACGAAAACTCTCCACATTTTCGGGCAAAGAGGGGCAGTTGTGAGCACGTGATTTTTGCCATGTATGAATTACTCCCATAAATTCAAAACAAAATAATTTTTCCATTTGTTTGCAATTTCGTAGATTTTTGTTTGTTATTGTTTGCATTTATCTGTGCATGTTTATTTTATTTAATTAATGAAAAATACAAAATATGTTGCATTTGCATTTAGGATTTAATTTTACATTTTAGGATTAAGTGACAAATTAGTTATTTTATAAAAATGGAAAAAAATCACAAAAAATAGTTTATTTTGCACTTTTAATTTTAATTTTAAATTTTGGTAGTTCTTCTTTTAATTTAGTTTTTAATTATTTGTAGTAATAATTATTAGGGTTAATTAATTTAATTTGGTAGGATAATTAGTTTTAGGATTTAATTTAGGTTTTAATTTTGAAAAAAGAAAAAGAATTTCGAAGAAAAATGAATTGAAAAAAAAAAGAAGAAAAAGAAAAGAGAAAAGAAAAGAAATTTTGGATAATTTGTCTTAAAATGAAAATGGGAAATAAGAATAGAATTGGGTTACTCTTTAAGTCCAAACACTCAGGCCCAACGTTATTTCCTCCTATACCCGTTCCAAAAACTGAGCCCAAACCGGCCTCTACTCGGTTCGCCCATATTGTGACCAAACGACCCCGTTTTAGTTAATTCTAATCTGGACCGTTGATCTCAATTGATCAAACGGTCAAGAACTGGTTTATTCTCTATATTTAAGTGTCCGAACCAGCCCCCCCATTTCTCGTCTCTCTCTCACACCCATTCCAGAGACCCGATAACCCTAGCTAGCCGCCCCCAAACCCTCCACCGTCGGTGGCGGCGCCACCACAAACCGCCACCAGACTTACACCAAATGTTCCCCTCCACCACCTCATCCCAAATCTCTGTTCAATTTCTCTCAAATATACCCAGAACATCTCGAATCTCAGTTTACAGGTAGAAACCCTAGCGCCGCCACAGTTTCTCCGGTGGCGGCGCCGACTCCGTTCAACCCTAAAATAACACCCTACAACCCCCTTTACCCTATCACTCCAAATCCTCACCCCGTTTCTTTTGAAACTTGCCCGAAATCTTCGAATTTTAAATCTAAGGTTAACCTAAGCCTATGCATGCAAGGTCGTTTCTCTGAGTCATGATGAGTAATCAAGATTGATTTCACCACAAATAATGTTGTTCGCCTGTTCTTAATAAAGAACAGGCGTTTGAAATTATTTGAGGTTTAAATCAGTATCAGTTTCGATTTCAAGTTGATGGGTGAGTTTTTCTTTCTTTCTCTATTGTGAGAATGTGATTTTTGCCCTATGAGAACTACTCCCAAAAATTCAAAATAAAATGGTTTTGTGTTGTTTGTGATTTATTTGTATTTTATCCGTGCATGTTTATATCTACTTTAATTAAGAAAAATACAAAATACATGTTGCATGCATATTTAGGATTTAATTGTGCATTTTTGAATTAATTAAACCATGTCCTATTTTTAAGAATGAAAATCACAAAAATAGGAATTTTGGTAGCTTTGTCATTTTTATTGTTTAATTGTGTGATTTTATTTTTGTTTGATCTTGTGTGTTAATTATTGTTAAGGGTTAATTAATATCTTTTTAAAATAAGCTTGGTTTTACAATTTAATTTAGGAATTTTGGTTTTTAGGAATTAAAAGAAAGGAGTGAAAATTGGTTTTTAGAAAGGAGTGAAAATTGGACCAGATCGGAACTGGGCCGTCTTGATTTTGACCAAAACCAGGCCCAAATTTCACCCCTGTACCCGGTCCAGTCAATCTGGCAAAACGACCGCTCAAACGGCGTCGTTTCTGTCACGTTCAATCTGGACCGGTGATTTGTTTTGATCGAACGGTCCAGACCACTCCTCCCTTACCCGTTTTTGACCCAACCCGGACCGCCCCGGTGCTACTCCAAACGACACCGTGCCTATTAGCAAAATAATCCAGGCCATTGATTGTGCTTGATCCAACGGCTAGGATTAAACCACCCCCTCCGTATATAAATCCAGCCTCGCACCTCCCTTAAGCCATACCCCCTGTTCATCGTCTCTTTCAGAGACAAACCAAACGACCCTCGAAACCCTAGCCGCCTTGAAACCCTTTCGCCTGAAATCCGGCGGCAACAACGCCGATGACCATGAAACTAACACCCCTAGAGCACCTAACCACCCTCTACACGAATCCCTTACCCGTTTTGCTCGAATCAGCCTGTAGCTTCTCGAATCTTCAATCAAAGATTCGAGAAAAACTTGAAACCCACCCCAACCAGTCCCAAACTCACACCAAGGCACCCCCTGACCACCCTTGTTACAGATCCGTTAACCGTTTGCCTCGAATCAGCCTATAGTTTCTCGAATCTTCAATCGAAGATTCGAGCAGAACCTAAATCTACCCCAACCGGTCCCAAACTCACACCAAGGCACCCCCTGACCTCCCTAGTCACCAAACCACCATTGGTTTGGTTCGAATAAGACCGGAACCATTCGAACCCCAAATCAAACCCCAAGAACCCTAGAAAACCAAAGGCTGGAGTTGGTCCGAATTAGAGGAATTTGGGTGTCCAATGGACCTTAGTCGAAGTGTTCTTAGTTGAGAACACTCGATTAAGGTCCGTTCGACCTCAAAAAAAGTTCGAGTCAAGGGTTCGACCTTGGTTCGTCCAGTTTCTGTTTTGTTAAGGCACCTTTTTTCTCCTTTCTTATTCTATTTGGTTATGGTTAATTGTGTTTAGTTAGTTATAATCCAATCTTGTTCATTGTTCTTTCTTCTTCTCCATCAGACCTTTTATTTGGTCCAATTTTATCATTGCTTCTGTTTGTTGTCGATTGTTATATGTTATAATTTGTGTAATCGATTGAATAAGTGTCGTCGATTAGTCTGGTATGCTTGAATGTTAGATTAGCATGATAATAGTCTAATTTGTGGTTCATTCTTGTCTGTTTCCCTCCTGCCTCGTTTGTGTTCTAAAGTTTGTATTAAAATGAGCTCTTTGGTATATTTGAACTTAGAACTGAGCCTGTTGGTATATTCAGTTCATTGAACTGAATTTATTGGTCATTTGTTATCCTGAATTTGTCAATCCCCTTAAGGCTCTTCTGGCGGTTTTCTCTTTTGTATTCCAATCTGACTAAGGCATATGCTCGTCTAGTTGATTTCAGTTCATCTGTTGCTGAGCTAAATATGATTGGTTCCCCAATATAGTTAGTTCAATATGTGTTGCCCTAAACCCTTAGTTTTCATTTTAATGCCATTTGATTCAATATCTTGAATTGTTAACTGATTTGAATTGGTTATAGCTGTTGTAGTTTGTTGGATTCAACTTAGTTAGTTGGTAGGTTTGAATAGGTTAGAGTTGAAAGGTTCAATGCAGAGTGAAAGGGATTGGGTAGGATAGTAATTTCAGAGGCTTTTAGGAGGGTAATTTAGGAATTGAAAAGTTTAAAAATGGCTAGTTTTAGTGTTCTGTCCAGTAAATACTAATTAACATTAGACTAATGCACTTGTTTAGTGCTAATGGGGAACAAGACATAGTGGTAGGGGAAGGTTTAAGGGAAATGGATTAAGAAATAGGTGCCCATACCTATTTGAATTTAAATAAAGGGTAGTGGGGAACAAGTGAATTAAAAAGAGAACAAAACATGTAGTAGTGGTGGCGGAATATCATGGGCAGAAAATATGATAAGGCAGAGGGGGCAGGCCTGTTTGGGGGTTATATATAGAGTCATTTTTAGACAGAAGGGAGGTTTTTTTTTACACAGGATAGGGGGCTGGTTTTTTTTGGAGCAAAAAACATCAGTTTCTCTTAATCTTTTTTAGTCGAGTCTGGGCTTGGTTCTTCTTCTGGGTCAGAACTGGAAGGTAGAAAAGAGAGAGTTAAAAGAGAGGAAGACAGTTTAGGGGCTGACTTTTCTTTTGGGCAGACCTTAAGAGGAGAACATTCTGAAAATCTTGAGGGTATTGGACATTCTGAAAAACTAGAAGAGTCTTAAGAGTGAGCCTAGTTCAACTAGTACTATTCCATTGAGACTGAAAAGAGCTTCAGCTTAACTGTGGAGTTGTATTTTCGAATTTTCTCTTGATTACTGAATTCTAGGGGTGTTTTTGCTTGTGTTTTGATTGGTATTTGGTTGCTATCAAGCTGTTTTGGGGTCAGTTACTGGGTGTTTGTGTTGCTGTTGGTATTGCTGGAATTCTGCTGGTTCCTTTTAAATCTGTTACTGGGTTATTTCTACTGGTTGTTGCTGGTTATTGTTGTTGTTGTTGGGTTACATACTACTCCGCTGATCTTCTTCTTCTTCTTGTATTCCAATACCAGGTACACTACCCTGAACCACATTGATGTAAGCTCGTTGAAGTTTGAAAGGAAATGTTCGAACATATTTATTGTTCAACTGAGGACTGCCTGCATTTTAATTGATGTTAGTTTAGATGTTTTCCTGTTATATAGATGGTAGTTATGTGTATAATCAAAACTGTTTCTTAAGGTGGGTTATCTGTTAAGCATTGTATAACATTGAACTGTTAAATTGAATCCTTGGAATGGCATGAAGTGTAGTCAGTTCAATAGGTTTGTGAAATGGGATTGTTGAATCAGTTGGGAGGAACTCGATTGTCATCAGTAATAGGCGGGTCTAGATTAATGTCAGGTTAAAAGAGTAATGAACTTGTAATAGGATTCCAATTCATGAGCTAATCTAGTAATATTCACCCTACTCGCTAGTAATTTTATCATTAATCATGCTAGTGTATTAGGATGTCTTCGTTGAATAACAGTTTCTGAATTCGATAGTAAGCAAAACCTGAATTGTTGTTGGTAGATTAGTGTTGAAAACAGTTAAAAGTCAGGAAAAGAAAGGTTCATTTACACTAAATCGGTTCATTAAAACCCATAGTTCGTAGTAGTTAATGGGTATGATAAATTGGTTTAGGAATTTTGGGAGTTCATGTCTGTCAATTAAAATGAAGGTATGCATTGTCGTTGAGGTGCGTCATCGTTAAGTTGTTGGTTCGAACAACAAAAGCTGGAACATTGCACGCTTGTAATTAATTAGGCCTTTTTTCTATCTTTAGAGACAAAGGTAAATAGAGAACCATAGTCGCTTTAGGATATCCTAAAAAATAAACGAGGCGTGCCTCGCCTAATAACTTGCAAACTGCGGGGCCCTCGATAATTGTATATATTAATTACTTAGAACTCGGGATCGGCCGCTTAGCGAATTTCACGGTCTTTTTCCCAAAATAACAACGCGTTAGTCTCTTTAGGCGCGTACTTTAAATAATATTACCTTCTTAAACCCGGGTGCACATTTATATGACCCAAATCCAAATCTCAACGAAGTCGAAATATGTCGATAATCACGGGTACATTGATGTGACGTGGTTAGAGATGCATTTCCATGATGTTGCAATTCTTTTTTTTTTACATAATGAACGAGACGAGCCTCGACAAACAAAATACATAAGTTGTGGGGCCCTCTATAAGTGTTTATAAAATTCCTTAGACTTCGGGATGGGCCATTTAGCAAAAGTTCACGGCCTTCCCCAAAATGATAATACGCTAGTCGCTTAGGCGCGCCTTTAATAATTTACTTTCTTAAACTCGGGTGCACATTTATGTGACCCAAATTCAAATTTCAACGGAGTCGAAATGTGTCGATAACCACGGGTACATTGATGTGACGTGGTTCGAGATACGTTTTCACAACGTTGCAATTCTCTGTTAAAATAATAATGATAGTAATAAAAGCGGTTAAAAGTTAAAATTTTCTCATAGGTTCATAATTGTATTAAAATCAGATAAATAAGCCGAGTATGACAGTTGAGCGACCGTGCTAGAACCACGGAACTCGGGAATGCCTAACACCTTCTCCCGGGTTAACAGAATCCCTTATTCGGATTTCTGGTTCGCGAACTGTATTACAGAGTCAATTTTTTCCTCGATTCGGGATTCAACCGGTGACTTGGGAAACCATAAATCTCCTAAGTGGCGACTCTGAATTAAATAATAAATCCCGTTTCGATTGTCCTTTAATTGGAAAAACTCCCCCCTACGCCCCTTTGCGGGGTGTAGGTAAAAAGGAGGTATGACTGCTCTGTCGACTCTGCCGGGGACATAACCCAGAATCTCTGGTTTAGGGTTCAGAATTCGAGCTTAGATAAATTGTTATATTTGGCTTTATCTGATTTTGTTACATGTTTGGGCCTAATGTGCTAAATGCTGCTTTTACTGCTTTGATATTATCTGAACTGTATATAAACTGTGCCGAAACCCTTCTATTCTTACCTCCGGGGATGTGCTTGCTGGTTGAGACTCCCTATTCTGTTAGTGTCATACCTGAAATAAGAAAGAGACCGGACAAGTTACTAAGCCGGATGGCCTTTTGGTTCCCGGTACGTAGCCCCTTCCTCGACTCGAGTTGTCCGCTCGGGTACACAGTCTAGAACAAATACCCAGGTTATGAACCTAGAATAACTCAGCTTCATGCCGGATCCCTAGTAGGAACGTTTGTTTGCATCACGTGCATTTGACTTTGGAGGCTCAACACATGGGCTGGGTCTGTCTAGGACAGGTGTACCAAAAAATAGAAATGACCATCCTGATGCATCTTGCTTGCTACCTGTGCATTTATTTGCTTCGGACTTGCATGCTGACCGACTTTTTGAGGAAAGCGAAATAGCAGTATGAGGGTTAAGGAGAGTTAATTGCCTGTTTTTGAAAAAAAACCAATGTCCAAATAGTGTCGAAACTCTGCCGAATTTTTTTGAGAAAGTGGAAAAAAAGAAAAAAGAAAAAATATAAGTTTTATTTGCCAATGAAAAGAGTCTGGTTTTCAAAAAGAAGTTTGTTTTATCGACCCGAACTACGCCGGTTTGATTCTCACAGGGTGCGGGATACGTAGGCAACCCTCATCGGGTCCAACCTCCCCTTTTACAAAAATAGCCAAAAATGTCAAATTTTAATTGTCAACAAAAATAAGTCGGGTGATGCCGTTTTTGGCAAGAATAGCCGAATGTTCCCGAAAGGGACGCCGGAAGGCTGATTTTGCATAAATGGCCACTTTTAGTCATTTTTGGATTTTTGAACCGGTTGACTCACCCAGCTTTATAATCTTCATTCCTGAAGTGCTGAAAAGCCGTGTGTGGAGCCGGACCTTCCTTTTAGTGTGTGAAAAATTAAAAATAGTCAATTTGTTGAGTCAAATAAATTTTATTTCTTAATCACCTTAATAAATGTGCAGGATGAGCACGATGCAAAATGAACCTTTTTCAATAATGACTAAAATCCCTTTCAAGTTGCGGCTATGGTGGGATGATTTAGGTGGTGAAGGGCAAGATGAGGTCAAGAAATATCTAAAAGGTCTTACGAGTTTACTGGAAATCCAGCCACGGGAGGATATCATTAGAGTTTTGGTCACCTGCTGGGACCCGGCACACAATGTTTTCCACTTCTCCGATTTCGAACTCACTCCGACTTTGGAGGAAATAGCCGGGTACATTGAAAATGCTGAAGTTCCGTTGAGGCAAAAATAACTGGTTGCTCCAAGAGCTGTCACTGTGCATCGGTTTTTAGATTCGTTAAAGATACCCAGGACGGTCCATAACCTAGATCTGGCCGCAAGTTTTTGTAATCCGCACTTTATATACGACAGATACGGTCATGTCGGAGGATTCAACAACCCGGGTAATAAGTTATGCAGCAAAAGTAACTGTTAGAAATGGGACGAGCATAGACAAGTGGCTTTTATGATAACCTTTTTGGGCCTTTTGGTATTTCCAAGGAAAGAAGGAAACATTGATCTGAAAATAGCCGGGGTCGTCAGTACCTTGCTCACTCAAGATAAAAGCACTCTTGCACCTATGATAGTATCTGATATCTTCCGAGCTCTCACAGCCTGCAAAGCCAGAGGGAACTTTTTCGAAGGGTGTAACTTGTTGCTACAAATATGGATGACTGAGCATCTCTGCCACCGTTCCCAGCTCTTGAGTTATGGTTCATCGAAGAAAACTTGCATAAAAGAGTTCTACACAAGAATCAAGGGGGTCAGTCTAACCGAGGGAGTTACGGCGTGGACATCATTCTTTCGGACCCTCACCGCCAACCAAATACATTAGACACTAGGATGGTTTCCTGTGGATGAAATCATATATATGCCAGCCACTGGACCCCATTTCCTTTTGATGGGACTCCGGAGTATTCAGCCCTATGGGGAGATGTCAAATAGTTCCGAAAGGTGAAGATCTTAGTGGCCAAGTAGTCGAGATCGGGCCCAACGGACAGTTTCCTAAAGCAGCAGTCCGACAAATTTGGAGCGAGTATCAATACTTAACAGCCAATACATGTGTACGTGATCGGTCCAAAGGTGAAGTTTCGCCGGGATACCTTGCTTGGTTTAGGAAAGAAATCGAGTTTGGGAGACCGGCCAAGAGGCCCCATCTCCAGGAGTTTGTCCAGGCGTCGCAAGAACAGTGGGATTGGTTGGCTAAAGAAGAAAGTTACAGGGCAGAAATAGGCAAGCTGAGGCAACGGATTAGAGACCTGGAATTTGAAAATAGTCTGCAAGTCGATGCCAATGGGGGAGAAAAGAGCAAATTGGCCCAAGAAAATGAGGCGCTGAAAGCCCAAATCCGACAAATGAGGATAGATGCTGACAAACAACAAAGGAGTCGGTCGGATGAGCGGTTAATAAAAGGATTGGAAAAGGAAATCGGTTAGTGCCGGGATGATTTGAAGAAATTTGAGGATACCTTAGCACAACTCTAGGCACAATGGGCAAAAAGAACAAAAGAGCGCGCACAATACTTACAGCAGGTAAGGAAAGATTATGAAAAGACCATTGTCAGTCTAAAAAGGAAGGTGACCACCCTCGAGAGCAAGGCGGATAAACAAGCCAAGGCTTTTGAAACCGAGAGTAAACATTGCTATGATCTGATGGCTTCGATGGAAGATGAAATACAGCAGTTACGGAAACAACATTTGCATGATTCTCGGGTTTTGAAGGCTAGAGGGGATCAGATAGAACGCCTACTCCTAGAGAAGGACCGAACCAGGAACAAGATTCTGACTATTGCTCGTGCTATTACCAGGAAGTGTCGGGAGTGTGAAAACATGACCCGTACTACCTTCTTTTCGGTGGTGACGATATTTGTGAAGCAAATCATGTATGAATTGGAGCAGCTGGAAAGGAACCTTACACCTAAACTCACGGCGAGGCCGAATGACGCCCCGCGGGCACCCAAATTTGAAACTTTAATGTGTTCATAGTTTGAATCTGCATTTTTCCTTTTCCTAGAGTCTGTTGTCTGTTAGTGTCTTTCTTTCTTTCTTTCGCGTCAGAGTCTGTCAGTAGTTATTGAGTTCGTACTTGTTTGGGTTTCGAGTCTGTTATTTTCCTTTCCAAAAAAGCATCTGGTTTGTAATAGAATGTTTATTAGTGAAAAATCGAAAATTTCCAAAAAGTATCTTTTTACTTTTCGCACTTATAGGGCAGAACTACGCCCGGTCTGATTCATGCGGGGACATGATACGTAGGCAATCCACATAAGATTCGACCACCACTAAAAAGAAAAAGAAAAAAAGGCAAAGTAAATAAAAGAAAGGAAAAGAAAGAAATAAAAAGAGAGATAAAGAAAGTTTCGGAAACACTTAAACAAGGCAAGCCGGAATGACGCATGAGGTCGAAGCAAAGACATGTTAGAAATGGTTAAACTACCTAGGAACATTGCATTCCCCAACGTGAAATTGCAATATGTGTTAAACTCTAACGCTAACAAGTTTGTTGCCCTTCCAGAGATATCGAACCAGTTAGTTTATTAGAACGTTCTGGCAGATTACCATTACCAAACAAGATCCAAAGGACCCGTACTAAAAAGCATGACTAGTTCAGACCAAAGTGTCGAGGATGAAAGGATGGAGAATCAAATGCTGAAGGAGGAAATGGATAAGATGAGACAGGAGATAAAAGAAATGCAGCTGGCTTTAGCTAGGGTACAAAAAGTGCCTAACCCTCCCGTTATTCCCACTCTCCCACTAGGACACACGCAGGAATACCTTCCCCCCGACCCTTCGACAAGCTTCCTCAGTCACCAATACTATCAGGGAAGAAATGCCTATGATCCCCAAGCTTCACAACCCAATCAGAACCCTCCTCTACCAAATGCTCCTATTTTCGTGGCACCCCCACCAGCCACGCTGCAAAGATCATCCAGCGAGCCGTTGTTTCAGGCTCACGATAACCAATATTACCCCCTGAACCAACCTTCAAAGCACCCGAGCCTCATACTTATAATACTCACTTCGAGATATCGGTAGAGACTGAAAAGCCGGCTAAGAGCCCAGAGCAAGACGAAGTGTTTCGAAAGTTTAAAGCCTGGAGCAGTCCTTCAGGAATATTCATGGGTTAGGCAACCAAGTCAGTGTGGCCTACAAAGATCTGTGCCCATTCCCCGACATTCAATTGCCGGCAGGTTTCAAGATACCAATGTTTGATCTATACGAGGGGCACGGTGATCCAATGGCACATCTGCGTGGTTTTTGCAGCAAGATGAGAGGAGCAGGTGGTAAACATGAGCTGCTAATAGCTTACTTTGGTCAAAGTCTAAGTGGGTCTGCACTGGAATGGTACACAAGACAGGATCCGAGCAGGTGGTACACCTGAGACGATCTAGCACAAGCATTCGCAGGTCACTTCCAGTATAACCTTGATATCGTCCCTGACCGTCTCACATTGCTGAAACTTGAGAAGAAGCCGGGAGAGAGCTTTAGAGAATTTGGGTTCCGGTGGAGAGAACAGCAGCAAGAGTTGATCCTCCGATGAGAGAGGGGGAAATGGTGGACTACTTTCTATAGACTCTAGAGCCAACTTACTTTGGTCACTTGGTGACGTCAGTTGGCAAATCTTTCAATGAAGTAGTAAAAATGGGCGGTATGATTGAAGAGGGACTTAAGTCCAACAAAATCTTGAGCTATTTGGCGATTAAAGCAACCACTCTGGCCATCCCGAGCGGCACGGGAGGTGCGCTCGGAAAGAAGAAAAGGGAAGATGTCGCAACAGTCGAGGCATGTACTTGGTCTAGATCCAGAGGTCCCCCCTCACCACCAACCTAGACCCCATCACTCAAATTACCCACACATTCCATACGGCCCTCCACAGCCCTACTACCCACCACAAGAGCCACACTTCTCTGTCCATCACGCCCAAACTTACACCCAGCCTCCGGCTCACCCGCAATGGTGTGCGCTGGCTCTCCAAAATACATATCCACCTCCACAAAATACATATCCACCTCCACAAAATACATATCCACCCCCACAAAACATATATCCACCCCCACAAAACACATATCCACCTCCACAAAACACATATCCACCACCAAGGGCCTACAGGAATCCTTCGGGACCAGTCTTCCGTGGGAATCAGACCTTCAGGAATGAAAGGGTGCAGAGGCAGAGAATATTCACTCCGCTGGGAGAAACTTATACTACTCTGTTCTACAAATTGAGGCAGTTAGGCCTATTGAGTCCTGTGGAGCCCAAATTGCTAAATCCCCTTCCCAAAAATCTGGACCACTCGGTAAGCTGTGAATATTGTTCGGGGGCTCCCGGGCATGATACTGAGAAGTGTTGGAAGTTGAAGACTGCCGTACAAGATCTTATTGACACAAATAGGATCGAGGTCCAGGAGCCAAAGGCACCTAACATCAATCAGAACCTGTTGCCGGCACACCATGAAGCCCACATGATCGAACTAGTGCACGAAGGAGGGAAGCTCAAGAAGCCCTCACAAACGGTAATGATGATCCGTGCCAGTCCAAAAGAAACGTTGATCAGTGGAAAAGCGGTAGTGCAGTCGGAAAGGTAGAAGACAAGCCAATGGTGGCGATGGGGAAGAGTTCGTCTGATGTTGCCAAGAATCCAGAGCCGGTCAAAGTAACGGTGCAAGGGATATCAAGCAAGCTAGTAGCCGTGAAGGGGGCATGCACAGGACCAGCTGTTATCAGGCCAGTAATGCAGTTGCCGATAATCAGCGAGAAAGTTGTGCCATGGAGCTACAGTCAAGTAATGGTAATGCATAAGGGGAGGGAAGTTGTGGAGGAAATATGTGAGGCACAGGGGTTAACTCGTTCGGGAAGGTGTTTTGCTCCCGCAGAGTTAAGAAGGGCCAATCCCGTAGCGACAAAGAATCCAGTTACCGAGGAGGAGGCGGAAGAATTTTTAAAGAAAATGAAGGCACAAGATTACTCCATTGTGGAGCAGTTGAGGAAGACCCCGGCACAGATCTCATTGTTGTCGTTTTTGACCATTCAGATGAGCATCGCCAGGTATTGATGAAAATTCTGAATGAAGCCCGTGTTCCAGATAAGATCTCTGTGAACCATTTGGAGAAAATAGCAGACAAGATTTTCGAGGTCAACAGGGTCACTTTTTCAGATGATGAGTTGCCCGTGGAGGGTACAGAACATAATAGAGCCCTTTATTTGACTGTGAAGTGTGAAGACTCGGTAGTCACTCGCGTACTGATTGATAATGGGTCCAGTGCCAATATCTGTCCTTTGGCCACATTGAACAAACTGAAGGTCGATGGTGACAGGATTCACAAGAACAACATCTATGTTCGAGGGTTTGATGGTGGTGGTACAGACACAGTGGGTGACATCATACTTGAATTAACAATTGCTCCAGTCGAGTTCACCATGGAGTTTCAAGTGTTAGATGTGGCAGTGTCATATAATCTTCTGTTGGGGTGACCCTGGATCCACGCCACCAAAGCAGTGACTTCTACACTACATCAGATGGTCAAATTCGAGTGGGATAGGCAAGAGATCATAGTACATGGGGAAGACAATGCAAGCGCCGTAAGTAATGCCATCGTACCCTTCATAGAGACTGATGATGATAAGGGACTGTGGGTTTACCAAGTTTTTGATACGGTTTCAGTGGACAAAGTTCACGAGGGTGAAAGCATCCCACTTCCCAAAGTACCAGCTACAACTGTCATGGTAGCCTCGGAGATGTTGAAAAACGGGTTTGTGCCAGGCAAAGGTTTAGGGGCTGATCTTCAGGGTATTGTTCAGCCGGTTTCTTTACCCCAAAATCTGGATACCTTTGGGTTGGGGTTCAAGCCTACAGCGGTGGATGTGAGACAGGCCCGCAAGTTGAAGAAAAGAGTTTGGGTTCTTCCCAAGCCAGTTCCGCGCCTATCCAGATCATTTGTCAGAGCAGGTATCAGAAAGTTGTCGATCCCGAAAGTTCTCGGACCACTGATTGGGCCAGATGGAGATTTGAATGAGGGTTTTGAAAGGTTGTTCGCCAATGTCAACATGGTAGAAGCTAGAGAAGGGTCCAGTAAGTTAGATGTACAGTTTGTGGGGCCTAGGGCAAATATTAACAATTGGATGGCTACTCCCCTTCCTACCCGGAGAGAGTCTTGGTAGTGGGCTATGATTTTTCTTTCTTGTCTTTTTAGATTATTCCAGGGTTGTAATCCAGTTTTGTTTTGTATTCGGCATAGTGTGAAACTCTGTTATCCCGTATTTTAATAAAGTGAAAGCTTTTGTTCTTCTTATTTTGTTTTAACTTTGTTTTCTTCTTTTCTCTTTCTGAACAGTTCTCTTTATATTGATTCTAATGACATGGCATGCACAACGGATCGTCAACCCAGTCTAAGAAATCAATCTGATTCCGAACTAATTGTACAAGAGGTCGATTATGATGATGAATCGGAATACAATGAGGATGAAGCCTTCGAAGAGATAAACAGAGAGTTAAGCCAGTTTGAAGAGAAATCCAAGCCCAACTTAAATGACACAGAAGCCATCAATTTAGGGGATGTAGATGATATCAGGGAACTAAAATAAGCATCCACATTGCACCGAATATCAGGGAAGAACTAATCAAAGCACTTATTGAGTTCAAAGACGTTTTTGCATGGTCGTATGATGACATGCTGGGGTTAAGCACGGATTTAGTAGTTTACAAATTGCCCATTAACCCGGCATTCCCTCCCGTCAAGCAGAAATTGAGGAAGTTCAAAGAAGACATGAGTGTGAAGATTAAAGAGGAAGTAACCAAGCAGCTACAAACAAAGGTTATTCGGGTCACTCGATATCCTGATTGGTTGGCTAATGTGGTGCCAGTGCCGAAGAAAGATAGGAAGATCAGAGTGTGTGTCGATTACCGCAATTTGAACAGGGCAAGCCCCAAGGAAAACTTTCCATTACCCAACATCCATATCTTGATTGATAATTGTGCCGGACGTGAGATCGGGTCTTTTGTGGATTGCTATGTTGGGTATCATCAGATTCTGATGGATGAAGAAGATGCGGAAAAGACGGTCTTCATTACGCCGTGGGGACTTATTGCTACCGGGTAATGCCATTTGGTTTGAAGAATGCTGGGGCAACGTACATGAGAGCAATGAATACTGTGTTTCATGACATGATACACAAAGAGATTGAGGTATACGTGGACGATGTGATCATAAAATCCAAGCATCAAGAGGACCACGTAGCAGACCTAAGGAAGTTTTTCCAAAGACTTAGAAGGTACGATATTAAGCTCAACCCGGCCAAATGTGCATTTGGTGTTCCATCTGGAAAGCTGTTGGGATTCATCGTCAGTCGGCGGGGCATTGAGTTGGACCCATCAAAGATCAAATCCATCCAAGATTTGCCACCGCCGAAGAACAAGACAGAAGTAATGAGTCTGTTGGGAAGGTTGAATTATATCAGCAGGTTTATTGCTCAACTCACAGCAACTTGTGAACCCATTTTTCGGCTACTGAAGAAAGATGCTGCGGTAGAATGGACGGCAGAATATCAGGAAGCATTTGACCAAATCAAAGGATATTTGTCAAATCCACCTGTGTTGGTTCCACCTGAGCCGGGAAGACCGTTAATTCTTTATCTAACGATCCTAGAGAATTCGTTTGGCTGCGTACTGGGGCAACACGACATTACAGGAAGGAAGGAACAAGCTGTCTATTATCTCAGCAAGAAGTTTACAGGATATGAGGTTAAGTACACTCAACTCAAGAAGACATGTTGCGCCCTAACTTGGGTGGCCCAGATATTAAAGCATTATCTGTCATCATATACTACTTATCTCATTTCACGCTTGGATCCACTGAAGTATATTTTCCAGAAGCCTATGCCCACAGGGAGATTGGCGAAATGGAAAATATTACTCACAGAATTCGACATCGTCTATGTGACGAGGACGGCCATGAAGGCCCAAGCATTAGCTGATCACTTGACTGAGAATCCTGTTGATGAAGAATACGAGCCCTTGAGGATGTATTTTCCTGATGAAGAAGTGATGCATATAGATGAGTTGGAAATAACCAAGGAACCAGGATGAAAGCTTTTTTTCGATGGAGCCACAAATGCGAAGGGAGTTGTAATAGGAACGGTACTTATTTCTGAAACAGGACATCACTATCCTGTTACAGCTCAGCTGCGGTTCTATTGTACCAACAACATGGCTGAGTATGAGGCATGCGTTTTGGGTCTACGGCTAGCTGCAGACATGGATGTCCAAGACGTTTTGGTCTTGGGAGACTCGGACCTCCTGGTGCATCAGATTCAGGGTGAATGGGAAACAAGGGATTTGAAGCTCATACCATATCGACAATGTTTGTACAATCTGAGCAAGCGATTTCGATCAGTGGAGTTCAGACACATCCCAAGAGTTCATAATGAGGTTGCCGATGCTTTGGCCACCTTAGCATCAATGTTGCACCACCCAGATAAAATTCATGTTGACCCATTACATATCCAGGTTCGTGATCAGCATGCTTATTGCAACATGATAGAGGAAGAAATGGATGGTGATCCATGGTTTTATGATGTCAAGGAATACCTCAGGATGGGGATATACCCTGAGCAGGCCACCGGAGATCACAAGAGAGCCATTCGACGATTGGCAAATGGATTTTTCCTCAGTGGAGGAGTGTTGTACAAAAGAACACCAGATTTGGGATTGCTGAGATGTATAGATGCTAGTCAAGCCACGACAGTTATGACAGAGGTACATGCTGAAGTTTGTGGGCCACATATGATTGGATATGTATTGGCAAAGAAGATTCTTCGAGCAGGGTACTATTGGCTCACTATGGAGCGTGATTGTATCAGTTTCGTGCGGAAATGCCATCAGTGTCAGATACATGGAGATCTGGTTCATTCTTCGTCGACAGAATTGCATACAATGTCAGCACCATGGCTATTTGTCGCCTGGGGCATGGATATCATTGGACCAATTGAGCTAACAACATCCAACGGGCATAGGTTCATTCTGGTGACCATCGATTATTTCACTAAGTGGGTTGAAGCTAAAACTTTCAAGTCGGTAACCAAGAAGGCAGTGGTAGATTTTGTTCACGCCCATATCATCTGTAGATTTGGAATCCCGAAGGTGATCATCACAGATAATGGTGCTAATCTTAACAGCAATTTGATGAAAGAGGTATGTCAGCAGTTTAAGATTACACACCGCAATTCCACCCCATATTGTCCCAAGGCGAATGGAGTAGTTGAGGCAGCCAACAAAAACATAAAGAAGATACTTTGGAAGATGGTAGAAGGTTCGAGGCAATGGCATGAAAAATTACCATTTGCACTATTGGGTTATCGCACTACTGTTCGTACTTCAGTAGGTGCAACTCCTTATTTGTTGGTATACGGAACTGAAGCAGTGATACCGGCAGAAGTTGAAATTTCATCCCTTCGGATTGTCGCTGAGGCTGGGATTGATGATGATGAATGGGTCAAAGCCCGATTGGAGTAGTTGAGCCTAATTGATGAAAAGAGATTGGCAGCAGTATGTCATGGCCAGTTGTATCAGAAGAGGATGTTTGAAGTGGGTCAGCAAGCCCGATTGGAAGTTTGAAGTGGGTCAGCAAGTGCTGAAACGCATCCTCCCACATCAGGCCGAAGCAAAAGGCAAGTTTGCCCCGAATTGGCAAGGGCCATTCATTGTAACCAGAGTGTTGTCCAATGGAATTTTATGTTTAACAGATATTGAAGGGAAATGCGTCGACATGGCTATCAATTCGGACGCAGTTAAGAGATATTATTTATGATTTCTTTTGATTGTAATTGTTGTTTGTTTGTACTTGGCATTTATTGGAGAATGAAATGACGGAGACAATTCTTTCTTCTATCCAAACACTTTAACCTTTGCTTCCCCCTTTGATCCTTATTTATTCTTTCATACCCCTCTTTTGGAATCAGTAATGAAAATGAAAGAAAAGAGAAGAGAAAATAATGATAATAAAGACAGAAGAAAAGTCACAAGAAAAACAAAGGAATTGGGAACTACGTTTGACCTGATTCCTCAAAAATGATACGTAGGCGCCTCACGGCTCGGTCATAGTGTAAAAAGAAAAAATAATAATAAAAATCCCCAAGCAAGAAACTGGGGCAGAAGTTGTAAAGGAAGTTTGATTCCAAGAGTTGTACTGTTTTACCCATCAAAATTATTTTGAACCTTTTACCCTTTTTCTTTTAGCCATACACAAAAACCCATATTGATGTCCAAAAAATACCTCCTGATCAGTATCCGAGAAGTGCCAAGTCATGCAAACGGAAGTCAGGAATAACACTCTGATTCCCAACAGAGAAGAGGATAGGAATTGCTCAAAACCGAGCTCTACAAATCAAAATATGATAAAAATGGACTATCCCTCGATTTGAAGATCTTATATTCTGCCCAAGTCCTTATACATCATCGAACGCGGAGGAAGAATCGCGTTCACTAAGAAGAAAAATGAAGCTGGCAAGAAAAGACCATCGTGAACGCGAGTGGAGCGACGCGAACGCGAAGAAGAGAGAACAAAAACCTACGCGAACGCGTAGGGGTACACGTGAACACGAAGAGTAATGACCACCAGTGCTCTGGGCCTGGTTTCTACTACGCGAATGCGGAAGGAAGGACGCGAACGCGAAGAAGGAAAAATGCAAATGTCATGACCCAATTCCATTATAGGCCGTGATGGCGCCCAACACCGTTGTTAGGCAAGCCAACACTGATCAAACTAGTGGTTTTCCTATTTTTAAATAAATTACTAAGTGGATAACATATCCTCATTTGTTTAAAGATTTAGAAATTTGTAAATGTAAAATAATTAAACGAAAGTAAATGAGTGCAAATCCTAACTATGAAAACAAATCCAAAATCATGAGTCTACTAGTATGTGTGTCAAAACCTGGTGTCATAAGTATGTGGGCATTCTAGCAGAATATACAAAAGAATACTAATCTACTGTATGAAAGGAAATAGACAAATACTATAATATAAAGAAGACTCCAGCTACTGCAGAACAACTCAGAAAGCAGCTCACCGTGATGTCTCAAGATGGGGATCAAATCTGCACGCCAGACTGGTAGCTAGATGCACCTGCCTCAGATCATGTACAATTAAGTACAGAAGTGTAGCGTGAGTATATAAATAATATGTACCCAGTAAGTATCTAGTCTAACCTCGAAGAAGTAGTGACAAGGGGTCGACTCCGACACTTACTAAGGGTCAACAATATGATAATATGAAATTCTAATTAAGCATGATATATAGAGATAACAATAAAACTCAGAACAAGAGAATTAACTGAACAATTCTTTCACCATATATAAGAACCCAAATCACTTCCTTCATTTAAAATAAATGGTCTCTCAAACAATAAATTGATACCAATTATGAAAAGGGACTTCCAGTTCTATTATCATGGATGAATTCTGCGTGAAAGTACGTCCCGATCCAACATAAATGTAAACTGTGCACTACCGAGGGTCAACGGCATGAACCATTGATACATCTATTAACCTGCCGAGACGAATGATCTGCTCCCATGAGAGTAGTGGAAAGAATCGTCCCGCTCGCGGAATATACTTGAGACGTGGTCAAATATAAATTTATCAATAAATCATAACCCTTTCTTGATTCTTTTCAAATTAAAGACAATTCAACTTGAAGCTATTAAATTCTTAAAAATCCTCAGCTTAGTTCCACTATAACGACCTGACCGGTCGTTTTATGAATTTCAACCCCGTTTCCCCCATTTCTGCTTTTTATGTCTTGTTCAGTTGTATTATGTGGTATCAGGTTGGTTGGTTTGGGTTCGGAGTGATTTTGGAGAGGTATGAGACACTTAGTCTCTTTTGAGTAAGCTTAAGTTGAAAAGGTCAACAAGATGTTGACTTATGTGAAAAAGGTCTCGTATGTAAATTGTGATGGTTTAGATAGCTTCATTAGGTTATTTGGGACTTAAGACCGTGATTGCATTGCATTTTAGAGGTCCGTGGAAGATTTAGGCTTGAATTGGCGAAATTGGAAATTTGGCATTTTCCGATCGCCAGTGGAAATTTTGATATCGAGGTTGGAATGGAATTCCGGAAATTGGAATAGGTCTGTTGTGTCATTTTTGACGTGTGTGCAAAATTTCAGGTCATTCAGATGAGGTTTGGTAGGTTTTTACATCATTTGCGGAATTTGGAAGTTTGGAAATCCTTAGGCTTGAATCCGATGGTGATTTGATGTTTTGATGTTGTTTTGAGTGTTCCGAAGGTTGGAACAAGTTTGAATGATGTTATGGGATGTGTTGGCATGTTTGGTTGAGGTCCCGAGGGCCTAGGGTGAGTTTTGGGTGGTTAATGGATCATTTTGGACTTTGGAAGATAGCATATTTTCTGGTATTTTTGTTGCAGAGATTTGTTCTTCTCATTCGCGAGAGGGCTTTTGCGTTCGCGAAGGGATGTTGAGTGAGGAAGGTGAATAGCTCTTTGCATTCATGATGTAGGTCCCGCATTCACGAAGGGTGAGGCAGTGTGTGAATCGCGAACGCGTGAGTGGAGTCGCATTCGCGAAGAGGAGTGAGGCAGTTGGGGACCCCAGGTCCTTGGTTTACGCGTTCGCGGGGTAAGGGTCGCATTCATGAAGGTATGAGCTGGAGAAGCATTGCATTTGCATGGCAGAGTTCATGTTCACGAAGAGTAAAGTGGAGAGACAGTATGGTTTGGTCTATGCGAACGCAAGAGGGTGGTCGCGTTTGCGAAGAAGGGCACACCTAGGCAGAATCTTTAAGTTAAAAAATGAGGGTTTAGTTCATATTTTCAAAAACTCATTAGAGAGCTCGGGAGAAAGCGAATTAAGAGAGGATTTTCAGAGGAGTGATTGGGGTAAGTGTTCTTCACTTGTTTTGGGTTTAATTCCATAATTATTTCTGGATACTTATCATTTAATTTGAGAATTTGGGGTAAAAAATGGGGAAAATGGAAGAAAAATTGGAGAATGGATTTTTGGGATTTGGATGACCTTTTGACGTCAGATTTTGAGTTAATTTGATAATTTTCGTATGGGTTTCATTCCTTTAACATATATTGATGATAATATACTGATTTTGGTTAGATTCGGGGCATTTGGAGGCCGAATTGAGAGTCAAGAGCGTCGCAGGCTAGAGCTTGGCTTGGCTTGAGGTAAGTAATGCTTCCAAACTTGGTTCTGAGGGTTCGAAACCCCCGAACTATGTGTTCTATGATTACTATTGAGGTGACGCAAATGCCAAGTGACAGGCGTGTGGGCGTGCACCGTGAGAGTTGCGGCCTGGATCATTCCATGGCACCACTTAGTAACTCTTTCTTGTTGATATCTGTGTTTCTATCATGTGATTAAGTAAATGTGCTGTGAAAACATACTTGATATCCTGTTAGGGCTTCACGCTAATACTGTTGAGATCCGAGAGGTCATTTCTTGCTGTCATATCATTAGCTTCTATACTCAGTCTTGTTCATGCATTTTATATCATGCCTCAGTCTCGATTATTGTTATTTGGCACCTTATATCATTGTTCGGGCTAGTATCATGACATTATGAGCCAGTGTGTGTGAGACTGGAGAGTGATGACTGAGTGAGGCCGAGAGCCTGATTGTGAGTGATAGTATGGGATCGGGCTGCACGCCTCAGCGGTTATATTGATGATTATGATAACGCTTGGGCTGTAGGAGCCCCTCCGGAGTCTGTAACACACCCAGTGAGCGCAATTGATAATATTGAGGGATGGATCTTCCCTGGACATTGATCTTTCTAAAGTATTTATAACTGGAGATGGATATTCTCCATAGGGCTTGAATGGCCTTCTGCGGTCAGTGATACATATATATTCCGGGATGTATCTTCCCTGGGCCGGATGGCCATATATAGTACCGAGTGGTTGAGAACTTGTGAGTGGAGGTACACGAAACATTGATTATGCTATTTGTGCATTGGTACATAGAGATTTTCCTGAGCTTTATACTCCGTATTGTTCCGACTACATTCATTTACTGTGAGTTTTTATTTGAACTGCAAACATGTCTACTTTTCTATACAGTTTAATGGTATTATCTATTGAGGTTTGGTTTGTCACTACCTGTCAGTCCATAGTTTGGACTTGTTACTTGCTGAGTTGATGTACTCACGTTACCCCATGCACCTTGTATGCAGATCCAGGTATCTTGGGCCACGGTAGCGGTTGCTGATCATTTCAGTTGTGGACTTTCCTTGGAGATAGCGAGGTAGCTGCCTAGCGATCGCAGTCCCGCCTTCTCCTTCCTTATCTTCCTCTTGGTGTATTTGTTGGCTATTCTCAGACTATGTTAGTCTTGTTTATTTCTAACAGTTGTAGTATTTTGCTCATGACTTAGTGACACCCGATGTCGGGCTTGTATTTTTCGCTTTATTTTGACTTTTTACCTTATATCTTTTATCGGATTTCAGTTGGAAACATGGTTTTACTTAAGTTTTAAATGAAATATGGATTATTTGGAAATCAGTTGACTGACCTAATTTCACGATAGGCGCCATCACGACCGGGTCGGTTTTTGGATCGTGACATTCACTCGATACAATTAGTAAATATAATCAAATAATGATGTCCACAAAATATGGTGTAATCCTAAAACTACCCGGACATAAACAGGAATAGTAGCTACGTACGGACTCTCGTTACTTCGTGCATATGTAGCCCCCCACAAATCATAAAACATAATAACTAAATTTACCTATGGGGTAAATTCCCTCTTACAAGGTTAGAAAAGAGACTTACCTCGTTTCAAAGCCTATTTCCTGATTCAAGAATGCGCTCAAACCTTCAAATTTGACGCCAAACGGCTCGAAACTAGTCAAATATGATATAAATAAATCAATTTATGCTCAAAAGTTCATGTCGCAACTATTAAAGTGGTTACCCAACTCTAAATGCAAGATTTCTAAAATTCACTCTCGGACGTGTCCGGATTCCGGAAATTTTCGAAGAAAGTTGTTACTCATAACCTTAGGAACACAAATATATGATTTTCACTAAATTCCATAATCATTTTCGTGGTAAAATCTCATTTTAATCAAAACCTAGGATTTTTATCTAAACTCATGAATTCTACAAATTTACGTATTAAAATCCACCCATAATCTATGTATTAAGCTCACATTAGGTAGAAATTACTTACCTCACAAAGCTAGGTCGAAATTCCCTCCTTAAGAGCTCTCAAATTGCCCAAGAGTGTAATAAATGACCCCAAAAATGCCTAAGTCCCATTTTTAAAACTTACTGCCCAGCGGTCCTTATAGCGATCGCGACTAAGCCCTCATGATTGTGATGGCTAAACTAGAGACCAGCGTGAACGCGAAGCAGTGGGTCGCCTACTCATCGCGAACGCGAGGCCCAGGACGCGAACACGTAAGGCAATCGGGTGGCTCAGGCCCAAGCCCAGGCTTCTACGCGAACGCGACCTTCGCAATGCGAACATGAAGGCCAAAGGGTCCATGCCTCCGCAAATACGGCTCTGCTTATGCGAATGTGAAGGGCAAAAGCCCCAGCCCCCCAAATCCTTCATCGTGAATGCGAGGGTCCACCCGCGTTCGCGAAGAAGGAAACCAGAAGAAGAAATCTGGTGTTTTTCAACTTAGCTCCGGGTGGTCCAAAACGCACCCGAGCCCCTCGGGACCCTATCCAACCACACCAACAAGTGTGTAATCATAATATGGACCTGCTCGAACTCTCAAAATGCGTAAAACAACAACAAAACCAAAAACCATACCCCAAAACCAAATTGAATCAAACTTTAAATTTCAAGTTTCCTAATCGCTCAGAACGCACCGAATCATACTTAGACTACTCGGAATGACACCAAATTTTGCGTGCAAGTCTTAAATGAATTACGAAACTATTCCCGGTCTCGAAATTCTGTTTTAACCTCGATATAATCGAAACCCGCTCCAATCCATATTTAAAGAACTTTTAAAACCTTCAAGAACCAACTTTCATTATTAGGCGCCAAAATGCTCTCGGGTCATCCAAAACCCGATCCGAACATATGTCTAAGTCCGAAATCATCATACGAACCTATTGGAATCGTCAAATCGCGATTTTGAAGTCCTTTACTCAAAATATTGACCGAAGTCAAACTTGGCCTTTTAAGCCAACCTTAAGGAACCAAGTGTTCCGATTTCAACCTGAACCCTTCCAAATCCTGAACTAACTATCCCCACAAGTCATAAAATAGTGAAAGTACATACGGGAAGTCTTATTTAGGGAAATAAGGTTCTAGAAAGAAAAACGACCAGTCGGGTCGTTACAACAAACCTTTGCGAACGCGAAGAAGAAATATGGGATGGTCAGTATAAACACTTCATGAACGCGAAAGGCACTTCGCGATCGCGAAGAAGAATACCAAAAGATAGAAACAACAGTTCAAAATTGGAGGAAAATGACCCGTAGCCTACCTGGAACACACCCGAGGTCCCCGGGACCCCGTCCAAACATACCAATAAGTTCCATAACCTAACACGGACTCTCTCGAGGTCTCAAATCACATTAAACGCCGAAACTACGTATCGCACCACGAGTCGAACTTATGAATTTGTAAATTTTCTAACTTCTAAACCTCGTGTCGAAACCTATCAAACCAACCCGGAATGATGCCAAATTTTGCAGACAAGAAAGGAGCTGTTCCAAATCTTGGAATCGAATTCCGACCCCGATATCACAAAAGTCAACTACGGGTCAAACTTTTACATCTTCCAAACTTCAACTTTTTTCAACTTTCGCCGAAATGCCTCAAATTACCCTACAGACCTCCAAATCCAAATCCGGATGCATGCCCAAGTACAAAATCACCATACAAAGCTGTTGAGATCATCCAAAACCTATTCCGGAGCCGTTTGCACAAAAGTCAAATTTCCGGTCAACTCTCACCCCTTAAGTTTCCAAAACTAAAATCGTTTTTCCAATTTGACTCTGAATCATCCGGTAACTGAATTCGACCATGCACGCAAGTCAATACACATAATATGAAGCTGTTCAAGACCTTATGCCGCTGAACGGAGCTTAAATTCTAAAACGACCGGCCAGGTCGTTACATTTTATTTTCGGAATGAGTTGTTTTAATTTCTCATTATAATATATAATAAGTATTTGAATTGAATCATTCTTAAAAAGATTAATTTGTAGCCTTGCCTCTTAAAGGGTAAGAAAAGTTAACTTTTAATAGATAATATACATAAAATTTATCAAAAAGTTATATTATCTTATTAAAAGTTAGCTTTGAGCCAACGATTTTATTGATCTGACCCACCCTCTAGGTGAGTTTTCTGTGTTGCGTAAGTGTGTTCCCCTGAGACAAATATACATAAATATATAAATTTTATTAAATTTTTTATGAAATCTTATTAAATTTTAGTTTTGGGCCACTGATTTTATTTATCTGACATTTTAAGTGAGTTTTCTGTGTTGCATGAGTGTGTTCCCCCAATTATTTTCTTGCTCTAAATGATAGCGCCTATGCCTTCTTCTTTGAATGATTATTTAGGATTTTATAAACTTCTTAACTGGACATTTTCTTAATGCTAACTTTCACCCCATAAATAAGCAAACTGTATTGAGCAACACTAATTAAGCTTTTTTATTAAATGATGAAGTCTAATTAATATCTTTATTTGTTGTCTTCATTTGGGGATCATAATAATTAGTTTTAAATCAAATTATATTCTTAATAAAAAATGCTTTTATATGCATATATATATATATATATATATATATATATATATATATATATATATATATATATATATATATATGTTCGAAATTTAAGATAAAATTAGGAACATCAAATATCATACACTAACTATTGATAAAAGCCAAGCAAATTATTTTTACAAAAGTCCACGCTGTCAAGTATATTTGGAGAAGTCAGCACATGTAACTTTCTCTAATATTTCAATCCCCTCAGTACCAAAGGAAATTATTGTGACAACCCGGCTAGTCATCTCGTGAGTTACCGCTTTGTTTCCCCCATTTCTGCTTCTTATTGCTTTGTCTATCGGTTATATGTGTGATCGGGTTGGCTGACTCGGGTTCGGAAAGAATTTGGTAAGGTTTGAGACACTTAGTCTCTTTTGAGGAAGCTTAAGTTGGAAAAGTTAACCAGATATTGACTTAGGTGTTAGAGGGCTCAGGTGTGAGTTCTGATGGTTCGGATAGCTTCGGCAGGTAATTTGGGACTTATGAGCATGATCGAAGTGAGTTTTGGAGGTTCGGAGTAGATTTATGCTTGATTTGGCGAAGTTAATGTTTTGGCGATTTCCGGTTGGTAGGCGAGATTTTGATATAGGGGTTGGAATGGACTTTCGACAGTTGCAGTAGTTCTGTTGTGTCATTTGGGATGTGTGTGCAAAATTTCAGGTCATTCAGACGTGGTTTGGTGGGGTTTTTGATCAAAAGCGGAATTCGGAAGATTTTGGAAACTTAGGCTTGAATCCGATGTGTTTTGGTTTATTCAATGTTGTTTGAGGAGTTTTGACAATTGGTATAAGTTTGAATAAGGTTTTGGGATGTGTTGGTGCTTTTGGTTGAGGTCCCGGGGGCATCAGGGTAATTTCGGATGGTTGATGGAGAGTTTGAGATTTTGTTGAAGCTACAGATTTTCTGCTTTTGGCATTTCTGCACCTTCGGATTGGGGACCGCAGGTGCGATGCCGCAGATGTGAGAAGGGAGGTCGCAGAAGCAGAAAATGCCTGAGAAGGCAGGAACTGCAGATGCGGTTGTGGGACCTCACCTGCGAAGGCGTAGGTGCGGAATGTTCATCGCAGATGTGATTTTGGCCGGTTAAGTGAAGAACCGCAGAAGCGGTTCATTGGCTGCAAATGCGGTACCACAGATGCGGAAATTGGGCCGCAGATGCGAAATCCCTGGGCCAGAAGGTATAAATTATTTCCTTCGCGATTTTGAGCTATTTCACCATTTCTAAGTTGGTTTTGGAGCTTTTTGGACGATTTTGAAGAGGGATTTCGAGGGAACTTCATTGAGGTAAGGATTTTAGACCTAAAACTCGTTCCTATGGTATTATTTTATGGATTAGAGTGATAATTAATGGAATTTAAGGGTTAAAATTGGGGAAACTAGGGCTTGATATTGGAGATCTAGACTTGAGGATTTGAGGGACCATTTGTGGTCGGATTTTGGTATTTTTGATATGTATGAACTCTTGGGGAGATAAGGAATCCATTGCTGTGAACTTTATCGAATTCCGAGATGTGGGCCCGGGGGTCGAGTTTTGATAATTTCGAGATTTGTGTCGTATATTGATAACTTTTGCTTGGGCTTTGTTCCCTTAGCATATTTTGACGCCGTAATTCTGATTTTGGATAGATTCGACGCGAGTGGAGGCCGATTCGAGGGGCAAAGGCATCGCAGGCTAGAGATTTGACCGGATTGAGGTGAGTAATGATTGTAAATGATGTTCTGAGGATATGAAACCCCGGATTTGCACATCATTGTGCTATATTGATGTGACACACACGCTTGATGACGAACGTGAGGTCGTTCACTATTCGGGATTGTAACTTAGTCCGTCCTGAATGACAATTTTATCACGTATTTGACTGAAATCTATTTGCTATCATCATTATTTGGGCTGAATGCCATATTTGGGCCTCGTGCCGACTATTTGAAACCTTCGGGGAATTTTATCGATATTTCCTCACTGTTTTTGACTTTATACTTGAACTCAGTCATGTTATATTTCACTGTTTTCCTACTTAGCCATGTTTACTATGTTTTAACACTTAAATGATCTTTTAAATGATAATTGGGCTGAGAATCATGTTTTACTACTACCGAGTGGCTTGTGAGGATTTTTGACTAAGTAAGGCCGAGGACCTATGTTGTAAGGAAACACTGATCATGATTTGAGGACGAGGGCCTAAGATATATATGCCACGAGGTGGCTTGTTGATATGAGGCCGAGAGCCTAGTAATGACGCCACGAGATGGCTTGATATTGCATTTGGACCGTAAGGGGCCCCTCTAGGAGTCTGCACACCCCTAGTGAGTGCAGGTACCCATTGTGATATGAGATATAGCCCGAGGGGCTGGTATTGTTGTGAGATATTGCCCGAAGGGCGAATTTGTTGATACTGTGCCCGAAGGGCGAACCTTTATGTGTTTATCTTTCTTAATTGCCTGCCATTTACCTACTTAATTGGTGAAAAAGGCTTTTCATGAAGTTTAATTTGAGTTAAATGACCTTCACTTATCTTTTATTGATTTACTATTTCTACCGATTTTACTGCTTTATTATAGCTTGTAATGTGCCTTACGTGATTTTCTGCTTTCAGTCTTTATTTATAATTATTACTCACTGAGTTGGAGTACTCACTTTACTCCCTGCATCCCGTATGCAGATTCAGGCATTGGTGATCCTGCCAGTGCGAGTTGAGAGCTCCCAGCAGACTTCGGAGTCCACGAGGTAGTTGTTTGGCGTCCGCAGTCCCGTGTTTCTCCTCCTTTATCATTCCTATATCTTTATCAGACATTTTGTAATAGTTTATAGACTTTCAGACTTGTATTAGGATTTATAGATGCTCATGACTAGTGACACCCCGGTATCGGGCTATGTTAGGTTATATTCCGCAAATTATGCTATTATCTGCTACTTTGAGGTTCTCTTTATTATGCCTTGGACTTATTTCTTATGGTTTAACTGTTAAAAATTAAAAAATGGGAATAGTCGGTTGGCCTTGTCTTCACGAGAGGCGCCATCTTGATCGGGTCCGGGTTTAGGGTCGTGACAAGTTGGTATCAGAGCCTAGGTTACATAGGTCTCACGAGTCATGAGCAGATTTAGTAGAATCTCGCGGATCGGTACGGAGACGTCTGTATATATCCTTAAGAGGCTGCATAACCTTTAGGAAAACTTCATGTCCTTTAAATTCTTGTCGTGCGAATTTGTTGATCCGAGTACTAAACTTCTATTATTCTATTCTCTCACAGTTGGTGAGGATGCGCACTACCAGTTAAGATGGACGACCACCAGTACCACCAGCTGTGGCCACTATAGGCCGAGGACGCGGTCGTGGTCGCGGTAGGGGCAGAGGTGTGGCCCGTATAGTAGCTAGGGCAGCACCTGCAGATCCACTATCATCCCTAGTCTAGGATCAGGTTCTAGTTATGGACGCTCCAACAGCACCAACTTAGGCACCGGCTGTGCCTATTGTGATTTCGGGTCTTCAGGAGGCCTTGGCTTAGATTCTATCAGTTTGCACTGGATAGCTCAGGCGGTATCAGCTACTACAGCTGCTACGACTTCTCAGGCTGGGGGAGGCAATCAGACTCCCGCCGCTCGCACACCTGAGCAGGTCGTGCAGGGACTTCAGACATTGGGGCACTTCCAGCCCAGCCGGTTGTAGCTGCTCAGGACTATGTAGTTCCTTCAATGCTAGAGGACAAGCAGCGTAGGTTGGAGAGATTTGGTAGACTTCAACCTCCGACCTTCAGTGGTGCAGATGGCAAGGATGCCCAGGGTTTCTTGGATAAGTGTTAGAGGATGCTTCGTACAACAGGTATTTTGGAGACCAGCGGGGTCGCTTTCACTACTTATCAGTTTTCTGGAGCTTTCTTCACTTAATGGGAGGATTTTGAGAGGTGTAGGCCTGTTAGTGAAACACCCCTTACCTGGTAGCAGTTCTCCGTTCTCTTTTTGGAGAAGTATGTGCCGCAGTCTCACAGAGAGGAGCTACACAGACAGTTTGAGTGGTTGTGTTAGGGAGAGATGACCGTGTCGTAGTATGAGTTGAGGTTCTTCGAGTTAGCTTGTCATGCCATTTGGTTGGTTCTAATAGATAGAGATAGGATTAGGAGATTTGTTGATGGCCTCAGTTATCAGCTTCGTATTCTCATGACCAGGGAGAGGGTAACTGGTGCTACTTTTGAGGAGGTTGTGGATATCGCCCGTGAGATTGAGTCTGTTCGTCGCCAAGAGCGAGATGAGAGGGAGGCCAAGAGGCCTCGAGGATCTGGTAGTTATAGTGGTACTCCTTCGAGAGGTCAATTTCAGCACGACAGAGGCCATCCTTTCAGGCATGCTTAGCCAGCTATCCCAGGTTATCGTGGGGCGTCGTCGGGTCATGGTTCTCACAGTTCTCATCAGGGCCAGTCATCGCTTAGTGCCCTTCCAGCTCAGAGTTAGTCCCGTGCTCCATTAGTTCAGGGCTTTTCTATGCCAGGTGCATCTGCTAGTCACTCCGGTGCAAGGGTTCCCTTCAGTCCCCTTCTCCAGCACCCGAAAGTTGTTATGACTGTGGAGAGATGGGTCATATGTGGAGGCAGTTCCCTCGTCGTCTTGCGAGTTCATCTCAGCAGAGGGGTCAGTCATCAGCTTCAGCACTAGTTACTTCGTCACCACCCACCCAGCTAGCTAGGGGTGGAGGTCAGTCAGCTAAGGGTCGCCCCAGAGGGGGAGGTCGATCAGGTGGCGGTCAGGCCCATTTCTATGCACTTCCAGCTAGACCCGATGTTATTGCTTCAGATACTGTCATCACAGGTATTGTTTCAGTATGCCACAGATATGACTCTATATTGTTTGATCCCAGTTCTACCTTTTCTTATGAGTCATCATACTTTGCTCATTATTTGGGTACGCCCCGTGAGTCTCTTGCTTCACATGTTCATATATCTACCACAATGAGCGATACTATTGTTGTAGACCATGTGTATCGGTCGTGTGTGGTGACTATTGAGGGTCTGGAGACCCGAGTGGATCTTTTATTATTGTGTATGGTAGATTTCGACGTTATCTTATGCATAGATTGGCTATCTTCGTGTCGTGCTATTCTAGACTGTCATGCTAAGACAGTCACGTTAGCTATACTGGGTGTGCCACGGATCGAGCAGTGAGGTGTGACTGATTATGTTCTTAGTAGAGTGATATCATTCTTGAAGGCCCAACATATGGTTGGGAAGGGTTGTCTTTCGTATCTAGCCTTTGTGAGGGATGTCAGTTTTGAGACTCCCAATATTGATTCAGTTCCAGTTGTGAGGGATTTTCCCGATGGGTTTCCTGCAGACCTGCCAGGCATGCCACCAGATAGGGATATTGACTTTGGTATTGACTTGGTACCGGGCACTCAACCCATTTCTATTCCACTGTATCGTATGTCACCAGCGGAGTTGAAGGAGTTAAAGGAACAGCTTCAGGAACTCCTTGATTAGGGGTTCATTCGGCCTAGTATGTCACCTTGGGGTGCGCTGGTTCTATTTGTGAAGAAGAAGGATGGCACTATGAGGATGTTCATCGATTATAGGCAATTGAACAAAGTAACAGTCAAGAACAAGTATCATTTGCCTCGCATTAATGATTTATTCGATCAACTTCAGGGAGCGAGAGTGTTCTTTAAGATTGATCTTCGTGCAGGTTATCATCAGTTGAAGATCAAGGACTCAGATATTTTTAAGACGGCTTTCAGGACCCGATATGGTCATTATGAGTTCTTGGTGATGTCCTTTGGGCTGACCAATACCCCAGCAGCGTTCATGAATTTGATGAACAGTGTGTTCCAGCCTTATCTCGGTTCGTTTTTCATAGTCTTCATTGATGATATCCTGGTGTATTCGCGTAGTTAGGAGGAGCACGCAGAGCATTTGAGAGTTGTGTTGCAGAGATTGAGGGAGGAGAATCTTTATGCAAAATTCTTCAAGTGTGAGTTTTGGCTCAGTTCAGTGGCTTTCTTGATGCACGTGGTGTCCAGCGAGGGTATTCAGGTTGATCCGAAGAAGATAGAGACAGTTTAGAGTTGGCCCAGACCGTCCTCACCCATAGAGATTTGCAGCTTTCTTGGTTTGGCAGGATATTATCGCCGATTTGTTCAGGGATTTTTGTCTATCGCATCGCCCTTGACCAAGTTGACTCAGAAGGGTGCTTCATTTGTGTAGTCGGATGAGTGTGAAGAGAGCTTTCAGAAGCTCAAGATACCGTGTATTGTGATGCTTCGAGAGTTAGGCATTGGTTGTGTATTGATGCAAGAGGGTAGAGTTATTGCTTATGTTTCTCGTTAGTTGAAGCCCCATGAGAAGAACTACCTCGTTCATGATTTGGAGTTGGTTGCCATAGTTCACACATTGAAGATTTGGAAGCATTACTTGTATGGTGTGTCTTGCGAGGTGTTTACCGATCATCGTAGCCTCCAACACTTGTTCAAGCAGAAAGATCTTAATTTGAGGCAGCGGAGGTGGTTGGATTTGCTAAAGGATTATGGTATTACTATATTGTACCATTCAGGAAAGGCTAATGTGGTGACCGATGCTTTGAGCCGAAAGGCAGTGAGTATAGGGAGTTTGGCATATATTCTAGTTAGGGAGAGACCTCTTGCAGATGATGTTCAGGCCTTGGCCAATCAGTCTGTGAGGTTGGATATTTTGGAGCCAAGTCGAGTATTGGCTTGTGTGGTTTCTCGGTCTTCCTTATATGATCACATCAGAGAGCACCAGTATGATGATCCACATTTGCTTATCCTTAAAGACAGAGTTCAGCACGATGATGCTAGGGATGTGACCATATGTGATGATTGGTTGTTGAGGATGCAAGGCCGAATTTGTGTGCCCAATGTAGATGGGCTTCGGGAATTGATTCTAGAGGAGGCCTATAGCTCGCGGTATTCCATTCATCCGGGTGCTGCGAAGATGTATCAGGATTTGAGGCAGCATTATTGGTGAAGGAGAATGAAGAAAGACATTGTGGGGTTTGTAGCTCGGTATCTCAATTGTCAGCAGGTGAAATATGAGCATCAGAGACCGGGTGGCTTGCTTCAGCAGATGGATATTCCAGAGTGGAAGTGGGAGAGGATCACTATGGACTTTGTAGTTGGACTTCCACGGACTTTGAAGAAGTTCGATGCTATTTGGGTGATTGTGGATCGGCTGACCAAGTCCGCGCACTTCATTCCTATGTGTACTACCTATTCTTCAGAGCGGTTGGCAGAGATCTATATCCGGGAGATTATTTGTTTGCATGGTGTCCCAGTTTCTATCATTTCAGATAGGGGCACTCAGTTTACATCGTAGTTTTGGAGGTCTGTGCAGTGAGAGTTGGGTACTCAGGTTAAGTTGAGCACAACTTTTCACCCTCAGACGGACGGGCAATCCGAGCGCACTATTCAGATATTGGAGGGCATGTTGCATGCTTGTGTCATTGATTTTGGAGGGTCATAAGATCAGTTTACTGCTTGCGGAGTTTGCTTATAACAATGGCTACCAGTCGAGTATTTAGATGGCTCCATATGAGGCTTTGTATGGGAGACGGTGTAGATCTCCAGTTGGTTGGTTTGAGCCAAGTGAGTCTAGGCTATTGGGAACGGACTTAGTGCAAGATGCCTTAGAAAAGGTGAAGGAGATTCAGGAGAGGCTTCGCACAGCACAGTGGAGACAGAAGAATTATGCTAACAGGAAGGTTCGAGATGTGTCCTACATGGTTGGCGAGAAGGTTCTATTGAAGGTTTCGCCCATGAGGGTGTTATGAGGTTTGGGAAGAAAGGTAAATTGAGTCCTCGGTTTATTGGGCCTTTTGAGGTGCTTTGGAGGATTGGGGAGGTGGCTTATGAGCCTTCTTTGCCACCAGCTTGTTGAGTGTGCACCCGGTATTTCATGTTTCCATGCTCCGGAAGTATATTGGGAATCTATCTCATGTTCTGGATTTCAGCACGCTGCAGTTGGATGATGATTTGACCTATGATGTGGAGCCATTAGCTATTTTGGGTCATCAGGTTCGAAAGTTGAGGTCAAAGGATATAACTTCAGTGAAAGTGCAGTGGAGAGGTCAGCCCGTGGAGGAGGCTACCTTGGAGACCGAGCGGGAGATGCGGAGCAGATATCCTCAACTGTTTGAGGCTTCAGGTATGTTTCGTGAATCATTCGAGGATGAACGTTTGTATAAGTTGGGGAGGATGTGACGACCCGGCCAGCCGTCTCATGAGTTACCGCGTCATTTCCCCCATTTCTGCTTCTTATTGCTTTGTCTATTGGTTCTATATGTAATTGGGTTGGCTGGCTCGAGTTCGGAAAGGATTTGGTAAGGTTTGAGACACTTAATCTCTTTTGAGGAAGCTTAAGTTGGAAAAGTCAACCGGATGTTAACTTAGGTGTTAGAGGGCTCGGGTGTGAGTTCAGATGGTTCAGATAGCTTCAGGAGGTGATTTGGGACTTAGGAGCGTGATCGGAATAAGTTTTGGACGTTCGGAGTAGATTTAGGCTTGATTTGGCGAAGTTGATATTTTGGCGATTTCTGGTTGGTAGGCGAGATTTTGATATAGGGGTCGGAATGGAGTTCTGAGAGTTACAGTAGTTCCGTTGTGTCATTTGGGATGTGTGTGCAAAATTTCAGGTCATTCGGACGTGGTTTGGTGGGGTTTTTGATCAAAAATGAAATTCGAAAGATTTTGGAAACTTAGGTTTAATCCGATGTGCTTTGGTTGATTCAATGTTGTTTGAGGTGTTTTGACGATTGGTATAAGTTTGAATAAGGTTTTGGGATGTGTTGGTGCTTTTGGTTGAGGTCCCGGGGGCCTCAGGGAGATTTCGGATGGTTGATGGAGAGTTTGAGATTTTGGTAAAGCTGCAGATTTTTTGCTTTTGGTATTTTCGCACCTGCGAATTGGGGACCGCAGGTGCGATGCTGCATTGCGATAAGGGAGGTCGCAGAAGCAGCGAATGCCAGGGAAGGCATGAACCGTAGATGCAGTTGTGGGACCACACCTACGAAGGCGCATGTGCGGATGTTCATCGCAGATGCGATTTTGGCCGGTTAAGTGAAGAACCGCAGAAGCGGTTCATTGGCCGCAAATACGGTACCGCAGAAGCAGAAATTGGGCCGCAGATGCGAAATCCCTGGGCCAGAAGGTATAAATTGTTTCCTTCGCGATTTTTGAGCTATTTCACCATTTCTAAGTTGGCTTTGGAGCTTTTTGGACGATTTTGAAGAGGGATTTCGAGGGAACTTCATTGAGGTAAGGATTTTAGACCTAAAACTCATTCCTATGGTATTATTTCACAGATTAAAGCTATAATTAATGGAATTTAAGGGTTAAAATTGGGGAAACTAGGGCTTGGTATTAGAGACCTAGACTTGAGGATTTGAGGGACCATTTGTGGTCGGATTTTGGTACTTTTGATATGTATGAACTCGTGGGGAGATAAGGAATCCATTGCTATGAACTTTATCGAATTTCGAGATATGGGCACGAGGGTCAGGTTTTGATAATTTCGGGATTTGTGCCGTATATTGATAATTTTTGCTTGGGCTACGTTCCCTTAGCATATTTTGATGTTGTGATTCTGATTTTGGATAGATTCGATGCGAGTGGAGGCCGATTCGAGGGGCAAAGGCATCACAGGCTAGAGATTTGACCGGATTGAGGTGAGTAATGATGGTAAATTATGTTCTGAGGGTATGAAACCCCGGATTTGCACATCATTGTGCTATATTTTTGTGACGCACACGCTTGATGACGAGCATGAGGTCGTGCACTGTTAGGGATTGTGACATAGTCCATCTCGAATGACTATTTTATCGCGTATTTGACTGTAATCTATTTGCTATCATCATTATTTGGGCTGAATGTCATATTTGGGCCTCGTGCCGACTATTTGAACCCTTCGAGGAATTTTGTTGATATTTCCTCACCGTTTTTGACTTTATACTTGAACTCAATCATGTTATATTTCAATGTTTTCCTACTCAGCCATGTTTACTATGTTTTAACACTTAAATGATCTTTTAAATGATAATTGGGCTGAGAATCATATTTTACTACTGCCGAGTGGCTTGTGAGGATTTTTTGACTAAGTAAGGCCGAGGGCCTATGTTGTAAGGAAACACTGATCATGATTTGAGGCCGAGGGCCTAAGATATGTACGCCACGAGGTGGCTTGTTGATATGAGGCCGAGAGCCTAGTATGACGCCACGAGATGGCTTGATATTGCATTTGGGTCGTAAGGGGCCCCTCCAAGAGTCTGCACACCCCCAGTGAGCGCGAGTACCCATTGTGATGTGAGATATAGCCTGATGGGCTGGTATTGTTGTGAGATATTGCCCGAGGGGCAGATTTGTTGATATTGTGCCCGAGGGGCCGAACCTTTATGTGTTTATCTTTCTTAATTTCCTGTCATTTACCTACTTAACTGTTGAAAAGGGCTTTTCATGAAGTTTAATTTAAGTTAAATGAACTTCACGTATCTTTTACTGATTTACTGTTTCTACCGATTTTACTGCTTCATTATAGCTTGTAATGTGCCTTACGTGATTTTCTGCTTTCAGTCTTTATTTATGATTATTACTCACTGAGTTGGAGTACTCACTTTACTCCCTGCACCCCGTGTGCAGATTCAGGCGTTGCTGATCCTGCCAGTGCGAGTTGAGAGCTCCCGGCAGACTTCGGAGTCTACGAGGTAGTTGTTTGGCGTCCGCAGTCCCGTGTTTCTCCTCCTTTATCATTCCTATCTCTTTATCGGATATTTTGTAATAGTTATAGACTTTCATACTTGTATTAGGATTTATAGATGCTCATGACTAGTGACACCCCGGTATCGGGCTGTGTTAGGTTGTATTCTGCAAATTATGCTATTATATGCTACTTTGAGGTTCTATTTATTATGCCCCAGACTTATTTCTTATGGTTTAACAGTTAAAAATTGAAAAATTGGAAGAGTCGGCTGGTCTTGTCTTCACGAGAGGTGCTATTACGACCGGGTCCGGGTTTAGGGTCGTGACAATTATTTTCTAAGTTCTTAATTTTTTTTTATTTTAATTCCTAAAGCTTTTAACACTAGAATTTTTTTAGAGATTTGAACTGAACTACTCATATATTATATTAGTAACATATAATGTATTGCAAACACATGGCTAACAAAATTAACATACCTTATGGATTGTTAGGTCTATTTCCCTTGAAGACGTCCTTTTAAACTAAAACTATTTTTTGTATTGGAGAAAAGATCTCAACTTACCTAGCCTTAGACTGTTTTTTTCTTTCAGAAGTATGTAGATATTTGTTCCCTAATTATTTATGTGAAAGACTTTTCTTTAAAACTCACAATTCGAAATTATTTCTCAAGGTACGTTATTGAGGATTTTATTTTCCTAAACAAGTACTGATAGGAGTCGTTCAAATATTGCTTTTAAAAATAAATTCAAAAATGAGTCCATAATCTTCTACCGCCTCTAATATTTCAATTGTATTTCTAAGATATTTCATCCTATACTTAGTGCTATGATAATCCCCAATAATCTTGACAAATAAATGAACATCAGATAACGGGGCCTTAGCCGCCACCGATCTGGAAGGAAAAAATTGGGCGTTATGGAAAGAAAAAATAATCTAAGAAAAAAATGAAAACAACAAGTAGAAAAGATTTCTTTATGAATTGCTAGGACGCATGCCTTCGAAGATGGATCTTTTAGACTAGATACAATCTTTTTCTCAGCGATTTCTTGCCTAAGTCTTTCGGTCCAACCTTGAAGTAGCGCCTTTGGAATATGAGTAGGGCTCCTAAGTGGCACGTTCATAGACGCAAACTAAAGGAAGAGCAAAAGGAATGTTAGGTGTGTGACAACCCGGCTGGTCGTCTTAAGAATTTACGCCCCAATCCCCTATTAACTGCTTTTCCCAAGTTTATTTCTGCTATTTTTGATTTGCGGGATGTTCGGTTTTGAGTTTCGGAGAGTTATGGGACACTTAGTCCCTAAATGAGAGCTTAGGTGTTGGAAAGTTGCCCGTAGTCGAAACAGTATGAAGACGGCCTCGGAATGAAAATCCAATGATTTCGTTAGCTCCGTTGGGTGATTTCGGGGTTAAGAGCGTGTTCGGATTCTGTTTTGGAGGTTCGTAGCTAATTTAGGCTTGAAATGCCGAAAGTTGAATTTTTGGAGTCTCCGGTCCGATAATGAGATTTTAATCCGAGGGTCGGAATGGAATTTCGGAAGTTGGAGTAGCTCCGTAGTGTTGAATGTGACGTGCGTGCAAAATTTCAGGTCATTCGGACGAGGTTCGATAGGCTTTTTGATCAAAGGCGTATTTTTAGAGTTTTTGGATTTCTTAGGCTTGAATCCCATGAAAAATAGGTGTTTTGATGTTGTTTTGAGCGTTCCGAAGGTTGGAACAAGTTTGAATGATGTTTTAGAGTTGGTTGGCAGGTTTGGTTGAGGTCTCAGGGGCCTCGGGTATGTTTTGGAAGCTCAATGGATCATTTTAAGTTGTAAAAATGTTGCAGATTTTGTTTAACTGTTGCAGAGGAATTTTACTCTTCGCGTTCGCGAGTGGGCCCTCGCGTTCGTGAAGAGTCAGTTGAGGAAGGTGAAAATTAGGCATTCGCGTTCACGAAGGGCTAAGTGTTTGTTCATCGCGTTCGCGTGGGTGGTGTCGCATTCGTATAGAAGAAAATGAGCGGTTGAGTTTCAGTAGATTTAATGCATCACGTTTGCGATAGGTGGAACGCGATCGCGAAGGCCTGTCTGTGCAAAGAATCGCGTTCGCGAGGTATTGGCCGTGATCGCGTAAGAGGAAAAATGGTCAAAATCATTTTGTGCTTCTCGCGTTCGCGAAGAAGGAATTACCTGGGTAGATATAAGATTTCAAAATCGAGGGTTTAGCTATTTTTATCAAAACTTAAGCTTGGGAGCTCGGATTTGAGCGAGATTTTGAGGGATTTTCAAAGATATCGATTGAGTAACGATTCTAGACTCCTTTTTGCTTGTAACTCATTAATCTAAATATGAATTCATCCTTTAATTTCGAAATTTGTATGAAAATTGAGGAAAAGTTCTTAGACCAAGAAATTGAGTTTTGATAGGGGGCTTGACATCGGATTTGGATAATTTTGGTATGGTTAGACTCGTGAGAGTTTAAGGATTATAAAACTATAAATTTTACCCAATTCCGAGACGTGGGCCTGAGGGCATTTTGGTCATTTTACCTAATTTCGCGTATTAGTTTAGAATTTAATTGTAGAATCGGTTACTTGAAGTGTTATTTACATTGTGCGATTGAATTGAATAGATTTGGGTCATTTGGAGTCGAGTACTCGTGGCAAGAGCGTGGTTTCAGGTTGATTTGAGTTGGTTCGAGGTAAGTGGCTTGTCTAACCTTGTGTGGGGGACCTTCCCCTTAGGATATGATATATTTGATAATTGAAACACCTTGTACGTGAGGTGACGAGCACGTACTTGAGCTAATTGTTGAAAATCCAATTTTTCCTTAAGTATTTCAATTGAGTTCTTTTTTCTTGTTTTATTCTACTTGCGTATTTAGCCTATTGCTAGTTTAGGAAAGCATGTTTAGTTGACTTAATTGCCTATTTTCCTAAACTGCCTTAATTGCATTACATGAAGCATGTTAGGTTAGAATTAACTGTTTACTTAGTACAAAATTTAGCTTAATTGGGTATTCTTGTGTTGTTACTGTGTGTTTATACTTTGGGACTACGGGACGGCATCCCGGGAGATTCCTTGTACGTATTTATGATTTGAACTGAGGTGAGGGATACCAAGAGATCCCTGGCACGTATATTGAGGATACCAAGAGATCCTCGGGATACTAAGAGATCCCTAACATACAATTGAGGATACCAAGAGATCCCTTGCATGTATATTGAGGATACCAAGATATCCTCGTGATACCAAGAGATCCCTAGCATATAATTAAGGATACCAAGAGATCCTCGGGATACCAAGAGATCCCCGGCTATCATCCTGGTTATCCTGTCATCTTTATATTTATTTAACCTCAGTAGGGCCCTGACCTTTCCTCGTCACTACCCAACCGAGGTTAGGCTTGGCACTTGCTGAGTACCGCTGTGGTGTACTCATGCCCCTTCTGCGCATATTTTTCATGTGCATATCCAGGTACTGCTACTCAGGCCTATCATCCTTGAGGAGGTGACTGCTCTAGAGACTTCGAGGTACATCTGCCGCGTCCGCAGACCGAGAAGTCCCTTTCTATTCCTGCTTTTAGTATTTAGCCCTTCTGCATTTTTCTGTTCTTATTAGACATTCCGGAGTTAGAGTTATGTAGTATTGATCTTAGCTTGTGATTCGTGGGTTTCCGGGTCTTGGATCTATGTATTGGATAGTGAGAGTTAAACATGGTGTATGCCAAGCGGCACATTTAAACATTGTTATTACTTTATTACTATTTTAAAATGTTTTACTTCTGCAAATTTTGGTTTTCTTCCGCAATTTAGGCTTACTTAGTCGTAGGGAATAGGTGTCGTCATGATGGTTCACGGAGGGCGAACCGGGGTCGTGACAAGGTGCTTATGGGGCGAGGCATCCCTCTCGCAGTATGATTCCAAACCCCGCCTTGCTCTTGCTAAAATTACTGCTTATTCGGTCGGTCCCACCCCGACTTATTAGGATAAAACCGTCTCTTATCCTGGTGTGACTTGAGCTTGTCTTGGATCTCTTCTTTGATAAGTAGGATTTTGCTTAGATGGTTTGGCGTGCTTAACTTTCAATCGAGAAATACGAAATTTTGTGAAAGTGGGCGTGGTGCCCCCTCCTCTTAAGACCAAGAATTACACTCTGAATCTTTAGCAATGTCATATCCCAAATTTCCTGTCCTCCAAACTTTGCTAGGATCTGAGGCATTGTGGGTCTTGCGCAAGCATTAACTGAAACCTTGAGCCAAGAATTGCTTGGGAGGCGACAAATATTTATGGTTCAATCATCAGTAGATTATCTAAATCACATATATTTTCAATCGTTGCGATATTTTATGTTGTTGAGGCAAGCAACATAAATTTTAAATTTTAAAGAGAAAAACATATTTACGTATGAAATTAGTATTTTTCAAATTTAATAAAATTGTAAATGCTCGACGATATATATACCCAAAAAATTGGGGCACCTAGCTATGTTGAGTCGTTGACTATACTAGTAATCCCTTTGAATGTATCAAAATTGTATGCCCTTGTATGTTGCTACTATCCAAATAATCAACTAAACTTACAATTGAACTTATTTGGTACAACTGCCATCCAGTCATTACCATTATTGTTACTCATAACTAAATGTATTTAAAAATCTTTATTGTCCTTCATTATTTTCACATACACTCGAACTCCTATGTCATTGTGAATTTCCATCTGAGGATACCTATTAACTCTATACTTGATTTTGATAATTTTAGCACAAGTGTCTACTACTAGTTGACCTGCAGTGTTTGAAACTAATGAATCATATAGCCTGTTTGGCCAAGCTTATCGAAAGCGTTTTTTTTCTTTCCCTAAAAGCACTTTTTCCCTAATTTGAGGTATTTGACCAAGCATTTTTTTGGAAAAAAAGTGCTTTTGAAAGAAGCAGAAGGAATTTTTCGAGAAGCAGAAAAAAGTAGCTTCTTTGCAAAAACAGAAGCAGAAACAGTTTTGACTTTCCTTCTTACCTAAAATACCCTTAAAAAATATAGTATATACCAAAAACCGTTAAACCTAATACTTAGGATATTGATGTATAAGTATTCTTCTTATTTTTAGAATAGTTTTCTAATATATAGTGACTTTAGGGATGAATGCTTTTATATTTGTTGAATGAATTTTAATATATTTAATTTATATTAAAAGAATTAGTACTTTTACTTAAATAAAATAAAAAGCTTTAATTATTGTCACGACCCAAAATCTATTAAGGTCGTGATGGCACCGGACACCACTGTCAGACTAGCCAACAATAAATATTTAATTTGGTTCTCATTTTATTATTTTTGAAATCACACTTTCCTTCAATTTAAATAGTAAAGAATGGGGGTTTACACAGTAAACAATAATACTTTTAACAATTTCAATACAGAACGACCCATAATTATCCCAAAACCCGGTGTCACAAGTGCATGAGCATCATTTAAGAATATAAAATAAAATACACCATCTGTCCGTAATGTAAATTGGACAAGAGAAATACAAATATTCTGAAAGAGACTCTGCTGGCTGGGGGTCGTAATATGGCAGCTCACCGAAGTCTCTGCATGCATACACGCCTCGCTCGCACAAGGCCGCTAAACATAAATGCACCTGTACAAAAATGTGCAGCAAGTGTAGTATGAATACGTTAATCAATGCGTACCCAGTAAGTATCCCGCCTAACCTCGAAGAGTAGTGACCAGGGATCGACTCCGACACTTACTATGGGCCATAAATAAAATAACATTATTATAATTAAACATGGATTATATAGGACGGCTGAAAGCTCAATATCATGAAGTAAGTAACGGTTTTTTTATAAATGAGAAAATTTACGAATTTATTTTGCATAATTTAACAATTTTATTTCAGGCCAATGAGGCAATATCAATTATTATAAATCCCAAAGCAACCAATTAAATCATGCGCAAGTCATGCCGAGGTCGTACGACCCGATCCAATATAATATTTAAACTATGCACTGCCGATGGTCAAATGGCGCAAACCATAGATGCATTTATAATCTGACGAGGCATTTGGTCCGCTCCACGAAATAAAAACGCATTCAAACAGCCAATCAAAAATTCATTAAGGGGCAATTATCCAAAGAAAAGTAAATTTTCATTTGACGGTCAAGAAAATGAAGTTAACCTTTTAAAAATTTATTTACCAAGTTTAATATGATTTAACCAATTTAAATTAACAATAAGGTTGCAAATATCGCAAGTATAGCATGATTTGGGTCCTAGACTACCCGGACTTAAGCATAATAGTAGCTACACACGGACCCTCGTCACCTCGTGCGTACGTAGTCCCCACAAATAGAAGCACATATTGAATTATTTCACCTATGGGGTTAATTCCCTCTTACAAGGTTAGAAAGGAGACTTACCTCACTCCGAAATTCTATGACCGGCTCCCAACCCCTTCCAACAACTCAAACCGATGCCCAACCGCTCCAAAATTAGTCACTAAATGTGCAAACCCATAAAAATATACTCTAATACTCACAACAATTTTCAATTTAAATAATTTTCCCAACTCCGCTAGAAAAGTTGATAAAATTACCCTCGGTCCCACGTGCCTGGATTTCAAAAATTTCCGAAAATAAACTTTACCCATAACACCACGAACTCAATTATATAATTTATTCCAAGTTCCATGTCCAATTTCGTGGTCAAAATCCAAAAATATAAATTTCTAAGTTTTTCTTCAAAACCCCCAAATTTTCACTAATTTCCCATGAATTTCCATGTTAAAATCTAGATATAATCCAAGTAATTAACTTGCAATAGGTAGGACTAACTTACCTCCAAGTTTTTAATGAATACCCCTCTCAAGAAGTTCCAAAAATCTCCCAAGAACGAAGAAATGAGCAAAAATGTTCAAATCCCTGCTTTAAACACTCACTGCCCAGCGATCTTCGCGCCCGAGGCTTCGCGCCCACGGCAAAATTCTTTGCACCTGCGATGAATTTTTCATACATGCGGCTTCGCACTCGTAGCCAAATTCTTCGTGCCCACGGTGCCTAGCCAGCCCATGCATTTTCGCTTCTACGACTCATGCCCCGCTTCTGCGAGCTCGCACCTGCGGCTATCCAAGCGCAGGTGCAATCGCACCAGAAGCTGGGAGCTTCAGCTGATGCTCTCCAAGTTCGAACTTGGTCCGAGCCTCGTCTGGTTAAAACCCAAGGCCCCCGGGGCCCCGCCCAAACATACCAATAAGTTTGAAATCATAAAACGGGCTCGCTTGAACCCTCGGAATGCGTAAAACAACATCAAAACTAAGAATCATACCTCAAACCAAATTGAATCAACTTAACAATTTTAAATTCTTCAAACTTACTCCGAACGCGCCGAAACATACTTAAACTACTCGGAATTACACCAAATTTTGCGTGCAAGTCCTAAATGACATTACGGACCTACTCCAACTTCTAGAATCAGAATTCGAACCCGATATCAAAAAGTCCACATCCGGTCAAACTTGTTAAAATTCTTCAAATTTCTAACATTCACCAAATGACTCCGAAATAACTACGGACCTCCAAATTAACATCCGGACGTGCTTCTAAGACCAAAATCACCATACAGAGCTATTCCTAGGCTCAGAATCCCAAACGAACACCGATAACATTGAAATGCACTTCAACCCAAATTTATGAAATCCTCCCAAAAGGCCAACTTTCCACAATAGGCGCTAAAATGTTTCCGGGTCATCCAAAACCTAATCCGTACATACGCCTAAGTCCAAAATTATGATACGAACTTGTTGGAACCTTCAAATGCCAATTTTGAGGTCGTTTACTAAAAAAAATCAACCTTAGTCAATTTTTCCAACTTAAAGCTTCCGAAATGAGAATTTTCTTTCCAAATCAATTCCGAACTTCCCGAATTTCCGACCATGCATACAAGTCATAATACCTGAAGTGAAGCTACTCATGGCCTCGAACCGCCGAACGATGCGCTAGAGCTCAAAACGACCCATCGGGTCGTTATATTCTCTCCCACTTAAACATACGTTCGTCCTTGAACGTGTTAAGAACTGCTTCGGAGTTGTCTGAAGACACTGTTTAACACCTCATACACCTACCCGTGCTATCACAACTCTGCTGGGCATATTATCCCGAGCCAGTCTAAAGATTCACCCTTTTGTTTAGTCAAATAAGCCTTAGAGCCCAATTCCAACATTCAGAATTCTCTACCAGACCTATTTCTATCATACGAACACCATATCAATCACTATATAATGCACCAATACATGATTGCATACCTTTGTTGAATCCACACCATGCACCACATAATTCACATGACCATAATAACATCCTCTGATAACAATAGACGAAATCCCACGAATCTGAAGCTCACAACATACCTCATGACACATATAAGTTTTGTTCCAACCCCTTGCAATACTGCCACAACGGAAGAGATGTGTAGAAATTCTTAACAAACTGATGAATCAACAAATCATCGAGTTCCTCCCCTCGACAAGAACCATTACCTCATTATGAACCAAACAACGGTATTTGTTCTTTAATATGCCTTATATAAATCTGATCGCACTAATCCCAGATCAAATAATCTCGTCTCACCCAGTATAAGCTGCTCAAGCAATAAGCCACCTCAGACATGCCAAAAGTTTCATACGATGCCACAATGTGCCAACAAGCTACCAACTCGAATGTGATACATAAAGAAAACGAACTTTGGAAAGAAATACTCAACCCTAGTAACTAATTAAACAACCGAACAGATGTTATAAACCTTCCTTAGAAAATGGGAAGCAAAACACACAAGAATATATATGGGGAACTGTACTCAACATCACACTATTGCGGCATGCAACCCGATCCAACTATGATACCCGTGGCAGCGTGCCACCCGATCCAAACAATGTACCCGTGGCGGCGTGCCACCCGATCCATACATAATAATCTATAAAGGAAATACTTTATCGAGCTAAAAGCTCATACCTACAAAATACCCAAGTATCAACCACAAACACGCGAAGTGCATAATGCAAATCATGGGGAGGCAGATAGCGCCATAAGCTATGAAACTCAAGCACAACTAAGGTACAATGAATGAACTGTATCTTAAGAGCCATCCTGCTCTCACAACACCACAAATTACACGGGATCTCAACATGAGTGTGAATAATCAAACTGCCTCACAATTACACGGAATGGCTGACAACAGAAATAACATCCAAGGCCCGAAGACCCCTTTGTAAATAATGCTATGCTGAAATGAACACATTCGGTCGCACCGTACTAGGCTAATAACCTTTTAAGGGTCCACAATAATCCTTTTCCATGACACACAAGAACAACTGTCAAATCTGGAACAACATCCACAGTTCATAACCAAAAGAATAGAGCCCCTTCCAGGCCTAAACGCTCACATTCGCGGTAGTGCCACAATCTCCATACTTAGTTTCAATCTTCAATCAATAAAGTGAATACATGTCCCACTTATATAATCTTCCTATGGGTAATGCTCCCACGACCTTCCACACCAGGTAACAAGTCTGCACATCCATACCACCAGCCATACAAATGTTGTAAAGCGAATCAAGGATCTGCAAATCAATACACAAAGCCTCTTACACGTGACACCGATCTCAGGTGAGGCTGAAAACAATACCATCTTACTTTAAACATCTAAATCCTTTCTCGCTCATCCGAGCTCGTGATATTCTTGCCAACACTAAACGACAACCTTGATCTCCAACTTACAATTCCCATGCCACTCACTACACCTAACATGCCAACACGCGACAGTACAAGAATTTCACCATAATTCCTGAACCACTAATAGATTAAACACTTCATCATATATAAACCTTTCACTTAACTCATTTCAGGAGAACCATAGCAACACATGACTGAATTCTCATAACCGCAGAAAATATGATCCTCAAGCAGGGGTCTAAGCCACCATAACTCTTTTGGGGTCCGTCTACACTTATCAGACCATTATAATTGAATACCTCTAAATAAATCAAATACGGTGACCGTCAAGCCTCGCACGTACCGCTACAAATCACATGTATAACTTAACCTGCTGAAAGAAGTGATCTTTGCCACCATCATGCCAATTCAACCATTGCTAGCCGATCTGAATTCTTTTAATTTACTCTGTACTTGCCTTGGGAGTAATAATAGCTTCATTCAAAACATAGCGAACCCAATTCTGCACTTATCCCTGAGCGACCCCATTTCCGAGACCACATTGTCTCAAAACCCACGAACCATCTCATACCCTCCTTGTGCGCATATTTGCATCCTCAACTGGTACACCTATTGTGATAATTCCTCTGTGAATCCGAAGTCATTTTTTCCATTCCTCCCATGCTACATCCTAGCCCGAAGATAACATAGAATACTCCAATCCCCTTTTATAATCTGCTGCAAAAGCTCGATACTTAACTATACTACAGACTGCAAAATTCTTAGGCACCACACTTTAGCTTTTGAATCCACTAGGACCGTCATTGAGAGTCACCCACTCTGACTTGGCCCCGAATATAATCAACTCCAAGGCTCCGCTAGCACATGAACACCCTCTCAAAGAAACACCCGGTCGAATCATCTTTCTTATAAATCACCTCTACACGAAGCATAAATCCTGAGTCTTCCCAAAACCTGAACATAAGTTGATAAGGCCAACCATAGCACACATTCCTCAAATCCTTTGTTCCAAAACACCAGTTATGTCCTATTTCCTTAGTCGTAATAACCCACCAATATGCCAATAACCATAAACCTCACAAGTACATAACCATACCATCCAATCATAGGCGGTGGGGCTCTCCCACTTAGCTTGAAGCTACTGTTGCATAACCCTGGAATCCGCCAAAATTCCTTATTCCCCCCATTGACATAATCTTTCAGAATCAACCTGCCGAATTCCTCGAAATCCTTCTGTTAGAATTTTATGAACACTCTGAATCACTAACCACATTTACACATTCGACCTCATACCAGATAGCCAGGAGAATTCTTCGCAAAAGCTTCGTCAACACCACGCAACCGTTAGTCTACTCACAGGAGATAACCCACCTGTGGAAATTCCATGCCAACCTCTCCCAATGGCGTTGCACTACGTACAATTACTACGAAATCAGTAACCCATCCTGAGACCGTGCTCATTCACCAGTTGTACAAGTCTGTTCACTCCTCATGGACATCAACTAAAGGTGCGACATTATCTTCTAATCCCAAGTCATTTTGTATCCTTCTTCATATCAAGCAACTCCTTTCTGTCGCATCCAAATCTCCCACCGCATCATAGCCAATATTCCAAATTAAGCCCATAGATCCAGTCACTGTCTATGATGAATCCAAAATCACTCTAAATTTCCTTAAGGCATGTAGCTATTCTACCACAGAACCTATATGCTACCCTACCGCTCTCCCACTTTGGTTCAACCCACTCGCTTAACCAACTACTCGACTCTTGTTTCTTACACCTGGCCTTTTAGAAATTTAACCATCGCAAGACACCTCCCACGTGTCCTTCCTCATCCTTCGTTGCCTAGTTGTTGCCTTAAATCAAAATCCATCTCTATAGAACTTGAAGTAATAAATTACCACCAACTCTAAGCCTCCTAGAAGATCATCCATCTCGAGTCATCAACATTAGAAATATCCTTTCGATCCTGAACCACTACACGTCGCAACCTCCGACAACCGCTCCTCTGGCATTGTTCCACAATACCCTACCCTGAAGGCAAATTGATGAAAACCATAACACCGACAAACTTAATGCATTCGATCAAGGTGACGACACTACATTACTAATGAAAATTCTACCACACCCAAAAATACCAAAACTCGTTACTCCATCAACCCCAATCCATTGCCTTTTCTCTACTGAAAATAAAATACTGAATCTCTGAATTATGCACAGAGGAAAACCTTCTTTCAAGTCCATCACTGCCTCAACACATAGGCAAGCATCCTACCATTACAGAAATAATATGCGATAGCAATGCACGAACTGTCGCAACAATCAATGCCAAACCTCAAAACCTTAGGTAATATTGATATTGAGCTGAAACGATAGAACGACCTTCCACAAAATGACGATAATAGTCCAATCAAATACTCAAGGAGAAACATCCTACACCACATCTGTAGTCCGTTACAACTCCTCAATTTCCAATTGATAACAAGCGCTTCACATCGCATAAGATTTAATAGGAAAGAAATAAAGGCACAAGCCTCGAAGGAATCAAATCGCACGATGAGGAATCAAGAAGGGAAGTGCTCCTAGTAGTCTTGTAGCCTCTCGAAGATAAGTACAGACGTCTCCATACCGACACGCAAGACTGTGCTAGACTTGCTCATGACTCGTGAGACCTAAGTGAACCTAGTACTCTGATACCATGTTGTCACGACCCAAAATCCATTAAAGTCGTGATGGCGCCAGACACCACTATCAGGCAAGCCAACAATAAATACTTAATTTGGTTCTCATTTTATTATTTTTGAAATTACACTTTCCTTCAGTTTAAATAGTAAAGAATGGGGGTTTACAGAGTAAAGAATAATACTTTTAACAATTTTAATACAGAACGGCCCATAATCATCCCAAAATCCGGTGTCACAAGTGCATGAGCATCATCTAAGAATATAACATAAAATACAGTATCTGTCCGTAATACAAATTGGACAAGAGAAATATAAATACCCTGAAGGAGACTCTGCTGGTTGCGGGTCGTAATATGGGGTGCAGCTCACCTAAGTCTCCGCATGCATACACGCCTCTGCTCTCACAAGGCTGAAAACATAAATGCACATGCACAAAAATGTGCAGCAAGTGTAGTATGAGTACGTAAATCAATGCGTACCCAGTAAGTATCCCGCCTAACCTCGAAGAGTAGTGACGAGGGGTCGACTCCGACACTTACTATGGGCCATAAATAAAATACCATTGTTATAATTAAACATGGAGTATATAGGATGGTTGTAAGCTCAATATCATGAAGTAACGGTTCTTTTATAAATGAGAAAATTTCCAAATTTATTTTGCATCATTTAACAATTTATATTTCAGGCCAATGAGGCAATATCAATTATTATGAATTCCAATGAAACCAATTAAATCATGCACAGGTGATGTCGAGATCGTACGGCCCGATCCAATATAATATTTAAACTGTCCACTGTCGAGGGTCGAACAACGCGGACCATAGATGCATCTATTTAATATGCTGAGGCGTTTGGCCCGCTCTAAGAAATAAAAACACATTCAAACGGCCAATCAAAAATTCATTAAGGTAGAGTTATCCAAAAAATGTAAATTTTCATTTAACGGTCAAGAAAATGAAGTTTAACCTTTTAAAAATTCATTACCAAGTTTAGTATGATTTAAGCAATTTAAATTAACAATAAGGTTTCAAGTATAGCATGATTTGGATCCTAGAGTATCCAGACTTAAGCATAATTATAGCTACGCACGGACTCTCGTCACCTCGTGCGTACGTAGCTCCCCACAAATAAAAGCACATATTGAATTATTTTACCTATGGGGCTAATTCCCTCTTACAAGGTTAGAAAGGAGACTTACCTCGCTCCGAAATTCCATAACAGGCTCCCAAGCCCTTGCAACAACTCAAACCCATTCCCAACGCTCCAAAAGTAGTCAATAAATGTGCAAACCCATAAAAATATACTCTAATACTCACAACAATTCAATTTAAATAATTTTCCCAACTCCGCTCGAAAAGTTGATAAAATCACCATCGGGTCCACTTACCCAGATTCCGAAATTTTTTGAATTTAAACTTTACCCATAACACCACGAACTCAAATATACAATTTATTCCAAGTTCCATATCCAATTTCGTTGTCAAAATCGAAAAATATAAATTTCTAGGTTTTTTTTTCAAAACCCCAAATATCCACTAATTTCTCATAATTTTTCATGTTAAAATCTAGATATAATACAAGTAATTAACTTGCAATAGGTGGGATACCTCCAAGTTGCTAGGTGAATACCCCTCTGAAGAAGTTCCAAAAATCGCCCAAGAATGAAGAAATGAACAAAAATGCTCAAACCCCCACTTTAAACACTCACTGCCCCGCAATCTTCGCGCCCGCGGTAAAATCCTTCACGCCCACGGCTTTGCACCCGTGGAAAAATTCTTTGCGCTTGTGGTGTCCGCACCTGCGATGTATTTTTCGCACCTACGGCTTTGCACCCGCGTCCAAATTCTTCGCGCCCGAGGTGCCTGGCCAGCCCATGCATTTTCGCTTCTACGACTCATGTCCTGTTTCTGCGAGCTCGCACCTGCGGCTATCCAAGTGCATGTACGATCGCAATAGAAGCTGGGAGCTTTAGCTGATGCTCTCCAAGTTCAAACTTAGTCCGAGCCTCGTCCGGTTAATACTCGAGGCCCCCGGGGCCCGCCTGAACATACCAATAAGTTTGAAATCATAAAATAGGCTCGCTCGAACTCTCAGAATGCGTAAAACAACATCAAAACTAAGAATCATACCTCAAACCAAAATTGATTCAACTTAGAAATTTCAAATTCTTCAAACTTACTTCGAACGCGACGGAATATACTTAAACTACTCAAAATGATACCATATTTTGCGTGCAAGTCTTAAATGACATTACGGACCTACTCCAACTTCCAGAATCGGAATCCGGACAAAAAGTCCTTTCCCTGTCAAACTTCTTAAAAATCTCCAAATTTCTAACTTTCACCAAATGACTCTGAAATGACCTACGAACCTCCAAATTAACATCTGGACGTGCTCCTAAGAGCAAAATCACCATATGGAGCTATTCCCAGGCTCAGAATCCCAAACGAACGCTGATAACATTGAAATGCACTTCAACCCAAATTTATGAAATCCTCCCAAAAGGCCAACTTTGCACAATAGGCACCAAAATTTTCCCAGGTCATCCAAAATCTGATCTGGACATACGCCTAAGTCCAAAATTATCATACGAACCTGTTGGAACTATAAAATCCCGATTATGAGGTCGTTGACGCAAAAAAAACAACTATAGTCAATTCTTCCTACTTAAAGCTTCCAAAATGAGAATTTTCTTTCCAAATCAACTCCGAACTTCCCGAATTTCAATTTCGACCATGAATACAAGTCATAATACCTGAAGTGAAGCTAATCATGGCCTCAAACCACCGAACGATGCACTAGAGCTCAACACGACCGGTCGAATCGTTGCAATTATTGCCTGTAATAATAAATTTTTGAGATTATTTACTTATAATATTAACTATTAAGTAAATCTATTCATATCCTTATTCGTAATTTGATATTTAAAAGCGCTTTTTGAAAAAGTATGGCCAAACATAAATTATTGCTTAGAAGTACTTTTCAGAGTGATTAGTCAAACACAAACTTCTTCTCTTTAAAAGTATTTTTTTCAAAAAAACTTCTCAAAATAAACTGATTTCTCCAGCTTGGCCAAACGGACTAATAGTTTGATTCTGTGTTGTTTATCACCCCATCATTAGGGAATCAACAAATCTACCCCTACTATTCCATAAGCCCATTATGTTAAAGCATAATTTCCATCGTCACCATTGAATATACAATTCTCTTTCTTCTTGTATCACTAAATTGATTTATTGGTAATGATTTAACTACATTGCTACTGCATATAAACTGTGAAGTTAATTTCCTATGAGTTTCAATTTATTTATTGAAATTGTGTAAGAAATATACAAGTTTTATGTTTTGTACTTTGCTCCATCAGAACCTAATTGCGACATGTGATGACATACTGTGTTTAAGAGTGAAATAAAGGATATTTTTGGGGAGGATGATCCGTATAGCAAGAGGTGAATCACGTATTATAAATCTGAAATTGAAATCCTTAATAATATGTGTTAACCGCGCCACATATTTAAGGTAGTTTGACAATGATAAGCATTTGTTGTCGTGATTGTATATGTTTTGTTAGAAAGTTATTAATAATTTTTGAAATACTAGTTCTATCGCTATTTTTCACATGACTAGAAAAAAATTTCAATATCTAATTAAGGACGAAGAGATTTTAACTATTTCACCGCATGATGATTCATTTTCATTTGAGGTACACATTTATAGTACTTATTTCACTGGCCTAAATAACCTAAGTGCTAATCTAAGTCATTTTCCTACTAAACATGTTAGTCCTATTACACTATAGTATAAAATTACTACTAAGGGCTCGTTTGGTACGAGGGATAAGAGATAACTAATTTGGAGATTAAATTTGAGATGAGTTTATCCCATATTTGGTTGGGATAAAATCGTGGTATAACTAATCCCAGAATTAGTTATCCCGGGATTATAGTAATTTTTCATCCCTATGGGAGGGTGAGATAACTAAATCCGGCATAATTAACAATGAGATAACTTGTTTCCCAACCAGTACTATTTATTCCTCCAACAACAACAAAGTGAAATAGGGAAAAGTCACAAAAGAGGAATTGTCAACCGACCCCATGTACTCTGTAAGTATCACACTTAACCTCGATAAAATAGTGACGAGGATAAGGCGGGTTATTTACAATAACCTGTATGCAGTATAATAATAATAACAGGAAAGAAACACAGGAAGAGTAAGGCAGTTAACTTATGTAAATAAACTCAATCCCCAAAATCAGTAAACACAGAAACATCAATCCATGGAATCTCGTATGAAAATACTGAAAGCTAACTCAATGCAAGAATGAATACAAAATACACAATCTGTTACGGTGCGCAACCCGATCCCACCTTACAAACACAATCCTCCCTTATTTCACCATATCAATATCAAGAATAACATGTAAAATTCGTTGTAGCGCGCAACCCGATCCCATCATATAATCAGAATCAATATCATAATCCTCCCTTATTTCAGCATATCAAAATCACAGATAAAATCTGTTGCGGCGTGCAACCCGATCCCACCATATCAATATCAATCCTTTCTTATTCCACCCGTTGCGGCATTCAACCCGATCCATAAATAAAATCAATTCAACAACTCAATTCACAAGAATCTCTACAATTAAAGAATATGAAATCAAAGCCATAAAGGAACCTCGTACCAAAACAAGGAATGTTACAATTAACACAAAGCAACAAGACAAACCAAATATATGACAATTAAAGTGTACAAGTAAGACAAGTAAGGCAAGTGAAAATTAATCATGGAATCATGAAAGAAACAAGAATTTCAATATAAGAGTAAATAGATTACAAGTAACAAGTTACGGCAAAGAAAGCAACCAAGACATGTAATAGTTAAGACATAGAATGAGATAATTAATGAAACACGGGAAAGCATGAAAACTACTATTTTGACTGCGTATATACACTCGTCACCTCGCATATACGCCGCTACACATATAATTCACATAACACATAGCTCAAGGGTTCCAAATGCCCTCAAATCAAGGTTAGACCTAACTCTTACCTCGTTCTGCAAGAAATTTAAAGCTCAACTGGGGTCTTTCCTCTAAAATTCATCTCCGAATAAACCAAATCTAACCCAAAACGACTTAATATTAGCAAACAATGATGGAAATTTTTTTGGGGAGGATGATCCGTTGTGACGACCTGGCTAGTCGTCTCATGAGTTACTGCTCCGTTTTCCCTATTTCTACTTATTTATGCTTTGTTATCCGTGTTTCATGGCATCGGATTGGTCGTATCGAATCCGAAAGGATTTTGGTAAGGTATGAGACACTTAGTCTCTTTTAAGGAAGTTTGAGTTGGAAAAATCAACCGGATGTTGACTCATGTGTTAGAGGGCACGGATGTGAGTTCTGATGATTTGGTTAACTTTGGGAGGTGATTTGTGGCTTAGGAGCGCTATCGGAATGAATTTTGGAGGTTCATAGTAGATTTAGGCTTGAATTGGCGAAGTTGATATTTTGACGATTTTCGGTTGGTAGGCGAGATTTTGATATAGGGCTCGGAATAGAATTCCAAGAGTTGCAATAGTCTTGTTGTGTCATTTGGGATGTGTGTACAAAATTTTAAGTCATTCGGACGTAGTTTGGTTGGGTTTTTGATCGAAAACGTAATTTGGAAGATTTTAGAAAGATTGGCTTGAATCCGATGTGTTTTGTGTGATTTAATGTTGTTGGAGATGTTTTAATAATTGGAACAAGTTTGAATAAGGTATTAGAATATGTTTGTGCTTTTGGTTGAGGTCCTGGGGTCTCGGGCTGATTTCAGGTGTTTAACGGGGAAGTTGAGATGTATTGCAGCTGCTGAACTTTGCTGCTTCTGGTGTTTTCGCACCTGCGGTTTGGGGACCGCAGGTGTGGCGCCGTACGTGTGGAAGGGGAGCCGTAGAAGCGGATTTGAGAGGAAGAGGCAGGAACCGCATATGCGGTAATTGACACCTGCGGAGTCGCAGGTGCGTAGATTGGATCGCAGATGCGGAATTGGTCCGCTAATTTCCGCAGAAGCGGAGGATAGACCGCATATGTGGTACTGCAGAAGCGGGTTTTTGACCGCAGATGTGGGTATCCCTGGGCAGAATGTATATATGTCTTCCTTTGCGATTTTTGAAGGGTTTCACCATTTTTATACACGGATTCGGGAGCTTTGGGCGATTTTGAAGAGAGAAATCAAGGAAACTTCATTAAGGTAAGGATTTTGGACCTAAAACACATTTCTATGGTAGTATTTCATGGATTAAGGTTGTAATTAAAGGAATTAAAGGGCTAAAAATGGAGGATTAGGGCTTGAGTTTAAGAGGCCTTTGAAGGAGGATTTGAGGGGTCATTTGGACTCTGATTTTAGTGTTCTTGATATGCATAGACTCGTGGGGACGAGGAATCTATTAATGTAAAAATTTCTGAATTTTGAGACGTGGACCCAGGGGTCGGGTTTTGGTAATTTCGGGATTTTTGGTATTTTTCGATTGTTTTTGCTTGGGCTTCGTTCCCTTAGCATATTTTGACACCGTAATTCTAATTTTGGATAGATTCGATGTGCGTGGAGGCTGATTCGAGAGGCAAAGGTGTTGCGGAGTAGTATTTTCACCGGTTTGAGGTAAGTAACCATTGTAAATCTGGAACTGAGGGTACAAAACTCCGGTATTCGACTTGTTTTGATAAACGCGGTGATGCACATGCAAGGTAACGAGCGTGTGGGCGTGCTCAGATAGGGATTGTAACTTGGTCCATCCCATAGTGACTATTAAGTCGCGTATTTGATTTGAAAATATTATGTTATCCCGTATCTTGGATATTTATATTGTATTATTGGTTGTATGCCATGTTCTGGGCCTTGTGCCGACCTGTAGCAACCCTTAGGGGTATTTTGACTATTTTCCTCACTTTACTTGCTAGAAGTATATCCTCAGTCTTGTTTTAACCATTTAAATGATTAAAATTGATTTTATCACTCTACTCCTAATTGTGAGGACTGTTTGGGCTGAGTTCCCTAATCTCTATTGATAAGCCCGAGAGGCTGTGAGGTTAATGACTGAGAGAGGTTGAGAACCTGATTGTGAGGATATTTGTATATATGTGAGTTATGGATCGAGTTGCACACCACAACAATACTTATATGGATCGGGTTGCACGCCGCAGCAATATACATATTGGATCGGGTTGCACGCCGCAGCAGTATACATATTGGCTATGGCTGCGTGCCGCAGCGATATGACGCTTGGGCTGTAGGAGCCCCTCCAGAGTCTGCACACCCCTAGTGAGCATAGTCGACTATTATATATGGAACGAGTTGCACGCCATAGCGGTTACTATGATTTCTACTATTATGAGATACTAATGAGCCGAGTGTTGAAAGTGAGTACTGTGTGACGAGAGTTAAGTCACAAGTGACTGAGAGGCTACCCAAGGGGCCATATTCTGAGTGATTCCCTGCCCGAGAGGCCTTGTTATGATGTTTTCACTGATTTCACTCTACTTTTAAATAAGCCTCTATTTATTAAGCCGCTAAGTATTTGATTTCCAATGCTTAAATTGGAAACATGATTTTATAATGAAAACGGATTTTAAACGGTAAAGATGACCTGATATTCTGTTGATTATTCAGTTATGTATTTTTGAACTGCTCGTCACTACTTTCAATCCTTATTTACTCTAGTTACTTACTGAGTTGGCGTACTCACGTTACTCCCTGTAACTTATGTGAAGATCCAGGTGCCCGAGCGGCCGAGTGAGGGTTTTTAGCTGTTCAGTAATTGACGGAGACTTCGAGGTAGTTGCATGGCGTCCGCAGCCTTGTTCTCTCCCTCCTATCTTATTATTTTTCAGCATTTCCTCGACTATTGATGTATTAGGTATTCAGACTTGTATTAGAGGCTCTATACTCGTGACACCAGATTGTTGGGGCTGTGTAGTTTATTGTTATTTTGACTTTCCGCATATCTTTTGTTGCCTTAATGCTTATAATGAATTTGATATCTAAAACTTGCGTTAGAAAATGGCTTAATGTTACTAGAAAGAGGGTTGTGGTTATTGATTAGTTGGCTTGCCTAGTAATGTGATAGGGGCCATCACGGCCGGTATTTGGGATCGTGACAAGTTGGTATTAGAGCCTAGGTTACATAGGACTCGCGAGTCATAAGCCGGTTTAGTAGAGTCTCGCGGATCGGTACGGAGACATCTATATTTATCCTCGAGAGGCTGCAGAACCTTTAGGAAAAAACTTCATATTCTTGAAATTCTTGTCGTGTGAATTTGTTGATTCGGGTACTAAACTTCTATTATTCCATTCTCTCACAGATGGTGAGGACACGAGCTACCGAGTAGGGTAGACAACCACCTGTTCCTCTAGTTGGGTCCACCAGAGGCCGATGACCCGGTTGAGGCCGTAGTAGGGGCAAAGCAGCTAGGGCTGCACCTGCAGATCCACTAGCTGCCCAGTTTAGGATCAGGTCCCAGTTGTGGACGCTACAGTAGCACTAGCTCAGGCACCAGTTGTGCCCATTGTGATTCCGGGCCTTCAGGAGGCTTTAGCTTAGATCTTATCAGTGTGTACCGGTTTGGCTCAGGCAGTTTCAGTTACTACGGCCGCAGATATTTCTCAGGCCGGGGGAGGCACCCAGACTCCCGTTGCTCGCACACCTGAGCAGGTTGTACAGGGACTCCAGACACCGGGGGCACCTCCAGCCTAGCCGGTTGCACCAGCTCAAGAGTTTGTGGTACCAGTTATGCCGGACGATGAGCAGTGTCGACTTGAAAGGTTTGGCAGACTCTAGCCTCCGTCATTCAATGGTGCATAGGGTGAGGATGCCCAAGGTTTCTTGGATAAGTGCCAGCGGATGTTTCGTACAGTAGGGATTCTTGAGAGTAGTTGTGTGGCATTTACTACCTTTCAGGTTTTTGGGGTTGCCTTCACTTGGTGGGAGGCGTATGAGAGGCGTAGGCCTGTTGGTGTAGCACCCCTTACTTGGCAGCAGTTCTCAGTTCTGTTCCTAGAGAAGTATGTACCACAGTCGCACCGAAAGAAGCTACGCAGGCAGTTTGAGCAGCTGCGTCAGGGGGAGATGACGGTGATGTAGTATGAGATATGGTTCTCTAAGTTAGCCCGTCATGCAGTTTGGATGGTTCCCACAGATCGAGAGAAGATCAGGAGGTTTGTTGATGGCCTCACGTACCAGCTTCGGATTCTCATGACTAGGGAGAGGGTGACAGGTGCTACCTTCGAGGAGGTTGTTAATATCGCCCGTGAGATTGAGACGATTCGCCGGTAGGAGCGAGAGGAGAGGGAGGACAAGAGGCCTTGGGGATCTGGTAGCTTTAGCAGTGCTCCTTCGGGGGGTCAGTCCTAGCAGGGCAGAGGCTGTTCTTTCAGGCCGGCCCATTCAGCTCGCCCAGGTTACTGTAAAGCATCATCGGGTCATGGTTTTCATAGTTCTCATTAGGGTCACTCATCACTTAGTGCCCTCCCAGCCCAGAGTTCGTCCCCTGCTCCATCAGTCCAGAGTTCTTCCATGTCAGGTCCTTCTACTGGTCATTCTGGTGCCAGGGGTTCCCTTCAGTCCCCATCTCCACCACCGGGGAGTTGTTATGAGTATGGAGAGTTTGGGCATATGAGGAGGCAGTGTCCTCGTCTTCGTGATGGTCAGTCTCAGCAGAGGGATCAGCCCTCGACTTCTGCTCTAGTTACCTCACCACCCGCCCAACCAACTAGGGGTGGAGGTTAGTCAGCCAGGGGCCGCCTTAGAGGGGGAGGTCGATCAGGTGGTGGTTAGGCCCATTTCTATGCTCTTTCGGGTAGACCCGACGCTATGGCTTCAGATGTTGTCATTATAGGTATTGTTTCAATCTGCCACAGAGATGCCTCTGTATTATTTGATCCTGGTTCCACTTTTTCTTATGTGTCATCATACTTTGCTCGTTATTTGGGTATGCCCCATGAGTTTTTGCCTTACCTATTCATGTATCTACCCCGATGGGCGATTCTATTGTTGTAGACCATATGTACCGGTCGTGTGTAGTGACTATTGGGGGTTTGGAAACCCGAGTGAATCTATTATTATTGAGCATGGTGGATTTTAATGTCATTTTGGGCATGGATTGGTTATTTCCGTGTCGTGCTATTTTGGACTGTCATGCTAAGATAGTCACATTGGCTATACCGGGTGTGCCACGAATCGAGTGGCGAGGTGTGACTGATTATGTTCCTAGTAGAGTGATCTCATTCTTGAAAACCCAGTGTATGGTTGGGAAGGGTTGTATTTCATATCTTTGTGAGGGATGTCGGAGCTGAGACTCCCAGTATTGATTCTGTTCCAGTTGTGAGGGATTTTCTAGATGTGTTTCCTGCAGACCTATCGGGCATGCCACCGGATAGGGATATTGATTTTGGTAATGATATGGTGCCGGGAACTCAACCCATTTCTACTCCGTCGTATCGTATGGCACCAGCGGAGTTGAAAGAATTAAAAGAACAGCTTCAGAAACTTCTTGATAAAGGGTTCATTTGGCCTAGTGTGTCACCTTAGGGTGTGCCGGTTCTGTTTGTGAAGAAGAAGGATGGCACAATGAGAATGTGCATTGATTATAGACAATTGAACAAAGTAACAATTAAGAACAAGTATTCTTTGCCTCGCATTGATGATCTATTCGATCAGCTTCAGGGAGCGAGGGTGTTCTCCAAGATCGATCTCCGTTTAGGTTATCACCAGTTGAAGATCAGTGATTCGGATATTCTTAAGACGGCTTTCAAGACCCGATATGGTCATTATGAGTTCTTAGTGATGTCTTTTGGGCTGACCAATGCCCCAGCAGCGTTCATGCATTTGATGAACAGCGTGTTCCGGCCTTATCTTAATTCATTTGTCATAGTCTTCATTGATGATATTTTGGTGTATTCGCATAGCCAAGAGGAGCACACGGAGCATTTGAGAGTTGTGTTGCAGAGATTGAGAGAGGAGAATCTTTATGCAAAATTCTCCAAGTGTGAGTTTTGGCTTAGTTCAGTGGCTTTGTTGGGGCACGTGGTGTCCAACGAGGGTATCCAGGTTGATCCGAAGAAGATAGGGGCAATTCAGAGTTGGCCCAGACCATCCTCAGCTATAGATATTCGTAGCTTTCTTGGTTTGGCAGGCTATTATCGCCAGTTTGTTCAAGGATTCTCATTTATCGCATCGCCCTTGAACAGGTTGACTCAGACGGGTGCTTTATTTGTATGGTCGGACGAGTGTGAGGAGAGCTTTCGGAAGCTCAAAACAGCTTTGACCACAGCTCCAGTATTGGTTTTTCCATCAGCTTTAGGTTTATACACCGTGTATTGTGATGTTTCGAGAGATGGGATTGGTTGTGTGTTGATGCAGGAGGGTAAAGTTATTGCTTATGCTTCTCGTCAGTTGAAGCCCCATGAAAAGAACTACTCTGTTCATGATTTGGAGTTGGCTGCCATAGTTCTTGCATTGAAGATTTGGAGACATTACTTGTATGGTGTGTCTTGTGAGGTATTTACTTATCATCACAGTCTTCAGTATTTGTTCAAGCAAAAGGATCTTAATTTGAGGCAGCGGAGATGGTTGGAGTTGCTTAAAGATTAAGATATCACTATATTGTATCATTCAGGAAAGGCCAGTGTGGTGGCTGATAATAGGTGAATTTAACTATAATTAGACCCTAAATAACCACCTTCTTGTATAGTTTGGATGATAAAAGTGATAACAAAATGCTCTTATTAGTGTTTTTCATGCTTTGCAGGTTATATATGACCAGAGAAGGCTATGGAGTACTTTTGAGATCAAATATGGAGAAAAAGTGGCCGATCGTAAAATTCCATCAAGTAAACCACGCGAAACAGCTCAAGTCAGAACTGAAAGAGTACTTCCGCGGTTCCACCGCGACCGCGGCAGAACCGCGGTAGAAGATCCCTGCAGACAAAGTGAGAATCAGAGAGCATGTTTGGCCGCGGTTTGACCGCGACCGCGGCAGAACCGCGGCGGAGGCGGAGAACTTCAGGGACTAAAGTGCAAAACACGGGATTTTTAGCCCAAAACTCTATTTTAAACACTAGACTCCGCCCAAGAGAGGCATGTATTGTTTTAGAGAGTACTTTGGCAAGAAGAACAAGTGTGAGAGATCACCCAAAACATCTTGGTTTCTTCTTCTCTTTATTTTTCTTGCAATTTTAATCATGAATATTTTCATAGTTTATTTACCCATAGTTATGAGTAGCTAAATCCTTTGTCTAAGGTTTTGATGGAACCTATTGGGGGATGAACTTCTTGTTTATGTGAATACAAATTGCTAGTTTCAATCTTTATTTGTTCAACTTTGTGCATGTTGTAGTTAATTGACAGGATCCTCAATTAGTTGTGCCTATTTAGTGTGCATAACTCGGGAGAGAGTGAATATTTAGGTTATTGTTGAACAACACAACTCCCAAAGTATAAGAGGTATCTATAACTACGGGTTTAAAGGCGGGATTAGGGATAACGAAGCCTTGAGTGCAATCTAAAGTGAACCGTGTTAATTAGAGCTAGCTAGTGTATCTCGGGAGAGTGCATTGAGTATATTACTGTGATTACTCGGGAGAGATTTATGGTAAGATGAGCATTTATGATTGATAGAGAGGTGTTGGTCAATTTGTATGAAGCATAAACAGAAGGGATTCTATCAATAAGGGAAGTCATTACCTTAGCATTTTCTCATTATTATTTACAACCTTAGCATCCTTAGTTTACAGCTGTTTATTTACTTGCAATTTTAGTTATTGAAGACACCATCAACTGTGATTCAAACGTTTGGGGAAATTGGTTCTCAAGAGTTTAGTGGGTCTAAAGATAGTGATTGATAAGTTAACTCTCTGTGGATTCGACTCTAGGCAGAATACTTAGGTTATATTTGCAACGTCCGCATTGTCCTTTTTATAAGGTATAGTTGGGCGTGATCAAATTTTGGCGTTGTTTCCGGGGACTTAACGAAATTATCAATTACCATTGATAGAAATACAAAAATTCTTAGTGTAGTCAGTTTTCTCTACACCAAATTTTTGATTGAAATTTTTGACGGTTGTTGACGTGGTTGCACAGGTGTATGCCTAGAAACTCTACGAGGACTGGAGAACTACTTGAAGGACTCTGAAACCCTGAGAAACATTCCGGATATCGAACCGTGCCAACAAAAGACGTCAACAACCTCATCAAACACACAAACTCGAAATTGACATGGGTGACGTAGACAACGTCAACGGAAACGTCAGAAATATGGCACCTCCTATGCCTGAGGCTGCACTATATGATTGGGCACAACCTACAGCTGACAATCTGGCTACTGCCATTGTTGTGCCCGCGATACAAGCTGAATCATTCCAGATCACGAACAACATATTGCACTTGCTGCAAAACAAGGGACTATTTTTTGGGACACCAGCCGAAGATCCTCAGCAGCACTTGAAGAACTTCCTGTCGATTTGCAAAACTCAAAGGCAACCCAAAGTAACTCCGGAAGCAATCAGGCTATTATTATTTCCATTCTCGGTGACAGGAGTTGCTCAGGTCTGGCTAAACTCACTCCCCATAAACTCTATAGAAACTTGGGATGAGTTAGTCAAGCAATTTCACATCAAGTTCCACCCGCCCAACAAAATAGCTCAACAAATTGATGAGATCGTGAGCTTTAAACAGAAACCAATGGAGACACTGCATGAGACATGGAGCCGGTTTAAAGGAATGTTGGTTATATGTCCACACCATGGTATTCCAGATCAGATGTTGGGACAACGGTTTTACATGGGACTGTCAGATAGCATGAAGAACATTGTAGATGCCTCAGCTGGTGGGGCATTTTTGAGCAAAACTTGGAGAGAAGGTCAGAGTCTACTTGACAAAATGGCTCAGAATTCGGGGTGGACGACGAGGAATGCACCTATCACTCCAGTGGTGCACTCAGTGCCTTTTAACCCATCAAATTCCATGGCTGAAAATGTGGCGACCCTCTTGACACAGATGAGCATACTCACCAAAAAGGTGGAGGAATCAGGGCAGAAACAGCAAGTGCACATTGTAGATACTACCAATGGAAGCTTGTGCACATCTTGCATTAGTCAGCCAGTTGGTAATCCTTGGAATGCAGAACATGATCATCATCATCAGCACCCTAAAGACATGAACTATGTGTCAAACTATGGAGGCCAGAAACAGGGCAACCAGAACTGGGGTCAGCAAACTCAGCAACCATACAAACCACCTCAGCCACAGTACAACGCTGGAAGCATGGGAGGTATGGGACCTCCCAACAATATGGCACCTTATACAAGGACACAGGGGTACAACAATCAGCAGCAAGGGTATCCCCCACCTCAGCAACAGCATGGTGGAAGTCAAGAAGATGGGTTCACTAGACTTGAAGCAATGATGCAGCAGGTTATTGTGTCCAATGCAAAAATAAATGAAAGAGTAGATGCACATGACGCAGTAATCAAAAATATTGAAGTGCAATTGGGCCAAATTTCAATGTCTCTGAACAATCGCCCTCAGGGGACATTACCTGCAGACACCCAAATTAATCCAAAAGATCAGGGCCCAAAGCAGCTGATGGCGGTGAGTCTCCGTAATGGCAGGGATCTAGATGTAGAACAAGAGAGAGCTCGAGAAAATATACAGGCTGAGACATTCATTCCAATGCCCATTGAGCTGGATGAGTCTACGATACTGACAGAGGTGACAATCCAACCTGCTCAGGAAGAAAAGAACATTCAGCAGGAGACCGAGAAAGTAGCTGAGCCAGTTGAAGAGCCAGTAGTTAAAATAGTAGCTGATAAAGAGAAGTCCCAAGTGATTGGGACGAAGAGACCTCCTGCACCCTTTCTACAGAGGCTGGCCAAGCATCAAAAGGAGGAGCAGTATAAAAGGTTCTTTGAAATGCTCAAACAAATCCAGGTAAATATTCCATTGATTGAAGCTTTAAAGGAGATGCCTGGGTATGCAAAAATGATGAAGGACTTGATGTCCCAAAAATTTGATTTTCAAGACTTGGCTACGATTACACTTACTCAGACCTGTAGTGCAGTGGTGATGAGACCTATTGCTGAAAAGTTGTCTGATCCAGGTAGCTTTACAATTCCATGCACTATTGGGAATTTCGCCTTTGCTAAGGCGCTCTGTGATTTAGGGGCCAGCATTAATCTTATGCCCCTGGCTATCTATAAGAGGTTGGGCATTGGTAGAGCTAGACCCACCTCCATGTTGTTGTACCTGGCCGACAGGACTGTGAAGCGTCCATTCGGTATCCTTGATGATGTGCTTATTCAGGTGGGGAAATTTGTGTTCCCTACAGATTTTGTGATCTTGGATTGCAAAGTGGATGAAGAGATTCCTATAATCTTAGGAAGACCATTCTTGGCCACGGGGAGAGCTCTGATTGACTGTGAGACTGGGGAGCTCAAAATGAGACTCAATGATGAGGAAATAACATTCAATGTGCAGAAATCTATGAGGCGACCAAGCGAGTTCGCCAATTGCTCTCTTATTGATGTCGTGGATGTAATTGTAGAGTCCGATGATGAGGTGTTGACAATTGAGGACCCCTTGGCTGCATGTTTGATGAACTTAGATGAAGTGAATGGTGAGGATTTAGCAAAATGGGTGTTGGCATTGGAAGGTAGAGGGTTCTGGGAGAGAAATCTAGAGTTTGAGCCCTTGCACTTAGAAAAGAGAGAAACTCCTCTAGCTAAGCCATCCATTGAAGAACCACCAAAGCTGGAGTTAAAGCCATTGCCAGCCCACCTCAGGTATGAATTTTTGGGACCTGACTCCACATTACCTGTTATTATCTCATCTAGTTTGTTAGATGTACAGATTCAAAAACTTTTATAGGTACTAAAGGAGTGCAAAACTGCCATAGGGTGGACCATGGCAGACATCAGGGGGATCAGCCCCGCCTACTGCATGCACAAGATTCTGCTGGAAGAGGGGCACAAACCTTCCAGGGAACATCAGAGGAGGCTGAACCCCAACATGAAGGAAGTGGTGAAGAAGGAGGTGATAAAGTGGTTGGATGCGGGAATTATTTTCCCAATCTCTGACAGCAGCTGGGTGAGCCCAGTGCAATGTGTTCCTAAAAAGGGTGGCATGACGGTTGTGACAAATGACAACAATGGATTGATCTCAACAAGAACCATCACAGGCTGGAGAATTTGTATGGACTATCAAAAGTTGAATCTAGCCACCCGGAAAGACCACTTCCCACTTCCCTTCATTGATCAGATGTTGGACAGATTGGCAGGGAGGTCACACTTCTGTTTTCTAGATGGGTACTCAGGGTACAATCAGATCTCCATTGCACCGGAGGACAGAGAGAAGACCTCGTTCACATGCCCGTATGGCATTTATGCCTTTAGACGGATGCCCTTTGGCCTATGCAACGCACCTGCCACATTCCAACGGTGCATGATGGCCATATTCACTAACATGGTTGAGGACATAATGGAGGTGTTCATGGATGACTTCTCAGTGGTGGGGAATTCATTTGATGAGTGCCTGATAAATTTGACGCGTGTGCTGAAACGGTGCATCAAGACTAACTTGGTTCTGAACTGGGAGAAGTGCCATTTCATGGTACAAGAAGGCATAGTCTTGGGGCACCGGGTGCCAAGCAAGGGGATAGAGGTGGATCGCGCGAAAGTTGATGTAATAGCAAAGCTGACTCCACCAACTTCAGTCAAAGCCATCAGAAGCTTCCTTGGACATGTCGGTTTTTACCGGAGGTTCATAAAAGACTTCTCCAAAATTGCCAACCCTCTCTGTAAGTTGTTAGAAAAAGATCACCCATTTTTGTTTTCTGATGATTGCAGAGTAGCATTTGAGGAGTTGAAAAAGAGACTGGTCACAACACCCATCATTGTTGCCCCCAACTGGGAGCAACCATTCGAACTAATGTGTGATGCCAGTGACTATGCTGTGGGAGCAGTGCTGGGCCAGCAGAAAGACAAACTGATGCACCCAATCTACTATGCTAGTAGAACGCTGAGTAGAGCCCAGTTGAACTACACTGTGACTGAAAAGGAGATGTTGGTTGTAGTGTTCGCGTTTGACAAGTTCCGATCCTACCTGATAGGGTCCAAGGTAATTGTATATACTGACCATGCAGCTCTCAGATACTTAATAGAAAAGAAAGAATCTAAGCCACGCCTGATTCGTTGGGTGTTGCTATTGCAAGAGTTCGATCTTGAGATTCGTGACCGTAAGGGCACTGAGAATCAAGTCGTTGATCATCTATCACGACTTGAGGGAGCTGAAAATGTAGTTGAGGTTAAGGAAATACTGGAAACTTTTCCAGACGAGCAGCTGCTCGCCACCACTTATCAGGAAGCACCATGGTATGCAGACTTTGCTAATTACCTGGCCAGTGGTATAGTTCCTCACGACCTTTCATCGGTCCAAAGGAAAATATTTTTTCGTGAAAGCCGCCAGTATTACTGGGATGAACCTTATTTATTTAGAATATGCCTTGATAATATGATCCGGAGATGCGTCCCAGAGATAGAGCAATTTTTTGTTTTGTAGGCTTGTCACGCATCGGCGTATGGTGGACACTTTGGAGGGGTTAGGACAACGGCAAAGGTGCTAGAGGCTGGATTCTTCTGGCCGACAGTGTTTAAAGATGCGCACCTATGGGTGAAGGGCTGCAATGAATGTCAGCGGACCGAGAACATTTCCCGACGCCACGAGATGCCCATGAACCCAATTCAAGAGGTGGAAGTGTTTGACGTCTGGGTGATTGACTTCATGGGTCCCTTCGTCAGCTCCTATGGCAATAAGTACATTATTGTTGCTGTAGACTATGTGTCCAAATGGGTGGAAGCTACGGCGTTACCCACCAATGATGCAAAAGTGGTGGTGGGATTTCTAAAAGAAGAACATATTCACCCGCTTTGGGATACCACGAGCAATTATCAGTGATGAAGGCACTTATTTCTGTAACAGAGCCTTTGAAAAGTTACTTGCTAAGTACGATGTGTGCCACAAGGTGGCTACTCCTTACCACCCGCAAATTAGTGAATAGGTTGAAGTGTTCAACAGATAAATCAAGAGTGTGTTAACCAAAACTGTGAACGCCACAAGAATTGATTGGGCGAGGAAGCTAGATGATGCACTCTGGGATTATAGAACTGCCTTCAAAACTCCAATTGGTATGTCACCATACAAGTTGGTGTTTGGGAAGGCCTGCCACCTGCCGGTGGAACTTGAACATAAAGCGTGGTGGGCATTGAAATAGCTGAACTTAGACATGGAAGCTGCGGGCACGTCAAGAGTCACTGAATTGCATGAGCTCGAGGAGTTCAGATATCTTGCTTTTGAGAGCACAAAATTGTACAAGGAGAGAATGAAGAGGATGCACGACCAGAACATTGTTGAGAGAAATTTCAAACCCGGGGACATGGTATTGCTATACAACTCAAGACTACGTCTGTTCCCAGGTAAACTTAAGTCACTATGGTCTGGACCATTTCGAGTAGTTGAAGTTTTCCCTTTAGGAGCTGTTGAGATTGCCACAGAGAATGACTTTCGTACATTCAGAGTCAATGGTCAAAGATTAAAGCCATATGTGGGCATGAGCGAGAAAAAGGAAGTGTCTGAGCTGCACCTGACTGAACCACAGAGGTCGAGCGAGCCTTAAATGCGCTCATCATGTGTCGTGCCGCGACGTTAAATCAGGCGCTGCGTGGGAGGCAACCCACGAAATTGTTGTAAGTGTAACACATTATATGGAAAAAAAATCAAAAAAATCAAACAACTGCCCAGACCGCGGTTCCACCGCGACCGCGGTCAAACTGCAGTCAGAGACCCCCTCTGAACTTCGTCTACCGCGGTTTGACCGCGACCGCGGCAGAATCGCGGTGGGAACCCCTCTCTGAACTTCATCTACCGCGGTTTGACCGCGACCGCGGCAGAACCACGGCAGACCCCGTCGGGCCCAGGTATGCAGAATTTTTTTTTAATTCACCCCCCCCCCCCCTTCTAATTCACCTAACCCTGCACCCACCCCAAAACAATTATTCCCCCTCCCTATTCAGAAACAGAATGCCCCCCACCCCAAAATAAAACCCAAATCCTCTCTTCTCTTTCTCTCTCAAATCCCTCCCTCACTCCCAAAAATAAAAAAAACCGCCATTGTTATCTTCTCCACACCTCCTCTCACCACTACCCACCCCTTCCAACCTTCATCAAGTAAGTGTTCTCTTCTTTTTTATTCTATTTCTTCCTCTAATTAGTGTAATTTAGTCTAAACTAGTTTAGTTAAACCTTAGGTAGTAATAGTGTAGATTTTCTTTCAATTTTTGCTTCTTCAATGTTTTTATTGTTGTATTTGCTTCTTGTGGATTTGTTTGGTGCTAATATGATTGGGTATTTCTTATACTTCGATTGTGGAGGTTGTTTAGATGATTTGGAGGCCTAGAAATAATTTTTGCGGTGTAGTTTGTTGGAGGGCCCTTTTTGGCCGAAATTTTGGGGCTTGTGATGCTATTTTGAGGCATTTTGTGCATATCCTAGGTTGTTGTGGTGTTGTATTTGATGAATGGTGGTGTTATATTTAACATGAATCACTTGAGGGAGTAAGTGTGGGGTGTTGTATGCCAGAATTTGTAAGAAAGTTGTGGGGCCATTGTGGAGGTTGTAACCTGGAACACCTCACTAGTTGGGGGTTTGGCATAGTGTATGAATGGAATAAATGGGGGATATTATTTGGTGCCATCGGGTGGTGAAGTCTGAGTAACCATCCGGCTGGCACGTGTAGGATATATTTGATGGTTCTCTTGTATTCTTTGCAGGTCATATGGCTCGTAAGAAGCAAAAGAGATTGGCAGGCACGTCCCAACAGCCTACATATGATGCCTCAAGGTTCGAATCAGAATTGGAAGAGGACGACTTTCATGCCAAGGCCTCAAAGAGCTTCATCCCTGAGATTCCGATTGACAGGGCAGCCCTCCGTGCAGAAAAGGAGGAGATGTATGAGGAAATCTGGCGGAGGGAAATGGAGTTCTAATTTGATGAACCTGAAACGGTGAACAGGATGCTTGTAAGAGAGTTCTACGCGAACTGCCCATTACATACGTTGCGGGAGGTGACTGTGCAGGGCAAATGGGTAGATGCCTCAGTTGAAACTATTCAACAGGTGTTGCGGCTGCCCCGGTTTACTGGTGACGTCGACTATTACTAGGACGCACCAGGAGTCACTTGGGATATTATGACTGATGCACTCTGCGCAGGGGGGCAACCAATCTGGATACGTGACCATATCAACCTGCACTCCAATTCATTCACCCATTTGGCTAAGTGTTGGCTCACTATCATTTGCAGCCGGTTCTTGCCCTCAGGCAACATGACTGACGTGAACTTCCAAAGAGCCCTCTTGACGTGGTGCTTCATCACAAAGAAAGATTTTGATGCGGCAAGACTTATTGGTGATGAAATGATCATACGGTCCCCGATGAGGTCAAAGGGATTCTACTTCCCCTCCCTAGTGACTACATTGTGCCTGCTGAAGAATGTCCCCACCAATCCTACTGATGGAGAGTTGCCCCCTAAAGAAGCTTTCAAAGCTTCGGGTATCAGAGTGGGAGGGGTGCATGCACCACCATTCAGATCGATGATGAGGATGATGACCCGGTTCCTATGGCACCATCTAGGAGATCCTATGACAGTGCTAGACCCTCTCGGCACCCCCATGCTGGGGCAGGCTTATCCAGATCACAGTCCACCCAGCCTATGTTGCGTACTATGGAGGAAGAGGTCGGGGATCTTCGCACCTCGGTGGAGGGCCTACACACGCGTATGGATGCCATGTCTCAGCGGCAGGCTAGGTCTGAGAGCCGGTTTATGTCCTGGTTCCGTGCTTTGGGGAGAGCTTGCCATGTGGACCCCAGCACCGTCTCCGACTCTGATTGAGGCTCAGGGAAGTCTTATTACCCTTCTACTCGTTATTTTTGATATGACATGGGGACATGCCATAATTTTTAAGTGTGGGTTGGGAGACTTGCTCGGGTAATGTATTGTAGTGTATATAGACATGGTGTATGTTGTGGTATTTGATTGGTGTTGTTGTGTATAGTTGATTGTACTCACATTAGAAGTAACTGACTTGGCCCAACGACGGACACTTGTCGACAGGTCTCTTGAGGGTCAAAGTCGGATTAAAAAAAATGTAGAGGACTCTTCCTGAGGACGGACCACTTGGACAGTACTCTTGAGGGAAGTAGTCCATGTAGTTTCTTTATTTTATTTTATTTTTTCTTTTTTAGGTAGTGTAGTAATTTTCCCTTGGTTTTCTTTTGACCACGGTTCTTTTCCAAGGGCTTTTCTTGAACCGTGTTAGGTAGATTTTTTGTTTGTAGTTTTAGGACCAAAATGGGTGAAGGCTAGAATGCAACCCTTGATGTACACACCTGAGAATAACAAAAACGAACATGAGGGTGCGACGTCTAGGCTCGTTTGTAGACTCGTAAATCTATGCCTTAATTTTGCACATCCTGTCTTGCTCGAACGCTCGTATGAGTGTGTTGATAAACTGATTCGGAATGAGTTACATGCCAAGTGTGTGTGAGCTATTACTTGTATTATGTGCTTGCATGTGATACCTAGAACTTGCCCTGTGTGTTTGCAAAGCGAAATAGAAGTTGTTTGGTTTTAGAGATGGTTGAGGCATTTCTTTGTGTAGCCTGTATATTTGTGAATCATCCTGTATATATTGCCATAGTTAACCCCTTTGAGCCTGAAGCCTGTTATTTGATAACCCTATAATGACCTATATCCCTGTGTTTGAATAGTTTGATTGTTTGAACCTGTACCTCCTAGAAGCACTTGAATTACTAAAGAACATACAAAAGTCAAAGTGTGGGGTGGTAAGGAAGTAGGAAAAAGGGGAATCAGGAAAGAAATACTTGAATGGTGCAATGGATTTGTAAAGGAAAGAAAAAAAAACAGTTGCACCTAAAGAAAAGTGGGGGTCACCTATGAACTAAAATGTGGAAGAACGAGTGGGCTGAACATGGAAATTGAAATAAAAAGAAGTGTGTATTAAAAGTACTTAGGGAGGCTAGTCACTATATCTAAATATATCCTACCCGTCCCTTAGCCTACATTACAACCAAATAAAGACCTCTTGATCTTTGACTGAATAGTTCGATTAGTAGAGTACTACACTAGAGGCAAGCTTATGGTGAGTCTGTGTGGCATGTGAATGTTCTTTGCTGAGAGTGAGTGAATTCTGCCTATCTTTGGTTCCTTGTTGCTTGAATTTAATGTGTGTGGAACTTCTCTCAGAATTATGATGTGAGGGTATGCGACTCAGGAAGAAAAAGTGAGTTTTCACCTCTATTAAAGTAACTAGAGTGAGTATGAGTGTGTCATGGTGTTAGAGTCTTCATCTGAGGCGTGACTGTTGCACTGCTTAGGTTGTTCCTTCATAATGGCGGGTGTGGCATAAAAAAATTGGGTAATGCATCGAACGATTAGGCCTAGAAGTGTGGTTTAACTTGCTCGAGGACGAGCAAAGGTTTAAGTGTGGGGTGTTGATAATAGGTGAATTTAACTATAATTAGGCCCTAAATAACCACCTTCTTGTATAGTTTGGATGATAAAAGTGATAACAAAATGCTCTTATTAGTGTTTTTCATGCTTTGCAGGTTATATATGACCAGAGAAGGCTATGGAGTACTTTTGGGATCAAATATGGAGAAAAAGAGGCCGATCGTAAAATTCCGTCAAGTAAACCACGCGAAACAGCTCAAGTCAGAACTGAAAGAGTACTATCGCGGTTCCACCGCAACCGCGGCAGAACCGCGGTAGAAGATCCGTGCAGACAAAGTGAGAATCAGAGAGCATGTTTGGTCGCGGCAGAACCGCGGCGGAGGCGGAGAACTTCAGGGACTAAAGTGCAAAATATGGGATTTTTAGCCCAAAACCCTATTTTAAACACTAGACTCCGCCCAAGAGAGGCATGTATTATTTTAGAGAGTACTTTGGCAAGAAGAACAAGTGTGAGAGATCACCCAAAACATCTTGGTTTCTTCTTCTCTTTATTTTTCTTGCAATTTTAATCATGAATATTTTCATAGTTTATTTACCCATAGTTATGAGTAGCTAAATCCTTTGTCTAAGGTTTTGATGGAACCTATTGGGGGATGAACTTCTTGTTTATGTGAATACAAATTGCTAATTTCAATCTTTATTTGTTCAACTTTGTGCATGTTGTAGTTAATTGACAGGATCCTCAATTAGTTGTGCCTATTTAGTGTGCATAACTCAGGAGAGAGTGCATATTTAGGTTATTGTTGAACAACAACACTCCCAAAGTATAAGAGGGATCTATAACTACGGGTTTAAAGGCGGGATTAGGGATAACGAAGTCTTGAGTGCAATCTAAAGTGAACCGTGTTAATTAGAGCTAGCTAGTGTATCTCGGGAGAGTGCATTGAGTATATTAATGTGATTACTCGGGAGAGATTTACGGTAAGATGAGCATTCATGGTTGATAGAGAGGTGTTGGTCAATTTGTATGAAGCATAAACAGAAGGGATTTCATCAATAGGGGAAGTCATTACCTTAGCATTTTCTCATTATTGTTTACAACCTTAGCATCCTTAGTTTACAGCTGTTTATTTACTTGCAATTTTAGTTATTGAAGACACCATCAACTGTGATTCAAACGTTTGGGGAAATTGGTTCTCAAGAGTTTAGTGGGTCTAAAGATAGTGATTGATAGGTTAACTCTCTGTGGATTCGACTCTAGGCAGAATACTCAAGTTATATTTGCATCGTCCGCATTATCCTTTTTATAAGGCATAGTTGGGCGTGATCAGTGGCCGATGCATTGAGCCGAAAGGCAGTGAGTATGGGGAGTTTGGCATATATTCCAGTTGGGGAGAGACCTCTTGCAGTTGATGTTCTAGCCTTGGCCAATCAGTTCGTGAGATTAGATATTTTGGAGCCCAGTCGGGTATTGGCTTGTGTGGTTTTTCGGTCTTCCTTATATGATCGCATCAGAGAGCACCAGTATGATGATCCGCATTTGCTCATCCTTAAGGACAGAGTTCAACATGATGATGCCAGAGATGCGACCATCAGTGATGATGGGGTGTTAAGGATGTAGGGCTGGATTTGTATGCCCAATGTGGATGGGCTTCGGGAGTTGATTCTGGAGGAGGCCCATAGCTCGTGGTATTCCATTCATCCGGGTGCCACGAAGATGAATCAGGATTTGAGACAACACTATTGGTGGAGACGAATGAAGAAAGACATTGTGGGATTTGTAGCTCGGTGTCTCAATTGTCAGCAGGTGAAATATAAGCATTAGAGACCGAGTGGCTTGCTTCAGCAGATGGTTATTCCCGAATGGAAGTGGGAGAGGATCACTATGGACTTTGTTGTTAGACTTCCACGGACTTTGAAGAAGTTCGATGCTATTTGGGTGATTGTGGATCGGCTGACCAAGTCCGCGCACTTCATTCCGGTGTGTACCACCTATTCTTCAGAGCGGTTGGCAGGGATCTATATCCGGGAGATTATTCGTTTGCATGGTGTCCCAATTTCCATTATTTCAGATAGGGGTACTCAGTTTACTTCGCAGTTTTGGAGGTCTGTGTAGCGAGAGTTGGGTACTTAGGTTGAGTTGAGCACAGCTTTTCACCCTCAGACGGACGGGCAGTCCGAGCGCACTATTCAGATATTGGAGGACATGTTGTGTGCCTGTGTCATTGATTTTGGAGGGTCATGGGATCAGTTTCTACCGCTTGCAGAGTTTGCCTATAACAACAGCTACCAGTCGAGTATTCAGATAGCTCCATATGAGGCTTTGTATAAGAGGCGGTGTAGATCTCCGGTTGGTTAGTTTGAGCCCGGTGAGGCTAGGCTATTGGGGACTGATTTGGTGCAGGATTCTTTCGAGAAAATGAAGGTGATTCAGGAGAGGCTTCGTACAGCGAAGTCGAGGCAAAAGAGTTATGCTGATAGGAAGGTTCGAGAGGTGTCCTACATGGTTGGCGAGAAGGTTCTGTTAAAGGTTTCACCCATGAAGGGTGTTATGAGATTCGGGAATAAAGGGAAATTGAGTCCTCGGTTCATTGGGTCTTTTGAGGTGCTTCGGAGGATTGGGGAGGTGACTTATGAGCTTGCTTTGCCACCCAGCTTGTCGAGTGTGCACCCGGTATTTCATATTTTGCTCCGGAAGTAAATTGGGGATCCGTCTCATGTTCTGGATTTCAGCACGGTTCAGTTGGATGATGATTTGACCTATGATGTGGAGCCAGTAGCTATTTTGGGTCAGCAGGTTCGAAAGTTGAGGTCAAAGGATATAGTTTCAATGAAAGTGCAGTGGAGAGGTCAGCCCATGGAGACTGAGCGGGAGATGCGGAGCAGATATCCTCACCTATTTGGGGCTTCAGTTATGTCTCTTGACTCGTTCGAGGATGAACGTTTGTTTAAGTTGGGGAGGATGTGATGACCCGGTCAGTCGTCTCATGAGTTACCGCTCCGTTTTTCCCATTTCTACTTCTTTATGCTTCGTTATCCGTGTTTTGTGGTATCGAGTTGGTCGGATCGAATCCGGAAGGATTTTGGTAAGGTATGAGATACTTAGTCTCTTTTAAGGAAGTTTGAGTTGGAAAAGTCAACCGGATGTTGGCTCGTGTGTTAGAGGGCCCGGATGCGAGTTTCGATGGTTCGGTTAGCTTCGGGGGGTGATTTGTGTCTTAGGAGCGCGATCGAAATGAATTTTGGAGGTCCCTAGTAGATTTAGGCTTGAATTGGCGAAGTTGATAATTTGGTGATTTTCGGTTGGTAGGAGAGATTTTTATATAGGGGTCGGAATGGAATTCCGAGAGTTGCAGTAGTCCAGTTGTGTCATTTGAGATGTGTGTGCAAAATTTCAGGTCATTCGGACGTGGTTTGGTTGGGTTTTTTATCGAAAACGTCATTTGGAAGATTTTAGAAAGTTTGGCTTGAATCCGATGTATTTTGGATGATTTAATATTGTTGAAGGTGTTTTGATGATTGGAACAAGTTTGAATAAGGTATTGGAATATGTTTGTGCTTTTGGTTGAGGTCTTGTGGGCCTCGGGATGATTTCGGGTGGTTAACAGGGAAGTTGAGATATATTGCAGCTACTGAACTTTGCTGCTTCTGGTGTTTTCGTACCTGCTGTTTGGGGACCGCAGGTGCGGCGCCACACATGCGGAAGGGGAGCCGCAGAAGCAGATTTGAGAGGAAGAGGCAGGAACCGCAGATGCGGTAATTGAACCGCACTTGCGGAGTCGCAGGTGCGTAGATTGGATCGCAGATGCGGAATTGGTCCGCTAAGTGATTTCCGCAGAAGCGGAGGATAGACCGCATATACGGTACCGTAGAAGCGAGCTTTTGACCGCAGATGCGGGTATCCCTGGGCAGAATGTATATATGTCTTCCTTCGCGATTTTTGAAGGGTTTCACCATTTTTAAACACGGATTCGGGAGCTTTGGGCGATTTTGAAGAGAGAAATCAAGGAGACTTCGTTAAGGTAAGGATTTTGGACCTAAAACACATTTCTATGGTAGTATTTTATGGATTAAGGTTGTAATTAAAGGAATTAAAGGGCTAAAAATGGAGGATTAGGGCTTGAGTTTAAGAGGCCTTTGAAGGAGGATTTGAGGGGTCATTTGGACTCTGATTTTAGTGTTCTTGATATGCATAGACTCGTGGGGACGAGGAATCTATTGATGTAAAAATTTCTGAATTTAGAGACGTGGACCCGGGGATCGGGTTTTGGTAATTTCGGGATTTTTGGTATTTTTCGATTGTTTTCGCTTGGGCTTCGTTCCCTTAGCATATTATGACGTCGTGATTCTAATTTTGGATAGATTCGACGCGCGTGGAGTCCAATTCTAGGGGCAAAGGCATCGTGGAGTCGTATTTTCACCGGTTTGAGGTAAGTAACCATTGTAAATCTGGAACTGAGGGTACAAAACCTCGGTATTCGACTTGTTTTGATAAACGCGGTGACACATATTCAAGGTGACGAGCGTATGGGCGTGCATCGATAGGGATTGTAACTTGGTCCGTCCCGTTGTGACTATTAAGTTGCGTATTTGATTTGGAAATATTATGTTATCCCATATCTTGGATATTTATATTGTATTATGGGTTGTATGCCATGTTTGTGGCCTTGTGCCGACCTGTAGCAACCCTTAGGGACATTTTGACTATTTTCACTTTACTTGCTAGAAGTATATCCTCAATCTTGTTTTACCCGTTTAAATGATTAAAACTGATTTTATCACTCTACTCCTAATTGTGAGGACTGTTTGGGCTGAGTTCCCTAATCTCTATTGATAAGCCCGAGAAGCTGTGAGGTTAATGACTGAGAGAGGTTGAGAACCTGATTGTGAGGATATTTGTATATATGTGAGTTATGGATTGGGCTGCACTCCGCAGCAATACTTATATGGATCGGGTTGCACGCCGTAACGATATACATATTGGATCGGGCTGCGTGCCGCAATGATATGACGATTGGGCTGTAGGAGCCCCTCCGGAGTCTGCACACCCCCAGTGAGCGTAGTCGACTATTATATGTGGAACGGGCTGCACGCCACAACGGTTACTATGATTTCTACTATTTTGAGATACTAATGAGCCGAATGCTGAAAGTGAGTACTGTGATGAGAGTTAAGTCACGAGTGACTGAGAGGCTGCCCGAGGGTCCATATTCTGAGTGATTCCCTCCCCGAGAGGCCTTGTTGTGATGTTTTCACTGATTTCACTCTGCTTTTAAATAAGCCTCTGTTTGATAAGCCGCTAAGTATTTGATTTCAAATGCTTAAACTGGAAACGTGATTTTATAACGAAAATGGATATTAAACGGTAAAGATGACCTGATATTCTGTTGATTATTCAGCTAAACTGCCCGTCACTACTTTCAGTCCTTATTTACTCTAGTTACTTACTGATTTGGCGTACTCACGTTACTCCCTGCACCTTGTATGAAGATCCAGGTGCCCGAGCGGCCGAGTGAGGGTTTTCAGCTGTTCAGTAATTGACGGAGACTTCGAGGTAGCTGCATGGCATCCGCAGCCCTGTTCTCTCCCTCTTATCTTATTATTTTTCCGCATTTCCTAGACTATTGATGTATTAGGTATTCAGACTTATATTAGAGGCTCTAGACTCGTGACACCAGATTGTTGGGGCTGTGTAGTTTATTGTTATTTTGACTTTCTGCATATCGTTGTTGCCTTAACGCTTATAATGAATTTGATATCTAAAACTTGCGTTAGAAAATGGCTTAATGTTATTAGAAAGAGGGTTGTGGTTATTGATTAGTTGGCTTGCCTAGTAATGTGATAGGCGCCATCACGACCGGTATTTGGGGTCGTGACATCCGTATAGCAAGAGTGAATCACGTATTATACAACTAAAGCTGAAATCCTTAATAATATGTGCTAACCGCGTAGTTTTATGATGATAAGCATTTTTTATCATGATTGTGTATGTTTTGTGATAAATGGACAAAAGTGTATGATTTTGAGTGTATTTTCATCTCATTTGTCGTAGGAGTTGCGGGAAATTACATGATATTTAAAGTGAATTATCATCATTACTTGCTTCTTATTTGTAGGCATGAGCTTGAATGATAATGGAGCAAAAGATATCAAATTATTGCAAAAAGGAGAAAATTAAAGACTGGGAGCTCGTTTATTCTCGTGTGTGGCACGAAAACGGACACGAAAAGGGAGAAAAGTGAAGGCACAAAAACAGCGAAGCGAAGCAAAGGCACGGATTGCTTCGCGGAACGGAAGAATTTCAAAAGCTAAATTCGCATTGGGATAAAATCATAATATAATTAATCCTGAAATTAATTATTCCGAATTTCAATTCCGACCATGCGTACAAGTCATAATACCTGAAGTGAAGCTACTTATGGCCTCGAACCGTTGAATGACGCACTAGAGCTCAAAATGACCGGTCGAGTCATTAGAATTATTGCCTGTAATAACAAATTTTTGAGATTATTTATTTACTTATAATATTAACTATTAAGTAAATTTGTTCATGTCCTTATTCATAATTTGATGCTTAAAGCTCTTTCTAAAAAGCTTGGTCAAATACAAATTATTGCTCAAAAGTACTTTTCAGAGTGATTAGCCAAACGCAAACTGCTTCTCTTCAAAAGTATTTTTTTCAAAAGCACTTCTCAAAATAAGCTGATTTCTTGAGCTTGGCCAAACAGGCTAATAGTTTGATTCTGTGTTGTTTATCACCCCATCATTAGGGAATCAACAAATTTACCCCTAGTATTCCATAAGCCCATTATGTTAAAGCATAATTGTCATCGTCGCTATTGGATATACAATTCTCTTTCTTCTTGTATCACTGAATTGATTTATTGATAATGATTTAACTGCATTGCGACTGCATATAAACCGTGAAGTTAATTTCCTATGAGTTTTAATTTATTTATTGAAATTGTGTAAGAAACATACAAGTTTTGTGTTTTGTACTTGGCTCAATCAGAACCTAATTGTGACATGTGATGACAGACTGTGTTTAAGAGTGAAATGAAGGATATTTTTGGGGAGGATGATCCGTATAGCAAGAGGTGAATCACGTATTATAAATCTGAAATTGAAATCCTTAATAATATGTGTTAACCGCGCCACATATTTAAGGTAGTTTGACAATGATAAGCATTTGTTGTCGTGATTGTATATGTTTTGTTAGAAAGTTATTAATAATTTTTGAAATACTAGTTCTATTGCTATTTTTTTACATGACTAGGAAATTTTTTTAATATCTAATTAAGGACGAAGAGATTTTAACTATTTCACCGCATGATGATTCATCATTTGAGGTACAAATTTATAGCACTTATTTCACTTGCCTAAATAACCTAAGTGCTAATCTAAGTCATTTTCATATTAAACATGTTAGTCCTATTACATTATAGTATAAAATTACTACTAAGGGCTCATTTGGTACAAGGGATAATTAATTTGAAGATCAAATTTAAAATAAGTGTATCTCATATTTGGTTGGGATAAAATCATAATATAACTAATCATGAAATTAATTATTCCGAAATTGTAATAATTCTTCGCTATAGGAGGATAATCATGAGTCCGCACAACAAAGTGAAATAGGGAAAAGTCACAAAAAAGAAATTGTCAACAATTATTGCATCACCTGCTTATTGGGACTCGCACTTTCTGCTGCTGTTATTCAAGATCTGTGGCCACAATAGAACAAAACCAAAAAAGTATCATCCAATTATTTATTTTGCACACTTCCCATTGCTCATCTTATTCTTATACCTTATTGGTGGAGAGCCAGCTACAAACAGTAGAAGCATAGTAGTAAGCAACCGAGGTTTATGTCTACACCACTTTGCTTATTTTACTACTAGGTGGTTGATATTAAATTAAAAAACTAAGGTAAAAAAGCATTGTTTCAAAAGTATGGAGATTATTGAGGGAGAGCATATAGTTTATTAGAGTTTACCTACATTAGTTTCCGTTGGTGAAGTTTTATTGGCTTATGAGTTATGATTTTTATACCAGATTGTGTCAAACTTACGAAAAATGAGTCTTGACGTAACTGGTAAAGTTGTTGTCATGTGATCAGAAGATCACATGTACGAGTCGTGGAAACAATTCTTGCTAAAATGCAGGGTAAGACTGCATACAATAGACTCTTGTACACCACGCAGAGCGGAAGCTTAATACACCGAACTACTCTTATGTATGTATAGTTAAATGAGAAAAATTTATGTGTAATTAAATACATGTAATTATATCTATTGGTTTGACGTTAATACTGAATGATAATAAGTAAATACATTATACATTTAGATCATTTATTAGGTAATTACAAATAAGTAGTAATAATTGGTAATAAATAAAAATGGTAAATAACCTATCTCAAGTTTAAAATTCTCATATAGTGTAATTTTTTTTTTAAAATATTAGTGTATATAATTAGTAGAGTCGTAAATATTCCTTAATCAGGAGTTTTAATTTGAACCATGTAAAATTATAATTTCGTAAGGACCGCTTTACCCTCTAAGTGTTATTTAACGGTGTAGATCTAGAGCCCGTTTGGACATACAATTTTTTTCCCTTTTTTTCAAAAAAAATTCACCCTTTTCCGAAATCAGCGTTTGTTCATAAAATTTCAAAATTTCACTTGAAGATGTATTTTGAAATTTTTTAAAATTTTGAAAAACTCCAAAAGGCTGTTTTTCAAAATTTTCAATCAAATCACTCATAAAACTTAAAAAACAATCCAAACTGAAATTTATGTCCAAACACAACTCTATATTTCAAATATCATTTTAACTTATCTTAAAATCCATGAGTAAAACCAGTGGTCTTGATCTTATTTTTAATTTTTTTTTTAAAAGAAAAGCTAGACTAGATAAATAAAAACTTCAACAAGGTATCTTCTTTTTCCTTTCTGTCTGTTCTCTTACTGTGTACATATATACCATTTCTTGATTCTTTGAGGTTGGGGTTTTATGCTTCAGCAAGTGGCTGAGCTCAGTAATGGGTAAACTTGTGAAGCAATGTAATTTAATCAACAAAGATACAAATTCCCAAGTGGGGTCCATTTCTTGAAGTTGATTTTTCACCTTAGTGAAGGAATCTTGGTCAAATGATTCATCTTGGTACTGTATAATCTTGTTTATTGCAACCCTTTTACTGTATTGGAATAAAGTTTGGATTTTTATTTGGGATTTTGAAGCTCTGATTTTAGTTTTGCTTTTCTTTAGTAGCTTTGTGTGGATTCAAGGAGTTTAGATAAATATCTTGGAAATATCTTTATTCAAGAAATGGCTGCAGATGATTATCACCAGCAGCAAGCTTTATCATTTCAATCAGGGGCAATTAGCAACACATCATCCCAAATGATTTTGATGAGTGATTATTATAGTCAGTTTGGGATGAATAATTTTAGTGTAAATAATAGTGGTGTAGGACATGTAGGTGGAGGGATGTTATTTTCAGGGAATCCAACAATGGTAACCAGCAACAATAACACTAGCATCAATAGTCCAAGAATTAGTCAGTATGGAGGTTGTTCAGGTTCTTTTCTTATAGATTCAGTGCCGGGGCTTAAGCACGACTCGGGGCTAGCAGCTGAGTGGACGGTCGAGGAACAGTACAAGCTCGATAAAGGACTTATCAAGTAGGTAGTTTATTCCCGGTCTCTGAATGAATATAGATGCTTTGATGTTTGTGTCTATCTGATGTTTGTGACAAAATTATATATATTAACCTTAAAAAGTTTTTCTTGATGATAGGTTTGCTAACGAACCCCGGATACTGAAATATATTAAGATTGCAGCCACACTCCGGGATAAAACTGTACGTGATGTTGCAATGAGATGTAGGTGGATAACGGTGAGGTTCTGAATCTGTTATTATTTGTGATGAATTCTTCTCTTTTCATTTGTCTTAAATATTTCTTACTTATGTTTTTAGTGATTGTTTGTCAGAGAAAGCGAAGGAAACAGGAAAACTATAGTTTGGGAAAGAAATTGAAAGATAGGAAGGTATGCCATCCTCTACTTTACTTCTTTTCATCCTTTTCGTCCCTTCCCTTTATCTTGTATGGTATTATGAATTACATTGATTTGCTTATGATCAGACATAGTGAGTGGAGTATTTTGTTTATCCAGTTTCTTGAATATGGGAGTTTTTAAAAACTGTTGATTGTAACTTTTATGTTTGCAGTTTTTTAGTCATGGTAGTTTGAAGAAACATTCATGCCGTCACATGTAATTTTACTGTTCTGACCAAGTACTACAGCTTATTACCTACGTGCCATCTTTATTTCCAGCTAAGGGAGAAAGGAAGTTTGACAACATTAGGAGAGAATTTTATATGAAGGAGATAAAAAGGATAAATACTTTTCATAGCAACGAAATGGAGCAAAGTAGCGAAGATAGGGGGTTTAGGGATAAAAGTTTGATAGTGCGTACAAGGGTTTGTTATATTACTTGTTGTGGAAATATTGCTGGTTCCGTTGACCTTTACAAACAGGTGATCCCGGTTAAATATGCAAAAGCTGATCCTTGGTGCACTAACCAGTAATATTCACACGGAGTTGTATTGTGACACATTCGTTTCAAGCACTTGTGTTACAGTAAGTTTTGGAAGAAGCTAAAGTTGTGGCATTGTACATGGATATAATAGTATCATCTTAAATGTGAATTTACACAATTGTTTAGTTTCTCCAGGAATACTAATGCTGCCATTGCACAGTACAAAACAGATGGTGGCTGGCGCGGTGGCGGAGCCAGGACTTTTACCAAGGGGATTCAAAATACAAAAAAATTAATATTCCGAAAAGTCAAGGGGATTCAATCTCTACTATATATACATAAAAAATATTTTGACCTTGTATATATAATTGCGAACCCACAAACATCAAATCCTGGCTTCGCCTCTGGGACCACTCACTGCAAGATAGGGCATAAAGTTCTTTCTTCATCAAACATCTCCTAGATTCGTTGGCCTTGGAAGATTATCTGGAGGAAGAAAACACCTCTTAAAGTGGTTAGGTTTGTTGGATTGTCACATTTGATGCTTGTTTGACAATCAAATCTGCAAAAGAGGAGATTTTAGCGTGTAATAGGTGTAATATATGAGTTGTATAGTGAAGATACAACCCATCTGTTGCTACACAGTGTAGTGGCAAGGCAGCTATGGAGTTGTTCCAGCTTGCCCTTTTTTTGGTGATTTCCCAGTATGGAAACCAGAGGTGTTTGAAGACAAAGCTGAATTAGTTGATAAACTTTAATACAAATGCTTGTGCTTTTTTGGCGTTTTGGTGTAACTTGTTAAATGCACATGAATTGAGTATTCTTATAGGTTTTCATCTCCTCTGGATGTTAACGGGGAGCAACTCTTTGCAACTATACAGTTTCACGACCTACTCTCTGCTGGCTTTTAATGAATAATTTTGTTTAAGATGTAATCCACTAGATATGTATCTTTTTGAAATGTTGCATCTGCTGCAGGAAAATTTCTGAACAGCGATATTTCAGATCACTAATGAACTCTATCTTTAAAAAACACTTTCTGAAGGTTCATGTAATCTTCCCTAGTTTCAGTATGTCATGGCATTTAATCATTGATCATCTCTTTATGCATGTCTATTGGTATGTTTCTATCTGCATGCGTGTTTCTTTACTCATTTTTTTATCACATTGATTGAGAGAAAACACATTACACATTTAATGCTTCTTCAGGATAAATCAGCGGAAATGTCCTCAAAGAGTAGTGCATCTGCTTCACTTTTGAGCTTGACGCCATATTCTCTCCCCATAAATCATCATAACCATGCTGATGTTTTGTCAACTGGAGGTTAGTCTCATATGTTCATCAATAGGAACCTATTCTTTTTTGCCAAAAGAACAAAGTTGTAATATGATACTCATTTTCTGATTATGTCTTAAGTAAACGAACTTGCATCCATTATCTCATAACAGATGATTTCTTACCTAATGCAAGCAAGTAATGTTTCTGGTTGACGGTATATGTCTTATTCATTCTGGTATTGGATGAACAGCATTCTGCAACCGTGAGAGTTTATGAGTATCATTTTAATATGCTTCTTTTCTATTGTGTGATGAAATCCAAGAACAGTTTATTTAGTTAGTTGCTTAGCTTTAACTAAGGAAAGACAATCAAACGAATACCAATTGTACCCTGTAGGAAAGTGATTAGGACGTTATTTTTTGTTAATATGTTGGAGATCGGCAGCAAGAGAAAATATTAACTCTTAATACAATATGCCTGTTGCGTACTTGATAAACATCACTTTTATGTGTAATTACAAATAAACAAAAAAATTCCATTGTGTTTTTTTGGCCCCTTTATTTGAATACAAGAAGCGCCCAAGTACCATAAGCTTATGGCTATGACCCCTTTGGTGCCTTTTGTTAAAAATAACATTAAATAAATTCCATTGTGTTTCTTTGGCCCCTTTATTTTCAGATTTTTATACTCCAGACATCCCATACATCAACTCAGAAGTCCCAAGTCCCACCCATACCCCATCGTGCAACCATATAAATCAACTTTTTTTTTTGATAACCCATATACATCAACTTAACACCGGAATAATATTAAATACGGATCAAGTGGATCTTTGAGCTCTTTCTTCCATCCATCATACTTCCCTGGGGTTGACACCATGCTCAAGTCTACTGCTCAATTTCTTGCTTTGATTTCTTTATGCTTCGATGCTGTGATCTTCTTTTGTGTCCACTATCAATAGTGTCACTCCGTGTCCAGCTGTCCAACAAATCTTGAGTTCTTCCTGCTGGTTTATTGCCTCTCGTGCCTTTTTGCGATCTTATTTTGTGTCCCTTATCCACTGTATCTTAAAGCTTTTGCGGCTGAGATCATCTTTTGTGGACTCAGCTGTCCCACAAATCTTCAGTACACCAGGCTGGTTTATTGTATACATCCCTTGTTTCAAGTTAATTGTTATCACATCTTTCTTAATCACGTTAGCGTTTATTTGTGAGAACTTTTCGTTTCGAATAAGTTCTCTTAAGGAAGTCTTTTTTCAAGATTTCTTTTCCCTTGTGCACTTTCTTTGATGTCTTCTATAAGAAGATATGCCACGAGCTTTGCACTATTGAAGGTTCTGTATGAAAGCTGCTTGCGTAGCTTTTTCACAGGTCCTTTTCGTCTTTTGGAGGTTCTAGAAAAATCCTTTTTACCTTCTTTTTTTTTTGTTTTGAAAAATTGTATGGGATGCTGAAATTTGCTTAGTTGCTAGAAGGTTCTTGTCATGATCAAGGCCCAACTGGCAAGGTATTTTCCGCTTTGGCCGACTGCTCTAGGAGTCTAGGTCACCTCAAGGCTTTCGGGACTCCTTAAAATGTCCTCTTGGGCTTTAACCCGAAAGACACCTCGACAGTTGATCCTGAACTCGCTCTTATATGATGCGTAACTTTCTCTCCCATTCTAATGTGGGATTTTCTAAGGTAAGTTACATAGGAAGTTCAATGGCCAACAGTCCTTTGGCTGTTACACTCACTCCACCCCTTTAGGGACTCAACGTCCTTGTTAGTTCGCCCCACCACCGTACTCAGGAAGCTGTCAACTCGGATACCTGTCACGACCCAGACCCAATTGTCAAGGTATTGTCTGCTTTGGCCTACTCTAGGCCACCTCAAGGGTTTTGGGCCTCACGGGTTTGTCTTTTTGAGTTAAACATCGACAGTTGAATCCTAAACTCACCCTTATATGGCCTCTAACTTTCCCCTCTCATTCCAATGTGGTTTGCCTAAAGTAAGTTTCACAACGAACTCCCTTTTGTTCAACCGCCAGTGGTCCATGGGTTGTTACACTCCTCAAATACGCTGTTCGCTATTGCCTAATTTTCTTGCATAATTCATTCATCACTTTCTTGATGAAGTGAAGGAGATGACAAAAGGTTTTCTTGTCTGTTTTCATTTGAATTGGGAAGGAAGGTTTTAAATAAGAAAAATTGGGATCTCACAAGTTGACTTAACAAGTGTTTAAGTGTGGGCTGCACAACTTCCCTTGTAACCTAACTTAGCGAAACATGGTTTTATAAAAGGATATATAGAGGAGTGGAAGTGTGATATTTTACTTGTTTTGGAGAAAGGAGCCCTATGTTTATAAGTTTCATAAGGTTTTAATTGACAGGATTTCGCAATTAATCCGGAGCTATTTGACAAATTTATGTACATAAGCACCTAAAGATGCAGAGTAGTGCAATGCCTTAAGGTTCTTCCCAGATTACCAACGCATGTTGCTTGACCAATTTATATGCAAGCACTACAAGATGTCATTTATTATGATTTGGTAGAAGTCTTGCTAAAACTACCAATTAATCTTTTTCTCTGCTAATTTATCAAAAACAATGATTATCTACTGTGCTACTCTCTATATCCTTCTGTGCTTTTGGTTTTGCATCTTGCATTGTTTAGTGCGGCATTGGCTCTAATTGTATAAATGGTTTTTTGGTTTTAGCAGCACTACTTGGAACGAGGCGTCTATTGGAAGAAAATAATCAGGCCCTCAATAAAATTTCAGCTAACTTCTCAACGTTCAAGGTATTAATCTCAACCTCTTGTTTATAGAGAACTTATCATAAAGGTTTTATACACTTACGAAATAGCCTCTTTTCCCCTATTTCCTTTGGATGCACTGACGAGGTTCCTATTGGTATAGAAGATTGGGTATCTTTGATAAAAAAATCATGTCCTTTTGTAAGGTTTTCTACTTTTTGGTATACTTCTTGTATATGGGCGCACATTTGCTCTTCTTTTAATGAAATTTATTATTTTTTCTAAAAAAACAGTTCAACATAACAGATAATTGGAGGAGAAACAGAATAACCAAATATGAATTTGCTGTTGAAGGACTTCGGATAGGTTTCTCGGAATGTCAGTGACTTTCTGATATTTTACTAGAGGTGATATTAATAGTGATAGTCCATCAAGGAAAAAAAGAAAAGTTGGGCTCCTTAATACTGGCAAGAAAAGAGCTCGGACAGACACTGAATGACACATTTATTGGCTGAATGTTATTACCATATCCTATGTTTGTCAGTATCCATTGTTCTGAAATTCTAGATCTGAATGATACTGGTCATAAAAAGAACAGGTGCCATTGCCATCTTTAGGCCTTTCCTTTGTTAGCTTTGATAGTCCTAGTGTTAGTTCAAACAGAATGGTGATACCATTGAAATAATAGACCTAAGTAGAAAACTAATGTGGGAATTGGATGAGGTGTCTATAATCCCGTAAAAGTAAAAATAAAGAAACTGGAATCATTTGTTACCTTTTCATGTTTTTTCTTTTTTGTTTCTGTTGTGACTTTGGAAATTTTCTATACTGATATCTGATGTCAATATGTAAATGAGCAGTTGCAGGACAACATTGATCTCTTTTTCCAGACGAAGAACAATTTAAGTGCGATTTTAAATGAGTAATCCAACTATCCTTTCTATTAATCGCCATGCTGAATTTTAGTTGTCCTGCAATTTTCATATAATATTACCATTGTTATGCCATTTCAGCATGGGAAATATGCCCGGGATTATGAGCCAAATGCTACCACTTCCGGTCTTCTTGAATGAGGAGCTTGCTAGTAGTCTTTTGCCCAGTCCAGCTCAGGTAATCTCACTTCTTGCACGCTCTTTAGGCGCAAGGTTCTATTCTTATGCCATATAACTATAGTTAACTCCAGAGCTTGATTGAATCGCTTTTTCTGCAAATTCCACCATATTATTAGAATTGCCCCGTTATAAATATAACTAAAAAGAACTTCTGTACGATCATATCATAATTCCACCATATTAGAATTACCCCGTTATAAATATAACTAAAAAGAACTTCTGTACGATCATATCATATTTGCCAGGCGTTCAGCTACAGTGGGGGAGCTAGAGAGCAAGGTGTGGGTTCGGCTGAGCCCTGTAACCAAGCTCTGTATTTTCCTTAAGAAATTCATTTAAAATATAAAACTTATTAATTTAGAAACCAGTAACTTAAAAAGGTTCGAATCCTCCACCCATAAGCTTCAATTCGTAGCTCCGCCTCTGATCATTTACGTTACTCCTGAAACAAAATTTATTCCAACGTGTCATGATTCTGACAGATTCCTCTGTTTTCCCAGCCCATGATGTTTGGCTGCAGAAGTGGAATCAAGTTGAAACAGGAGCCAGCGTGTTGATAGAGGATGCTCGGTGCTCAGTTTGGGTTATTGGCGTAAAGTACAGAATTTTAGTGTAAATGTATAAAAGGCTGGCTGTACTTACAGGACCTGGCCGATGATAAGAACGTTCATCAAAATTCTTTTTTCGGAAGCTGAATATCTGAACAAAAAGCACCAGGAAATAATAGCCTCGCTATCATTCCATATCAAGGCGAAGTCTGTATCAGATAATGCAGTTAGAAGCTTAAGATCATGTTTCAACTTTCCGCGTTGTAAATTCAATGGACAAATATAATTTTTGGAATCATCCTTTAGTTTTGTAATGTGTTAACTGTCTCTTGCCTTGTTTTTTTTAATTTGTTGTAAAAGACAAATTATTGAGTATTGGATTGAAATGAACTCAAGTATAGCAGAATGGAACCACAAGACTCTTTCAATAGATAGCAAAGTTGTGTTCAGAAATTCCTCAACTTGTACAACAAAACTCCCTGCCTTTCGTTTTTTGTACAAATTATCCTCTAGTTTCTGTCTTTTTGGTTGGGTTTGTCTTTGTCTGTTAAATTGTGAGTTGTGTTTATCCTTTTTCCCTTGCCCCTTCAATTATACAGGTCATGAGCTGTACATAGATGAAAAACAAAAACCATAAAAATATTCTTGATGATAATTCTATTTCATACTCCCTCCATCCGAATTTATATGGCACTCTTTTCTTTTTACAACAACGACCCAGTGTATTCCCACAAGTGAGATCTGGGGAGGGTGAGATGTACTCAGCCTTACCCCTACCCTGGACGGGCAGAGAAGTTGTTTCCAAAAAGAATTTTCACATTTTATTTATAAAATAGTTTATCATTAGAATTCCTATTTTATCCCAAATGAATTGAGTTATAACCACACAAATATCTATGGTTTGTCTTGGACCACAAGTTTTAGAAGTCTTTCTTTCTTAAACTCGATACCTAATCAAACACCGTCACATAAATTGGGACGGAGAAAGTATACAGGTCATGAGCTGTACATAGATGAAAAACAAAGACCATAAAATTTTTCTCGAAGATAATACTATTTCATAGTAAAATAAGTACTTGTGGTGTAGAAGGTAAACAACCACAATTCTTTTCCTCACCACACAAATCATTTATAGTTACCATTCTCCAAAAACTGCTGTCTATATAAACTCTCATCAACTCTCAGTCTTCATTCACCAAAACTCAAAATACCACTTAGAACTGTTCTAAATCAACAATGGCTCATCACTCCCTTTACCTTCTCTTCCTCGTCGCCTTAGCATCAATCAGCAGTCTTGCAGTTCAAGCAGAGGCTCGCCGTCTTCTGGATGCACCTTTGCCTGATCTCCCCATTGGCCTCCCGAAACCCGAGCTACCAGCATTGCCACAGCCTGGATTGCCTACATTGCCTACATTGCCTATGCCAAAGCTGCCATTGCCACAACTTCCAATGCCTCAGCTGCCAACTTTGCCAAAGCCGGATTTGCCAGTACCTATGCCAAAGCTGCCACTCCCAGAGTTGCCAGTGCCATTACCACCTCTGCCTAGCCCTTAAGTGGCTAAAGTTCCCTCAGTGCAAGAATTTATGCTGCATGCTTATCCAGAATGACTCGTTTGTATTGACTGTTATTGCTTGTATTTGTTGACTTCTTGTTATTTTAATGTCGTTTAAACTTTTGTTTGTAATTCTCCAGTTGGTCGATTATTTGTGGCAGTTAACATTCTAAATTCCTTCCCTTAACGATTGCTCAACTCCATACTAAATATTATTATTTCTTTCTGGTGGCCACCATTGGCGTGGCGGCCGCTGATTGTTGGTGCTAATATCTGTAATTTATTACTAACTGATTGCCCCATCAGCTGCTAGCACGACCGTAAAGTTAAAATTTGTATTTAACATACAAAATGTATGTATATAAAAAAAAAATTATACATATTTCCGACTATTATTTTGAGAGCGGCTATACGGTATCATTTTCCCTAAAGTTAAAAGTAAGAGAAGTTTTTTTACAAACGACAACGGAATTTCCCTGACGTGACAAATTTATTAGAAACTCTGTATATAGGTGATTTATATAGTTGCTCCTAACTAGTCTGGACTTGAAGCATGGTTGTTTTCTAACTCGATTCATAGGGAGAGAGATAAAACATCTTACGAATTTGTCGACTGAGAATAGCTAATGACCCTAAGTTATCTTCTCTATTTTTTATTTTTTTTGTAGCCTCCAGAGACAACTGGACCTGGGTGTCAATGGTTCGGTTCGACCTATTATTTTATAAATTTGTACCATAATAATTTTTCGGTTATTCCATTTTGTATGACTAAAATTAGACTTTTCAAAACCGTCCCAACCATCTCGGTTTCTCTTCGGTATCGGTACGGTTCGGTTAGTTTTTCTGTATTTTTTAAAAACGTTATGCAAGAGTTGCTAGTCGAAGTTTCGTAGCGTAAAACAAATTAAGCAAAGACTAGAGAAATATAAATCATACGAGTGGAAAGATACTAATCAAGTTGGGACTCAAGAACAAAGCTTATTAGAAGATTAGTATCTAATAAGAGAAATCTAAATCATATGGGAGGAAAGATATCTAATACCTTGTGGCTTGCTACTGAAGTGAAGACCATTGGAATACCTAGTGGTTTGCTACTCAAGATGTTTTAACTAATTTTGTTTTTATATGAATAGTAGAATAGATTTGAAAGTTGAGACTTTGGATATTAATTATTTGGTCAGTTGTAGTCGTTTCATAATCCAAGACCCAAGAAAAAAAAATTCATATATAAATTTATTGAGTATGGTTCGGTATTTTTTCAGTTTATTTTTATAAAACTAAAAATCCACCCTATTATTCGGTACGGTTATAAGTTTATATAAAAATTTGTAATTTTGTTTTAAAAACCCAATAATCGGTACGGTTCCGTTCGGTCGGTTTACCTCCACCCACGACCGTTAGGTCCTGGGTTCGAGTTACACTAGAGGTGTGGAAACACTATAGATCCTCCTAAATAGGGAGGGAATAAAAAATAAATAAAAAATAAAATAAAAGATCCATCGACACCCTTACCTCAAGCCTATTTTCACCGTGATACAAACTCCAAGTTAAAATGTACACCCGGATTTTAGTAATAGTCATGATAATTATATAATCAACGTGCCTAAAGCATGACTTCAAAGTTACTGCTACTATCAGCACCTATCCCATACTATCATCTTTCGCAAAGCTCTCCTTTCCTTAGAGTGAGTTGGTTTTGAACGAAAGCAGGCTTCATCCTGACTTTCATCGGGGACAGGTACGGAATCTGGGTCGGTCGATACGATGAACGGGAAATCAAAAAATCACATATCCCATCAACTAGCAGTGGCAAAATGGAATAAAAAACAATTATTCATATTATTCACTAAAAAATGGATTGGATAATTTATTTTTTTTAAATGAATCAAATATAAATAAAATCCATATTATCCCCAAAAAAAGGATAATCAATTAATGACCAATGGTTCTAACTTTTACATTTGCAAAGATTCAAATTGTGAGTTCCCTAAATTTGAAAAGCTAGGAATTCTCTCTAATGTAATCATATTCAAAAAGCAATGAATAATATGACTATTCATATTATCCACCATTTAACCCATTTTCTATCCATATTAAATATAACTCGAGTTTGATAATTTATCCGTTTTTGCATTATCCATTGTCAACCGGCCTGTTTACAAGCCGTACCATCAACCAAATGTGTAATCTATCTCAACCTAGTAAGGATTAGGGCCAAACAAGCATAGGAAGCACCAGTTTTAGCTCTGTACGACTTAAACGACATGTACTCCTCCATTGGGAAGCAATAACTTTGAAGTCATACTCTCCTGCAGTTGGGCTCCTCCGCTGTATGATTGGAACCTGGAACTTCTTGGGATTTGAATGCCTCATTCCCACTTGTCCTAAACTTCGATCATGAAACGAAAGAGTTCTACGGTTTCCCCAACTACGTGCCTGCGTACACCCTCGTAGAACCAAAAAATCATTTCGAAGACCAAGAGAATGAACCCTCGGAATAGGGAAAGAAGAGTGATGTCCTCGTGGAGGAATACTATCACATACAGATTCTACTGCTACTATCTGCCCTGTGCAGCAACTGATGGCTGCACACCTTTTGGCAAGAACCAGTGACCTGTAAATACTTAAAGCTTGAGAATAACATAGCACATTGTCTGGCGTACACTACCAGATACGTAGTTGTCATATCGGAGAGTCAAATCGTCACACTAATTGAGGACCATAGGCCCCTAAGAAAAATACTCCCACAAGATTTAAATATTTTATAACTGGTCTGCTTCCAAAAAATTTAACTCAACATCCACTGCGCTTAATGCAAGTCTATATTAAGGCAGAGTTTGTTCACCATAAAAGAATTCATTTAAAAGGCAGACTAAATATAACAAATGAAGGATAATAACCCACTAGCTAATCCTGCGATAAACTTCACAAGTCCATGTTGATCAACTTGGGGTAGAGAATACGGTCATCTCTCCCAGTGTTGCTCTCCAAAAGTGCACTTTGCACGAGTTCCTGGGCAACATGTGTTATTGTCAGCAAATATGCAAAGTAGCCACGGAAAGGTACTATGAATATACAAAATAAACCAACCTTGACATCCCTGTGAGAAAGGAATTTCCCCAAGTTGTGGATGATTAATCTCAAATCTTCAACCTAAGAAAGGCATACTTGATTGAGTTTCCTACGCAACGAGAGAGAGAGAGAGAGAGAGAGAGAGGGGGGGGGAGGGAGGGGGGGGCAAGGACAAGCTAGTTGGCTTACCCTAACATATCCTGCCCGGTTACGGTCAAAAAACCTGAAAGCCTGTTCCAGAGCAAGAAAACATCATTAAGAGAACATAAAAACAGTGAAAAGAAATTACCAGAAAGTAACCAGTAACTTACTTGCAACAGTTCTTTGTTAACCTCACCCTGAGTAGTTCTAGTAATTTTCTCTTCTTTTGTTGTCTCTGCTTTGCTGCCTGATTTAAGATTTGGCTTTTTCTCACAAGCTCCTTCATCCTTGCCACTGCCATGCAGTTCATCTCTGGTATCAGCTTCACTTCGCGTTTCCTCGGCATTTTCCTACAATCAGAAACATCCAAGATTACAGTAATGTACATGACATTTAGTCTCCTCATCTGCACACCTGTGCTGCAAACCCAACTTCCCAATCCATCAGTTCAAAATTTCAAATTATTGTCATCCACCTCGAAACAATCCCCAAGTGAACAAACATATTGTTGCCTACTCACAAATTTGGCTCTACAATTTCAAATAACATAATCGATGTTCACCAATAAGCTTACTAAAAAAAGTTAATATTCACCAAAGATCAACAGTACTCCATGTCTAAATAGTTACACTTTGTCCCAATAAGTGGATATTTAACACTACGTGAGAATGATCGCCGTGAGAACTTAGAATCTATTTGCTTGTTCAAGCATTGATTTCAAATGTCACTCCAAATGGAGCATTAAGGTATTATACCTAACATAAGTTTTCTATTAGAAAGCATAAAGGTCATTATGCCCAAGATAACTTGCTTAAACAAAATACATATCTTATGTTGGCTAAAAAACTTCTACATAAATTACACTACCCCAATCCTCTGTTAAGTCTTAGTCGTACCAGAAGATCCAAATTTAGTTGAAAATAGATGCAGGGCAGTGTTTCTTGGTATTTCCAATGTAGTCAATGACATGAGATTTTGATTGAAATATATAAGAAACTAATATACCTACTGCAACTGTTATTTACTGACAATATTCCTGCTAATGAGATCAACAGACAGCAGATTCTATACATATCAAGTACACAGAGAACAAAACATAAAAGCAATTGTGAAGTGGTAGCAAGCTAAGACAGACCTTTGCCGCCTCAGCCTGGCAATACTGAGGGCTTGTGTCTGGCATTTCTGATTCTTCCTCTGGATCTTCCTCTGGATCTTCATCCATCTCAGAGCCATCATTCGCTTCTTCACCTGAAATCATAGCCTCTTCAGCATTGTTTAGGGAGGTCGCCTCTTCCTTGACAAGTGATTTCTCATCCTCTTGATCATGTTTGCCATGTGATTCACTTTTAGTAGACTTATCATCCTCTATGGACTCATCTATCTTTGCACGCTTGGCTGATTTTTCCTCACTTTTCTTCTTGGATGATTCTTCTCTCCGTCTTTTCTGCTGGTTTTGCTTGATCAAAAACTTAGAGCGCAATTTCTATCATAAGAGTAACATAAAGGATAAGGGTTAGATAACAACCTAGCAATAGATCTCAGGGCACTAACTGAATTATATGACTGGCACAAACCTGAAGAAAGGGTAAGAGACGAGAAGCCATTTCATAATAAAACATTTCATACAGGGATTCTGCGACGAGTGAAAGCTGCAAAAGGAATCAACAAAGGTGAACGCAATAACATCCAACTGAACCAAAAGTACAGTAATCAATTCATGGATGATAATTTAGTATTCACCAAATCATATGACAAGTTTGTGATTTCCAGCAAAATGTACAGACATGATCACTATACGCAAAGAAGGGTATACCTCAAATCTTGACTCGGCAATATCCTTATCACTATAATCCAACAAAGAGTCCAACGAAAGAGACAGTGATCGCAACTGTAGCCAATGATACACAACAATATAGTTATTTCCATACAAACAATAGGATAAAGCATTTCTTCTAACAGGAAGAGTTAAGTGATTCTGATTCAACCTACCTTCATATCCTTGCTCCCTTTTGTTTGAAGAAAAAATCCAGGGTGCCGAGGAGGATCTTCACTTCTCTTTTCTTTGATCTCTTTTGACGATTTGCTCTTCGAAAGGTTTTTTCCATCCTGATCCTTCTTTTCTGTTCGTTCTTTGGAGTCTACCTTTCCTTTTAGCTTTGGATGGTCATCATTCTGAGAACTTTTATTCTTGTCTGCCTCCGATTCTTTCTTGGACCCAGCAAGATTTAACTCCGCAGTCCTTTTTCCTTCTTTTGTTTCTTGCTTCACCTCAGCTACTTTTGATTTTGTTTTAGGGCTAACCTTCTGTTCTTGTTTGACCACAATCATATTCTCTGTATTTTCTACATTATTATCACCCACATTTTGCACCTCACTTTCAGCTTGAACTGACTTCTCCTCTTTCACATCATCTTTGATACTATCAACACCACTGACCCCATTGTTGGACTCTGTAGATGCTGCTTTTCGTTTGGGAACCCTCTTAATTATTTTCCTCTTAACTGTTTTCTTCACAACACCATCCTGCTTGACAGCACTACTATTACCATCAGTTTTACTATTCCCCTTATCTTCGGAAGATTCTGCCTCCTTGACAGTTTTCACATCGGGAGGGTTCGATCCATCATCTTTTGGAGTTTTCCCCACGGGAACCTTCTTAATAATCTTCTTCCTTATAAAAGTTTTAACTGGAGGATTAGCAGATGCTCCAACCTGGGTAGAAGCAATCTCTATGCTCGAACTTCCATCCCCAGTTTCTTTACCATCCACCTTATCATTCACTTTCTGTGTGGTCTCCAAGTCATCTTTCTTATTGGAGGTCTTCTGTTTAACAATTTTTTTTATAACTTTCTTCTTAACTGACTTTGCACTACCATCGGTCCCAGTAACGGCACTTACTGCTGTAAGTTCAGGAATACCATCCCCCTCCTTTTCAAGAGCTTGTTTACTCTCTCCACCTTTTTTCTTACACCCATCTTTATCAGCTGTATTCTCTTTTAGTTTGCCATCATTCTCCTTCTTGCTTGCTTCTGCAGACTGTCCAGATGCAGAGTTTTTTCCCGACTTGGGACCACGCTTAGCATCTGCAAAATGCTGAGGCTCATCAGTTGTTGAGTTCCAAAAAGGATAAATGAACCAGAATAGATTCTCAGGTAAAAAGAATTGATGCACCAAAAGTTCAGATATCTTACCTTTCTGGCTTTCCTTCTCTCCAGATTTCTAGATCAAACAAATAATTTAACCGGTCAGCAAGCAAAACTATCAATGTACCACCTGAGTCTAAAGTAAATGAAAAGGAACAAAAAGATAAAAGTAAACTAGAAACTAAATGCTACTCTCTGTCAAAAAATTGGTTATTGCTATATTAGGAATCAAACAATTTTTCCTTACATTATGATTGTTTCAGCACGTATATATGTGTGAGTGTTTTGTTTTTTTTTTTGCCCCCAAGGGCTAGCTCAATTGGCAAAGGTAGAGGGACTTGTGTCTTAGGTCACAGGTTCGAGCCCAGGACCAAGCAAACTCACTCTGGTATTTAAGCGGAGAAGGGTAGAGTGGTGGGCCCATCATCCCCAAGTTTTGAAGCCTATGTGGAGACAGGTAACAAAAAAGCAATTGGCATTCTGGAATATAAACCTCCAGCATGCTCTTATAGTGTGGGAAACTGGAAGAAGCAAATAAGAAACCCATGGAGCATGTACTCTAAATACATCAGCATCGGCACTCGGAGAGGCAGAACAACACTTTTTGGCAGGACACTTGGCTGGGACAGAAACCTCTGAGAGATAAGTTCCCCAGATTATATATTTCTTCTAGCAATCAAAATGTAGTTGTGGTTGATAGCTGGAATAACTTTTTTATAAGGTAAACATTCTATTAACGTTGGGGAAACATGTAGAGCAGTATACCAAAAAGTTGAGACCCTACACCAAAATATGGTTCTCTACGAAAGCAACCCAATCATCTATACAGTGATTGCCGGAAACACAAGGCTGCAATCCCCTATTAAGAAGCCACAATGACTGGTAGTTGGAAAATATTAGTAATTTCCTACAGCTGCTATATACATAACCAAAGGCTACAACCACAACAAGACACTATAATATGGAAAGCTCGGAGCAAGTGTGTGTTTACTATGAGGTCTTATACGGCTTTAGCTGGGAGCAGCAGACTGAAGACAGTTGCATTGGAAGCGGATTTGAGAACATAAAGCATCTCAATAAGTGCAATGTTTGGTCAATGGCACAAAAAGTGTATCACTACGCACAGACGCCATAAATAGTCATGTCTCTACTTCTTTGTTTTTTCTAAATTTATAAGAAATGACATCTCGTCATCCACTGCAAAGTCCCCTTCCAGTTATTGCGCGCGTACTTAAACCTATGGGAGATGGGCAGTGCATGCCAGAAACTACAAAAAATTTACTCTTCCACTGGCACAGAGGACTCAACAAAGAGCCCTCTGGTATACCATTCTGCAGCAATTTGGTGGGTGGTTTCAAAGTAGAGAAACCAAAAGATCATTGAAGGAAGGAAGGAGTGTAATGAGGATCAAGTTATTTAATGTCTAGTTTATGGTGCAAGTTATTTGATGCAAATGACAGAGATAACTGATAGATCTAACTCAATTCGTTACATGTGCAGTAAAAGAAATAACTTCTTCCTTTTTGCAAGGCAAACACGACTGCACCAGCTTGGTGTCAGTTTATAAAGCAATAACTTACCTTCTTAATAAGAGAAAAAAGATAGAAGAGATTTGTCAAACATAAAAAAGAGACAAATTTTGTTGAAGATACAAGAGATGTACTAGTCTAAGAAAGCAGACCTCTTTCCTCAAAGCAAGTTCTTTCTCTCTCTCAGCAATAGCCTTTTTTTGAGTAAACCAGAGCTCACGCCATGATTCTAATGAAGGGAGGCATTCAGATAAGTCTGGAACGAAGTAAACAGTGACTTCTTTATGACTGAACAACCCATCCTTTCCAACTCTTTCATAGTGTATCTGCCAAACATCATAAAATAAATTATCTTCAAAATCATGTAAATATTATTCTGAACAGTTTCTAAGATTCTGTGATGGTCCAGATCATAAAACTATTTATCAGATTGAGTTCACTAACTATGATTTTTTGGCAAAGAAGCTAACGAGCCTTTTAAACATTTTTTATAATACGATCCATCTCAGTAACATGGACTGCAGAAGGGGAAAAGGGATGCTGATTAACAAAAAATACAAAAAAAAAACTTAAAAGTTGACAAGCAGCTGAAAAAGACTTTCAGGCCTTGAACATCCTTGAAAAAATACCCAGAATTACTGTAGCTTTCATTAGAAAACAGCATTTCCTTGGTAAGCAGGTAGGTAAGATGGTGGGCAAATATCTTTAAGAAGTAAAAATATACATGTTTGAGGACCTGTGCTTCATTCAACTCCAAGGAAAATGACAACCCTCACTCTCATTATTATTCTGCAAACAAAACCTCTTCAACTAGCTAAAAAGCTCCTAACAAGTTAACATGAATGCTGCCAATGTGAGCCATTCTGATTCATTGCATTACCGTCCTCAAGGGATACATCTTCAACATGACGAATGATTTGAGGTTCCAAAAATGTAAATCTATTCAGGAACGGGACCACGTGGGCAGACTTTCAAGGAGTTCAAGTAATGAGATCCAGATTAGATTCAGTCCCGCAGGCCAATTTTGTTAGTGTCATTGAAAGGATAGGGGGTGAGACTGTTATGGACAAACTGGACATGAAACAATTGGTTATTTTCAGTTGTCTTTTTTGACTATCTGGAAGCCAAGTATCCTAGAACCTCCTGGGGGTTATTAGCAAGGCATCTCTACAAGAATTTTGCTAGGTAGGAGTTCTTGAAGCCTCCTCATCCAAGAGGAGTAAGACAATTTCCAAATAAAATGCTCGGCAAGTTGGTGATACATGAAGGAAAGGAGCAATATGCCAACCAATGTGATAGACATTAATAAAGTTAACATTTAAGAGAAAAATGTGAGAATGCACGGCATAAAAATCTATTTATTAACAATGATACATAAGCCCTATATATAATACATATTCTACTCCTACAACATGTGGAACTAGGACACATTGTACTCCTACATACGGGACTAGGACTATTTACACATAACTATCTAACACTCCCCTCAAGCTGGTGCATACAAACTATATGTACCGAGCTTGTTACAAATGTAACTAACACGAGGACCAGTGAGGGACTTGGTTAAAAAACCTACAAGCTAATCATACAAGGCCACTAGACTCCCCCTAAGCAACAAAATCAGATGGTTGTTGATCAACAAAAGTTGGCCAAAATGCCGCCGGAAAAATTTGAAAATAGTGAGACTAAGCCCAATTCCACACTACAAAATAGGTTCTAAAACACCACTAGAAATCAGAAACATTCTGGAAATCACTGTTCACACGGGGGAATCACTGTTCACACGGGAAAAAATAGAAGTCCGAATTTGATGTAATTTATATGGGTAGGCTCGGAATCACTGGACAAGTTGTCCTGAAGAAGTTTCGTCAAAAAGTGGCATGAATGGCTCACACGCGCTGGGAAAGCTACTGTAGCTCGCCAGAAAATTCCAACATTCTCGAAATCTGTAGGAAATTGTACTGGTGGACTCAGAATCACCACATGAAACAATTGTCCTACAGAATTTTTTCCAAATTCTGCAGGAAAGTGCTCCATGTACTGACGCGCGTGTCAGAGGGACTTTTTGCCGGAGCGATTGACTGGGGTTTTGTCGCCTGACTTTTCCGAACAAGATGTAGTGTTGATTTTCGCACAACACTTACCGATGAGGAGATAACGCAAATCAATCTAGAGTCGTCAATCGAAAAGACACACGGTGACCGACTTTTTTGTTCCGATGGGACTAGGATTTGTGGGGTTTGGTCGCACAAGGGTTTCGGATCTGATGGTGGCACTGGTATATGCACAGTACCACTGTAGCAGTGATGAACCCTGGGAACAAGACGAAGTTGCCGGAAAACTGCACGACGATGAGATCTTTCTTCCCGGATGGCGCTGGAATCGCACAGCGATAATTTTCTCACTGAAGCTCTGATACCATGTGAGAATGCACGGAAGAAAAATCTATTTATTAACAATGATACAATGAGCCCTATATATAATACATATTCTACTCCTACTACATATGGGACTAGGACTATTTATATATAACTATCTAACAAAAGCAAAAGGAGAATCTGCTTTAGACATTTAAAGTAGAATAAACAAAGGACAGAGAGACCCACACAGGCGGATATTACCTCAAGGAAACGGTTCCACTGCTGGCAGTTCTTCAAATCAAGATGAGTTATGTCCTTTGCATGTCTAATAGCAAGAGCTATATCAGTAGGGTTCAAAATAAACTGTAAAACAATATTAGAGGAATGTAATTGACAAACCTAAGAGCTGTCTGAATCAAAGAGGAGTCATCAAGTGATGGATCCCCACCATCAACACTATCCCACTGGCCCCCTATAGCCATTAAAGAGTTTTCCAGTTTAAGAATGGCAAACCTAAGCATGTTGCAAATATGAGGTATCCGGTCATCATAGTTTCGATCGGATGACAACTCTTCCAGAGAATTTTTGCTGAGTCCACTCATCAAAATCATCTATATATCAGAAAACAAAAATGGCAGCTTTCAGAAATATATTAGCACATCAACAGAGTGTAGAGAGAGTGAATTGGGATAACAAGGTACATGTCATTAACAGGACAAATGACATCGTTGCATAAATACTGTGCTTCCTCAACAACAACAACAACAACCCAATATAATCTCACAAGTGGGGCTAGGAGAGGGTAGTGTGTATGCAGCCTTACCCTTACCATGAAGGTAGAGATGTTGTTTCGATAAATCCAAATATTGTGCTTCCTCTATAACACTGAAAATTATATAACTAGCTAGCTTGTCATCTTTGAACAAATAGCATATAGAACATAGAAGGCAGCGGTAGAGAAGAAAATCAGGGCAGAGGTTTCTTTTTGTGAGGTCTATTGCACTTTTCAATCTAGTCAAGTTGAACAAACCGGGTACAGATGCATCAATACTGGCAACAAAAAGGAGCTAGTATGTAACTAGTGCAATCATCGCCTATATAAAAAATTATAAGGACCTTAAGCAATTATCACATTTTCCCCCAATTAAAATCCATCATTAAGCCTCCAATTTACACTCAAAGATGCCACAAAACTAAGGAGTACAGACAGCTAATTGACATATAACCATCATCAACTAGAAATGATCACCACTCCATCATGATTCTCATCAGCAAAGTTCTAAAATAAATGCAAGAAAAAGAGGGCACATCTGCTTTGACGACAAACTTTTGAAACACCAAAAGAATTCCGCACCATTATTCTACTCGTTCTTATATCTGACTACCGCTTAAAATATCATGATAACGTCTCGAGCAAATGCTAACTTAAGAATTCTCAGAGCACAGTTAGACAGGAAAGTTTCTAAAACGATTTATATTCCTTCAAAGAAACCTTTGCATTCCATATAGTCCTCCCATGTTCTGATTTTTCAGGTTCACCAGCAAACGGTTTCGAGGACAGCCGCTTCAGCGCAGTTGCAGCATCTCCTTCAACAAAATCATGCTCAAAACTGTTCCATCATGAAAAAGATGATAGTGTCATACCAACCATCAACTTACAGATTTCAAAGAAAAAAACTACACATCAACCTAAAAATTAACTACACTAGATTGAGCGCGCGGGGATTTGGGGGTAGAGAAAACATCTGTTAGAGCTGCGGCTCATAAGGAAAGATCATTTCAAAAACCACTGAGAGACTTGGTAAATGTTTGCAAACCGGGTATTCCACTATCGTGCAAAATAATAGAAATAAAATATAAAAAAATGAACATCAAAAAGGAAGGGTATCATGACTAATCACCTGACAGGAGTATGCAGAGAAAGCTTAAGATTCCCTTTTGGCCAATTCACAACCACCTACAACAAAAGAAAATGCAATGTCATATAAGATATCTCACATATATTAGCGGAATGAAAGAAAAGGCAAACCTTTGAGCATTCTGGAGATATGAAAAGCCTTGGATACCGCCTATCCAGCGACAGATAATCCCTCTCAATTTCAACCAAATTGGTTGAATAAACCTGCAAAAACAACAATAAATGCATAAGAATTGACATCATTAGATGCGCTTGCTGAAAAATTGAAGCATTCTTTAAAGTCTACAAACATCAAGAATTCAAATGAAGGCAGCAAACTTATCAAAAGGCGAGACCACTATTCTCCCGAAAAGGATACCCATCGAAAGTTCTGATGATACAGAAAAGGAAGAGTAAACAAACGAAGGAACAGAAAGAGTGCCACATTCCTTGTAGAAACTACATGTCTTGAGCATCACGAACAGCAACATCCAGAGGGAAAGATGAAAGAGAGCATAGGGGACTGGCAAGAAGACAAAGGAAAAGGAGGGACAAATTTATCTGACACTGGCAATGGTTCAAAATAAAAGAATATTGCAAGACAAGATAATTGGGAAAGCCAATAGTGTTAGGCAGGAAATAAGGATGAGTTTAGAAATGAGTAGCTTGATAAGTCTTTGTCCGTGAAATAAGGTGATCTAGAAGTTTAAAGTACTTAGAGGTCCTCATTACAATTCATTCCCAAATGGAAAGCAGAACCACTTAAGGAGGATAATAATGATTCAAGCGCTAAGCTCTTGTTTTACCTTGCAGAAATACTCTCTCCTTTTAATCGGTGAATGACGCCTTCAGCATGATAGAACACCAAGTTAGTTATGAATGCTGCAATATATAGCGGCTGCTAAACACACACAACCATAGAAGGACAAAACCAAATAAAAAATCCACCTATGCAAAGCTTCAGGACGTGGAGATTCTCGTCGTGAAGATCTACTTTCCTTGGCCAAAGAGGGTCCTCGTCGATCCCTAGAAGAAGTCCTGGGAGGAGTTAGGTCATGCTTTATTTCAGCTCCACGTTTACGCTCATGATCTTTTTCCTTTTCTTTACGTTCCAAAGCACGTTCACGATCACGCTCTCTTTGTCGTTGCCGTTCTCGTTCCTTTTCCCGTTCTCGTTCCCGCTCTCGATCTCGTTCCCTCTCTCGATCTCGTTCGCGTTCTCTTTCTCGATCTTTCGCCCTTTCTCTATCTTTCTCTCGCTCGCGCGAAGAGTGTCGATCTTTCTCCCTTCGCTCAAGCTCCCGAGAGTAGACAATCCTGTCATCCTTATAATCATCTAACCTTGAGAGGCCAGAACGTGCCAATGTGCTGCCAGGATAGTCAGACTCGATGGAAGTTGCATGCAGCCCCTTCCCTATCCCATAGTCTCTACCTGGAGGCAAGCTCACTCCATAACCAGGATTTGTAGAACTCTGAACATACATGACATCTTCAACAGCTCTTTGTGGTGCCGCCCCTAGGATTGAAGGAGCATGTTGCCCAGGAAGTAATGATCCAGGTAACGTTGAAAAGGATTGAGGATCTGAGTCCATTCTGCCACTATAAGATATAGGATCTTGGGCTGCATGACGAACAGCAGCACTCCTTGCTGCAAGATATTCGACTTGTCTGCCAGAAATTTGTTGCTACTCAGTTCAATAGAACATATAGCTCCATGAAAGAAGCTAACAGGATGTGCACACATATGTAGACACTGATAATGTAAGGGAAAATGCAAGTGCAATTAAACAAAAGCATCAGATGGTTCAAAAGAGCATTTTGCAACTACGTCGCACAATTTTGAGATAAGAACTAGAGTACATACCTAGATCCTCCGTCAATTGAAGCAGATTGCAATGCCTGAGACTTCAATATTTGCTCTTGTCTTATTATAGATGCTTGATCCACGTGCTCGTATCTTTCAGCCTAACAGTGGGGAGAAAAATAGAAGACATAAAAGAAAGTAAAGAAGGTTACAAAAAGTAGTAAATTATGCAACTGGGACATGGACAAGTGCATTGTACCTAAACAATGACAACAAGCAATATTACTCACAAGTTTTCCTTTTGACCTCCCCAAAAAATCAACCTCGTTTACAAAAAAGGGAAGTTTTACTGAAAGATTCAAACCAACCCAAATTTTATTACATTCTACTACTTCTCCTACATTTACCATCCTTAAAATAAACTACCCACTTTTATACATTCCAATTACTACACATATTTTTACCCTCAAACCCTTTTTTATTCTATGCTAAAGGGGATTATCTTGTGCAGGATTGACTATAAACTTCTACTGATCCAGCTCCTTCGTATTCTGTTTTAGTCAAAGTAACAAGAGTTTGGGTAACTCAAACTTTCCAACTCCTATTCAAAAGTTTCACAATCATAATTACTACCATCATGAGCATTGAGCTCTCATGTGCATGTGTGCATGGTGTGTCCAGGGTGGTGGTAATGGTCCAAAGAATTCCTAGTACATATACTAGGCATACTCCAAATACAGCACCTGATGCTTATGAGCAAAAGAAATTGAATCGGGATATCGACTGGCTTGCTCGCTTGTCAGATCTCTCCCAGCATAAGAGCTATGTCGTTCAGCATATTGGTGTCTATCAAGGGTTGGATAATCAGAAACTCTATCGGAATATTGTAGTTCAGCTTTATGACCATATTGTTGTTCAGCTTTATGACCATATTGTTGTTCAGCCTTATGACCATATCCATGGCTGGATAATGAAACGTAGTCACCTGCCGTGAACTTAGGTGAATCCACACTAAAGCCGCTGCGACTTTCCAAAGCTGATGATCCAGAAACTTTTCCACCAACTGTGGACATCTGCACATGAAAGATTTGGCGATAGTTAAGTTTTTACACCCATGTCAGAAAATTATACAATTGACAATACAAAAGGCTAACTGAAACACTGAAAAAAGACGCACACAAAAACATAGAACGCAAAGCCGTGACAAATGAATCAGACAGCGGTGGAAGCATTATAAACCCACAATCCTTAAAATTGGTGGAAAATGAAGAAAGCTAACTCTACAAAATCTTGTCAATATTATCCCACTTGTGAAATAAGTCCATGAGACAGTCAAGTCTATGGACTTTACAGCTAAGGCTATCCCAAAAGCAATATGCACATGCACCAATTTGTTTTGCAACAATCAGGCAACGAAAGCTGACATTATTTGCAACAGGGCAATAACGTAGAACAAAATATCTCATTTTTTGGCATGATAACCAACTGATATATCTATACAACAAAATCCAATTTTGTGAAAAGGACAGAAAATTAAACTACTTCACCACTACTGTATGTCTGCCAATATACCATCTATGCAATTACATTATCGGAAGTTAAAACAGCAGCAACCGACATATTACACCTGTTCAAACAATTTAACAAGAAACTACATAAAATTTACACTTGAAGGCAGGTTAGAGTTGTATAAATACAATACACAAGAACAGGTCTTTCTTCTCTCGTGATGATAGAAGAATTAGTCTCACACCAAGTCCACATCACAGGAAACAAAATGTCACCAGCATTCAAATATAACACCTGGAGCATTATTTAGTATTTGCACCGCTTATGGAAATATTTCATTCTTCAGACGTCTTGGGCAATAGATAGCATACAATTGACATGCAAATAGAATATATACAGTGAGAGATCTGCTGACCTGCTGAGCAGTGGAACCATACACAGAGCTATATTGCCCACCATAATTAGGCACTGTTGATGGATGATGACTGTGATCTCTGTAAGCACTCATTTCTGCATCTTGAGGGGTTCCTAACATTGACGAATGTCGTGAACCTGTGGGTAGTTGAGAGGACCTCTCAGGCCCTCCAGCAGAACTCCCGGAGTAACCATGTCCCAACTAGATGAACAGAGAAAATGAACAATTTTATAAGCATGAATGTAGTACAGAAAACTATAGAATTGAATAGTTTTGACAATCATAAATGTTTAGTAAGAGCTACTTTACAACAAATTTATGCACCATTGGTTTATGGAAAAAGCTGCCCATGAATATAAGCTGGTTCATGACACAACATACTACAGCTGAGAATCTTTAAAATTGCATGTGACCTGAGTTTGCAAGTCGTTACATTGCCTAACTACAATGTGACTCACATTCAGTATTTGCATGCTTAATACTACTTCGTCTAACTCATTTTTCTCATTTTATGAGACACTATTATTATTTCAAGAGTTAAAGAGTTTTTACTGTTAAAATCTCATCTAAAACACAATCACGGAGCAGCCCTTTTTACTTCTTTTGCATTGGTGCTTCAGAGTTTGGCCAATGCGATGAACGATTGCTCCATTACAGAGTAGTCAAAAGCGAAAAGCGCATAAAAAGTGCTAAAATCAGTTGGAAGTTTAAGCGCAATTAAAAATTAGGCTTAGCAAAGAAAAGCGCCAATAAAGGGAAACAAATAGAAATGTAATGCAAGAAAATGTAACTATAACACAAAAAAATAAATTTTTGGACACAAGAACAATAAAACTATAATTAAGCTATATGTATATTGTTGCGCCCTTAAAGACATAACCTATTGTGAAGGCGCACACCTTAGCACCTTGACGCCTACACTAGAGGCGAAGCACATGACTTGGACTTCACCGAGCTTCCGAGCTTAAGCAATTTAGGTGAGCCTTTAACAACACCGCTCCAGCATTCGTGTTTCACAAGTACAATCTCAATGTTGATATAGCTAAGACGTAGCACAACAAAATGAAAGGATCCATATTGGCGACAGCAACTAGCTGGGATTAACGTATAACTATTGTTGTTACACTCACATTAAGATTATGCGACGAGTCCTTTTAGTCTAGTTAGGGACTTGTATGGTATGGACAAGTGTGACATTTAGACAACATATACTATCTTCTTCTTCTTTTTGATTGGTAATATATCAAGAATGGTTAATTTAGATAGGATAGTATATCCTAAGGGGTCATTTAGATTGAATACGGCTTATGCCGGGATAAGTTATACTGGTATAAGTTATGCTAGAATTAGTTATGCTGGGATTATTTTTTATCCGTTTGGTATGTTGTATTAAATATGACAATTGCATAATTTGTAAGAAGAATGTATAAGTTATACCGGTGCTAATTACACCACCCTCTATAAGGTATAAGTTATCCCGGTGTTAATTTTAATCCTGGGATAACTTATACCTGGTTTGCTAACCAAACAAAGTATTAAGGTGGTATTAAATTTTTATACCAGCACTATACCTTCTTGTAGCTCATACCAAACGACCCCTGAGAGTTTAACAAATATGTAAGGTCACCTTTACCTTTTGTAACAGGTAACTTGCCTCATTTTCAAGATTACATATCCCATTTTTTTTATGGAGGGTTAGCAGTAGATATCTTTAATTTGGTTAGGTGTACTCACCATGCACGGGTAAGAATTTACCTACATAAGATTACTTACATTTTAATTTAGACAAACTCCAATTGGCCTTTTAAATTAAAGTACAGTTGGAATAAGTTGCATAACAGATTGATTGAATTTCAATTACATAAAAAAAAAGTACCAAATAACAAAACAAAGAGAAAGGAAGATACTCACACTTTGGCCGTAGCTTGATTGAGAAGAGTACGTCTGTTGACCATAGGCATTAGTTCCTCGAGAAGGATACATCTTTGGACTAATACACACACCAAAACCCTAACAACAAAATGAAACAAACTAACACACTATCGAACGACTCCAAACATTATATAACTGAGCTATTCTTGAAAAGAGAACGCCGCGGCGTTGCGGCGGAGAGCGGTGGAATTAGAAGGTTTCTTTACTGTGAAAAGTTTGGGGAAGAGAGAATTATAGGAGCCACGGCAAGCAAAGCCCTAATGCTATTTATTTTTGGGATGAAAATTTAGAAGATAATATTTTGCAATTTGCTGCTCGGCTGTGTCGGGAAAATTTTGTATCGGCATGATTTTGACGATATTGACCTCACATGATCCAACGGTTTTTTTTTAATCTTAGAATCAGTAGTCTAATAAAAATTATTACTACTTTTTTATCGGATGTCCCCAAGGGACAGACTAATAAAAATTATTTTATTAATATCTAAAATAAAATGGGACCTTAATCAAAAGTCTAGAATAATGGTGAAATACTTAATAGGTAACACATACTCATAGAATGCGAATTTAATTTAGTCGGAGTAATGTGTTTCAAATATCAGTTGATTATACATAGAAAAATACTTAGGGGTCGTTTGGTAGGATGTATTAGTTAAAATAATGCATGCATTAGCTTTGTATATTAGTAATACTTGAGCACAGTAATACTTTGTATGGTACACTTTTTGAATCTATGCATTAGTTATGCAGACATTAGTTATACACCGTATTTAGTATTATTCTATGCATAATTAATGCATAAGAAACCATGGAATTAACAATGCAATAAGTTTTTAATGCATGCATTAACTTAGTTAAAGACAAAAATGTCCTTCAAAATTTATACTTGATTAAAATATGCTATTATGTAATGCAAGTTTGAAATAATCCAAGAAAGTGGGAAATAAAGTTATATCCCTAGTAAACAAATAAATACTTAGCATATTTTCTTTTTTATAAATAAATATTAAGTTTTATACTACAATATAGGTAAACAAATCAAATAATTTTTTAAGACCTTTTTCAGATAAAAACATTCCTCAATTATATGTTTCTTTTAAAAAGATAAAGTGATGGACTAGTTATGAGGGTATTTTTGTAAACAAATAATTCTTTTAGAAATTATTTAATGCTTTAATACATCAAACCAAATAATGGATGAGAAATATATCAGTATAACTAATATTAGCATTACTAATACACCTTATTCATCACTATTCTTATACACTCGTCCAAATGACCCCATAAAAATAGATTGCATCCCGATCACGTAATCAAATCCTTATTACATATTATTTCTTTTGGAAAGACCTTTTACGCGTCAAATGTTTATCCAAGTGTATCTAATAATACACTACTTCCGTACTTGATCAATGAACGGGTATAAATGCAACAATAAAATTATGACACATATCATTATCATTTTAAATTAAAACTTAAATTAATAGATAAAAAAGCTGACAGGAAAGAAAGTTCACTATCTTGACATTTCACCTAGATCCCAATTTTAATTTTTCCTACCGCTTAAATCACGGGAGCGAACCCGCTCCAGTAAAGGAAGCTCCAATATTTTTCAATGATTTATCGGATTAAAGCCACGTGGCAAATAACAAGTTTACTTATCATATTGAGCACACGCCTAAGAATGCCTTCACCACTTTCTCCCCCAAGTCCTCCCTTCCAGCAAATGTAGAATAGTTGAGACAACGATATCCCTATGGCGTTATTTCTCATTTTTTTTACTGAGATTGAGTAGGTCTTTAGCTTCAAATCTCACAGAATTCTTCACCCCATCGAGAAACCACAATTTTAGTGTTTGAGTTTATTATTTAAAAAGGTTTCAACAGAAGAAAAAAAATACATGTATAACTCGTATATACCAATCTATAAGATGAAGTAAAACAAGTGAAACGAAATTAAACATTTATACAAAACGTAAATTAATAGACTTGCTTAAAAACCATTTCAGAAGAGGAAGGAGAACGAAAAGTGTTTATGGGTCATGACCATTAAATTTATTATATCCCACGTGGCTTTAATCCAATAAACCATTGAGAAATATTGGAGCTTCCCTTACTAGAGCGGTTCCCGTTCCCTTAAAATCATCTATGTTAATGCATCATCCCGTATAATAATAATCCAAATTCTACTATAAAATCATCATTCATTTTTAGCTGTTAAATACCACTCTTTACCTTGAAATAATCTGCATAACTATATACGTTTCAATGGAGGGGCTTTATCTCCCAACGAGATTAGTATTCTTCCACCTATAATGGGCCGACCCACAATTCATAATATTATAAAATGAGTATGTGCAACATAATTCCTTTTTAATCCTAAATTTTCCGATCTTGATCTAGTTAAAACATAAAATTTGTATTTTTTAGAATTCGACACATTTTTTAAGATAATCATAATTGATTAATTAGTTTTGCTCAAAACGCGTGGATAATAGATTAGCCAACTCAATTTGCACAAGAATTTAATAAAAATTAAATCTGGAGATCAATATGTGATAATATAATCTTAAATCTTTAAAAATTCAATTGTTCATAAATAATAAGAAAGAAAATTATGAGTTGAACATGAAATAATGCAATAAAAATACGGAATTACACATTAAAACCCATAAAACCATATGCCTTATATTTTAATGTATTGCAAATCCTTTGCAACTACGACTTAAATTACATGTGGTTGCGAATCCTCAGAAAACGAATGAACTCATTTGTTTTTATAGCCTAGCTATCCTCTTCTAGAATGCATATAGTTTCTCTCTTTTAAAACTCTATCGGCCATATTTTAATAAAAAATAAGTGGGCCCCATCCAATAGTAATATTCTAACACAACATCTATCACCTGGTGCTGGAAATACCTTGGTGGTTGTTTTCCTAATATCTATTAGATATTAATCCTTTTGATATATAGTTTTGATCTACTCCTGAATATGCTAGTGATACTACTTGTAATATAAATTTATTATCTATAGTTATTTTTCTATTTCCGATATTCCATTTTAAAGATAGTGTATGCCTTCATGTTCTGAATATTTGTTTGAATCTTCTACTATCTTTGAAGTTTTACCTATTTTTAATTATTTTATTTCGTTTAATGTTATAAAATAGCAAATAATTAGATAATATAATAAGAGAAAGCTTGGTTGAAGCGGATAAGTTTTATATAAAGAATAGTGTAATATAATTCTTTTTAGGAAAAATATATAGGACGTATTATGTACTAGTTCGGAGAAATCAGTTTCACACTTAATCGTTGTGGTCATCCTATTACCTCCTGATACTTGTTCAAAGTGAATTTAATATCAACCCAAAAGCCGATATGACAAAAATATAAAATAAAAATTAAAAAGAGCGTATTATTGGAATTAAATTTTTAAAAAATCAATTTTTTTGCATGAATAGACTTTCTTGGACCTTCTCCCCCTTTCTTTTCCATCAAAACACTCACTCCCTTCTTCTCCAATTTCTCATCCTCCTTTCTTAATAACCAATTTTATTGTCTTCCTCTTTCTTTCTTTATCAACAATTTTTTAAAATTTTTGTTGTATATTAAATTGATTTCTAGAATATAATTTTTCTTCAAACCAATTAATGTCCTCCATTAAAAAGCACCTAAGGTTTTAAATTTGAACCGATAAATTTAAAATTAGTTTGGATGGTGAATAGACTGTTTGGCTAAGCTTCTAAAATCAGCTTATTTTGAAAAGTGTTTTTCTCAAAAGTACTATTGAAAAAAGTGCTTTTGGTGATAAGCAATTTGTATTTGGCTAATTAATTTGAAAAATACTTTTGAGCAGCAATTAGTGTTTGACCAAGCTTTTAAAAACTGATTCTAAGTGTATATTTCTCATAACTGCTTTTCAGAAAAGTGTTTCTAGAGAGAAGCTATATTTTTCTTCTTCTCAAAAATTATTTATGTTTTCCTTTAAAAGCACTTTTTTCCTTCTAAAAGTTTGGTCAAACACCTTAATTTTGGGGAAAAAAACACTTTTGACCGGAAAAAAAACTTTTGGCCCAAAAAAAAAACTTGGCCAAATATGCTATAAATTCATGAATTGACGAGAGGTTTTCTTTTAATTTTAGATGGAACCAATTTGAATGCCATAAATATTAGCTATAACAGAGCTTTGGTAATGAGTATGGAATAAAAATTAAAAAAATGTGTAAATGACAAGAAAGAAGAAAAAACTAGTAAAAAACATAAATATATTATATTTACGACTGATGCTGACATGGCGCTGACGGGATACGTGTGTATGAAGCACCTCATACCATGAAAGTGGTATTATGCTTCACATGGTGGTATTAAATTCACTTTGGACAAGTGTATGAGAAGGTAATGAGAGGTCCGTAAAAGGTCATACCAAGTATAGCTACTTGTAAGACACTTAGCCAATGAAATTTGTCACTTATATAATACTTGACTAAAGAAGCTCAACACATATCCATAGTCTTTAACATTGCTAGACACTCGTAATTGCCTTGCCCTTTCAAAGAATTTATATGAACATCCACATGAATATTTTACAATACTTAGTCTCTTTTAAAAGCCTATTCGTTAGTAAACCTCGCTCAAATCTATTAACTTTTGTATTTAATTTCTTAACTTTTTATTTATTTCAGCTTATAGGTCATGTATAGTTATTTATGATTTTATTCAAATTTTTCTAATACTCTTTCAATGCTAAATGATTCTGAAAAATAAGAATAATATAAAAGAAAATAACTTGAGGGTATCAGAGCCAACAAGTAAGTAGATCAATTTATGATAACTTAACTTGTCAACATGCTAGGTTAGAGTAAATTTTTTAGATGGTCACTCAAGTTGTAGAGATATCCTGTCAAAGTTACTTTTGTTTTATTTAGGCCAACAAAATCATCCACCAATTACCTTTTGACTCAAAAAAATAAAACCACATATTTAATATACCATATCATATTTAAAATCTATTTTTAATAATAAAATCTATTTAACTCGTGGCCCAAGTACCCATCTACCCACCCAATAAATAAATGGGCCTATCTTAAAAGTTCTTAGTCTATTCACATTCCCTCATATTCCATCGAGAAATTACAGGTGATGAAACATGAAATTTTAAGGTTCTAAAATAGAGTCCAAATATAAACTTTTTAAAGAAAAAAATGTACTTTTTCAAATTTTCAAGAAGTAATTTAATAGATTTGTAGGGAGAATTATATACTTATGCGCTATATACTTTTGATGTCGACCAAATAGACCACCACGAGGTAAAATTCAAAGGTCTTTTAGTTTTGTTGGTTTTTTAAGTGTTGAAGATAGATAATTTCAAATACCCAACGAGATATTGAAGTAATTTTCTTAAAAGTTGAGTTTTTTATGATTTGAATAAGGTTTTTCTATTTGTGTTTATGACTTATGTAATTGTTAAGATAATTTAATCTCTTCGTGCATGTTGTATTTTTTGTATATCTTCTTCTATTTATTTTGCCGATCAAAAGCTTTGTTGTGGTATCTCTTTTAGTCAAAAAAATTCAATACAAATTGCATGGAGAAAAGCTCTCTGGAATATGTTTTTAGATATTTTGGATCACAAAATATGAGAAATTGGGCAAACATACTGAAATAATCCGATTTACAAAATTGAAAATCAAACTACTATACCAAAAAACTAGAAAAATTGAATCAGACTAGTCAATGCCCACCCAAAATATTGTACTGAGAAACTTAAAATTGAACCAATCTAACCAATGCAACATTTCTTCCTATGTCACTTCCCTCTTTTTCTATTTCTTTTTCCTTTTATTTACTCCAAAAAGAGCAAAAATTATCTTATCGGCCAGTACATTTTAGTGTCAACCCCTTATCCTTAAACCTTAGAAAGCATTTCTCAAACCATTAAACCATGAAATTCTTCTTTATTTTCAAGTGTGGGAGACATCCAAGTAATATTTTTTTATAGATATCATCTGTCTATTGTAGGAATATTCAAATTGAGCAATGTTGCAATTTGATCTCTTCGCGCATGTATGTGCTTTCTGTATATTTTCTTCTATTTATTTTGCCGATCAAACGCTTCGTTGTGGTAACTCTTTTTATTCAAAGAATTTCAGTACAAATTGAATCGAGAAAAGCTCTTTGGAATACTTTTTTAGATATTTGGGATCACAAAATATAAGATATTAGGACAACATACTGAAACGACCTGATTTGCAAAATTGAAAATCAAATACTATACCGAGAAACTAAAAAATTAGATCAAACCAGTGGCGAAACCAGGAATTTCATTTAGGGTATTCAAACTTGAAATAAATAAAGAAAATCCCCGATAAAGGGTGTTCAATATACATTATACACCATTAAAATCTATATATTTTACCTATATATATATAATATTTTTCGGCGAAGGTGTTCAACTAACCACCCTTAGGTGGGGAACTACTAGCAGATGTAGTGGATCCGAACAAGTTCGTAGTGGTACCAGAATCAGACGAAGATCCGAATAAGTTTGAAGTGGTACATGAACCGGAAAAAGATCCGAATAAGCCGGGTGTGGGACTGGAACCAAAAGAAAAGCCAAACGACATTGTAGAAGCACCGGTAGAAGAAGAGCCGAAATCGGTGAAAGAAAAGGAAGGACTGAAAGAGGCTGAAGAAGCAGAAGAGCCAAATCCAAAAGGAGCAGACGTGACGGGACTAGGGTTAGGGTTTGAGAAGGAAAATGGGGAAGAACCGGTAGAAACAGTGGTGGTAGGCGTGGAGGAAAAAGACGGGTTTGAAGGGAAGGAGAAGGGCAAAGAAGAGGAGGAGAATGAAAAGCCTGTTGACATTGTTATCGGAGCTACGGTGGCGCATGTATCCTACTTCTTCCCAGTTCAAAATGTGAGGGAACTAGCATAAATTTAACATTAACAATATAGTGTTTTGATACCCGAGCATAAAATTCAATGCAATATTAGGTTATTTTCCCACATGAAAATCATACAACAAAGTAAAAATCTAAAACGACGATGTACCTTCGCCCCAGAATCAAAAGTTTGGTCAAACATCTCAATTTTAAAAAAAGCACTTTTGACCGAAAAAATACTTCTGGCCCAAAAAGAACTTGGCCAAACATGTTCTAAATTCATGAATTGACGAGAGGTTTTCTTTAATTTTAGATGGAACTAATTTGAAGGTGTCACGACTCGGATTTCCCACCTTCGGGAGTCATGATGGCACTACTCGTGAAAGCTAGGCAAGTCGCGTATTATAGGATCATTAAATCATTTACTAACCCCTTTTCAACAATTTAACTAACATGTGATTAACAGCGAAATATTAACGATAAATAGATACAAACGGAAGACTTAATCTGATAATTTAACCTTAAATAGTACGACAATGCCAACATACATCTCTACCCGGAATCCAGTGTCACAATATCACGGACTGTCTATGAATACTACATACAAATATCTGAAAAGAAAAGTACAATCTGTCTCGGAAGTAATGAAAATAGAATACATATAAAGATAGAAGAGAACGCCGGGTTTGCGGACGCCTGCAGGACTACCTCGGGATCTCTAACTGGACTGAAGGCAGCCACCCAATGCTACGGTCCAAAAGCTGTCGCTCTGGGATTTGCACATAGTGCCGACTGTAGTATCAGCACAACCGACCGCATGTGCTGGTAAGTGCCTAGCCTAACCTCAGCGAAGTAGTGACGAGGCTAGGACCAAACTACTAAATAAACATGTGCAGTTATATAATATGCATCAAAAAATAAAATAGGAAAATAACAAGTAAAGATAGGAGGTGGTACATGCTGTACGGGAATATTAGTACCAACAGTGAATTAAGAGAAAAGCAGAAGAACAATTTAGAATTTACAGCAAAACAATAAGGAACTCGTAACCAATCTATGAACACTTTGTATTATCAATTGTTGCGGCGCGCAACCCGATCCCAAAACATAACAACTCTGTTGCAGCGCGCAATACAATCCATATCATTTATTACTGTTGCGGCGTGCAACCCGATCCAAATATATTATTGTTGCAGCGTGCAACCCGATCCAAATATAATATTGTTGCGGCGTGCAACCTGATCCAAATATAATATTGTTGCGGCATGCAACCTAATCCAAATAGAATATTATTGCGGTGTGCAACCCGATCCGAATATAATATTGTTGCGGCGTGCAACCCGATCCAAATATAATATTGTTGCGGCGTGTAACCCGATCCAAATATAATATTGTTGCAGCGTGCAACCCGATCCACATATACAGTTCAACACCAATCACAACAAGAGTCCCGGCAAAGGATCAATAAAGAAATAAAACTATCCCGGCAAGGGAATCGACGGTATAAGTAAGTATGTCCCAGCAAGGAAAAATCATCTATAATCAAACTTGTTCCAACATCTAACTACCTCAATTAGTACCAATACTCAATCATAAGTAATTCCCACGAGAATAATCATAATCTTTGCTCAACACAAAGAATCAACAACTTAGGCATTCATAGGATTTATCAAAAACACAACAATTTCAATTTAAGACTCACGGTCATGCTTGACACCAACATATAGATACTCGTCACCATGCCTATACGTCGTACTCAACAAATAACATGTAGCAAGTATGACACAACTCTTAATCCCTCAAGCTAATGTTTGACCAAACACTTACCTCGATGCTACGAACACAATTCAAGTCTCTACTATCGCTTTACCTTTTGATTCCACCACCAATTCACTCGTATCTAGCCACAAGTTACTTAATTACATCAATAATTGCTAAATGAATCAATTCTAATGCATGAAAATAAGTTTCCTAAAGTTTTACCCAAAAAGTCAAAAATTGCCCCGGACCCACATGGTCAAAACCCGAGGTTCGAACCAAAACCCGATTATCCATTCCCACACAAACCCAAATATATAATTTATTTTGAAATCGGACTTCAATTTGAGGTCCAAATCCACAATTTTCGAAAAAACTAGGTTTTACCCAAAACACCCAATTTCCCCCATGAAAATCATTGATTTTAAATCAAAATCATGTGAAAAGATGTTAATGATTGAAGGAAACGAGTTAAGATTGACTTACAATCGATTTGGAAGAAGAGTTGTCTTTGAAAAATCGTTCTAGAGTGTTTTGGTTTTGAAAGAGTGTGAAAAATGAGAGATTTTCGGCTAAGTTATAAAATTACAGGTTGCAGATGTCGCAATTGCGACCAGGGTTCGCAATTGCGAACCTAGATTTCTACTAAGTTCGCATTTGCAAAGGGACCTCGCATTTGCGAGGTCGGAATTGCGAACACACTATCGCATTTGCGATAATAGGACCAGATTGGGGAGTTTCGCATTTGCGAAGGAACATCTCGCATTTGCAAGGAAGGGAAGGCCTGGGCTGTTTCGCATTTGCGACTCAGCCTTCGCATTTGCGAGCCAGGCTTCGCAAATGCGAAGCCTGCAGGTCTGTTTACACCAACTGAAAACCTGCAATTCTCCAAGTCGAAAATCCACCTCGTGCCCTATCCAAAACTCACCCGAGCCTTCGAGGCTCCAAACTAAACATGCACACCAACCCAAGAACATCATACGGACTCGCTCGTGCATTCAAATCACTAAAATAACATCAACAACTATGAATTTAGCATCAAAATCATGAAATTTCTTAAGAACTTCAAATTTTTCAATTTTCTCAAAAACGATCCGATTCACATCATTTCAAGTCCGTTTCTTACCAAAATTCACATACTTATCTTAAATCACATATAAGACATGTACTGGGCGCCGGAACCAAAATACGGTCCCGATACCATCAAATTTTAAACACATTTACTTTCCAAAACTCATAAATAATTTCAGAAAATAATTTTCGTTAAAAATTCATTTTTCGGGATTGGGACCTCGGAATTTGATTCCGGGCATACGCCCAAGTCCCATATTTTCCTACGGACCCTCGGGGACCGTCAAATCATGGGTCCGAGTCCGTTACCCAAAATATTGACCGAAGTCAAATTAATTCATTTTAAAGTCAAAATTCATCATTTTTCACAGATTTTCACATATTGGCTTTCCGTCTACGCACCCGGACTGTGCACGCAAATCGAGGTGATGCTAAAAGAGGTTTTTAAGGTCTCGGAACACATAATTCATTTCTAAAACAAGTGATGACCCAAGGTCATCACATTCTCTACCTCTAAAACAACCGTTCGTCCTCGAACAGATATAAGAAGGAAGTACCTGAGTCGGGGAAAAGATGGGGATAACGGCTCCGCATATCGGACTCGGACTCCCAGGTCGATGCCTCAGCAGGCTGACCTCTCCATTGAATACGAACGGAAGGAAGACTCTTCGATCTCAATTGACGAACCTGTCGGTCTAGAATAACTACCGGTTCTTCCTCATAAGACAAGTCCTTGTCCAACTGGACAGTGCTGAATTCTAACACGTGGGATGGATCGCCGTGATATTTCTGAAGTATGGACACATGAAACAATGGATGCATGGCTGATAATCTTGGCGGCAACGCAGTTCTGTAAGCCACCTCCCCCACTCGATCAAGAATCTCAAACGGGCCAATGAACCTAGGGCTAACTTGCCCTTCTTCCCAAATCTCATCACGCCCTTCATAGGCGACACTCGAAACAATACCCGTTTACCGACCATGAATGCCAAATCTCGAACCTTGCGGTCGACATAACTCTTTTGCCTGGACTGAGCTGTACGAAGCCTATCTTGAATAATCCTGACCTTGTCCAAGGCATCTTGTACTAGATCCGTACCCAACAACCGAGCCTCTCCCGGCTCAAACCATCCAACTGGCGACCGACACCGCCTACCATACAAAACCTCATACGGAGCCATTTGGATATTCAATTGGTAGCTGTTGTTGCAGGCAAACTTTGCTAAAGGTAAAAATTGATCCCACGAGCCTCCAAAGTTAATGACACAAGCTCGGAGCATATCCTCCAAAATCTAAATAGTCTGCTCGGACTGCCCGTCCGTCTGAGGATGAAACAATGTGCTCACTCAACCCGTGTGCCCAACTCTCGCTGAACTGCTCTCCAGAAATGTGAGGTAAACTGCGTACCTCAATCCGAAATGATAGACACGGGCACACCATAAAGATGAACAATCTCCCGGATATAGATCTCAGCTAACCTCTCAGAAGAATAGGAAACTGCCACAAGAATGAAACGTGCTGACTTGGTCAGCCTATCTACAATAACCCACACTGCATCGAAATTCCTCTGAGTCCGTAGGAGTCCAACAACGAAGTCCATAGTGATCCGCTCCCACTTTCACTCAGGAATCTGAATCTTCTGGAACAAACCACTAGGCCTTTGATGCTCGTACTTAACCATCTAACAATTCAAACATCGAGCCACATACATAATGATATCCTTCTTCATTCTACCAATAATGTTGCCGCAAATCCTGATACATCTTCGCGGCGCCCGTATGAATAGAGTATCGGGAACTATGGGCCTCCTCTAAAATCAACTCTCGAAGTCCATCCACATTAGGCACACAAACTCAACCTTGCAATCTCAAAACCCCATCATCACCTAAGGTAACCTACTTGGCACCTCCGTGCTGCACCGTGTCTCTAAGGAGACACATATGGGGATCATCATACTGCCGATCACAGATACGCTCCAATAAAGAAGAATGAGCGACCATGCAAGCTAACACACGACTGGGCTGAGAAACATCCAACCTCACGAACTGATTGGCCAAAACCTGAACATCTAAGGCAAACGGTCTCTCACCGACCGAAATATAAGCAAGACTACCCATACTGGCTGACTTCTCACTCAAAGCATCGACCACCACATTGGCCTTTCCCGGATGATATAAGATGGTGATATCATAGTCCTTTAACAACTCCAACCACCTTCTCTGCCTCAAATTTAGCTCATTCTGCTTGAACAAGTACTGCAGACTCTTATGATCCGTGAACACCTCACATGCCACGCCATGCCACGCCATACAGATAATGCCTCCAAATCTTCAACGCGTGAACAATGGCTGCCAACTCCAAATCATGAACGAGATAGTTCTTCTCATGAATCTTCAACTGCTGCGAAGCATAGGCAATGACCTTGCCATCCTGCATCAATACCGCACCAAGTCCAATACGAGAAGCATCACAATAAACTGTATAAGGCCCTGAACCTGTGGGCAAAATCAACACCGGGGCCGTAGTCAAAGCTGTTTTGAGCTTCTGAAAGCTCGCCTCACACTCATCCGACCACCTGAATTAGGCACCCTTCTAGGTCAACCTGGTCATCGGGGTTGCGATAGATGAAAAACCCTCCACAAACCAATGATAGTAGCCTGCCAATCCTAAGAAACTCCGGATCTCTGTAGCTAATGCTGGTCTAGGCCATTTCTCGACTGCCTCAATCTTCTTAGGATCAACCTGAATACCCTCTGCTGATACAACATGACCCAGGAATGCAACTGAAGTCAACCAAAACTCACACTTCGAAAACTTGGCATACAACTGACTATCCCTTAGAGTTTGAAGAACCACTCTAAAATGTTGCTCGTGCTCTTCCCAGTTGCGGGAATAAATTAAAATATCATCAATGAAGACTATCACGACGAATCCAAGTAAGGCCTGAACACTCGGTTCATCAGATCCATAAAAGTTGTTGGGGCATTTGTCAACCTGAATGACATCACCAAGAACTCATAATGCCCGTACCGAGTGCGGAAAGCTGTCTTAGGGACATTGGATGCCCTAATCCTCAACTAATGGTAGCCAAATCTCAAGTCAATCTTCGAAAATACCTTGGCACCATAAAGCTGATCAAAGAAATCATCAATCCTCGGCAATGGATACTTATTCTTGATTGTAACCTTGTTCAACTGCCGGTAATCAATACACATTCTCATCGATCCGTCCTTCTTCTTAACAAACAACACCAGCGCACCCCAAGGCGAAACACTAGGTCTAATGAACCTTTTTTCAAGCAAGTCCTACAAGTTCTCCTTCAACTCTTTCAACTCAGGTGGGGTCGTACGATACGGCTGGATAGAAATGGGTTGAGTGCCCAGATCCAAATCAATGCAAAAGTCAATATCCCTATCGGGTGGCATACCTGGCAGGTCTGAAGGAAATACCTCAGGGAACTCATGAGCAACCGGCACAGAATCAATAGGAGGAACCTTGGCACTAGAATCACGAACATATGCCAAATAGGCCAAACACCCCTTCTCGACCATACGCCGAGCCTTCACATAAGAAATGACACTACGAGTAGAATGACCAGGAGTCCCTCTCCACTCCAAACGAGGTAAACTCGGCAAGGCTAAGGTCACAGTCTTGGCATGACAGTCCAAGATATCGTGGTAAGGTGATAACCAGTCCATCTCAGTATGACATCAAAATCAACCATGTCCAGAAGTAACAAATCTACATGAGTCTCAAGACCCTCAATCACAACTATACAAGAACGATGGACTCGATCTACCACAGTAGAATCACCCACCGGTGTAAACACATATAGGAGCACTCAAAGAACCACTAGGCATGACCAGATACAGTGCAAAATAATATGACACATAGGAATCGTGATGGCGCCTACTCATGAAAGTTAGGCAAGCCACATATTATAGGATCACAAAATCATTTACTAACCCTTTTTCAACAATTTAACTAACATGTGATTAACAAAGAAAAAGTAATGATAAATAGATACAAGCAGAAGACTTAATCTGCTAATTTAACCTTAAACAATACGACAATGCCAACACACATCTCTACCCGGAATCTGGTGTCACAGTGTCACGGACTGTCTATGAATACTTCATACAAATGTCTGAAAAGAAAAGTACAATCTGTCTCGGAAGTAATGAAAACAGAATACATATAAAGATAGAAGAGAACGTCGGGCTTGCTGACGCCTGCAGGACTACCTCGGGATCTCTAACTAGACTAAAGGCAGCCACCCAATGTTACGATCCAAAAGCTGCCACTCCAAGATCTGCACATAGTGCAGAGTGTAGTATCAGCATAACCGACCCCATGTGCTGGTAAGTGTCTGGCCTAACCCCGGCGAAGTAGTGACGAGGCAGGACCAGACTACCAAATAAACCTGTGTAATTATATAATATGCAGCGGAAAATAAAACATGAATAAACAAGTAAAGATGGGAGGGGGTACATGCTGTGGAGGAATCTTAGTACCAATAGTAAATTAAGAGAAAAATATAAGAACAATTTAGAATTTACGGCAAAACAATAAGGAACTTGTAACCAATCTTTGAACACTTCGTATTATCAATTGTTGCGGTGTGCAACCTGATCCATATTATTTATCACTGTTGCGACGTGCAACCTGATCCAATTATATTATTGTTGTGGCGTGCAACCCCATCCGAATATAATATTATTGCGACGTGTAACCCGATCCAAATAGAATATTGTTGCGGCGTGCAACCCAATCCAAATATAATATTATTGCAGCGTGCAATCCGATCCACATATACAGTTCAACACCAATCACAAGAAGAGTCCTGGCAAGTAATCAACAAAGAAACAATACTATCCCGGCAAGGGAATCGACGGTATAAGTAAAACATGAGGCATATTGTTCTAGCCCTGGCTTACCCAAGTGGACAGCTTGAGCCGAAGTGGGGGCAACGTACCGGGAGTACGAAAGTCTACCCGGCCTAGTTACTTGTCCCAACTTCGTTTTATTTGGTATGACTTCTAACAGAAAGGTGGGCCACGCGCACGTGTACACCATAAATTCAGAAGACTCAGAAAGAAGAAGGGTTTCGTAGCAGTTTTATATACACAATTCAAATAATATTAAAGCGGTAAAAGCATCATTCAGCACATTAAGCATATATCATGTAAAAATCAAATAATAAATAAAGCCAACTATAGCAGTTATTTTAAGCTTGAATTCTTGAACCCTGAACCAGTGGTTCTGGGTTTTTACTAACCCCCGGCAGAGTCGCCAGAGCTGTCACACCTCCTTCTTCCGCCCCCGCGGGGGCGCAAGGGAGTTTTCTCCAATTAAAGGACAGTCGAAACGGGATTTGTTTATTTATTTCAGAGTCGCCACTTGGGAGATTTAGGGTGTCCCAAGTCACCGGTTTTAATCCCGAATCGAGGAGAATATGACTCTGTTTGTCATTCTGCGAACCAGAAATCCGAGTAAGGAATTCTGTTAATTCGGGAGAAGGTGTTAGGCATTCCCGAATTCCGTGGTTCTAGCACGGTCGCTTAACCGTTATTATACTTGGCTTAATTATCTCGTTTTGCTAAATACATTTTTATTTTGCATGATTTTGTTACCGCTTCTGTTTAGATTGTTTTCAATTAAAGATTTTCTTGAAATGAATCACGCGTACGTATATACGTATTATATATTTTTATAAACGTAAAGAATCGTGTCACGCATACGTGTACACAATAAGATTGATAATATTATTTTTTGTTTATTTTTATTATAAAAATAGACTTAAGTTCGAAATTGTGCTTAAAATAAAATTAAGAATGTCCGTCGCTCTTGTATGATTAAATAGTGAACTGCACATCTCGGGTTATATGAAATTAATTTGATATTCTCCGAAGAACCCCCTTTTTTATTAAATGTTTGCTCGAAGTTGCGCGAACGCATAATCCGAATTGCCTTTAGAAATATAATCAGGTCACGCGAACGTATTCCTAATCACACAAGATATTCTTGATGGTAGTATAAATTTTCCACAAATTATTTATTACATCCATACATTTTTATGTGAAAGTCATGAGAAATCACTATTTGAGATGCCTCTAAATTCCTTGAAAAGAATTCACAATTCATTAAGTGTTGACCGCAAATTATATTTTTTGCGTGTGAATTATATTCCTCAGAAACCATTTGAATTTAAAGAGTAAAAAAAAAAATAAACAACGTGTGATTAATACTACCATTTTTATCGTAAATACAATATTCATTTACCCAAAAAGCGAATTGCGTATAAAACTTAGGAAAATAATTAATTTAATAAACGAAGTAATATTTTTTGAAGAATTTTCATTGTTATATTTGGAGCAAACGCTATTTACACATTTTTGACTTAAAATGTTACAATTTATAAATCTCATCCTTCTTTTACACCACTTGTTTTTAGTTCGAGGTTATAATTATTTAGTTAATTTTGCGTACGAAGATTGAGTTTGAGATAAATAAACCAATTCTTATTCTCTGCCTATGCGAATATTTGCAAACACTAACTCTATATTTTGTAAAAAAAATCATCGACATTATTTCATACATTAAAAGAAATGAGTTGATCGCGTTCCTAAAATAACTAAGCCATTTGTTATTAAGAAAGAGAACTAATCTACCAATTGATTTAATAAGACGACATCACATATAACGTAAACATACATCATGACCTGTTCGCAATATTCCAACATTGTAATAGTAATGGATTATATTAATTCACCTTTCCACTATAGGTTATACACATAACCGTTATTACGCCATATACGAACAAAGTACGACTGACATCATCTAGCCTTAAACAAAATTGGATATTTGACAAAATAAGCTAGTAATGTAATTTCGTACTATTCTTTACTTAGCTAACAATATCACAAGATTTAATTAATGGCCAACTTTCTGCCATGTTCCCTATCTCAACAATTCAAACAGTAAATGTCATCACTAGTCCTCAAAACATATAAGATTATCGTGGAATTTACTACTCCAGAAGGTTAATTAATTAACAGTTTATCATGTCAAGTATACTACTATATTAACCAACTAAAACAAAACTGAAACTTAAACTAATAAAATTTAAATGAGTAGAAGACATCCTTATAATTCCAAACTTCATTTACTTGCCATGTTGAAGCTTTTCATGACATGAGTTTACAGATATGTACCTGATATTGGAAGCAAAAGAAAATGAAGATGAGAATCAGCAGCAGTAATAACAATACAGCCCAGCAACAACATCCCAGCAACAGTAACAACCCAGGAAAAGAGTTTGCAAACCAGTAGAGCAGTAATCCCAAAAACAAAAGCTTCCAGCTTTGAATGAAACAACAACAATTAATACTGATTTCAAACAAAGAAAGAAAGCAGAAGATTTTTTTTTAGTTTCTTTTTTTATTTGAAAGCTTAAATATTTTTCGGAATTTTTCTTACTTAAATATTCAGCTCTTTTTTCTCTCCCCTTGTGTTTTTCTGTGCTGTCTCTTTTTTTTCTCTTACTTCAGATTCGTTCTTCTTATCTGTGTCTTCTCTTCTTTTCTGTGTGTCCTCTTTGTTTTGTGTTCAAGACTTCCTATATATAATCCCAACCCTTTAATCAATTAAAATCAATCTCTTTCCCCTACTAAACCCATTATCTTCCCACTCATCTCCATTACATTAAATAAATATATCATCACCACCCCATTATATTTTGTCCCCCATGTTTCATTAAACAAATACAAGATTCCTCCCCACTAAATTTTGTCTTGTCCCCCCTTTATATTAAACAACTATATCACAACCCACCCCATTACATTTTGTCCCCCATGCTTCACATAAAAAATTACAAAATGTACAATTCCTAAACTACCCCTCCGACCTTATTGCAATTACTAAACTACCCCTGCACGTACTGCAAATTACCAAACTATCCCATCAGCTATAACAAATCAATTAATCACACTCAACCAAAATATAGCCAATATGACCAATTTCTACACAAATTTAAACAACAAATCACATGAACATGATTTCTTCAACATTTCAACAACAAATCACATGAACACAAATTGAACAACAAAGAACAACTAAAATTTGATTGAACAATATTTTAGCAACAAACAATCCTATTTTCGGATTCAACAACAACAACAAACAAGTATATTTAGATTTCTAAATTCACTCATATTGAACTTAAAATTAACTCTAACAACATTACAACCAACAATTCCTATATTAAACTTAAACAGGATTATGAGAAATAATCATAAATGATAAACAAGAAATCAAACTATACAAATTTCGGATTCAAGATCAACCAAACAAAGTATGAACATGAATGAATCTATTTTTTTTTTTTAAAAAAACAACAAACATGACGGATTAAATGACTCAAACAACATTAATAATTTCTGGAAAATATATAACAACATGAAACAAATTGAAGAAATAATCAATTAAATTTCAATTTGAATCTAACAAACATCAAACTAACAAATTCTTACCTAAACAATAAAACAAACATGAAATAAACATGAAAAACCACTAATTAACTTTCCATTTGAAATCTGAAAATTAATTCAAATAAAACACATGAACACACTAGAAAATTATTTCAACGATGAACAACGTACAAAACAAGAATCAAATATTTAATGATTTTAACTTCGAGAAATATAAAAACGAAATATGGAAAAAAAACAAAACTCAAAAACAACTAACCGGACATGAAACGACAACAACGATCGATCGACGATGAACTTGTATGGACTGCTTTTATAACCCCATCCGAAACTCGAACAAACGAGATGGTTTGAATCTCGTTTTTGGACTGGATTGAAGCAGCTGCAATGGGGTTTGTTTGGATGACGAAGAAGAAAGCAGAAGCAGCTGGCCATGGCGAGCTATAGTATCGCGGCACAGCAGCATCAGTAGCGGCATCGATGGAGAAGTAGTGACAGCTGCCATGGCGTCGTCTGCGGGAAGAAGAAGCATCGTGAAGCAGAAGCGTGCAGCCATGGTGATGAGGCAGAAGTGGTCGCGGGCAGCAGGTGAAGAAAATGTAGCAGCGTCCATGGATATCGAGCTTGCGACCTTCAACACCACTTTGAACCATATTTGCTGATGCTTTGCAGTTCCACTGTATTGAGTGGGTTCATGTAGACGATGAAGCAGCAGCTGTAGTATGTTGAACTCAAACTAGATGAAGTCGATGAAACTCGATGAAGACGCAGCTGGGTGTGTGTGTGTTTGTGCTGTGGTCGGATTTGTTGTTGTTTAACAATGGTGAAGAAGGGGTAGCCAGGGTCGTTGGGACGAAGCTGTTTGTTAATGGCGTTTGGACGTGAGGGAGTCGGGTCGAGGGCAGCCATGGTTGTGTGCTTGAGGAAGCTTGAGGAAGAAGAAGAAGATAGGAGGGGGGGGGGAGATGGTTTAGGTCTTTTAGGGTTTTTGGGTTTTGTTTTTGTTTTGTTTTTTGTAAAATGTAAGATAATAGGATGTTGGGTTATGGACTGGGTCGACCCAATTCGAAATGGACTGGGTCGGTTGGGAAGATTGGGTATTTTTTGGGCTTGTAGCTTGAATTTGAAGAAGAGGCCCAATTCCGATTTTCTTTATATTTTCGCTCTCTTTTCTTCTTTTATTTCTCTAAAACTAAATTATTATTAAGAACTAAATTAAGTTATAAAAGCGCAAATTAACTCCCAATAACAATTAACGCACAATTAAGTAATAATTAAGCATAAAATTGTATATTTGGACATTAAATGCTAAAAATGCAAACGATGCCTATTTTTGTAATTTTTAATCTTTGTAAAACAAATTTAATTACTAACAATTGTATAATTAAATCCTATATGCAAAATGCGACATATTTTTGTATTTTTGACAATTTAACAAATAAACATGCACAGACAAACATACAAATAGTTACACAAAATATCACAAAAATATCACAAAAATTGCACACCAAGGAAAATTATTTTATTTTTGAATTTTTTGGGAGTAATTCTCATATAGGGCAAAAATCATGTGCTTACAACTGCCTCTCTTGTCCCGAAGACACGAAGGGTTTTCGTGCAAAGATAAAGCGAGCGATTTTTGCCCATCCGAGTACTCCGTGTGAAGCATTTTTTGAAAAAGATTTGACCGAACCTTTGCTTCACAAGTTTCCTACATATCCTGGGCTAAATAGGAATTAGGTCAATGCAGTTCGGGAAGTTTTGGTAGCTGGGACTACCGTGGGACTGCAATGTTACTGTTGTTGCATGCTATTACTACTGCTTACCGATCTTCTTGTTACACCGTGCTTAAAAGAAAACAAGAAGCTAGGCTAGACTGCAATTTGTTCTTGTTGCCTTGCTTTCTTGTCTGCTTGCATTTCTTTCGGTACTTTTCTTCCTTTTTACACATGTACTTGAGTTTGTACTGAGACCTCTTGTTGCAACCTTCTGTTTCCCGGTGCTGGAGATTTTTATTGTTTCCTGCTGGGGATTCCTGTTGTAACCCTCTATTTTATTATCTTCTGACTTGATCTTGAAATGTATTCCTCTGTTATATGGGCGGGCTCCCAACTTCAATGCTCGAAATCTAAAGACTGAAATGTATTCCTCTGTTATATGGGCGGGCTCCCAACTTCAACGCTTGAAATATAAAGACTGAAATGTATGCCTCTGTTATCTGGGCGGGCTCCCAACTTCAACGCTTGAAATGTAAAGACTGAAATGTATGCCTCTATTATCTGGGCGGGCTCCCAACTTCAACGCTTGAAATGTAAAGACTGAAATGTATGTCTCTGTTATCTGGGCGGGCTCCCAACTTCAACGCTTGAAATGTAAAAACTGAAATGTATGCCTCTGTTATCTGGGCGGGCTCCCAACTTCAATGCTTGAAATGTAAAGACTGAAATGTATGCCTCTGTTATCTGGGCGGGCTCCCAACTTCAACGCTTGAAATATAAAGACTGAAATGTATGCCTCTGTTATCTGGGCGGGCTCCCAACTTCAACGCTTGAAATGTAAAGACTGAAATGTATGCCTCTGTTATCTGGGCGGGCTCCCAACTTCAACGCTTGAAATGTAAAGACTGAAATGTATGCCTCTGTTATCTGGGCGGGCTCCCAACTTCAACACTTGAAAAAATGCCATTCCTTTCTTTGGTTGGCGAGATTTTAACAACTTTTAAAAATAAAACGCCTTTCCTTTCTTCAGGCGGGCTCCTGACTTCAACCAATAAATCGCCATTCTATTCTTCAGGGGGGCTCCTGACTTCAACCAATAAATCGTCATTCTGTTCTTCAGGGGGGCTCCTAACTTCAACCACTTTTCAAAAATGTCATTCCCTTCTTTGGCTAGCAAGATTTTAACAACTTTTAAAAATAAAACGCCTTTCCTTTCTTCAGGCGGGCTCCTCACTTCAACCAATAAATCGCCATTCTATTCTTCAGGGGGGCTCCTGACTTCAACCAATAAATCGCCATTCTGTTCTTCAGGGGGCTCCTGACTTCAACCAATAAATCGCCATTCTGTTCTTCAGGGGGCTCCTGACTTCAACAACTTTTCAAAAATGCCATTCCTTTCTTTGGTTGGCAAGATTTTCAACAACCCTTTTTTAAAAACGCCTTTCCTTTCTTCAGGCGGGCTCCTAATTTCAACCAATAAATCGCCATTCTGTTCTTCAGGGGGCTCCTGATTTCAACCAATAAATCGCCATTCTGTTCTTCAGGGGGCTCCTGACTTCAACCAATAAATCGCCATTCTATTCTTCAGGGGGCTCCTGACTTCAACCAATAAATCGCCATTCTATTCTTCAGGGGGCTCCTGACTTCAACCAATAAATCGCCATTCTATTCTTCAGGGGGGCTCCTGACTTCAACCATTTTTCAAAAATGCCATTCCTTTCTTTGGCTGACAAGATTTTAACAACTTTTAAAAATAAAACGCCTTTCCTTTCTTCAGGCGGGCTCCTGACTTCAATCAATAAATCGCCATTCTGTTCTTCAGGGGGGGCTCCTGACTTCAACCAATAAATCGTCATTCTATTCTTCAGGGGGCTCCTGACTTCAACCAATAAATCGCCATTCTATTCTTCAGGGGGCTCCTGACTTCAACCAATAAATCGTCATTCTGTTCTTCAGGGGGGCTCCTGACTTCAATCAATAAATCGTCATTCTGTTCTTCAGGGGGGGCTCCTGACTTCAACAACTTTTCAAAAATGCCTTTCCTTTCTTCAGGCGGGCTCCTGATTTCAACCAATAAATCGCCATTCTGTTCTTCAGGGGGTTCCTGACTTCAACCAATAAATCGTCATTCTATTCTTCAGGGGGGCTCCTGACTTCAACCAATAAATCGCCATTCTGTTCTTCAGGGGGGCTCCTGACTTCAACAATTTTTTAAAAAATGCCATTCCTTTCTTTGGCTGACACGATTTTAACAACCTTTTTTAAAAATGCCTTTTCTTTCTTCAGGCGGGCTCCTGATTTCAACCAATAAATTGCCATTCTGTTCTTCAGGGGGGCTCCTGACTTCAACCAATAAATCACCATTCTATTCTTCAGGGGGGCTCCTGACTTCAACCAATAAATCGCCATTCTGTTCTTCAGGGGGGCTCCTGACTTCAACCATTTTTTCAAAAATGCCATTCCTTTCTTTGGCTGGCAAGATTTTAACAACTTTTAAAAATAAAATGCCTTTCCTTTCTTCAGGCGGGCTCCTGACTTCAACCAATAAATCGCCATTCTGTTCTTCAGGGGGGCTCCTGACTTCAACCAATAAATCGCCATTCTGTTCTTCAGGGGGCTCCTGACTTCAACCAATAAATCGTCATTCTGTTCTTCAGGGGGTCTCCTGACTTCAACAACTTTTCAAAAATGCCATTCCTTTCTTTGGCTGGCAAGATTTTAACAACTTCTTTTTTTTTTAAAATAAAATAAAACGCCTTTCCTTTCTTCAGGCGGGCTCCTGACTTCAACCAATAAATCGCCATTCTGTTCTTCAGGGGGGCTCCTGACTTCAACCAATAAATCGCCATTCTGTTCTTCAGGGGGGCTCCTGACTTCAACCAATAAATCGCCATTCTGTTCTTCAGGGAGGCTCCTGACTTCAACAACTTTTCAAAAATGCCATTCCTTTCTTTGGCTGGCAAGATTTTAACAACTTTTAAAGATAAAACGCCTTTCCTTTCTTCAGGCGGGCTCCTGACTTCAACCAATAAATCGCCATTCTGTTCTTCAGGGGGGCTCCTGATTGCTGATACTTCAATTGTATTTCCTTGTTCTCCAGGTGGACGCCTGATTGTTGGGGATAATACCACTGGGGGAGTATCATTTTTTCCCCTCCTTCAAATTCATTTTTTTTTCAACACTGTTGGGGATAAAAGTGTTATCTTCTTGGGATAACGTTGTTGAGGATAACGCTGCTGGGGAATTTTATCCCTTCAAATCGATGCTTCATTCTCCTGGAAGCTGCTGGGGATGATAATGGTTTTTGCTTTTCCGAGCATAAGTGTCATCCCTTTGTTCTGTCTGCTGGGGAACAACTTCCTCCATTGAAACTTATTATATTGGGGGCAACACTAGTTCAAAGACCACTTCCCTCGAGACTGGTGTTATCTTTATTCTTCTTCGAATGGGTACCTGACTTCCAGAAAATTTTCCAAATGAAAGGAAAATTTTCTGCTCCAGTTTGACAGTCTCCCTTATGGCATGCATTTCTGTCATCAATGCCATTTTTTTTTACCTGTTTCAAATTAAACAAAATTTGTTAGTTTAAAACACGGTGGTTGGTTGTGATCCTCCTACTGGGGATGACTTTCCCTTTCTCCTTCCTTGCTCTGCGTTCCACAACTTGTTGGGGATGATATTATTTGCTGGGAATGATCCCTTTCTTCTGGGGATATCCCTCTTCTTTTTGTGGTACAGCTCGGAAACTGGCATTTCCCTGACCTTTTAGTCTCATATGAATTTCCCAAATCATACTCATTGCTCTCCTTGATTTGTCCACGGGCCTTGGCCTTGAGGTTTAATAACCTTTGATTTCGGCAAGGATATCCCTCTTGACACTCGTCAATCCTTTTGTCAATTCCCTTTTGCTGGGGATATCTTTCTTGACACTAGCCTTGCACTCGTTCCTTGCTGACTATACCACTTGGATGTACTAGCCAGATCTCATCTTGCATAATTGGAAAGCTGATGGCCTATTTTGAAGTCATTTCCCACTGGTTCTGACCAAACAGACTCTACTGGGAAATTTTTCTATGAAAGGAGAAAGATAAAAAGGAACAGAATAAATGACAAAGGAAAATGATGACTCTTTAACAAAAGAAACTATAAATAAAAACCTATCAAACGCAGACACCGACTCTAATGGTCATGACATGCATATGTGGCCTATCCCCCATCTGATTCCCAATCTTAATCGACTTGTAGTGCCTGAAGGGTTTTCACTATCAAGCCTCTCTCATTTTGGATTTTTCTCTCAGCTTTCATCGCCTTATGGTGTCCGTGAAGATTTTCACCGATAAGACTCTCATTTATATCACTTTCCAGCTGGGGATTTGGAGTGTTGCCGGTATGACTCTCTCTGCTGGAGATTAGAGTCCTTTCTGCTGTGGAACAAAATGTTATGTTCGCCGATAAGACTCTCATTTGTCTGACTTGGCATCTTTTGCAGACTAGTCAGAAGGTCTTTCTTTGGACCGTAATGTGGGTTTTTTTGGATAGGCTTAGAAATAAAGGGTATTAAAGGCTCAAAAAACAAAATAAATTTGGGGTTCAAAATTACAACCTTCGAAATCATATTTGTTTACAACAAGCGCAACCCTTGCCCCAGTTTCTTGCTTGGGGATTATTTATTATTATATTTTTTTTAATTTTTTTTTATTAAACCATGTACATTGTGACCATTGTGGTCATTATGCACCCTATGACCGAGCCGTGAAGCGTCTACGTATCCTCTTTGAGGAATCAGGTCAAACGTAGTTCCCAATTCCTCTTTTTTCATTTGACTTTTTTTTTTTTTGTTATCTTTTCTTTTCTTTTTTTTCGTTTATTTTTTGATTTTTTTCTTTACCTTCCAGGCTCGTATTTCCTAGTCGTTGCTATTGATTCCGAACGAGGGGTATGAAAGAAAATAAATAAGGCTCAAAAGGGGTAACGAAGGATAAAGTGTTTAGGTAGCAGAACAAAATGCCTTCGTCATTCCAGTCTTCAAAACATGCCAAGTGCAAACAACACAATTGATCATAGATTTATAGTCTCTTCCGATGGTGCTGGACTTGACAATTGTGTTAAACACTTGCTTTTTCATTTGTCATTTCTAAAGCACTGCTGGGCGACACTCTCATTCTCATGAACGACCCTCATGCCAAATTGGCGAATCTTGCATTTAACGGTTTTCTTTATGTTTTACTTGCCCCAGTTCCACATGACTCGGGCTTCAAATAATCTCAAACAGTCCTTATTTCTTTTAAATGCTTTGATCACCTTCCCAGGGTCTTATGATTAACTTTTAAGATTAGGCCCAAACTGTGTGCGCATGTCATGTCACTAGAATCGACGTTGAACAAAATGATAAAAGGACTAAACAAAAAGATGACTGGAAATAATAAAATACCGGATTTTGCATTAGACTACCGGTGAAATGGTTTGAATAACAAAACAAACAAAAACAAACCATAATAAAATCCTAAAACAAACTGGACAAAACTTAAACAGAACGCTATGACGAAATGAAAAGATAAGAAGGTTTGACACAAGACAATATCCAGATTACAACCCTAAGAATAATCCAGACAATAGAAATGACAACAAAATACGCCACCACAAGCTTCTCTCTTGCTAACCAAGGAACGGAGCGTCCTCCTACTTTATCAAAATTGGCATCTTAGCCACTGAGCTTCGCATCAGTATTGTCCAGACCATTGCCAGCTTCAATATCATCAACTTTAGTCAACAAGTCCCAATATGATTCGAGTGCTTCTGTTATCAGGCATGATCCCCGCAAAGTGTGCTTTTGGGTCTTGTATTTCCGGCTTACCACAAACCAACCACCTTAACTTTCTTTGTGATTCAAAACAAAATAGGTTAGAATGGACTCAGTCGGTCCTCATTATTAACAACATCTTTTCTTTTCTTTTCTTTTTTCATTTTTTCGATTTCGATTTTTTTTTTCATTTTTTTTTCTTTTCATTTTTTCCTTTCATTTTTTGTTGTGGTCGAATCTTATGGAGATTACCTACGTATCATGACTCCGCATGAATCAGACCTTGCGTAGTTCGGACCAATAAAAGATAAACAATACTAAATATTTTTTTTTCAATTTAAAACAAACTGGGTTTCAAAGGTTTGAAGATGACCTACAAACTCGAAAATCAAACAACCCACATATTCCAATTACAGATTTATAACCTTGAAACAAAAAGACCAGCTTCCTTTCCCCGTTTGACAAATGCAACCAAACGGCTATTTTTGCAAATGTGGCCCCTTCCAAATCTCACATGAATTTTGAGGCCGGGGAGGATTATTTTATGACACTTTACAAACTTGTCCATTCTTTTACGAAAATAGCCCTTTGACAACTGAAAGATACTCTGAGGCTATTTCGGCAAGAACGGTTTAAGACGTGGCCGAAGCTGGCTTGACTTATTTTGACCAAAAAATTCAAACGGTATTCACCTGACCATTGACTCTTTGTTTTTTTTTGTTTTTTCAAATTACAATAAAACCTGGTGTTGCAAACACGACCCTTCAGCGCCTCGGGGACGAAGATTTTTTAAGGCTGTGTGGGTCAATTGGACCAAAAATCCTAAACATGACCCAAAAGGTGGCTGTTTATGCAAAGTTAGCCTTCCGGCGTCCCTTTCGGGAACATTCGGCTATGTCTTGTTAAAACAGCGTCACCCGACTTCTTTATGACAAAATTAAAATTTGACATATTTTTTTTTGGCTATTTTTTTTAGCAAAAGGGGAGGCTGGTCACCGTCCGACTTATTTATGACAAAATTAAAATTTTGACACGTTTTTTATTTATTTATTGGTGTTTGGCTATTTTAGCAAAAAAAAAGGGGGTTGGACCCGATGAGGGTTGCCTACGTATCTCACATCCGGTGAGAATCAAACCCGCGTAGTTCGAGCCAATTAACCGAACTATTTTAAAACAGGATTTTTTTTCCAGCAACAAATAACAAAACCACTTTCAAAGCACGACTCTTTTCATTTTCATTTTGAATTTTTCAGAAACAAATAAATAAAACTATTTTAAAAGTAAGACTCTTTTTCATTGTCATTTTCAGGGGAAGACAAACTATTTTCCTTTTTATATATATTTTTTCATTTTTTTATTTTTTTGAAAAAAAAGACAGAACAACGATTTTTTTTTCTTTCTATTTTTCTTTGCTTTTATTAAAACAAACTAATAAAACATTTTTTTTTCAAAATTTCGGCAGAGTTTTGACAGTATTTGGGCATTGGTTTTTTCAAAAATAAACAATCAATTCCCTAACCGCTATTTTTTTTCAATTTCAAAATATTATTCCTGATATTCAAAAGTCAGTCAACACACAAATCCGGATCAAATAAATGCGCAAGTAGCAGCAAGTAAGATGCATCAGGATGGTCATTTTCATTTTTTGATACACCTGTCCTAGACAGACCCAACCCCTGTGTTGAGCCTCCAAAGTCAAATGCACGTGATGCAAACAAACGTTCCTACTAGGGATCCGACATGAAGCTGAGTTATTCTAAGTGAAAAACCTGAGGCATATTGTTCTAGCCCTGGCTTACCCAAGTGGACAGCTTGAGCCGAAGTGGGGGCAACGTACCGGGAGCACGAAAGTCTACCCGGCCTAGTTACTTGTCCCAACTTCGTTTTATTTGGTATGACTTCTAACAGAAAGGTGGGCCACGCGCACGTGTACACCATAAATTCAGAAGACTCAGAAAGAAGAAGGGTTTCGTAGCAGTTTTATATACACAATTCAAATAATATTAAAGCGGTAAAAGCATCATTCAGCACATTAAGCATATATCATGTAAAAATCAAATAATAAATAAAGCCAACTATAGCAGTTATTTTAAGCTTGAATTCTTGAACCCTGAACCAGTGGTTCTGGGTTTTTACTAACCCCCGGCAGAGTCGCCAGAGCTGTCACACCTCCTTCTTCCGCCCCCGCGGGGGCGCAAGGGAGTTTTCTCCAATTAAAGGACAGTCGAAACGGGATTTGTTTATTTATTTCAGAGTCGCCACTTGGGAGATTTAGGGTGTCCCAAGTCACCGGTTTTAATCCCGAATCGAGGAGAATATGACTCTGTTTGTCATTCTGCGAACCAGAAATCCGAGTAAGGAATTCTGTTAATTCGGGAGAAGGTGTTAGGCATTCCCGAATTCCGTGGTTCTAGCACGGTCGCTTAACCGTTATTATACTTGGCTTAATTATCTCGATTTGCTAAATACATTTTTATTTTGCATGATTTTGTTACCGCTTCTGTTTAGATTGTTTTCAATTAAAGATTTTCTTGAAACGAATCACGCGTACGTATATTCGTATTATATATTTTTATAAACGTAAAGAATCGTGTCACGCATACGTGTACACAATAAGATTGATAATATTATTTTTTGTTTATTTTTATTATAAAAATAGACTTAAGTTCGAAATTGTGCTTAAAATAAAATTAAGAACGTCCGTCGCTCTTGTATGATTAAATAGTGAACTGCACATCTCGGGTTATATGAAATTAATATGGATAATCTCCGAAGAACCCCCTTTTTATTAAATGTTTGCTCGAAGTTGCGCGAACGCATAATCCGAATTGCCTTTAGAAATATAATCAGGTCACGCGAACGTATCCCTAATCACACAAGATATTCTTGATGGTAGTATAAATTTTCCACAAATTGTTTATTACATCCATACATTTTTATGTGAAAGTCATGAGAAATCACTATTTGAGATGCCTCTAAATTCCTTGAAAAGAATTCACAATTCATTAAGTGTTGACCGCAAATTATATTTTTTGCGTGTGAATTATATTCCTCAAAAACCATTTGAATTTAAAGAGTAAAAAAACAACAACGTGTGATTAATACTACCATTTTTATCGTAAATACAATATTTATTTACCCAAAAAGCGAATTGCGTATAAAACTTAGGAAAATAATTGATTTAATAAACGAAGTAATATTTTTCGAAGAATTTTCATTGTTATATTTGGAGCAAACGCTATTTACACATTTTTGACTTAAAATGTTACAATTTATAGATGATTCAAAAACAAAAGTTGTAGCCCTACGTGTCTAGTTTCAAGAAAAGTAAAGATATAACAATTTTGATATCAGTTGCGAAAATGATGGCCAAAATACTAAAGCCTGTCACTGTAGAGGAAAGTCTGTGCGGCCGCGGTCGTTTTTGTGCGGACCGCACTGGTTTTGTACAGATCGCGGTCGATTTTGTGCGGTCCGCGGAGGTGGAAATCTATGGGGTACTCTATAAATACGAGGTTTTGGATTTTATTTGATATTTTGACCTAGAGAACTCGGATTTTGGCAATTGTTCGAAGGTTTTTCAAGAAATTCATCGGGGTAAGTGATTCTAACTCAGATTTGGCTAGAGTACATAAATCTATCATTGAATTCATCATTTATGATGTGAAAGGACGCCAAAGATAAAGAGGTAACACATCTATAGGTATACCCTCATGGATTCAACTCTTAGTACACCCCTAAAGGGGGTAATATGGGGTAATGTGGCATTAAATCAGAATTAAGTGGTTCTAGTGACTATGGAATGGTAAATGAAGAATGCGATAAATGAAAGAGGAATAAGATGTCACTTATCCAAATCTTATAGATACGTTATGATTCAAGAATATTGTGCAAGCACGACGTCAAGGAGTGGAAGTAAAGGTTCCTGCCTGAGCTGTTATTTATAAACAAGGAGTCAGTGCGAGATGTAAGTTAAGACAAAGGAAATAACCCAAGAAAGATTACGAGGAATATTGATATGAGAATGGGCCAACGAGTAGTTACTAATTGGTCAGGAAGATCCTAGTTATGACTAAACAGGAGATTACAGACGAGTCATCAGATCATGTAAGATAAACATAGTAGAACATAACATGGAGAACTCAGCCTCTTAGTAATGTCATTATAATACTTGGGGTATATTCAAATAAGAGTTGGGGTAGTTAAAGGTACCGTATGAGTGTTACGGGGATAAAAGAAAGTGCCACTGGGAAGGCAATCAAAATGTTAGCTCAGAAGCAACCCTACAAGCACAAGGTCACAAAGGTAAGCAACTACGGATAATTACAGGCATGGAAGAACATCAAAATGTTTGTAATAAGCTCACAACTTTACAAGGATCAAGGGTTCTCCCTAGGTACTACAACAAAAGACTAGCTGAGAAATAAGGAAGAAGGCTTCAACTTAAGCACAATGACCTAAAGAGGAAATGGCCGTGTAACAATAGTCTCATAACAACAGTGTAAGCAATCCAAAAGAAAGTGGCACCTACCATGGCTAATGAACGGGAAGAAAGATCGAAGGTAATATTCGAGACTATATGAGTTGCACAAAAATTCTGGCATGTATGGGAACTAAGATGAGTTAAGTATGCATGCAACAAAGGGCAGAAAGACTAGGAAAAGTAATTGCACATGTTTAAAGAAAGATGAGATGGAACGAAAGGAATTATTCGATCAATGATCCAGAGTTAGTACGCTATGGATACGCTCAAGATTTGGGAGCATTATCCAGGCAGCATATTTGTTGACAATCACACATCCATAGAAGGCTCCGGTATAAGTTAAAAGAAAGAATTAATCCCAGGGCGTAGACAAAGGATTGAATTGTTAGAAGATTGTATCATGGATATTCCATAATGCCCATGAAAGGATAAGGTAACAACTGATACCATGAGCCATAGATCAGAAGATAGCTTAAGCCTACGTGAAGGCTAATCAAAAAGAAGAGGAAACTAACGGATTACATCACCCAAGTAAATCGGGAGTCTGAATATTGCACCTAGAAAATTTATAGAAGTTGTGCTTGAGAACATGACAGAATCACTCTTAATATCAGATGTTCAGGAGAAATGACACAAACAACCATAATCTATAATGGCTCTACAAAGAAGCCAGTTAGAAGAAGTACCAGCCTCATAAGAAGTCAGTATGAAGCTCCCATAGGATTGTGTATGTACCAGAGGTGCGAGTATTATAATAGAGCTTCAAGTTATGGGCGTAAATTACACCTAGGTGGAAGGGAGGTTATGAAAGACATAGAATATATGACACGAGATTTTAAGTAAGTAAGGTAAAAGTAAACAACGTACGAGATACTCAAAATGCAGAAAGTTATGAATAGTCCATACTTCGGATAGAAGGCTATAAGCACAGGGACCTAATAACCGGGAATGATAGCAGCATCGTCAGCGGCATGTCTTCCAACATGTGGTTTCTAAGTACTAAGAGTGTGCCAATTCTTGACTACCCATGTCTTGCTCTATTTGTATGTTAAACATGCTGACTCTTTTGCATGACTTTCTCTTTGATTGATTCTGAATTCCTTATTACTAGGCGTCATTTGAACATTTTCCTTTGGACCCCCCCTCCCGACTCCTACCTTTCTACTTAATTTGATTAGTTGCTTGACTTAACTAATTCTCCCTTGCCTTGTCTGCATTGCTACTTAATTGTTACTGATTGTTTCCTTAGTTTGAAAACTCTCTGAACCTAGCCTTAATTACCTGTTCTATAATGGTACTATTTTTAAATCTTTCCTTATTTATTATACTCCAGTCGTGTATGATTTCTTTCCTTACTTGTCACCAATCCCATCCTTCTTTTACACCACTTGTTTTTAGTCCGAGGTTATAATTATTTAGTTAATTTTGCTTACGAAGATTGAGTTTGATATAAATAAACCAATTCTTATTCTCTGCCTATGCGAATATTTGCAAACACTAACTCTATATTTTGTAAAAAAAATCATCGACATTATTTCATACATTAAAAGAAATGAGTTGATCGCGTTCCTAAAATAACTAAGCCATTTGTTATTAAGAAAGAGAACTAATCTACCAATTGATTTAATAAGACGACATCACATATAACGTAAACATACATCATGACCTGTTCGCAATATTCCAACATTGTAATAGTAATGGATTATATTAATTCACCTTTCCACTATAGGTTATACACATAACCGTTATTACGCCATATACGAACAAAGTACGACTGACAACATCTAGCCTTAAACAAAATTGGATATTTGACAAAATAAGCTAGTAATGTAATTTCGTACTATTCTTTACTTAGCTAACAATATCACAAGATTTAATTAATGGCCAACTTTCTGCCATGTTCCCTATCTCAACAATTCAAACAGTAAATGTCATCACTAGTCCTCAAAACATATAAGATTATCGTGGAATTTACTACTCCAGAAGGTTAATTAATTAACAGTTTATCATGTCAAGTATACTACTATATTAACCAACTAAAACAAAACTGAAACTTAAACTAATAAAATTTAAATGAGTAGAAGACATCCTTATAATTCCAAACTTCAATTACTTGCCATGTTGAAGCTTTTCATGACATGAGTTTACAAATATGTACATGATATTGGAAGCAAAAGAAAATGAAGATGAGAATCAGCAGCAGTAATAACAGTACAGCACAGCAACAACAGCCCAGCAACAGTAACAACCCAGGAAAAGAGTTTGCAAACCAGTAGAGCAGTAATCCCAAAAACAAAAGCTTCCAGCTTTGAATGAAACAACAACAATTAATACTGATTTCAAACAAAGAAAGAAAGCAGAAGATTTTTTTTAGTTTCTTTTTTTATTTGAAAGCTTAAATATTTTTCGGAATTTTTCTTTCTTAAATATTCAGCTCTTTTTTCTCCCCCCTTGTGTTTTTCTGTTCTGTCTCTTTTTTTTTTCTCTTACTTCAGATTCGTTCTTCTTATCTGTGTCTTCTCTTCTTTTCTGTGTGTCCTCTTTGTTTTGTGTTCAAGACTTCCTATATATAATCCCAACCCTTTAATCAATTAAAATCAATCTCTTTCCCCTACCAAACCCATTATCTTCCCACTCATCCCCATTACATTAAATAAATATATCATCACCACCCCATTATATTTTGTCCCCCATGTTTCATTAAACAAATACAAGATTCCTCCCCACTAAATTTTGTCTTGTCCCCCCTTTATATTAAACAACTATATCACAACCCACCCCATTACATTTTGTCCCTCATGCTTCACATAAAAAATTACAAAATGTACAATTTCTAAACTACTCCTCCGACCTTACTGAAATTACCAAACTACCCCTGAACGTACTGCAAATTACCAAACTATCCCATCAGCTATAACAAATCAATTAATCACACTCAACCAAAATATAGCCAATATGACCAATTTCTACACAAATTTAAACAACAAATCACATGAACATGATTTCTTCAACATTTCAACAACAAATCACATGAACACAAATTGAACAACAAAGCACAACTAAAATTTGATTGAACAATATTTTAGCAACAAACAATCCTATTTTCGGATTCAACAACAACAACAAACAAGTATATTTAGATTTCTAAATTCACTCATATTGAACTTAAAATTAACTCTAACAACATTACAACCAACAATTCCTATATTAAACTTAAACAAGATTATGAGAAATAATCATAAATGATAAACAAGAAATCAAACTATACAAATTTCGGATTCAAGATCAACCAAACAAAGTATGAACATGAATGAATCTATTTTTTTTTTAAAAAAACAACAAACATGACGGATTAAATGACTCAAACAACATTAATAATTTCTGGAAAATATATAACAACATGAAACAAATTGAAGAAATAATCAATTAAATTTCAATTTGAATCTAACAAACATCAAACTAACAAATTCTTACCTAAACAATAAAACAAACATGAAAAACCACTAATTAACTTTCCATTTGAAATCTAAAAATTAATTCAATCAAAACACATGAACACACTAGAAAATTATTTCAACGATGAACAACGAACAAAACAAGAATCAAATATTTAACGATTTTAACTTCGAGAAATATAAAAACGAAATATGGACAAAAAACAAAACTCAAAAACAACTAACCGGACATGAAACGACAACAACGATCGATCGACGATGAACTTGTATGGACTGCTTTTACAACCCCATCCGAAACTCGAACAAACGAGATGGTTTGAATCTCGTTTTCGGATTGGATTGAAGCAGCTGCAATGGGGTTTGTTAGGATGACGAAGAATAAAGCAGAAGCAGCTGGCCATGGCGAGCTGTAGCATTGCAGCACAGCGGCATCAGTAGCGGCATCGATGGAGCAGCAGTGACAGCTGCCATGGCGTCGTCTGCGGGAAGAAGAAGCATCGTGAAACAGAAGCGTGCAGCCATGGTGATGAGGCAGAAGTGGTCGCGGGCAGCAGGTGAAGAAAATGCAGCAGCGTCCATGGATATCGAGCTTGCGACCTTCAACACCACTTTGAACCATATTTGCTGCTGCTTTGCAGTTCCACTGTATCGAGTGGGTTCATGTAGACGATGAAGCAGCAGCTGCAGTTCGTCGAACTCAAACTCGATGAAGAAGATGAAGACTCGATGAAACTCGATGAAGACGCAGCTGGGTGTGTGTGTGTGTGTTTGTGTTGTGGTCGGATTTGTTGTTGTTTAATAATGGTGAAGAAGGGGTAGCCAGGGTCGTTGGGACGAAGCTGTTTGTTAATGGCATTTGGACGTGAGGGAGTGGGGTCGAGGGCAGCCACGGTTGTGTGCTTGAGGAAGCTTGAGGAAGAAGAAGAAGATAGGAAAAGGGGGGGGGGCGGATGGTTTAGGTCTTTTAGGGTTTTTGGGTTTTGTTTTTGTTTTGTTTTTTGTAAAATGTAAGATAATAGGATGTTGGGTTATGGACTGGGTCGACCCAGTTCATAATGGACTGGGTCGTTTGGGAAGATTGGGTATTTTTTGGGCTTGTAGCTTGAATTTGAAGAAGAGGCCCAATTCCGATTTTCTTTATATTTTCGCTCTCTTTTCTTCTTTTATTTCTCTAAAACTAAATTATAGAAATACTTAAGCTATTATTAAGAACTAAATTAAGTTATAAAAGCGCAAATTAACTCCCAATAACAATTAACACACAATTAAGTAATAATTAAGCATAAAATTGTATATTTGGACATTAAATGCTAAAAATGCAAACGATGCCTATTTTTGTAATTTTTCATCTTTGCAAAACAAATTTAATTACTAACAATTGTATAATTAAATCCTATATGCATAATGCGACATATTTTTGTATTTTTGATAATTTAACAAATAAACATGCACAGACAAACATACAAATAGTTACACTAATATCACAAAAATATCACAAAAATTGCACACCAAGAAAAATTATTTTATTTTTGAATTTTTTGGGAGTAATTCTCATATAGGGCAAAAATCACGTGCTTACAACAATCGATTTGGAAGAAGAGTTGTCTTTAAAAAATTGCCCAAGAGTGTTTTGGTTTTGAAAGAGTGCGAAAAATGAGAGATTTTCGGCTAAGTTATAAAATTGCACATTGCAGATGTCGCAATTGCGACCAGGGTTTGCAATTGCGAACCCAAATTTCTGCTAAGTTCGCATTTTTGAAGGAACCCTCGCATTTGCGAGGTTGGAATTGTGAACACACTATCGCATTTGCGATAACAGGCCCAGATTGGAGAGTTTCGCATTTGCAAAGGAACATCTCACATTTGCGAGGAAGGGCATGCCTGGGCTATTTCGCATTTCCGACTCAGCCTTTGGATTTGCGAACTCGCATTTGCGAAGCCTGCAGGCCTGTTCACACCAGCTGAAAACCTGCAATTCTCCAAGTCCAAAACTCACCCGAGCCCTCGGAGCTCCAAACCAAACATGCACACCAATTCAAGAACATCATATGGACTCGCTCGTGCATTAAGATCACTAAAATAACATCAACAACTATGAATTTAGCATCAAAATCATGAAATTTCTTAAGAACTTCAAATTTTCCAATTTTCTCAAAAACGATCTGATTCACGTCATATCAAGTCCGTTTCTTTCCAAAATTCACAGACTTATCTTAAATTATATATAAGACTTGTACCGGGCGCCGAAACCAAAATACGGGCCCGATACCATCAAGTTTTAAACACATTTCATTTCCAAAACTCATAAATAATTCCAGAAAATAATTTTCTTTAAAAATTCATTCTCGGGCTTGGGACCTCGGAATTCGATTCCGGGCATACGCTCAAGTACCATATTTTCCTACGGACCTGAAAACCATCAAATCACGGGTCCGGGTCCGTTTACCCAAAATATTGACCGAAGTCAAATTAATTCATTTTAAAATCAAAATTCATCATTTTCCACAGATTTTCACATATTGGCTTTGCGACTACGGGCCCGGACTGCGCACACAAATCGAGGTAATACTGAAAGAGGTTTTTAAGGCCTTGAAACACAGAATTTATTTCTAAAACAAGTATGACCTTTTGGGTCATCACAGAAGGCTATAAAGGTTATATATAATGGAGGTTTGGTAATGGGTATGGAATAAAAAATTTAAAAAATATGTAAATGACAAGAAAGATGAAAAAAATAGTAAAAAAACATAAATATATTATATTTATGACATGATGCTGACATGGCGCTGACGTGACACGCGTGTATGAAGCACTTCACACCATGAAAGTGGTATTATGCTTCACATGGTGGTATTAAATTCACTTTGGACAAGTGTATAGGAAGGTAATGAGAGGTCCGTAAAAGGTCATGCTAAATATAGTTACTTGTAAGACACTTAGCCAAAAAAATTTGCCACCTATATAACATTTGACTAAAGAAGCTCAACACATATCCATAGTTTTTGACATTGTTAGACACTCGTAATTAGCTTGCCCTTTAACTATTAGAATTTATATAAACATCCACGTGAAAATTTTACAATACTTAGTCTCTTTTAAAAATCTATTCGTCAGTAAACCTCGCTCAAAGTTATTAACTTTTGTATTTAGTTTCTTAACTTTTTGTTTATTTCAGCTTATAGGTCATGTATAGTTATTTATGATTTTATTCAAATTTTTCTAATACTCTTTCAATGCTAAATGATTCTGAAAAATAAGAATAATATAAAAGAAAATAACTTGCGGGTATCAGAGTCAACAAGTAAGTAGATCAATTTATGATAACTTAACTTTTTAACATGCTAGGTTAGAGTAAATTTTTTAGGTGGTCATCTAAGTTGTAGGAATATCCTGTCAAAGTCACTATTGTTTTATTTAGGACAACAAAATCACCCACCAATTACCTTTTGACGCAAAAAATTAAAACCACATATTTAATATACCATGTCATATAAAAATCTATTTTTAATTATAAAATCTATTTAACCTGTGGCCCAAATACCCATCTACCCACCAATAAATAAATGAGCCTATCTTAAAAGTTCCTAGTTTATTCGCATTCCCTCGTATTCCATCGAGAAATTACAGGTGATGAATCATGAAATTTTAAGGTTCTAAAGTAGAATCCAAATATAAACTTTTTAAAGAAAAAATCCAAATATAAACTTTTTAAAGAAAAAAATGTACTTCTTCAATTTTTCAAGAAGTAATTTAATAGATTTGCAGGGAGAATTATCTACTTATGCGCTATATACTTTTGATGTCGACCAAATAGACCACCACGAGGTAAAATTCAAAGGTTTTTTGGTTTTGTTAGTCTTTTAAGTGTTGAAGATAAATAATTTCAAATACCCAACAAGATATTGAAGTAATTTTCTTAAGAGTTGAGTTTTTTATGATTTGAATAAAGTATTTCTATTTCTATTTATGATTTATGTAATTGTGAAGATAATTTAATCTCTTCGTGCATGTTGTGTTTTTTGTATATATTCTTCTATTTATTTTGCCGATCAAAAGCTTTGTTGTGGTATCTCTTTTATTCAAAAAATTTCAATACAATTTGCATGGAGAAAAGCTCTTTGGAATACGTTTTTAGATATTTCGGATCATAAAATATGAGAAATTGGGAAAACATACTGAAACAATCCGATTTACAAAATTGAAAATCACACTACTATACCGAGAAACTAGAAAAATTGAATCAGACTAGCCAATGCCACCCAAAATATTGTACTGAGAAACTTAAAATTGAACCAATCTAACCAATGCAACATTTCTTCCTATGCCACTTCCCTCTTTTTCTATTTCTTTTTCCTTTTATTTACTCCAAACAGAGCAAAAATTATCTTATCGGCCAGTACATTTTAGTGTCAACTCCTTATCCTTAAACCTTAGAAAGCATTCCTCAAACCATTAAGCCAAGATATTCTTCTTTATTTTCAAGCGCGGGAGACATCCAAATAATATTTTTTGTAGATATCATCTATCTTTTATAGGAGTATTCAAATGCAGCAATGTTGCAGCTTGATCTCTTCGCGCATGTATGTGCTTTCTGTATATTTTCTTCTATTTATTCTGCCGATCAAACGCTACGTTGTGGTAACTCTTTTTATTCAAAGAATTTCAGTACAAATTGAATCGAGAAAGGCTCTTTGGAATACTTTTTTAGATTTTTGGTTTCACAAAATATAAGAAATTAGGCCAACATACTGGAACGACCTGATTTGCAAAATTGAAAATCAAAATACTATATCGAGAAACTAAAAAAATTAGATCAAACCAGTGGTGAAGCGAGGAATTTCATTTAGGGTATTCAAATTTGAAATAAGTAAAGAAAATCCCGGATAAAGGGTGTTCAATATACATTATACACCATTAAAATCTAATATTTTACCTATATATACAATATAATTTTTCGACGAAGGATGGTCAACTAACCACCCTTAGGTAGGGAACTACTAGCAGATGTAGTGGATCCGAACAGGTTCATAGTGGTACCAGAACCGGACAAAGATCCGAATAAGTTTGAAGTGGTACCTGAACCGGAAGAAGATACGAATAAGCCGACTGTGGGACTGGAACCAGAAGAAAAGCCAAACTATGTTGTAGAAGCACCGATAGAAGAAGAGCCAAAATCGGTGAAAGAAAAGGAAGGACCGGAAGAGGCTGAAGAAGCAGAAGAGCCAAATCCAAAAGGAGCATACGTGGCGGGACTAGGGTTAGGGTTTGAGAAGGAAAATGGGAAAGAACTGGTAGCAACAGCGGTGGCAGGCGTGGAGGAAAAAGATGGGTCTGAAGGGAAGGAGAAGGGCGAAGAAGAGGAGGAGAATGAAAGGCCCGTGGACATTGTTATCGAAGCTACGGTGGCGCGTGTATCCTACTTCTTCCTAGTTCAAAATGTGAGGGTACTAGCATCAATTTAACATTAACAATATGGTGTTTTGATACCGGAGCATAAAATTCAATGCAATATTAGGTTGTTTTTCCACATGAAAATCATACACCAAAGTAAAAATCTAAAACGACGATGTACCTTCGCCCCTGAATCAAAAGTTTGGCCAAACATCTCAATTTTGGAAAAAATACTTTTGGCCAAACATGCTATAAATTCATGAATTGATGAGCGGTTTTCTTTAATTTTTGTTGGAACCAATTTGAAGGCTATAAATGTTATCTATAATGGAGGTTTGGTAATGGGTATGGAATAATAATTAAAAAAAATGAGTAAATGACAAGAAAGAAGAATGTCATGACCCTTAACCCAGACCCAGTCGTGATAATGCCTTTCGTGAAGACAAGGTTAGATGACACTCTCCACATTCCAGTTTTTAAGCAATTAAACAATAAGAATTAAGTCTGAAACGTAATAAATAATCCCAAAGTAAGCAGTGAGCATTACAGTTGCGGAATAAAACCCAACACAGCCCGATATCGGGGTATCACCAGTCATGAACATCTATCAATATACTACAAGTCTGAAGTGTCTACAAAGCTATTACAGAATCACTAACAAGAAAAAGGAAATGAGATAAAGGGGAAGAAACACGGGGCTGCGGACGCCGAGCAGCTACCTCGTGAACTCCGAAATCTGCCGGGAGCTCTCAACCCTCGCAAGCAGGATCGGTAGCGGCTGAATCTGCACACGGGGTGCAAGGAGTAAAGTGAGTACTCCAACTCAGTGAGTAATAATCATAAATAAAGATTGAGAAATATGAAATCACGTAAGGCACATTACAGGATATAATGAAGCAGTAAAAGCCAGTAAAAACAGTGAATAAGTGAAGATATGTAAAGTCATTTTAGTTCAGTTTAAACTTCATGAAATACCTTTTTTAACAGTTAAGCAGCTAAATAACAAGAAACTAGGAAAGATAACCACATAAAGGATCGCCCCTCAGACAATATCATAGAACAACACCAGCCCCTCGGGCCATATCTCACATCATAATAGGTACCCGCGCTTATTGGTAGTGTGCAAACTCCTAAAAGGACCCCTTACAGCCCAAGCGCAATATCAAGCCATCTCGTAGCATAATCACATAGGCTCTCGGCCTCATATTGACAAGCCACCTCGTGGCGTACAATCTCAGGCCCTCGGCCTCATAATCATAGTCAGTGTTTCCTCACAACATAGGCCCTCGACCTTACTCAATCAGAATCTTACAAGCCATTCGGGCAATAGTAAAACATGATGCTCAGCCCAAAATATCATTTAAAATATTATTTAAGTGTTAAAGCAGAGTAAACATGGCTGAGTTATGAAAATAGTAGAATATAACATGATTGAGTTCAAGTATAAAGTCAAATAGTGAGGAAATATCAGTAAAAATTCCCTAAGGGTTTAAATAGTTGGCACGAAGCCCAAATATGACATTCAACCCAAAACATGATGATAGCAAATAATTTTCAGTCAAATACGCGGTAAAAGAATCATTCGGGATGGACTAAGTCACAATCCCTAACAGTGCACGACCCTACGCTCGTCATCTAGCGTGTGCATCACCTCAATATAGCACAACGATGTGCAATCCGGGGTTTCATACCCTCAGTACAATATTTACAATCATTACTCACCTCAATCCGGTCCAAACTCTAGGTCGTGACGCCTTTGCCCCTCGAATCGGCCTCCATTCGCATTGAATCTATCAAAAATCAGAATCACGACGTCAAAATATGTTAAGGGAACGAAGCCCAAGCAAAAATAATCAATTTATAGCATAAATCCCGAAATTACCAAAACCCGACCCCGGGCCCACGTCTCGAAATTCGATAAATTTTACATTAATAGATTCTTTATCTCCCCACGAGTTCATACATATCAAAAATACCAAAATCCGACCACAAATGGTCCCTCAAATCCGCAAGTCTAGGTCTCCAATACCAAGCCCTAGTTTTCCTCAATTTTAGCCCTTAATTCCATTAATTATAGTTCTAATCCGTGAAATAATACCATAGGAATGAGTTTTAGGTCCAAAATCCTTACCTCAATGAAGTCCCCTTGAATTCCTTCTTCAAAATCGCCAAAAAAGCTCCAAAGCCGACTTAGAAATGGTGGAATAGCTCAAAAATCGCGAAGGAAACAATTTATATGTTCTGGCCCAGGGATTTCGCATCTGCGGCTCAATTCCCGCTTCTGCGGTCAAGACCACCGCATCTGCGGTCCTCACTTAAGTCCTCATTTTCGCATCTACGATTCACTATCCGCACCTGCGCCATCACAGGTGCGGTTCTCCAACCGCTTCTGCGGTTTTTGCCTCCCTTACCTTATTCCGCTTCTGTAGCCCTCTTCCTCGCATCTACGACATCGCACCTGCGGTCCCCAATCCGTAGGTGCGGAAACAACAGAAGCAGAAAATCAGCAGCTTTACTAAAAATTCCAAACTCTCCGTCAACCATTCGAAATCATTCCGAGGCCCCTGGGACCTCATCCAAAAGCACAAACATATCCCATAACCTTCTTCAAATTTATACCAATCTTCAAAACACCTCAAACAACATCGAATCAACCAAAACACATCAGATTCAAGCCTAATTTCCAAAATTTTCCTAATTTCGCTTTTGATCAAAAACCCAACCAAACCACGTCCAAATGACCTGAAATTTTGCACACACATCCTAAATGACACAACAGAACTATTACAACTCTCGGAATTCCATTCTGACCCCTATATCAAAATCTCACCTATCAACCGGAAAATGCAAAAAATCCAATTTCGCCAATTCAAGCCTAAATCTACTCCGAACCTCCATAATTCTTTCCGATCACGCTTCTAAGTCCCAAATCACCTCCCGAAGCTATCCAAACCATCGAAACTCACATCCGAGCCCTCTAACACATAAGTCAACATCCGATTGACTTTTTCAACTTAAGCTTCCTCAAAAGAGACTAAGTGTCTCAAACCTTACCAAATCCTTTCCGAACCCAAGCCAACCAACCCAATCACATATAGAACCGATAGACAAAGCAATAATAAGTAGAAATGGGGAAAACGGAGCGGTAACTCATAAGACGACTGGCCGGGACATCATATCCTCCCCAACTTAAACAAACGTTCGTCCTCGAATGAGTCAAGAAACATACCTGAAGCCTCAAATAGGTGAGGATATCTGCTCCGCATCTCCCGCTCAGTCTCCTAGGTAGCCTCCTCCATGGGCCGACTTTTCCACTGCACTTTCACTGAAGCTATATCCTTTGACCTCAACTTTCGAACCTGACGACTCAAAAATAGATGCTGGCTCCACATCATAAGTCAAATCACCATCCAACTGAACCGTGCTGAAATCCATAACATGAGACGGATCCCCAATATACTTCTGGAGCATAGAAACATGAAATATCGGATGCACACTCGACAAGCTAGGTGGCAAAGCAAGCTCATAAGCCATCTCCCCAATCCTCCGAAGCACCTCAAAAGGTCCAATGAACCGAGGAATCAATTTACCTTTCTTCCCAAAACCTCATAACACCCTTCATGGGCGAAACCTTCAACGGGACCTTCTCACCAACCATGTAGGACACATCCCGAACCTTCCTATCAGCATAACTCTTTTGCCTCGACTGCGCTGTATGAAGCCTCTCCTGAATTACCTTCACCTTTTCTAAAGCATCCTGCACCAAGTCTATCCCCAATAGCCTAGCCTCACCCGGCTCAAACCAACCAACTGGAGATCTACACCGCCTCACATACAAAGCCTCATATGGAACCATCTGAATACTCCACTGGTAGTTGTTGTTATAAGCAAACTCTACAAGCGGTAGAAACTGATCCCATGATCCTTCGAAATCAATGACACAAGCACGCAACATGTCCTCCAATATCTGAATAGTACGCTCGGACTGCCCGTCCGTCTGAGGGTGAAAAGCTGTGCTCAATTCAACCTGAGTACCCAACTCTTGCTGCATAAACCTCCAAAACTGCGAAGTAAACTGAGTGCCTCTATCTGAAATGATGGAAACTGGGACACCATGCAAACGAACAATCTCCCGGATATAGATCTCTTCCAACCGCTCTGAAGAGTAGGTAATACACACAGGAATGAAGTGCGCGGACTTAGTCAGTCGATCCACAATCACCCAAATAACATCGAACTTTTTCAAAGTCCGTGGAAATCCAACTACAAAGTCCATAGTGATCCGCTCCCACTTCCACTCTGGAATATCCATTCACTGAAGCAAGCCACCCGGGCTCTTATGCTCATATTACACCTGCTGACAATTGAGATATCGAGCTACAAATCCCACAAAGACTTTCTTCATTCTCCTCTACCAATAATGTTGCCTCAAATCCTGATACATCTTCACGGCACCCGTATGAATGGAATACCACGAGCTATGGGCCTCCTCCAGAATCAACTCCCGAAGCCCATTCACATTGGGCACACATATCCGGCCCTGTATCCTCAACACCCCATCATCACCAATAGTCACATCTCTGGCATCATCATGCTGAACTCTGTCCTTAAGGACAAGCAAATGCGGATCGCTCTCTGATGCAATCATATAAGGAAGACTGTGACACCACACAAGCCAATACCTGACTGGGCTCCGAAATATCTAACCTCACGAACTGATTGTCCAAGTCCTAATCATCAACTGCAAGAGGTCTCTCCCCAACTCGAATATATGTCAAACTCCCCATACTCACCGCCTTTCAGCTCAAAATATCGACCACCACATTGGCCTTCCCCGAATGGTACAATATAGCAATATCATAATCCTTTAGCAACTCCAACCACCTCCACTACCTCAAATTAAGATCCTTCTGCTTGAACAAGTGCTGGAGACTATGATAATCAGTAAACACCTCACAAGACACACTATACAAGTAATGCCTCTAAATCTTCAATGCGTGAACAATGACAACCAACTCCAAATCATGAACGGGGTAGCTCTTCTCATGGGGCTTCAACTGACGAGAAGCATAAGCAATAACTCTACCCTCCTGCATCAATACACAACCAATACCAACTCTCGAAGCATCATAATACACGTTATATGAACCTGAAGCTGATGGCAAAGCTAACAGTAGAGCTGTGGTCAAAACTGTCTTGAGCTTCTGAAAGCTCTCCTCACATTCATCCGACCACACAAATGAAGCACCCTTCTGATTCAACTTGGTCAAGGGTGATGCAATAGATGAGAAACCCTGAACAAACCAGCGATAATAACCTGCCAAACCAAGAAAGTTGCGAATCTCTGTGGCTGAGGAAGGTTTGGGCCAACTCTGAACCGCCTCTATCTTCTTCGGATCAACCTGAATACCCTCACTGGACACCACGTGCCCCAAGAAAGCCACTGAACTGAGCCAAAAGTCACACTTGGTGAATTTTGTATAAAGCTTCTCCTCCCTCAATCTCTGCAACACAACTCTCAAATGCTCTGCGTGCTCCTTTTAACTAGGCGAATACACCAGAATATCATCAATGAAGACTATGACAAACGAGTCGAGATAAGGCCGGAACAAGCTGTTCATCAAATGCATGAATGTTACTGGGGCATTGGTCAGCCTAAAAGACATTACCAAGAACTCATAATGACTATATCGGGTCCTAAAAATTGTCTTAAGAATATCTGAGTCCCTGATCTTCAACTGGTGATAACTTGAACGGAGATCAATCTTGGAGAACACTCTCGTTCCCTGAAGGTGGTCGAATAAATCATCAATGTGAGGTAAAAGATACTTGTTCTTGACTGTTACTTTGTTCAATTGCCTATAATCAATGCACATCCTCATAGTGCCATCCTTCTTCTTCACAAATAAAACCGGTGCACCCCAAGGCAACACACTAGGCCGAATGAACCCCTTATTAAGGAGTTTCTGAAGCTGCTCCTTTAACTCCTTCAACTCCGCTGGTGCCATACGATCTGGCGGAATAGAAATAGGCTGAGTGCCCGGCACCAGGTCAATACCAAAATCAATATCCCTATCCGGTGGCATGCCCGACAGGTCTGCAGGAAACACATCAGGAAAATCCCTCACAACTAGAACAAAAGTAATACTAGGAGTCTCTACACCAACATCCCTCACAAAAGCTAGATACGAAAGACAACCCTTCCCAACCATACATTGGGCCTTCAAAAATGAGATTACCCTACTAGGAACATAATCAGTCAAACCTCGCCACTCAATCCGTGGCACACCCGGTATAACCAATGTGACTATCTTGGCATGACAGTCCAGAATAACACGACACAGAGATAGCCAATCCATGCCCAAAATAACATCGAAATCCACCATACACAATAATAAAAGATCCACTCGGGTCTACAGACCCCCAATAGTCACCACACACGACTGGTACACATGGTCTACAACAACAGTATCGCCCACTGGGGTAGATACATGAACAGGTAACACAAGAGACTCACGAGGCATACCCAAATAATGAGCAAAGTATGATGACACATAAGAAAAGATGGAACTGGGATCAAATAATATAGAGGCATCTCTGCGGCAGACCGAGACAATACCTGTAATGACAGCATCGAAAGCAATAACATCGAGTCTACTTGGAAGTGCATAGAAACGGGCCTGACCGCTACCTAATCGACCTACCCCTCTAGGGAGACCCCTAGCTGACTGACCTCCACCACTAGCTGGCTAGGCAGGTGGTGGTAAAGTAACTGGTGCTGAAGTCGATGGCTGACTCCTCTATTGAGATGAACCCGCAAGATGACAAGGACACTGCCTCCACATATGACCCACCTCTCCACATTTATAGCAACTCCCAGGTGCTGGAGAAGGGGACTGAAGGGAACCTCTAGCACCAGAATGACTAGCAGATGCGCCTGGCATAGAAGAGCCCTGAACTGATGGAGCACGGGACGAACTCTGAGCTGGAAGGGCACTAAGTGATGACTGGCCCTGATGAGAACTGTGAGAACCATGACTCGATGACACCCCATGATAACCTAGGCAAACTGGCTGAGCATGCCTGAATGAACGACCTCTGCCATACTGAAACTGACCACTCGAAGGAGCACCACTATAACTACCAGATCTTCGAGGCCTCCCTCTCCTCTTGCTCTTGGCGACAAACTGACTCAATCTCGCGAGCAATGTCTACAACCTCCTCAAAGGTAGCACCAGTCACCCTCTCCCTGGTTATAAGAATACGGATCTGAGAAGTGAGGCCATCAACAAACCTCCTAATCCTCTCTCTATCTGTCGGAACCAACCAAATCGCATGGCGAGCTATCTTAGAGAACCTCATCTCATACTGCGTCATAGTCATCACTCCCTGACTCAACCACTCAAACTGCATGCACAGCTCCTTTCTGCAAGACGGCAGCACATACTTCTCCAGAAAGAGAACGGAGAACTGCTGCCAGGTAAGGGGTGCTGCACCAACAGGCATACGCCTCTCAAAAGTTTCCCACCAAGTGAAGGCAACTCCAGAAAACTGCTAAGTAGTGAAAGCGACCCCACTGGTCTCAAGAATACCCGCTGTACGAAGCATCCTCTAACACTTATCCAAGAAACCCTGGGCATCCTCGCCCTCTGCACCACTGAAGGTTGGAGGTTGAAGTTTACCAAACCTCTCCAACCTACATTGCTCGTCCTCTGGCATGGCAGGAACTACATAGTCCTGAGTAGATGCAACCGGCTGGGCTGGATGTGCCCCCAGTATGTGAAGTCCCTGCACGACATGCTCAGGTATGCCGGCGGCGGGAGTATGATTGCCTCCCCCAGCCTAAGAAGTACCTTCGACTGTAGTGACTAAAACCGCCTGAGCTAGGCCAGTGCAAACTGATAGAATCTGAGCCAGGGTCTCCTGAAGATCCGAAATCATAATGGGCACAGCTGGTGCCTGAGCTGGTGCTACTTGAGCGTCCACAACTGGGACCTGATCCTGAACTGGGGCGGTTGGTGGATCTGCAGGTGCTGCCCTAGCTGCTGTGCGGGCCACACATCTGCCCCTACCACGACCACGACCACGACCGCGTCTTTGACCTCTAGTGGACACAACTGGTGGTACTGGTGGTCGTCAGTCCTGACCGGTAGCGCGTGTCCTCACTATCTATGAGAGAATAAAATAATAGAAGTTTAGTACTCGGATCAACAAATTCACATGACAAGAATTTCAAAAATATGAAATTTTTCCTAAAGGTTCTGCAGCCTCTCGAGGATAAATATAGACGTCTCCGTACTGATCTGCGAGACTCTACTAAACCTGCTCATGACTCATGAGACCTATGTAACCTAGGCTCTGATACCAACTTGTCACGACCCTAAACCCGGACCCGGTCGTGATGGCTCCTCTCGTGAAGACAAAGCCAGCCGACACTTTCCACATTCCAGTTTTTAAGCAATTAAACAATAAGATTTAAGTCTGAAATGTAATAAATAATCCAAAAGTAAGCAGTAAACATTAAAGTTGCGGAATAAAACCCAACACGGCCCAATACCGGAGTGTCACCAGTCATGAGCATCTATCAATATACTACAAGTTTGAAGCATCTACAAAGCTATTACGGAATCACTAACAAGAGAAAGGAAATGAGATAAAGGGGAAGAAGCACGGGGTTGCGGACACCGAGCAGCTACCTCGTGAATTCTGAAATCTACCGAGAGCTCTCAACCCTCGCAAGCAGAATCAACAATGTCTGAATCTGCACACGGAGTGCAAAGAGTAAAGTGAATACTCCAACTCAGTGAGTAATAATCATAAATAAAGACTGAGAAATATGAAATCACGTAAGGCACATTACAGGCTATAATGAAGCAGTAAAAGCTAGTAAAAATAGTGAATAAGTGAAGATAAGTAAAGTCATTTTAGTTCAGTTTAAACTTCGTGAAATACCTTTTTTTAATAGTTAAGCAGCTAAATGGCAGGCAACTAGGAAAGATAACTACATAAAGGATCGCCCTCGGGCAATATCATAGAACAACACCAGCCCCTCGGGCTATATCTCACATCACACTGGGCACCCGCGCGCTTACTGGGGGTGTGAAGACTCCTAGAAGGGCCCCTTACGGCCCAAGCGCAATATCAAGCCATCTCGTAGCATAATCACATAGGCTCTCGGCCTCATATCGCCAAGCCACCTCGTGGCGTACAATCTCAGTCCCTCGGCCTCATAATAATAGTCAGTGTTTCCTCACAACATCGGCCCTCGGCCTTACTCAGTCAGAATCTTACAAGCCACTCGGTGCAAAATGTGAGGGTACTAGCATAAATTTAACATTAACAATATGGTGTTTTGATACCGGAGCATAAAATTCAATGCAATATTAGGTTGTTTTTCCACATGAAAATCATACACCAAAGTAAAAATCTAAAACGACGATGTACCTTCGCCCCTGAATCAAAAGTTTGGCCAAACATCTCAATTTTGGGAAAAATCAGTTTTGACCGAAAAAATACTTTTGGCCAAACATGCTATAAATTCATGAATTGACGAGAGGTTTTCTTTAATTTTTGATGGAACCAATTTGAAGGCTATAAATGTTATCTATAATGGAGGTTTGGTAATAGGTATGGAATAATAATTAAAAAAAATGAGTAAATGACAAGAAAGAAGAATGTCATGACCCTAAACTCGGACCCGGTCGTGATAACGCCTTTCGTGAAGACAAGGCCAGATGACACTTTTCACATTCAAGTTTTTAACCAATTAAACAATAAGAATTAAGTCTGAAACGTAATAAATAATCCCAAAGTAAGAGTGAACATTACAGTTGCGGAATAAAACCCAACACAGCCCGATATCGGGGTATCACCAGTCATGAACATCTATCAATATACTACAAGTCTGAAGTGTCTACAAAGCTATTACAGAATCACTAACAAGAAAAAGGAAATGTGATAAAGGGGAAGAAGCACGGGGTTGCGGACGCCAACCAGCTACCTCGTGAACTCCGAAATCTGCCGGGAGCTCTCAACCCTCGCAAGCAGGATCAATAGCGCCTGAATCTGCACACGGGGTGCAAAGAGTAAAGTGAGTACTCCAACTCAGTGAGTAATAATCATAAATAAAGACTGAGAAGTATGAAATCACGTAAGGCACATTACATGCTATAATGAAGCAGTAAAAGCCAGTAAAAATAGTGAATCGGTGAAGATATGTAAAGTCATTATAGTTCAAATTAAACTTCATGAAATGCCTTTTTGTAACAATTAAGCAGGTAAATGACATGCTACTAGGAAATATAAACACATAAAGGAACGCCCCTCGGGCAATATCATAGAACAACACCAGCCCCTCGGGCTATATCTCACATCACAATGGGTACCCGTGCTCACTGGAGGTGTGCAGACTCCTAGAAGGGCCCCTTACGGCCCAAGCGCAATATCAAGCCATCTCGTAGCATAATCACATAGGCTCTCGGCCTCATATCGACAAGCCACCTCGTGGCATACAATCTCAGGCCCTCAGCCTCATAATCATAGTCAGTGTTTCCTCACAACATAGGCCCTCGGCCTTACTCAGTCAGAAACTTACAAGCCACTCGGGCAATAGTAAAACATGATGCTCAGCCCAAAATATCATTTAAAATATTATTTAATTGTTAAAGCAGAGTAAACATGGCTGAGTTATGAAAACAGTAGAATATAACATGATTGAGTTCAAGTATAAAGTCAAATAGTGAGGAAATATCAGTAAAAATCCCCTAAGGGTTCAAATAGTTGGCACGAAGCCCAAATATGGCATTCAACCCAAAACATGATGATAGCAAATAGTTTTCAGTCAAATACGTGGTAAAAGAATCATTCGGGATGGACTAAGTCACAATCCCCAACAGTGCACGACCCTACGCTCGTCATCTAGCGTGTGCATCACCACAATATAGCACAACGATGTGCAATCCGGGGTTTCATACCCTCAGGACAATATTTACAATCATTACTCACCTCAATCCGGTCCAAACTCTAGGTCGCGGCACCTTTGCCCCTCGAATCGGCCTCCATTCGCATCGAATCTATCAAAAATCAGAATCACGACGTCAAAATATGCTAAGGGAACGAAGCCCAAGCAAAAATAATCAATTTATAGCATAAATTCCGAAATTACCAAAACCCGACCCCCCGGGCCCACGTCTCGAAATTTGATAAATTTTACATTAATAGATTCTTTATCTTCCCACGAGTTCATACATATCAAAAGTACCAAAATCCGACCACAAATGGTCCCTCAAATCCGCAAGTCTAGGTCTCCAATACCAAGCCCTAGTTTTTCCCAATTTTAACCCTTAATTCCATTAATTATAGTTCTAATCCGTGAAATAATACCATAGAAATGAGTTTTAGGTCCAAAATCCTTACCTCAATGAAGTCCCCTTGAATTCCTTCTTCAAAATCGCCTAAAAAGCTCCAAAGCCGACTTAGAAATGGTGGAATAGCTCAAAAATCGCGAAGTAAACAATTTATATGTTCTCGCCTAGGGATTTCGCATCTGCGGGCCAATTCCCGCTTATGCGGTACCACTTCTACAGTACCTCTTCTACGGTCAAGACCACCGCATCTGCGGTCCTCACTTAAGTCCTCATTTTCGCATTTGCAATTTACTATCCGCACCTGCGCCATCGCAGGTGCGGTTCTTCAACCGCTTCTGCGGTTTCTGCCTCCCTTACCTTCTTCCACTTCTGTGGCCCTTTTCCTTGCATATGTGGCATCGCACCTGCGGTTCCCAATCTGCAGGTGCGGAAACAATAGAAGAGAAAATCTACAACTTCACCAAAAATTCCAAACTCTTTGTCAACCATCCGAAATCACCCCGAGGCCCCCGGGACCTTAACTAAATGCACAAACATATCCCATAACCTTATTCAAACTTATACCAATCTTCAAAACACCTCAAACAATATCGCATCAACCAAAACACATCGGATTCAAGCCTAAGTTTCCAAAATCTTCCAAATTCCACTTTTGATCAAAAATTCAACCAAACCAAGTCCGAATGCCCTAAAATTTTGCACACGCATCCCAAATGACACAACAGAACTACTGCAACTCTCGGAATTCCATTCCAACCCCTATATCAAAATCTCACCTATCAATTGGAAAATGCAAAAAATCCAATTTCGCCAATTCAAGCCTAAATCTACTCAGAACCTCTAAAATTCATTCCGATCACGCTCCTAAGTCCCAAATCACCTCCCGAAGCTATCCGAACCATCGGAACTAACATCCAAGCCCTCTAACACATAAGTCAACCTCCTGTTGACTTTTCCAACTTAAGCTTCCTCAATAGAGACTAAGTATCTCAAACCTTACCAAATCCTTTCTGAACCCGAGCCAACCAACCCGATCACATATAGAACTGATAGACAAAGCAATAAGAAGCAGAAATGGGGAAAATAGAGTGGTAACTCATGGGACGACTGCCCGGCAAGAAAGATGAAAAAAATAGTAAAAAAACATAAATATATTATATTTATGACATGATGCTGACATGGCGCTGACGTGACACGCGTGTATGAAGCACTTCACACCATGAAAGTGGTATTATGCTTCACATGGTGGTATTAAATTCACTTTGGACAAGTGTATATGAAGGTAATGAGAGGTTCGTAAAAGGTCATGCCAAGTATAGTTACTTGTAAGACACTTAGCCAATGAAATTTGCCACATATATAACACTTAACTAAAGAAGCTCAACAGATATCCATAGTTTTTGACATTGCTAAACACTCGTAATTGGCTTGCCCTTTCACTATTAGAATTTATATAAACATCCACGTGAAAATTTTACAATACTTAGTCTTTTTTAAAAACCTATTCGTCAGTAAACCTCGCTCAAAGTTATTAACTTTTGTATTTAATTTCTTAACTTTTTGTTTATTTCAGCTTATAGGTCATGTATAGTTATTTATGATTTTATTCAAATTTTTCTAATACTCTTTCAATGCTAAATGATTCTAATAAATAAGAATAATATAAAAGAAAATAACTTGAGGGTATCAAAGCCAATAAGTAAGTAGATCAATTTATGATAACTTAACTTTTCAACATGCTAGGTTAGAGTAAATTTTTAGGTGGTCACCCAAGCTGTAGGGATATCCTGTCAAAGTCACTTTTGTTTTATTTAGGACAACAAAATCACCCACAAATTACCTTTTGAGTAAAAAAAAACACTTATTTAATATACCATGTCATATTAAAAATCTATTTTTAATTATAAAATCTATTTAACTCGTGGCCCAAGTACTCATCTACCCACCCAATAAATAAATGGGCCTATCTTAAAAGTTCCTAGTCTATTCACATTCCCTCATATTCCATCTAGAAATTATAGGTGATGAAACATGAAATTTTAAGGTTCTAAAGTAGCGTCCAAATATAAACCATTTAAAGAATAAAATGTACTTTTTCAATTTTCAAGAAGTAATTTAATAGATTTGCAGGGAAAATTATCTACTTATGCGCTATATACCTTTGATATCGACCAAATAAACCACCACGAGGTAAAATTCAAAGGTCTTTTAGTTTTTTTGGTCTTTTAAGTGTTGAAGATAAATAATTTCAAATACAAAACAAAATATTGAAATAAATTTCATAAAAGTTGAGTTTTTTATGATTTGAATAAGGTTTTCCTATTTGTGTTTATGATTTATGTAATTGTAAAGATAATTTAATCTCTTCGTGCATGTTGTGTTTTTTGTATATCTTCTTCTATTTATTTTGCCGATCAAAATCTCTGTTGTGGTATCTCTTTTATTAAAAAGTTGAGTTTTTTGGAATACGTTTTTAGATCTTTCGGATCACAAAATATGAAAAATTAGGCAAACATACTGAAACGATCCGATTTGCAAAATTGAAAATCAAAATACTGTACTGAGAAACTAAAAAATTGAATCAGATTAGCCAATGCTCACCCAAAATATTGTACTGAGAAACTTAAAATTGAACCAATCTAACCAATGCAACATTCTTCCTATGCCACTTCCCTCTTTTTCTATTTCTTTTTCCTTTTTTTTTACTCCAAACAGAGGAAAAACTATCTTATCGGCCAGTACATTTTAGTGTCAACCCCTTATCCTTAAACCTTAGAAAGCATTCCTCAAACTATTAAACCAAGAAATTCTTCTTTATTTTCAAGCATGGGAGACATCCAAATAATATTTTTTTCATCTGTCTATTGTAGGAGTATTCAAATGCAGCAATGTTGCAATTTGATCTCTTCGTACATGTATTTTTTTTATATTTGCTTATATTTATTCTGCCGATCAAAGGCTTCGTTGTGGTAACTCTTTTTATTCAAAGAATTTCAGTACAAATTGCATCGAGAAAGGCTCTTTGGAATTCTTTTTTAGAGTTTTGGGATCACAAAACATATGAAATTAGGTCAACATACTGAAACGACCTGAATTGCAAAATTAAAAATCAAACTTAGGGTGTTCATTTATATCAAACCAGTAGTGAAGTCAGTAATTTCATTTAGGGTGTTCAAACTTGAAATAAGTAAAGAAAATCTTCGATAAAGGGTGTTAAATATACGTTATATACCATTAAAATCTAATATTTTACCTATACATACAATGTAATTTATCGACGAAGGGTGGTCAACTAACCACCCTTAGGTGGGGAACTACTAGCAGATGTAGTGGATCCGAACAGGTGGTACCAAAACCGGACGAATATCCAAATAAGTTTGAAGTGGTACCCGAACCGGAAGAAGATCCGAATAAGCCGGGTGTGGGACTGGAACAAGAAGAAAAGCCAAACGACGCTATAGAAGCACCGGTAGAAGAAGAGTTGAAACCAGTGAAAGAAAAGGAAGGACCGGAAGAGGCTGAAGAAGCAAAATAGCCAAATCCAAAAGGAGCAGACGTGGCGGGTCTAGGGTTAGGGTTTGAGAAGTAAAATGGGGAAGAACCGGTAGCAACAGCGGTGGTAGACGTGGAGGAAAAAGACGAGTTTGAAGGTAAGGAGAAGGGCGAAGAAGAGGAGGAGAATAAAAAGCCTGTGGACATTGTTATCGGATTCGGAGCTACGGTGGCGCAAGTATCCTACTTCTTCCCAGTTCAAAATGTGAGGGCACTAGCATAAAATTAACATTAACAATATAGTGTTTTAATACCCGGGCATAAAATTCAATGCAATATTAGGTTGTTTTTCCACATGAAAATCATACAACAAAGCAAAAATCTAAAATGACTATGTACCTTCGCCCCTAAATCAAACTAGCTAATGCCCACCCAAAATATTGTATGTCACGACCCCAAACTCAACCCGTCGTGATGGCGCCTAACATGGAACTAGTCCAGCCTCAAACCAACTCTATCCAATACCACAGTGTAAATATTAAAAATTATTTGTGGAAAACTTTCATCATTTTTAAAGCAAATCGTTTAAGACAGAAAAGATTTATATTACGATACAATCGTCCCAAAACCATGGTGTCACTGAGATCATGAGCATCTAAGGTGAATACATAATCTATCAAAGTGTCTAAGAACCAACAAAAAAAATACAACTGGAAATGAGAAGGAGAGCCAAGGCCTGCGAACGCCATGCAGATACCTCAGCAACTCCACAGCCTGTGACCTCGATCAACGGCTGCTACTTGGACCATAGATACCTGGATCTGTACACAAGATGCAAGGCATAACGTGATTACACTTACTCAGTAAGTAACAAGCCCAAACTATGGACTGAGAAGTAGTGACGAACTAAACCTCTTCATAATATAAGCATGAAATATCGTACAGAATAGTAGACATGCTTTCAGTTAATTAAACAGCTCATAGCAGGGAAATAGAGCAAGTATGAACATGATAAAGGAGTATACTTCGCTACATTTACATGCCAATGCATGTACTGCATATAAAATGCACTATGCCAAGTACCTCATGTGCCCAATAACTCAATGCTCGTCCACTCAGTACTGTATATGGCTCGTACGACCCAGGGAAGATCCATCCCAGAATATATACATCTCTGACATCTCTGGCAGTAGTCACTCAGTACTGAGGAAGGCCAATCCAGCCTACAGAGAAGATCCATCTCCTGGTAATAACAATGATAACCTTACAACCACTTGGTACCGTATATGGCTCACAAGGCCCAGGGAAAATCCATCCCGGAATACATATATATATCATAGACTATTAGTCTCCAATACCGAGGAACAAGCCAATCCAGCCTCATGGATAAGATCCATCTCCATACCAATACTTCGTACAAGATCCATATCCAGGGAAGATCCATCCCTCAATATCATCAACTGTGCTCACTGGGGGCGTAAAGACTCTGGATGGGCTTCTTTGAGCCCAAACGCTATATCAATACCAGTGAAGGCATGACCAATATCTCGTTGCGGCGTGCAGCTCGACCCCATACTGTCAATCAATATGAGGCTATCGGCCTCACTCAGTCAATACTCTCCAGTCTCACACACAGGCTAAAAATGTCATGATACAAGCCCGAACAATGATATGACATGTCAAATAGCAATAATTGAGAGTGAGGCATGATATAATATACATGAACAGGACTGAGTATAGATTATAAATGAAGCTAATGACATGACAACAAGAAACGACCTCTCGGGTCTCAACAGTGTTGTCGTGAAGCCTTAACATGATAATTAGCATGATTTGCAGTTCATTACCTTAATCACATAATTACAACATAGATATCAACATAAAAGAGTCACTAAGCGGTGCCATGGAATGATCCAGGCCACATTTCTCACAGTGCATGCCCACACGCCCGTCACTTGGCATTGCGTCATCTTAATAGTAGTCATAGAACACACAGTTCGGGGTTTCGAACCCTCAGAACCAAGTTTGGAAGCGTGCGACACCTTTTCCTCTCGATTCGGCCTCCAAATGTCCTGAATCTAACTAAAATCATAACCATAACATCAATATATGCTAAGGGAACAAAGCCCATGCAAAAATAATCAAATTACATCACAAATCTCGTAAATGCTCAAACCCGGCCCCGGGCCCACGTCTCGGAATCCAACCAAAGTTTCAAAATCCGACATCCCATTCAATTACGAGACTATCCATACTAGTTTCACTCAATTCCGACTTCGAATCGGCTTTCAAATCCAAAAACTTTATTTTTATGAAGTTTTACAATTTCCCCCAAATTTTCATCCCAAATCTCTACTCAAATGATGAACCCAATGTTATAATCATGTATTTTAGCCAAAATTAAGTTAGAATCACTTACCCCGATGATTTTCTTGAAAATCCCTCGAAATATCGCCAAAGCCTGAACTCTCTAGGTCAAAATATGAAATAAAACCCCAAATCTCTTATTTATAGTGCACCTATCAGATTCCCGTCACCGCTGACCGCGGTAAAACCACCGCTGCCACGCTTCTGGTGGCTGCACAGACAGACCTTAGTATATTGGCCATAACTTTCTCTACAGATGTCCAAATTATGATTTCTTTACCTTTATGGAAACTAGACACTAAGGGCTACAACTTTAGTTTTTGAATCATCACAAACTTTCTGGTAGATCAAAAGGTATAGGCTTCCGAAGTTGGACCAGCGGCCCTGCGGATTCTTCATGACCGCGGCCGCGGACCATTTTCCACCCCAGCGGTAAAACCACCACCCCCAACGTAAAACTTCCACCCCAGCTGTAAATTTAAGCACCATAACCATTGCTTGAGTTCTGGTAATGCCCGGACTCGCTCAAAACTCACCCGAAACACACTCGAGGCCCTTGGGACCTCAACCCAAACATACCAATACCTCCCATAACATTATTAAAATTTAGTCGAGCCTTCGAATCACTCAAAACAACACCAAAACACCAAATCAACTTCGGATTCAAGTTTAAGAGCTTAGGAACTTTCAAATTCCACAAACGATGCCGAAACCTACCAATTCAACTCCGAATGACCTGAAATTTTGCACACGTTACAAATAACATTATGGACCTACTCCAATCTCCGAAATTCCATTCTGACCCCGATATCAAAATTTCCACTACCAACTGGAAAACGCCAAAATTTCAATTTCATTAATTCAAGCCTAAATCTATCACGGTCCTCCAAATTACGTTCCGAACACGCTCCTAAGTCCCAAATCACCCAACGGAGCTAATCCAATCATAAAAATTTAAATCCGAGATCGAATACTAAAAAGTCAAAACTTGGTCAAACCTTTCAAATTTATAGCTTCAAGCTGAGAATCATTCTTCCATACTTGTTCCGATTAATCTGAAAACCAAAACTGACAATTTACATAAGTCATAATACGTCATACGAGGCTAGCCATGACCGAGAATTGGCGAGTGAAGTGCAAATGCTCAAAACGACCGGCCAGGTCGTTACATCCTCCCCCATTTAAACATACGTTCGTCCTCGACGTTCCTAGAGTTGTTCCGAAAACCATCAAATCACTGTGTAACCTTACCATGCACATACCCGGGGGTGATCCCATGTCACTTTATCTCATATAGGTCCGATAACACAATGTAACTGAAATTTCACAATCCAACCTAGCCCATCAACCTTAGAACCACATATTTACTTCTGAAATCATCCATAAGATCAGAATCTCACATCTATACTCTGAATAAGCCCGAACAAACTGTAACAAGCCATACCTATAACCTCAGATGCAATTTCATGATATACCACATAGCTCAAACTCTCGTAGCGATAACTTTTGATTACAACAGTTGCTCAGAACAACCGAATATCGATAATAAACCTCTTATCAAATAAAGCCTCATTCCAACACTTCTGTATACTGCCAATGATAAATGAAACACGTAGAAAGTCATAACCATTCTTCAGATCAACCATTCGTGAAGCCACTTCTCCTTTGGCAAGGACCATATCAAATTTCTGAGCCGAACATCGATATTATCCTTCCAACGCACCTAAACCAAATCCATTTGTATTCATTTTAGATTCCAACAATCTCATATAATCCAACACAAATACTCTGGTTACATGGCACATCAATACAATCTAAAGCCACAACTCGTGCAATGACTCAAATGAGATAGCTGTACCGCAAGCGCACCAGTACCACCACACACAATACTGAGAACCCATCACACATCACAGAAACAGAACACTTAAATTTAACCCGAAGGGTCATACCTCCACATAACTTCGCTGCAATGCGTGACCCTATCCAAACACTGGTTCACATGAAACACCTCAAGTCACTATGCTCAAAATTGACAACCACGCACAATTTGATATTTAAAACCAAAGCAAATCATCATAACCATGATGAAGCAATTGACATAACATTACACAAACCCTAAAGGACACAACCGATACGCCATCCACCGAGCAATACCCGATACTCTTTCCGCTCGAATTCCACTGAGATACCCTAATAAAACCACACTATATGTGCCTATAACCAACAAATCCTAATGCCTCGCAACACGGAAAGGTAACTCATAGATCTCCCCAGATCACTAATAAGCTCAATGACAATCGAATCGGCATATCCCTCAACAATACAACTCGGAGTCAACCAAGTCGACTCGATGTAGAACACACATCCTTATTGGCCTACTAATGAACCCCTTATCAAAGAGTTCCTAAATATGCTCCTCCAACTCCTTTGACTCCGTCGGTGCCATACGATATGGTGCCCGGTACCAAATCAATACAGAAATCAACAACCCTGTCCGGCGGCATGCCCGGCCGCAGGAACACATTCGAAAAATCCCTCACAAAGGCCAAATAAGAAGACAACCCTTCCCAACAATCCGCTGGGTTTTCAAAAATGAAATCACCTTACTATGAACATAATTCGTCGAACCTCGCCACTTAATCCATGGCATCCCCGGCATAGCCAACTTCACCGTCTTAGCGCAATAGTCCAGAATAGCACGACACAGAGACCACCAATCCATACCCAATATCACATCAAAATCCACCTTACTAAGCAACAAAATATCCACTCGGGTCTCCAAACCTCCTATAGTCACCACACAAGACCGATATACGCGATCCACAACCACGACATAACCTGTCTAGGAGAACTCCCAGTCTCCAAATCCATAAGGCACACGAATCACTTGGATCCGATCCCAGCTACACTGCCCGAACATCTAACACACATTTGATACTCGATCATTCCACGAGGGATACTCCTATAGTTCTTCTATGCTACTAAGCGAACTTGAATATCAGCAGTCGATCTAATAAGAGAGTGCCGCAATATCAAGGAAGTACACTTAACTCAAACACACTGTCCTTTCTGAAATGTTTTACCCTCACCAAGCCATTCCAATTAGCAATATCATTTACCCAATCATCTGAAACTGCCCTGCCACTTAAGAACTTATGACCTTCCTTTCATAACTGAACTGTGACCTTTCACATGCAAATTTCAACCCCACACAACATACCGCATATACCATGCCATCCTATGATAAATATAAGAAATTCATAACCCCTTCCGAAGCCATAAGCAACTACGTACTTCACTAGCCAAGAACTTTCCCATTCGATCCAATCTAGAGGAAGATTGCCATACATCATATGCTCCTCACACTAGTAGAAATTATACATCTCTAACCATGGTAGAAACCATCACGAACTCTCTGGATTCCATTTGCACACAATCAAACCGTCAGGACTGAATCCTTCTAACTCAACCAAGCGATGCAAGTCACCAAAAATTCACGAGCATTGCTACGAAACACTGTAGAAAATCATTACCTCATAAACATCTAAAGGACTAATCATATTCCTTACCATGCCGATCCGATCTACTACCAAGCTGTTCTCTTTATCCAAGTTACTTCTAAATTTCTTTCAAATTGATATTTCCTATTGCCATAATACTGCAATCCTCAACCCAGACTCACCACATAAGACTCAAGCATGAAACTACACCGCCTAAGGCTCATAAGCCGCTGAATACTCTCTTAAATATTCCCCAAAGTATCATATTCAAAATACTTAACCTGAAGAGACTCCCTGCAAATCTAAAGTCATTGCCTCCACCTTCCTAATACTGATGTGTAGAATCCATAATGATATAGAAATGCCACAAGTCTTGACACCCTCCAATGTAAACCTCAGTTTCTGGCCAAATACCCCTCCTGAAGATCTCCAATTATTACATATAAGTCTTGAATCCATTAAAACCACCTTCGAGAGTCATCCACTCTACTCAGATTTCAATTAAACTGATCAACTGAACCGAACGACCTGTACCCACTAGAACAACAACACCTATGAAAGTAGCCCCACCTTAATGTAACCAAATAAATTCCTGCTCTATGTACAATACATTTTTCACCAATAAAAACTCGATTCATTCCGTGAATTCTCATTCACCCATAGAGCATGACATATCCTTTATTAAAATTTCCTTTACTCGATCTCAACCGCTGCAAGCCATAACTAATTCACTAGCATACCTCAAACTGAAACCAATACAACACATAACCATGCAATCAATTAATCAATAACGGACTCCCCAACTTGGCTCCAAGCCATAGATCAAAACACGCAATAACCATAATGCCTATACTTTATTACTGCCATAATACCATAGTGAGATTAAACTCAATCCCTCATAAGCTCATGCAACACAGACTATCTAGTACTTCAAACCTTCTGCAAATCTCACATTCACCCTCGTAACAGTCAAACCCACTCTCATACATGGTCCAAACTCAAACTGCAGCACATATAATTCACTAGTAAAAGAGGACTTTCAATAAACAACATAGGGATCACATAGCTTCAAAACACTCTGTAGGAGATAACCCACCTGCTTCGCCAAAAACTAACTTCTCTTTATACCCTTCCACCGCCATAAACATCACGCAATCACCAAATCTTCCTAAGTCTGAACTCATATCACAACATAAAATTTACTTCACTTCCCAACTAAACAATATGAAAAGATCCTTCAACACACCCACAACTCAGGTCTATACATCGAATCACGATGTAAATCAAGCACCTGGTAGTCTTGCTACCTCCAAACAGACCCTTCTCATTTCATTCAAAACATATGAACACATCTCGCAATCATATAATACTCATCACATAGCCATCCAGTCATCACTCCTACTAATGGGGACACTACCGAACGTATAAATCCAGAAGCACATGCTCACACAATCAACACCTCAATGCTCAAGCTATAAATAAATTCTGGCCTCAAGTCCTCCAGACTGGCCCAACATCAGCACATAGAAATCACATTTCGCCCTTCGATCAGGGAATCACAAGCTACCAATGCACAACTGATACCGAGCGCTCATGCAGGCACACAAATGCGTGGAAGGAATTCAAGGAGTTAAGCTTCAAGCTAAATCAATGTCGCACGATAGGAATTCAAGAATGTGAAGTTTATTTCCGAAAGGTTCTGGAGCCTCTCGAAGATAACTACAGACATCTCCATACCGATCCGCGAGACTCTACTAAACCTGCTCATGACTCGTGAGACCTAAGTAACCTAGGCTTTGATACCAACTTGTCACGACCCCAAACTCAACCCATCGTGATGGCACCTAACATGGAACTAGGCCAGCCTCAAACCAACACAATCCAATACCACAGTGTAAATATTAAAAATCATTTACGGAAAACTTTCATCATTTTTAAAGCAAATCGTTTAAGACATAAAGGAAAGATTTATATTACGATACAATTGTCCCAAAACCACGGTGTCACTAAGATCATGAGCATCTAAGGTGAATACATAATCTATCAAAGTGTCTAAGAACCAACAGAAAAATAAATACAACTGGAAATGAGAAGGAGAGCCAAGGCCTACGAACGCCATGCAGATACCTCAGCAACTCCACAGCCTGCGACCTCGATCAACGGCTGCTACTTAGACCATAGATACCTGGATTTGTACACAAGGTGTAGGGTATAACTTGAATACACCAACTCAGTAAGTAACAAGCCCAAACTATGGACTGAGAAGTAGTGACGAACTCAAACTCTTCATAAGATAAGCATGAGATATCGTACAGAATAGTAGACATGCTTTCAGTTAATTAAACAGCTCATAGCAGGGAAATAGAGCAAGTATGAACATGATAAAGGAGTATACTTCGCTACATTTACATGCCAATGCATGTACTGCATGAAATGCACTATGCCAAGTACCTCATGTGCCCAATAACTCAATGTTTGTCCACTCAGTACTGTATATGGCTTGTACAGCCCAGGGAAGATCCATACAGTATATATATATATATACATCTCTGGCAGTAGTCACTCAGTACTGAGGAAGGCCAATCCAGCCTACAGAGAAGATCCATCTCCTGGTAATAACAATGATAACCTTACAACCACTTGGTACCGTATATGGCTCACAAGGCCCAGGGAAAATCCATCCCGGAATACATATATACATCATAGAATTTTAGTCTCCAATACCGAGGAACAAGCCAATCCAGCCTCATGGAGAAGATCCATCTCCATACCAATACTTCGAACAAGATCCATGTCCAGGGAAGATCCATTCCTCAATATCATCAACTGCGCACACTGGGGGTGTAAAGACTCCGGAGGGGCTTCTCTAAGCCCAAGCGCTATATCAATGCCAGCGATGGCATGATCAATATCTTGTTGCGGCGTGCAGCTCGATCCCATACTGTCAATCAATATCAGGCTCTCGACCTCACTCAGTCAATACTCTCCAGTCTCATACACACGGGCTAAAAATGTCATGATATAAGCCCGAACAATGATATGACATGTCAAATAGCAATAATCGAGACTGAAGTATGATATAATATGCATGAACAGGACTGAGTGTAGATTATAAATGAATGTATATGACATGACAGCAAGAAACGACCTCTCAGGTCTTAACAGTGTTGGTGTGAAGACTTAACATGATAATTAGCATGATTTGAAGTTCATTAACTTAATCACATAATTACAACATAGATATTAATATAAAAGAGTCACTAAGTGGTGCCATGGAATGATCTAGGCCGCATTTCTCACGGTGCACACCCACGTGCCCGTCACTTCGCATTGCATCACCTCAATAGTAGTCATAGAACACACAGTTCGGGGTCCTCAGAACCAAGTTTGGAAGCGTTACTTACCTCAAGACAAGCCAAACTCTATCCCGAGATGTCTTTTCCTTTCGATTCAGCTTCCAAATGCCCCGAATCTAACCAAAATCAGAACCATAACATCAATATATGCTAAGGGAACAAAGCCCAAGCGAAAATAATCAAATTATATCACAAATCCCAAAATTGCTCAAACCCGGCCCCTGAGACCACGTCTCGGAATTTGATGAAAGTCTCAAAATCTAACAACCCATTCAATTACGAGACTATCCATACTAGTTTCACTCAATTTCGACTTCGAATCGGCTTTCAAATCCCAAAACTTCATATTTATGAAGTTCCACAATTTTTTCCAAATTTTCATCCCAAATCTATACTCAAATGATGAACCCAACGTTATAATCATGTATTTTAGCTAAAATTGAGTTAGAATCACTTACCCCGATGGTTTTCTTGAAAATCCCTCGAAAAATTGTCAAAACCCGAGCTCTCTAGGTCAAAATATGAAATGAAACCCTAAATCTCGTATTTATAGTGCACCCCTTGGATTCCTATCACCGCGATAAAACCATCGTTGCCGCGGTAAAACCACCGCTGTCGCTCTTCTGGTGGCTGCACATACATGCCTTAGTATTTTGGCCATAACTTTCCCTATTAATGTCCAAATTATTATTTGTTTACCTTTCTGGAAATTAGACACGAAGGGTTACAACTTTTGTTTTTGAATCATCTCAAAATTCCTTGTAGATCAAAAGATATAGGCTTCCGAAGTTGGACAAGCGGCCTTGAAAATTCTTCATGACCGCGGCCGCGGACCATTTTCCGCCCAAGCGGTAAAACCACCGCCCCCGGCGGTAAAACTTCCACCCCAGCTGTAAATTTAAGCACCATAACCAATGCTTGAGTTCTCGTAATGCCCGAGCTCGCTCAAAACTCACCCGAAATACACCCGAGGCCCTCGAGACCTCAACCCAAACATACCAATACCTCCCATAACATCATTAAAATTTATTTGAGCCTTCGAATCACTCAACAACACCAAAACACCAAATCAACTTCGGATTCAAGCTTAAGAACTTAGGAACTTTCAAATTCCACAAACGATGCCGAAACCTATCAATTCAACTCCGAATGACCTGAAATTTTGCACACACATCTCAAATGACACTATGGACCTGATCCAATTTCCGGAATTCTATTCCGACCCCGATATCAAAATTTCCACTACCAACTGGCAAGCGCCAAAATTCCAATTTTGCCAATTCAAGCCTAAATCTACCACGGGCCTCCAAATTATGTTCCGAACATGCTCCTATGTCCCAAATCACCCAACGGAGCTAATCCAATCATAAAAATTCAAATCCGAGATTGAATACTAAAAAATCAAAACTTGGTCAAACCTTTCAAATTTAAAGCTTCAAGCTGAGAATCATTCTTCCAAACCTATTTCGATTAACCTGAAAATCAAAACCGACGATTTACATAAGTCATAATACCTCATACGGGGCTAGCCATGCCCGAGAACTGGCGAGTGAAGTGAAAATTCTTAAAACAACCGGTCGGGTCGTTACATTGTAACGAGAAACTTTTTCTTTGCTAAGAACGAGAAACTTTAAATTGAACCAATCTAACCAATGCAACACTTCTTTCTTTATTATTTCCCTCTTTTTCTATTTCTTTTCCTCTTATTTACTCCCAAGAGAGCAAAAATTTCTTATCAGCTAGTATATTTTAGTGTCAACCCTCTATCGTTAAACCTTAAAAAGCATTCCTCAAATCATTAAACTAAGAAAGTCTTCTTCATTTTCAAGCGTGTGAGTCATCCAAATAATATTTTTTATAGATATCATCTATCTGTTGTAGGAGTTTTCAAATACAACAATGTTGCAATTTTATCTCATCGTGCATGTGTGTTTTCTGTATATTTTCTGCCATTTATTCGGCCGATCAAAGGCTTCGTTGTGGTAACTCTTTTTATTCAAAGAATTTCAGTACATATTGCATTAAGAAAGGTTTTTTGGAATACTTTTTTAGATTTTTGGGATCACAAAATATAAGAAATTGGGCCAACATACTGAAACGACCTGATTTGCAAAATTCAAAATCAAAATACTATACCGAGAAACTAAAAAAATTAAATCAAACCAATGGCGAAGCCATGAATTTCATTTAGGGTGTTCAAACTTGAAATAAGTAAAAAAAAATCCCCGATAAAGGATGTTCAATATACGTTATATACCATTAAAATCTAATATTTTACCTATATATACATTGCAAATTTCCGACGAAGGTTGGCTAGTTGACTACCCTTAGGGCTATGTACCTTCTCCCCTGAATCAAACTAGCTAATGCTGTCACGACCCAAACCCTAACCTGTTCGTGATGGCGCCTCTCGTGAAGATTAGGCCAACCGACACTTCCCCTTATTCCAATTATTAACAGTTAAGTATTAAGAAACAGTCGAAACATGATAAAATAATCCAAAGTAGCAGATAATGTCATAAGTACGCGGAAGAACAACCCAACACAGCCCGATACCGGGGTGTCACTAGTGATGAGCATCTATAAAACCTAATACAAGTCTGAAAAAATCCACAAATTATTACAAATGTCTGATAAGAGATGGAAATGATAAAGAGGGAGAAACACGGGACTGCGGATGTCAAACAGCTACCTCGTGGACTCCGATATCTGCCGGGAGCTCTCAACTCGTACTGGCAGGATCCGCAATGCCTGAATTTGCACACAGGGGTGCAGGGAGTAAAGTGAGTACTCCAACTCAGTGAGTAACAAATGTAAATAAAGACTGAAAGCAAGAAATCACGTAAGGCACGAAACATTCTATAATGAAGCAATAAAACCATTTAAAAACAGTATATAAGTGAAAGATAGGTAAAATTCTTTAACTCAAATGTAGTTTCATGAAAAGCCTTTTTCAATGGTTAAGCAGGTAATTGACAATCAATTATGAAAAGTAAAAACATAAAGGCTCGCCCCTCGGGCACAATATCAACAAATCCGCCCCTCGGGCAACATCTCAGAACAGTACCAGCCCCTCGAGCAATCACATAGAATAATACCAGCCCCTCGGGCTCAATCTCACATCACAATGGGTACCTGCGCCACTCGATCCGTGGAACACCCGGTATAGCCAATTGACTGTCTTAGCATGACAGTCCAGAATAACACGATACGGAGATAGCCAATCCATGCCCAAAATGACATCGAAATCCACCATACACAATAATAAAAGATCCACACAGGTATCCAGACTCCCAATAGTCACCACACATGACCGGTACACATGGTCTACAATAACAGTATCGCCCACCAGGGTAGATACATGAATAGTTAAAGCAAGAAACTCACGGGGCGTACCCAAATAACGAGCAAAGTATGATAACACATAAGAAAAGGTGGAACCGGGATCAAATAATACAGAGGCATCTCTATGGTAGACTAAAATAATACCTATAATAGCAACATCTGAAGCAATAACATCGGGTCTGCCTGGAAGTGATAAAGAAATGAGCCTGATCGCCACCTGATCGACCTCCCCCTCTAGGGAGACCCCTAGCTGACTGACCTCCACCCCTAGCTGGCTGGGCGGGTGGTGGTGAAGTAACTGGCGCTGAAGCCGATGACTGACCCCTCTGCTGAGATGAACTCGCAAGACAACGAGGGCATTGCCTCCACATATTATCCATCTCACCACACTCGTAACAACTCCCAGGTGCTGGAGAAGGGGATAGAAGGGAACCCCTCGTATCGGAGTGACTAGCAGATGCGCTCGGCATAGAGGAACCCTGAACTGATGACGCACGGGACGAAATCTAAGCTGGAAGGGCACTAAGTGATGACTGACCCTGATGAGAACTGTGATAACCATGACCCGAAGATGCCCCACGATAACCTGGGCGAGCTGGTTGAGCAGACCTGAATGGACGACCTCTGTCGTGCTTAAACTGACCCCTCAAAGGAGTACCACTGTAACTACCAGATCCTCGAGGCCTCTTGGCCTCCCTCTCCTCTCGCTCCTGGTGACGAATAAACTCAATCTCACGGGCAATATCCACAACCTCCTCGAACGTAGCACCAATCACCCTCTCTCTAGTCATGAGAATATGGAGCTGATAAGTGAGACCATCAACAAACCTCCTAATCCTCTCTCTATCTATCGGAACCAACCAGATAGCATGGTGAGCTAACTCGGAGAACCTCATCTCGTACTGCGTCATAGTTATCTCTCCCTGATGCAACCACTCAAACTCTCTATGTAGCTTCTCTCTACGGGATTGCGACACATACTTCTCCAGAAAGAGAACAAATAATTACTGCCAGCTAAGGGGTGCTGCACCAACAGACCTACACCTCTCAAAAGCCTCCCACCAAGTAAAGGTAGATCCCGAAAGCGACCCCGCTGGTCTCCAGAATACCCGTTGTACGAAACATCCTCTGACACTTATCTAAGAAACCCTGGGCATCCTCGCCCTCTATACCACTGAAGGTCGGAGGCTGCAATCTATCAAACCTCTCCAACCTACGCTGCTCATCCTCTGGCATAGTAGGAACTACATAGTCCTGAGCAGCTATAGTGGCTGAAACCGCCTGAGCTAGGCCAGTGAAAACTGATAAGATATGATCCAAGGCCTCCTAAAGACCCGGAATCACAATGTGCATAGCTGGTGCCTGAGTTGGTGCTGCTGGAGCGCCCATAACTGTGACCTGATCCTGAACTGGGGCAGTTGGTGGATCTGCAGGTGCTGCCCTAGCTACTCTGCCCCTACTACGACCACGACCGCATCCTCGGCCTCTAGTTGCCATGGCTGGTGGTACTTATGGTCGTCCATCCTGACCGGTAGCGCGTGTTCTCATCATCTGTGAGAGAATAGAATAACAAAAGTTTAATACTCGGATCAACAAATTCGCACGACAAAAATTGCAAGAATATGAAGTTTTTCATAAAGGTTCTGCAGCCTCTCGAGGATAAATACAGACGTTTCCGTACCGATTCGCGAGACTATACTAAACCTGCTCATGACTCGTGAGACCTATGTAACCTAGGCTCTGATACCAACTTGTCACGACCCAAACCCGAACCCGGTCGTGATGGCGCCTCTCGTGAAGTCAAGGTCAGCCGACACTTCCCCTTTTTTCAATTATTAATAGTTAAGCATTAAGAAACAGTCGAAACATGATAAATAATCCAAAGTAGCAGATAATTTCATAAGTACGCAGAAGAACAACCCAACACATCCCGATACTGGGGTGTCACTAGTCATAAACATCTATAAAACCTAATACAAGTTTGAAAAAATCCACAAATTATTACAAATGTCTGATAAGAGATGGAAATGATAAAGAGGGAGAAACACGGGACTGCGGACGTCAAGCAGCTACCTCGTGGACTCCGATATCTGCCGGGAGCTCTCAACTCGTACTGGCAGGATCCGCAATGCCTAAATTTGCACATAGGGGTGCATGGAGTAAAGTGAGTACTCCAACTCAGTGAGTAACAAGTGTAAATAAAGACTGAAAGCAAGAAATCACGTAAGGCACAAAACATTCTATAATGAAGCAATAAAACCATTTAAAAACAGTATATAAGTGAAAGATAGGTAAAATTCTTTAACTCAAATGTAGTTTCATGAAAAAACTTTTTCAATGGTTAAGTAGGTAATTGACAATAAATTATGAAAAGTAAAAACATAAAGGCTCGCCCCTCGGGCACAATATCAACAAATCCGCCCCTAGGGCAACATCTCAGAATAGTACCAACCCCTCGAGCAATCACATAGGTCAATACTAGCCCCTCATACTCAATCTCACATTACAATGAGTACCCGCGCTCACTGGGGGTGTGTAGACTCCTGGAGTGGCCCCTTACAGCCCAAGCACAATATCAAGCCACGTCGTGTCATCATCACTAGGCCCTCGGCCTCATATTAATCAAGTCATCTCGTGGCGTACATATCTCAGGCCCTCGGCCTCATAATCAGTATCAAATGTTTCCTCACAACATAGGCCTTCGACCTTACTCAGTCAAAAATCCTCACAAGCCACTCGGGAAATGGTAAAACAGTATTTCTCAGCCCAAACATCATTTAAAATATCATTTAAGTATTAAAACTGAGTAAACATGACTGAGTACGAAAATAGTGGAAAATAACATGATTGAGTTCAAGTATAAAGTCAAAACAGTGAGGAAATATCAGTAAAAATCCCCGAAGGGTTCAAATAGTTGGCACGAAACCCAAACATGGCATTCGGCCCAAATAATGATGATAACAAATAGATTTAAGTCAAATACGCGGTAAAACCATCAATCGGGACGGACCAAGTCACAATCCCCAATAGTGCACGACCCTACGCTCGTCATCAAGCGTGTGTCTCACCTCAATATAGCACTACGATGTGCAAATCCGGGGTTTCAAACCCTCAGAACATCATTTACAATCATTACTCACCTTAAACCGGTCAAATCTCTAACTCGTGACGCCTTTGCCCCTCGAATTGGCCTCCACTTGCGTTGAATCTATCCAAAATCAGAACGAGAATGTCAAAATATGCTAAGGGAACGAAGCCAAAGCGAAAATAATCAAAATATGACACAAATTCCGAAATTACCAAAACCTGACCCCCGATCCCACGTCTTGAAATTCGGTAGTTTTTACTTCAATAGATTTCTTATCTCCCCACGAGTTCATACATATCAAAAGTCCTCAAATCCGACCCCAAATGGTCCTTCAAATCCCCAATTAAAGGTCTAAGTTTCCAAGCCCTAGTTTTCCCAATTTTTACTCTTAATTTCCATAATTTCTAGCTCTAATCCGTGAAATAATAGCATAGGAACGCGTTTTAGGTCCAAATTCCTTACCTCAATGAAGTTCCCTTGAAATCCCCCTTTCAAATCGTTCAAAAAACTCTAGACACATCGCACATGCGATTGACGGCTTTTGGATCGAAGGAGAAGCTAGGGTTTTGCTCCCAAGCCGAGATAAAAATGGTAAAATTAGCTCAAAATTCGCGAAGGCCACATTTATACTTTCTGTCTAAAACTTTTTGCATCTGTAGCCCAATACCCGCTTCTGCGGTATTGCATTTGCGGTTATTTCTCTGCTTTTGCGGAAGTCACTTAACTCACTATTTTTCGCATCTGCGATCCCTCATCCGCATCTGCGACATCGCAGATGTGGTCCATCTTACCGCTTCTGCGGTCCCTGACTCCATTAGCACTTTCCGCTTCTGCGACCTCCCTCATCGCACCTGCGGTCCCCAATCCGCAGGTGCGGAAATACCAGAAGCAGCAAATTCAACAGCTGCAACAAAATACCAACCTCCCCATTAACCATTTGAAATGCTGAAGTCATTTGTGGTAACTCTTTTTATTCAAAGATTTTCAGTACAAATTGCATCGAGAAAGGCTATTTGGAATACTTTTTTAGATTTTTGGGAACACAAAATATAAGAAATTAGGCCAACATACTTGTGAGCACGCGATTTTTGCCTCATACGAATTACTCCAAAAGAATTCCCAAAATTAGGTCTTTTCTTTAATTATGTGTTATTTTTAGGAATTATTGTGTGATTTCCCTGATTGTTCGCATATATTTGTGTGCATGTTTAATTTTGTTAATGCATTAAAAATACAAAAATATAGCATTTTCATTTGAGATTTGATTTTTACATTTTTTGGAATTAATTAATAATTAGATGTTTTACAAAAATGAAAATTCAAAAAAAAAATATAACATATTTTTGTAATTTTAGTTATATTGTGTGATTTTCTTTTAATTTGGCATTTAATTATTTGTGATAATAATTAGTTAGAATTAATTAGTATTTTTAAGTTAATTTGGTGTTTTATAATTAATTAGGATTTTAGTTTTAATTATTGAAAAGAAAATGGAAAAGAAAATTGAAAAGGAAAAGAGAATAAGAAGAGGAAAATCTGGTTGGGCCAATTTAGCCAGGCCCAAAACCAAAACTTAGCCAAACCCATTGAGAATAAGAAGAGGAAAATCTGGTTGGGCCAATTTACTAATTGAGAAACTACTAATAGTGGTAGGGTAGTATTTGCATTATCAAATTAACTAAAGCACTAATTGAGTGGACAATTAAGTGGATGATTAAATAAATAAAAAGTTGAATTGGTAGTGGAAAATGCACTAATTAAATGCCCATTTAAGGGAGCTAAAAATCAGATTAGAGAAGAAAAAAGAAGGGGTCAGAGAGAGCGGTATACACTCGATATACACTCTGGATTCACTGGATATACAGGGGCAGAGAGCTAAGAAAACTTGGAAGGGATTCTAAGAGAGATATAGGAAGAGAGATACACAGAAATAGATACAGAAAAAAAATCAAAAACGATTGCAGAATTTCAGAAAAATACACTGTTTCATTGAGTCATTTGGTATTTTCTGAAGTTTTCTTCTAGTATGGAAGCAATTCCTGGTTAGCTGATAATAAAAAGGGTTTAAGTCGAGTCGGGTTTGAGGTCTGCTGATTCACTAAGATTGAAATTAGGGTCTGACTATCGTATCACATCCCTTGGTTTCAAAATTAGTCTGCTGGTTAATTTTCTGGTGTTGAATACTACTGCTGCTGTTGGTTACTGTTGATACCTCAATTTTTTGCTTCCTTCTTTCATTTCCAGGTGCACACTTGAACTCAAATTGATGTAGCTTTGAGATGAACATGAAATGAAAGTACTCAGACATTTATTTACCGGATGATGCATGTTTGGACGACTATACATCTGTAGTTAAGTAGATATTAATGATATGTAACTGTGTAGTGTAGTCTAATTGGATTTATATTCACATGAAACTCGAACTACGTAATTTGTACCTAATTGGACTGTTTGGGACTCTTAATTTGTGGTTATCCAGTTGTAGCCTTAGTATAGCTTAGAACTTGCTTTAGTTTAACGGTTTTGTTTTAAAAAATAAAAAAAATCAGAAATAGTTTGGGTGTTGCAATTGATTTTGAGATCAGCGTATGATATCCACATTAATTTTAATTTCAAGCTGAAGAGACGTCTCAAACAACTTTGTATTGCAGTAGCTAAGATCTGTAGATTAGTTACTCATATCAACATCTGCGTTTCATTAAGTAGTTTAGTTTAGCTGTATGATGATTAGATGTGAATAAAGTGTGAAGTTAAGCTATTAACCTGTTCGTGTTAGTGTAAGTAAAATCTCCTAATTAAGTTGCTTAGCCTGCTCATCTGAGGTTTATATTCATGACTATTTTTGTTAAAATTCAATTCACGTTTCCTAGTTTGTTTTGCCTTTAGTAATATCCAGAAGTTTACTAGTAGGTAAATAGATAAGAAAAATCTGAACTTTAGAATATAAATCCAATCCAGTCGGTTTAGACGTCTAGCTATTTTGAATTTTATTGAGATGAGCATATGAGTATGTCAAGTGTTGATTTGAATAAATGTGAAATAGCTCCATCATTTGCAAGTTAATAAGCCTCAATGTCAAGGGTGGGCCTGAATGAAGTCTGTCCGAAGCCCAACTTGAGTTTTGACTGTGTCTTATTCTTACTGGGCTGAGCTTGAAGCCCAAGGGAATTACTGAAATTTTGAATAAAAGTCAAGGACGTAAGTATATTAGTTCTTGAACAATACTAATTAATTAGAGCTTTTTCTGTTATTATTAGAGACAAACTAAATAGAAAATTGTAGTTTGCTTTAGGTTGGCCTTTAAATAATAATTTAGGCGAGCCCTGCTAAACAAAAATGCATAAATTGCAGGGTCCTCTTAAATATCTATAATAAAATACTTAGATTCGAGATGGGCCGTTTAGCGAATTTCACAGCCCTCCCCAAAGATAATAACGCATTAGTCACTTTAGGTGCGCTTTTAATAATTTACCTTCTTAAACTCGGGTGTGCATTTCATGTGACCCAAATCAAATCCCAAAAACGTTGAATAAAATGTGTTCAGGATTGCGGGTGCATTTCATGTGACGCAATCCAAAGACACATTTTAAACGATATTCAATTTTCTCTAAAAATAATTGAATAAAAGCGGTTGAAAGCTAAATTGGCACATAGGTTCAAGATGTATTAAAATTAGATAAATAAGCTGAATATGACAGTTGAGCGACCGTGCTAGAACCACGGAATCCGGGAATGCCTAACACCTTCTCCCGGGTTAACAGAATTCCTTACTCGGATTTCTGGTTCGCGGACTGTTAAACAGAGTCATATTTTCCTCGATTCGGGATTCAATCGGTGACTTGGGACATCATAAATCTCCCAAGTGGCGACTCTGAATTTCTTAAAATAAATCTCATTTCGATTGTCCTTTAATTAGAAAAACTCCCTTTACATATACCCTTTTCCGGGGTGTAGGTGAAAAAGGAGGTGTGATAGCTCTAGCGACTCTGCTGGGGACGGAACCCAGAATCTCTGGTTCAGGGTTCAAGAATTCGAACTTAGAATAATTGTTATAGTTGGCTTTATCCATTATCTGATTTTGTTACATGATTTGGGACTAATGTGCTAATTGATTGCTTTTACCGCTTTGATATTCCATGAACTGTATATAAACTGTTGCGAAATCCCTCTTCTCTCTCCTCTAAATCATGAAGAAGTGTGCACTTCGTGTGACTTCTTTTCTGTTAGAGTCATATCCCAAATTTAGAACGAGGTTCGGACAAGTTGCAAAGCCGGCGAAGCTTCTGTATTCCCGGTACGCTGCCCCCCCTCGGCCCGAGCTGTCCGCTCGGGTAAGCCAGGTCTAGAACAAACACCCAGGTTCTGAACCTAGAATAACTCAACTTCATGCCGGATCCCTAGTAGGAACACTTATTTGCATCATGTGCATTTGACTTAGGGGACTCAACACAAGGGTTGAGTCCGTCTAGGACAAGCAACCTGAAATGAAAAAGACCATCCTGATGCATCCTACTTATTTTCTGTGCATTTATTTGTTCGGACTTGCATGCTGACCGGCTTCTGAATCTCGGGAATATCAGAAATTTGAGAAAATGAAAAAGGAGAGAGAGAGAGAGGAAATAACAGTGTATAGAGTTAATTACCTATTTTTAGAATAAAACCAATGCCCAAATACTGTCGAAACTCTGCCGAAATTTTGAGGAAATAAAAAGAAAATATTTTATGTTTTTAAAATTGTTTGTTTTACTCAAAAAGCAAAAATGCGTGAAAAAGAGTCTTTTATTTTAGTTTGTCTTGTTTTCAAAAACGGAGAAGAAAAATAGTTTGTTTGTTTGTTATAAAAGGAACAAAGGAAAGAGAATCTTGTTTTCAAAAATAGCTAGTTTCTCTGCCCGAACTACGCGAACCTGATTCTCGTCTCTCGGGGCGGGATACGTAGGCAACCCACATAGGGTCCGGTCTTACTAGTAAATATTATGTTCTTGGCTTTGCGGGGTCTTAGCCAAATTTTGCACTTCTAGCCACCTTTTGGCCAAATAAGCCATTTTGCAAAAATAGCCTCAATCATGTCTTGCATGTGTCCAGTAGGGAGTGTTATTGTCTCGCATAGTGTTGGTTTAAAATTTTTTCATAAAGGTGTGGATTTATTTACCGGAGTTTGAGCATGATAGACATCCCGTGACCATCCAGTCAGGATCGCTCAATCAGGAGTTGCTTAAGGAGATTTGTTTTATTTTTATGTTTTGAGTCCGTTCTTCATTTTATGTCGTCTTTTACTTTCTAGTTTTGTACAGTAATGTCAATTCTTTTGTTATTGTATTTTCTTCTTTATATTTGAGAAAATGTGCTGTAACTCAAAAATCCAAAAAAAGAGATATTGTATTTTATATTTCCATTATAAGTTTTCTTTAGATTACTAATTCTACAAATGAAAAAAAAGAAAAATTTCTGATGTTGTTTTTCCTTTAGGCAATAAATATCTAGGACTTAAATTGTTTTTATGTTTCCTTTAAGTATAGTAGGACCAAAATTCAAAAAAAAAAAAAAGAAGAAGAGAATTTTCTTTTAGTATTTCTTTAAAAGCTTTATTTACGGTGTTAATTCAAAATCCAAAAAGATTTTCTTTTGAGAAGTTTCTTTGGGAAATTAGTGAAAAATGAAAAAAAAAATTCTTTTCATTAGAACTTTAGGATATTGTACATAGAAGAAAAAAAAGACAACATACTTTATCTTTGATTTATTTTCAGAGTTTCTCTTTTAGGCAATCAAAATTGAAACCCAAAAATATTTTTTTTTCTTGTTTCAAAATCTTGCGTCAAGATATTAAAGGAAAATTCAACATAATTTTTTGTGGTTTATTCTTTAGATTTTCTTCCTAAAAAAAAGAATAAAAAAAATATTTTTCTCTTCTAGGATATTTCCTTAATAGAATATTTGTTTCAAAAGGATAAAAAAAGGAGAATGTCAGTTTGTTTACTTTATTCCCGTTCTTCCAGAACTACGCAAAGATCTGATTCATGCGGGGTCATGATACGTAGGCAACCTACATAGGGTTCGATCGAATCACTTTTTTTTACTTTTAAAAGAAAGGAAAAAGGGAAACGGAAAAGAGAAAAAAAAAGGTGAAGTCATGGGATGTGAGAAATGAGAAGGAACAAAAAGAGCGATAATCAGAAAGAAAAAAGGGAAGAAAAATGAGCGAGCTAAGAAGTACCAGAAAAACAAAGAAAAGAGAGGTTGAAATGAACAAAATGGTATGATGCCAACTGACCTTTGTACCCTCGAAGTCATTTTAGAACCGATAACTGTGGCTAGGTACATTGCACATGAAATGAGATTATCTTATGTTAAATGCTCTAACGCTAACGTGATGGTTTCCTTTTATTATATTCAAGAGCAGAAGGGTGGTTGGTTTGTGGTTTTTAAAGTGGTAACTCTTATCCACAACACCAAGTCAAAAGGCAATGGCAGACAACAATAGAACTGAGTTGGTTGATACCGGTGCCCGAAAGCAGTTGGTTGAACAGGATAAGGGGTTGGTTGAAGAGGTGAGGATGTTAAGACAACACATGACGGACATGTATCAGGCCTGGATGACTGGGAGGGCACCACCCCCGCCACCAACTAGCTTCCTAAATGCTACCCTTACCCAAACACCGGTCACAGTGCCAAATGATCCCCCATACTCTCCAGATTCACCCGCTTACCATGGCTTTCCCAACCACCCTAGTAGCTCCGTCACTCATCTTCCAATTACCTTTCCTAAAAATTGCCCTCCTGTCTTTTCCACCATCCCCAACAATGAGCACCCACTCAAAGCTCACGATACCCGATATTACCCCTCAGAGGTTGCCCATAAAGTTCCCAACTCATACAAACAGAGCCCTCAGGATAAGTTGCATGTTGAAAATGAAAGGTTCACAGGAAGAGAAAGGAAAGAGGGGATACCCAGGAGGCTGAAAGGCATAGAACAATCCTCGAAGAACAAACAAGGAAGGGAAGATCAGTGCAACATGTCCTACAAAGAACTGTTTGTGTCCCCTGACGTTCGCCTGCCCGCGGGGTTTAAAGTGCCAAAGTTTAACTTGTATGATGGATGTGAAGATCTAGTAGCCCATTTGAGGGATTATTGCAGTAAAATGAGAAGTGTTGGCGAGAAAGATGATTTGTTGATGACGTACTTCAGTGAGAGCCTGACTGGGGAAGCTTTGGACTGGCATGCTCGTCAAAATGTTGGTAAGTGGCCTACATTGGGTGACATGGCTCAAGATTTTGTTCGGTGCTTTTAATACAGATCAGGTGTTGCCCCAGACCGCTCCTCCCTATCTAGGATGGGAAAGAAACCACAGTAAAGCTTTAGAGAGTTTGGGCTCAGATGGAGGGAGCAAGATGCTCGAGTCAATACCCCGATTGGTGAAGAAGAAATGGTTGAGCTTTTCCTACAAGCCCAGGGACCTACCTACTTCAGTTGTTTGATCCCGGCCCTGGGGAAACCTTTCAATGATGTGTTAAAAATGAGGGACCTAGTAGAAGAGGGAATCAAGTCAGGCAAAATCATGAGTTGTTCGAAAAATATTCAGAACATCCCAGTTAGCTTGGGTGGAAGAAAGAGAAACAGAAAAGATGATCCAATGGGCTTTCCCGATCAACACTTCCAGCATCGACATCGTCCTCGTGGATATTCTTATGCACCAGATGATCCTCCCCAATGCCACTTCTCTCCACAGAACTCCCAAAGTCATACATCACTCTCCCAGTACCCAGCTCCACAAAATGCTTATCCACCTCCACGAGCCTATCGAAAACCCCCTGGATCAGGTTTCCGGCCCAATCAAGCATTTAAGAATGAGAGGTTGCTGAAAAAAGAAAAGGCTTTCACCCCATTGGGAGTGTCATATGCCAGTTTGTTCCAAAAGTTGAAGCAATTGGACATGTTGAAGTCGATCCAGATAAAAATGCCGAACCCCCTGTCAAAGAAGTTTGATTTTTCTCAAAGGTGTGCATATTGCTCAGATGCCCCGGGGCATGACATAGAGAAGTGTTGGAATCTGAAGAATGCGATTCAGAAGCTTATTGATGCAGACGACATTGTCGTGCAAAATCCAGATGCAATAGACACCAACCAAAGTCCATCGCCTGTGCATAATAAGACGCATATGGTGGGTATGATTTATTTTGAAAAGGAATGTGATAATTCTTCTAGGAGCCTCGGAGGCTCACATACTACTAAGCTTTCAGCGCTGTCGGAGGTTGATCTTAAGAACGAGCTGGCGGAAGGAACCCAAAAGCAATTTGTTAAGAACAATGTGATGAAGACGTGTGAAGTTCCTAGTATTGTTGATGCAGAAGTCAGTGGCTAAGATGTTGAGTTTGAGGATTGGAAAGATGCTCTTTTCTTGGTGAGCCAGGGAGGAGCTTTGGTGGCTTAGTTTGTTGTCATTTCTGTTGTCCGGGTTATTTCAGGGTTGTAATCCGGATATTGTCTTATGACTCAAACCCTTCTATCCTTTTATTTTGTCTAGTTCCTTTAGTCGTAATATCTCATTTAGTGTTGTCTAGGTTTGTTCCAGGGTTGTATCCCAGTTTGTTTTACTTGTTTTGTTATTCAAACCATTTCATCGTCTGTCTAATGCAATGTCCTGTCTTTTGTTATTTCCAATCGTTTTCTTTGTTTAGTTCTTTTCTATCATTTCATTTTGTCTTTTGTCTAATGCTGGTTCTAGTGATATAACATGCATGCAAAATTCTAGGCCTGGTCTTAAAGTCAGTTTAGTTATGAAGCAATGGAACAATTTTGAAGATGATAGGGACATTTGAGGGAAATAAGTAAAGGCATTTTGAGATCACTTCTAGCCCGAATTGTGTGAAACTGGGGCAGGTAGAACGTAAAGAAAACCCTACTAAAATGCATCATGCCGCATCGGGTTGAAGCTAAAGGCAAGTTTGCCCAAATTGACAGGAGTCGTTCGTGGTAATGAGGGTGAGAGTGTTGTCCAATGGTGCTTTATATTTAACAGATGTAGAAGGCGAATGTGTAGATATGGTTATCAAGTCTGGTACAATCAAAAGATGTTACGATTGTTTTCCTTGGTTTGTTTAATTGTGTTGTTTGTACTTGGCATGTTTTGAAGATTGGAATGACGAAGGCATTTTGTTTTGCTATCTAAACACCTTATCCTTCGTTACTCCTTTGAGCCTCATTTATTTTCTTTCATACCCCTCTTTCGGAATCAGTAGCAAAGATCAGAAACACAAGCGTGAAAGATAAGTAAAGGAAAAGGAGAAAAGAATAGAATGAAAAGGGAGAGAAGAAAAATGAAAATTGAACAAAAAAAAAGAAGAGAAAAGAAGAAAAAGAAAAAAAAAGAGGAAAAAGAAGAAAGAAAAAAACAACAAAATAACAAAAAAAAAAGAAAATGGAAGAAAGAAAAGAAAAGAAAAGAAAAATCACAACAACAGAGCAATTCCTATGACATGAACTACGTTCGACCTGATTCCTTTTAAGGATATGTAGACAGCCTCACGGTTCGGTCTCATCAAAATAAAAATCCAAAAGTCCCCAAGCAAAGAAACTGGGGCAGAAGTGGTGGTTCTGGTAGGAAATCTGATTCCGAAAGTTGTAATTTTGAACCCATTCAAATTGTTTTGAGCCTTTGATATCCTTTCTTCCTAACCCCATCCAAAGCCCACATTACAGTCCAAAGAAAGACTTTCTGACCAGTTTTCGAGAGATGCCAAGTCAAGCGAGTAAAGGTGAATCATATCAGGGGCAACACTCTGGTCCAAGTAGAGAAATAAAATGAGAGTCTTAGAGGTGAAAACCTTCACGGGCAACGTAAGGCGACGGGAGCTGAGAGTAATAAAAATGAGAGAGTCTTATTAGTGAAAACCCTCGCGGGCACCGTAAGGCGATAGTAAGTTGAGAGAAAGAACAAAATGAGAGAGGCTTGATGGTGAAAACCCTTCGGGCATTACAAGTCGAATAAGGACTGTGAATCGGATTGCATAACCAGAGCATTGAAGCCCAATTTCACGGTTTAGGGGTATAACAGGAGTTGAACATTAGACTTGCTCAACAGAATAGTCCACAGGTGCATGTCATGGTCATTAGAGTTGGTATCCACATCTAATAGGTTTCTACTTTGTAATTTTCTTGTTAGGAATCATCTCTTTCCTTTGTCCTTTACACTATTCCTCTTGTCTTATTTACTTCCTCTTCCTGAGTCTGTTGGGTCAAAATAAGTGAGAAATGACTTCAAAAATTTGCCATCGCTGTCCAATTGCACAAAACGGGGTCTGGCTAACACATCGAAATGTCATAAGTTAGAAAAGAACAACAAGCGCATTGAGCTGGTAATAATCAACATGCTTTGGGATCCTTATGAAATACAAAGGTTTGATACATATCAATTCATGGACAATGCAACAGATGGAAGGTGTTAGGTGAATAGATTAAGGGTATTTTCTGTGATAAGATTCACAAAAAGTGGTTAACCAATGGCAAGCGAGGTCTTCCATGCAGAAATCAAAGTTATCATGGCAAGCGAGGGAGCAATATACTTCAAAGCCAAGGCCAGTGGTTTAAGTCAAGGAAGAACAACATACACACTGAGTTGGTAACAATCAACATGCGTTGGGATCCATGTGAAATACAAGGGACAAAAAAGGTGGTAAACCAGTGACAAGCAAGATCTTCCATACAGAAATCAAAGCTATCATGGCAAGTGATGGAGCAATAGACCTCAAGACCAAGGCTAGTGATTTAAATCAGGAAAGAACAATGTGCGCATTGAAGTTGGTAATAATCAATATACCGTGGGGATCATGTGAAACACAAAGGTTTGGTATATGTCGGTTCATGAGCAATGCAACAGATAGAAGGTATTGGGTCTGAATGGAAGAGGTATTTTCTGTGGTAAGGATAACAAAGAAAGTGATTAGTCAAGGAACAAGCAAGGTCTTCGAGTGGAAATCGATTATCATGATTAGTGAAGGAGCAACCGCCCTCAAAGTCAAGGCCACAAACCAACCACCACATTTTAAACTAACAAGATTTTTCTTTGATTAAAACAGGGGCAGGAAAAGTTAATTTGTTTCGGAGAAACCCTCCGTGGAGAAAGGTAGTCACCAAACAGGTTTGATTTTTAATTTTCAGGACCCTCCTGGATAATGGGATTTAGTTTTAAGTGTTCAGGACTCTCCTGGACAATGGGATTTAGTTCTAAGACCTTCATAGAAAATAAGATTTAGCGTAAGTTTTACCTTTAGGAAATATGATTTAACTTTGAAGTTGTCACTCTTAAGGTGAGATTTAATTTGAAATTTTCAGGACCCTCCTGGAAAATGAGACTTAGTTTAAAATTCAAAACAATCATAAGTAGTAACATCTAGCATAAATGTACCCCAAAAGAATATAAGTTGGTTTTAATTTTTTTTTTCTGTAGATAGAATTCAGCTAGGAGTTGTCAGGACCCTCCTAGAAAATTGGACCTAGTTTAAAAAAAAACGAAACAATTATAAATAGAAAAATCTAGCATAAATGTACCCCAAAGGAATATAAGTTGGTTTCAAAGATTGCATGTTTAAGATAGGATTCAATTAGGAGTTTTTAGGACCCTCCTGAATAATGGGACCTAGCTTTAAGATTTCCATTAGATAACAAGATTTAGCATAAGTTCTGTTGTAGGGTAATATAGTTTAGCCGTAAAATTGTCACTCTTAAGATAAGACTTGATTTTTGATTGTCAGGACCCTCTTGGATAATGAGACGTAGTTTAAAACTGGCTTGGATAACAAGATTTAGCATAAGACATACCTTCAGTAGATATAATTCAACTTTAAAATTGTCGTTTAATTAAGAGTTGTCAGGACCCTCCTGGATAATGGGGAATAGTTTAAGACCGACCCTTTTAGATAACAAGATTTAGCGGAAGTAACACCTTTAGAAGATACAACTTAGATTTAAAATTGTCGTTTAGTTAAGAGTTGTTAGGACCCTCCTAGATAATGAGGAGTAGTTTAAGACCCTCTTAGATAACAAGATTTAGCGGAAATCATACCTTTAAAAGATATAGCTTAGATTTAAAATTGTTGTTTAGTTAAGAGTTGTCCGGACCCCCTGGATAATGGGACATAGCTTTCAAATTCTTAGTAATATTTGGTAATATGATTCAGTTTAACACTCACATATGCGCCCAGCTACCAAACTGGGGCAGAAAATTTTCTTTGTTTTGTCTATTTTTGTTGAAATCAGGGACCCGCTTGGAGAACATGGAGAATCAAGTCAATTTTCAGCAATCAGGCGCCCACCTGGAGAGCAAGGGAATACAATTCAAGTTTCAACAATCAGGCGCCCACCTGGAGAGCAAAGGAATACAATTCAAGTTTTGGCAATCAGGCGCCCACCTGGAGAGCAAGGGAATACAATTCAAGTTTTGGCAATCAGGTGTCCACCTGGAGAACAAGGAGTAACAATTCAAGTTAGCAGTAAGGAGCCCGCCTGGAGAGCAGGGAATACATTCAAGTTCAGCAGTCACGAGCCCGCCTGGAGAACAAGGGAGTACAATTCAAGTTTTAGTTTTCAAGTTCTTATTAATATTTGGTAATGTGATTTGTTTTACACTTACATATGTTCCCAGATACCCAAACTGGGACAGAAAAATTTCCTTTGTTTTCGTCTATTTTGGTTGAATTCAGGAGCCCGCCTGAAGAGCAGGGAATACATTTCAAGTTAGCAGTCAGGAGACCGCCTGGAGAGCAAGGAATACATTTCAAGTCTAGCAATCAGGTACCCGCTTGGAGAACAGGGATAAACAGTTCAAGTTTAGCAGTCAGGAGCCCGCCTGGAGAGCAGGGAATACATTTCAGTCTTTACATTTTTCAAGTTTTGAAGTTTGGAGCCCGCCCATATAACAGAGGAATACATTGAAGTTTGAAGTCAGTAAAGCGGAGGGTTACAACAAAAATCCCCAGCAGAAATCAGAAGGAAGATTACAAGTCGAGCCAGAAGTAAAGAAACAGCGGAGGAAGCACAAATCGACAAGGCAACATCAGTCACAAGATCAAGTTTGGAAATAAATCTTTGTAAAGCATAGATTATAACTTAGTCTAACTTCTTCATTTTTGTCATGGTGTAATAAGGAGGTCAGTAGGCAGTATCAGCAGCAGCTGCAGCAGTAACAGCAAAACCGCAGCTTCATGGTAGTCCCAGCTACCAAAACTTCACGAACTACATTGACCTGATTCCTTTATAGCCAAGGATATGCAGGAAACCTTTGAAGCAGAGGTTCGGTCAAATCTTTCAAAAATGCTTCCCCATGGAGTATTCAAACAGGCAAAAATCGCTCGTATCCGCTCACTTTATCTTTGCACGAAAACTCTTCATGTTTTCGGACAAAGAGGGGTAGCTGTGAGCACGCGATTTTTGCCTCATACGAATTACTCCAAAAGAATTCCCAAAATTAGGTCTTTTCTTTAATTATGTGTTATTTTTAGGAATTATTGTGTGATTTCCCTGATTGTTCGCATATATTTGTGTGCATGTTTAATTTTGTTAATGCATTAAAAATACAAAAATATAGCATTTTCATTTGAGATTTGATTTTTTCATTTTTTGGAATTAATTAATAATTAGATGTTTTACAAAAATGAAAATTCAAAAAAAATATATAACATATTTTGTAATTTTAGTCAAATTGTGTGATTTTCTTTTAATTTGGCATTTAATTATTTGTGATAATTATTAGTTAGAATTAACTAGTATTTTTAAGTTAATTTGGTGTTTTATAATTAATTAGGATTTTAGTTTTAATTGTTGAAAAGAAAATTCAAAAGGAAAAGAAAATAAGAAGAGGAAAATCTGGTTGGGCCAATTTAGCCAGGTCCAAAACCAAAACTCAGCCAAACCCATTGAGAATAAGAAGAGGAAAATCTGGTTAGGCCAATTTACTAATTGAGAAGTTCCTAATAGTGGTAGAGTAGTACTTGCATTATCAAATTAACTAAAAGCACTAATTGAGTGGACAATTAAGTGGATGATTAAAGAAATGAAAAGTTGATTTGGTAGTGGAAAATGCACTAATTGAATGCCCATTTAAGGGAGCTGAAAATCAGATTAGAGAAGAAAACAAAGGGGGCGGAGAGAGCAGTATACACTTGATATACACTATAGATACACTTGATATACAAGGGCAGAGAGCTAAGAAAACTTGGAAGGGATTCTAAGAGAGATATAGGAAGAGATATACAGAAAAAAAAAATCAAAAACGATTGCAGAATTTCAGAAAAATACACTGTTTCATTGAGTCATTTGGTATTTTCTGAAGTTTTCTTCTAGTATGGAAGCAATTCCTGGCTAGCTGATAATAAAAAGGGTTTAAGTCGAGTCGGGTTTGAGGTCTGCTGATTCACTAAAATTGAAATTAGGGTCTGACTATCGTATCATATCCCTTGGTTTCAAAATTAGTCTGCTGATTCATTTTCTGGTGTTGAATACTACTGCCGCTGTTGGTTACTGCTGATACCTCATTTTGCTGCTTTCTTCTTTCATTTCCAGGTGCAAACTTGAACTCAAATTGATGTAGCTTTGAGATGAACATAAAATGAAAGTACTCAGACATTTGTTTACTGGATGATGCATGTTTGGACGACTATACATATGTAGTTAAGTAGATATTAATGATATGTAACTGTGTAGTGTAGTCTAATTGGATTTATATTCACATGAAACTCGGACTGCGTAATTTGTACCTAATTGGACTGTTAATTTGTGGTTATCCAGTTGTAGCCTTAGTATAGCTTAGAACTTGCTTTAGTTCAACGGTTTCGTTTTAAAAAATAAAAAAAATCAGAAATAGTTTGGGTGTTGCAATTGATTTTGAGATCAGCGTATGATATCCACATTAATTTTAATTTCAAGCTGAAGAGACGTCTCAAACAACTTTGTATTGCAGTAGCTAAGATCTGTAGATTAGTTACTCATATCAACATCTGCGTTTCATTAAGTAGTTTAGTTTAGCTGTATGATGATTCGATGTGAATAAAGTGTGAAGTTAGGCTATTAACCTGTTCGTGTTAGTGTAAGTAAAATCTCGTAATTAAGTTGCTTAGCCTGCTCATCTGAGGTTTATATTCATGACTATTTTTGTTAAAATTCAATTCACGTTTCCTAGTTTGTTTTGCCTTTAGTAATATCCAGAAGTTCACTAGTAGGTAAATAGATAAGAAAAATCTGAATTTTAGAATATAAATCCAATCCAGTCGGTTTAGACGTCTAGCTGTTTTGAATTTTATTGAGATGAGCATATGAGTATGTCAAGTGTTGATTTGAATAAATGTGAAGTAGCTCCATCATTTGCAAGTTAATAAGCCTCAATGTCAAGGGTGGGCCTGAATGAAGTCTGTCCGAAGCCCAACTTGAGTTTTGACTGTGTCTTATTCTTACTGGGCTGAGCTTGAAGCCCAAGGGAATTACTAAAATTTTGAATAAAAGTCAAGGACGTAAGTATATTAGTTATTGAACAATACTAATTAATTAAGGCTTTTTCTGTTATTATTAGAGACAAACTAAGTAGAAAATTGTAGTTTGCTTTAGGTTGGCCTTTAAATAATAAATGAGGCGAGCCCTGCTAAACAAAAATGCATAAATTGTGGGGTCCTCTTAAATGTCTATAATAAAATACTTAGAACTCGAGATGGGCCGTTTAGCGAATTTCACAGCCCTCCCCAAAGATAATAACGCATTAGTCACTTTAGGTGCGCTTTTAATAATTTACCTTATTAAACTTGGGTGTGCATTTCATGTGACCCAAATCAAATCCCAAAAACGTTGAATAAAATGTGTTCAGGATTGCGGGTGCATTTCATGTGACGCAATCCAAAGATACATTTTAAACGACGTTCAATTTTCTCTAAAAATAATTGAATAAATGCGGTTGAAAGCTAAAATTGGCACATAGGTTCAACATGTATTAAAATCAGATAAATAAGCTGAATATGACTGTTGAGCGACCGTGCTAGAACCACAGAATCCGGGAATGCCTAACACCTTCTCCCGGGTTAACAGAATTCCTTACTCGGATTTCTGGTTTGCGGACTGTTAAACAGAGTCATATTTTCCTCGATTCGGGATTCAATCGGTAACTTGGGACACCATAAATCTCCCAAGTGGCGACTCTGAATTTCTTAAAATAAATCCCGTTTTGATTGTCCTTTAATTAGAAAAACTCCCTTTACATATACCCTTTTCCGGGGTGTAGGTAAAAAAGGAGGTGTGACAATACTGAAACGACTTGATTTGCAAAATTGAAAATCAAAATATTATACCGAGAAACTAAAAAAATTAAATCAAAATCAGTAGCGAAGCCAAGAATTTATTTAGGGTGTTCAAACTTGAAATAAGTAAAAAGGATCCCCGATAAAGGGGTGTTCAATATACGTTATACACCATTAAAATCTAGTATTTTACCTATATATACAATGTAATTTTTCGACGAAGAGTGGCCAGTTGACCACCCTTAGGGTTATGTACCTTCACCCTGAATTAAACTAGCTAAGACCCACCCAAAATATTGTACCGAGAAACTTAAAATTGAACCAATCTAATCAATGCAACATTTTTTCCTTTACCACTTCCCTCTTTTTCTATAAAAATTATCTTATCAGCTAGTACATTGTAGTGTCAACCCCTATCTTTAAACCATAAAAAGCATTCCTCAAACTATTAAACCAAGAAAGTGTTCTTCATTTTCAAGCGTGTGAGACATCCAAATAATATTTTTTTTATCGATATCATATATTTATTAGGAGTATTCAAACGCATCAATGTTGCAATTTGATTTCTTCGTGCGTGTATGTATTTTTTGTATATTTTCTTTTATTTATTTTGCCGATCAAAGGCTTCATTGTGGTAACTCTTTTATTCAAAGAATTTTAGTTTAAATTGCATGAAAAAAAGCTCTTTGTAATACTTTTTTTTGGAGTACGTTTTTAGATTTTTTGGATCACAAAATATAAGAAACCGGGCAAACATACTATAACGATCCAATTTGCAAAACTGAAAATCAAAATACTATATCGAGAACTAAAATAAATGAATCAAACTAGCTAATGCCCACCCAAAATATTGTACCGAGAAACTTAAAAATTGAACCAATCTAACCAATGCAACTACTCTTATGTGAGCACGTGATTTTTGCCCCACATGAATTACTCCTATAAAATCCCAAAGAATTAGATTTTTCCTTTAATTATCTATCATTTTAGGAATTATTGTAGAATATTCTTAATTATTTGCATTTTTCTGTACATGCTTAATTTCATTTAATCCCTGAAAATACAAAAATACTTTGCATTTGCATTTAGGATTTATTTTATATTTTTTAGGTTAAATAGTAAGTTAATTGTTTATAAAAATAAAAAAATCAAAAAAAAAAAATTCACTTTGCCTTTTTAACTTTTTAATTTTTGAATTCCTTTAGTTTAGGAGTTAATTAATTTTTGTAATTACTATGAAGGGTAATTAGCTTATTTTTGGTAAATTAATTTAGTTTTAAGAAGTTAATTTAGGTTTTATTTTAATTTGACAAAGAAAAGGAAATGAATCAAAAGAATTGCTTTGATTTTGGGCCAATTTGTATAAGCCCAAGTGATTAAATTCACCAAAAGCATTCAAAATCCAGGCCCAAATCGCCCTTCACCCGGTCTAGACCAGTTGGTCTTTCAGACGTTTCAAACGACGTAGTATAGGGTCGATACTACGCCGTTTCAAGTTCTTTAATAATAAATCAATTTGGGCCCTTTATCTTCCTTCATCTAACGACCATTAGGGCTCCAACCTAATTACATAAAACTGTTCAAACACCCTAAAGACAACCTAGGACTCAATCAGTTCACCCTCATCCCCTTCAGACTCAGAACCCTAACCCGCCGCCTTTGAATTCTTCACCATCTCCAGCCGGCGGCGACCTACAAATCCTCCCAAAAATTCACCACACACTCCCCATACTCCCTCAAACACAAAGCCATCATCAATATCCCCAAAATTTCCACCATTTTTCTTTAATTTCAGATCTTAAGACGGAACCCTAATTCCTTCCCCGCCTTTGACTCATCATGCAAAGGTCTGGGATCATTTTTCTCCAAGCATTGAAGGGGTTTCGACCTAAAATGAGTGTTATATGGTTGTTTTCACAAGAACAATCCGACTAACACTCATTTTGGTCCAAATCGGGTTGGCCGAAGTTTCTGAAAATCGAAGTGCTAGGTATTTCTTCTTTATATTTTCCCCTCTGACCTATCTCATTAATTTTTTCTTTTCTTCCACTTTTCTCTAATCAAGTTCACTGGTGTTCCTAGTATTTTGCTTTCTTTCTATATCTTTTCTTTGTTTCCCGACCCTTTTTCTTCAATCCTTAACTTCTGTTCACGAACATTTTTTTTAGTTTGGTTTATCATGTTTGTCTGATTAGGTTTAAAGTTCATTAAAAGCAATCATTAGGCTTGTTGTTTTCATGTTGATTACTTGTTTCGATTATTAATTCACTTTAGCATAGTTTGGCCCGAAAGTCAGTCACAATTTGTTGTTTTTTGTTTGATAATTAAAAATTTAGGGGTTTTGCTCGAAAGCCCACTGCCCCATCTCTCTTTCATTGTGATTGGTTTGACTCTATTAGGCTGGGTAGGCCCAGGTTTTCTTTCTTGGTTTGGGTTTATGTTTCAGCCTGACCCATGTTAGTTTACAAGGGTAAATAACATAAGCTTAAAGGGTAGTTTGGGGAGTCTAGACAAAAGAATCTTGTACAACTAATTAGGAAGCTACCTGGAAGGTGAGGTTGGGGCTAGTTTAATAAACAGAGTTTAAAATTAGGGACTAACTAGCAAAAAATAAAAATTTAAAAAGGGGCAATGGGTAAAATCTTGAACCATTTCTGCTACCCTAGAGTTTCTCTATAAAAGGCAGGTTTCTTCATTTTCAAGTCAGATTTTAGAGAAGATATAATTTAGAAACGGCTGAAAGAACACTTTTAAAAAGAATACTGAAATTTCTGCCTACTTGGTTCAAAATTGGTTTAAAGTCTGTTGTCATTCTTTTAAACTTGAAACCTTCAAGAGTCTCTGGTTCATTCTGGGCTTAAAGTGATTTTTAGAAACTGAGTATTGCTGTTGTTTAGCTCGTGTTGGTGCTGCTGATATTCTGTTGCTGTTACTCCCATTTCAAGCTTATTTTCTTTGTTTCGTTGCTGTGACCAGGTACATTTTCGGACTTATTTGGAGTGGAAATGATGATTATCAAATGAAAAATGGTGTTCTAGTGGTTGAATTCCAAGAGCTTGATTTTAGTATGCTTGTTATAGTTTAATAATTGTTAGTTAGTTTGTTTATATGTTAGCTGAAAATTGGTATAATGTCATGAAGGTTATGTAGTCTGGTAATCATAAATTTATACTCTCAATTTAGTTTTCAGTAGTTTCAAATGTATGTGAGTAAGCTTCTAGTTCATTATTAGTAGTCTGATGATATACTACTGCTTGATTCATCAGTTTTATGTGTTGAAGCTAAGGTTTGAATTAGTCCTGATGATTATGCTATATATGTTCTGGAAAAACCTACAACTCTGCCTAAGTTGATGTCTGCTTAGAGAATACTGAATAGGGACCTCTTTGAATGTTGATTTGTGGTTGTGGGCTTGGCCACTAGTTGGTCAAGTCAGCAGTCATTAGGCCCAAGTAAGTCTATGATTAATATGGTTTAAAAATTGGCAGTTCTATGGTCATATTCAAGGTTTGCTTTTATAGAATATATGAATTTAGGACTCAACATGTTTAACAATGCAGTGTTTAACATGCATGTTAGGTTTTGAGAAAAAGTAATGGATGGTTACATGTTGTAGTGTTAAAGTTAATATTGATTCAAGGCTGTTGCGTTTTGTCGAAAGCTAATCAGGCCCCTGTTTGTTAGCTTCGAATTTCAAATGCCTTTTTATGCTGCAGGGATTCGATCTCGAGTCCTGCGTTGCCCAGCCTTATTTTTGAGAGATTTGGGTCTTCCTTTGGGCCTAGACCTGGAGGCCACCTGAAATGGGAATTATAGGCTTTATCATGCTTGGGCCTACCTCTCTAGTCTAATTCCTCATTTAACATGCCGTTGATGGCCCAAACCATCTTCAAATAATCAAACCTGTTTTCTTTTTTAATGCAAGTTCAACATTTTAGTTAGTTTGAACATTAGTTTAGAATAAACTCAAATTCTCTTAGTCTTTAATTAATTAGACTCCTTTAATTAGTTTGAGGTGTGCCATATTAGCCAAATACATAATTTATGGCCCTCAAAAGATTAGTTCAAACTTCCTTTAAAATTAGATTCGAGGTGTGCCATAAGCAAGATTAGATAACCCATGGTCCTCGGATAATTAATACTAACTCTTTAAAATCGAGGTGTGCCATGAGTTGAATTTTCCATGGCCCTCCCAAACCTTGTTTTAAATTCGAAATTTCGTAGTTGCTTTAGGAGCTCTATTTTAAATTAATTTCCTTTATTTATCTAAATTAGGGTATGCATTTCATGTAAAAAAAGAGGTGTGACAGCTCTAACTACTCTACTGGGGATCCAAACCCAGAACTTTGGTTTAGGGTTTAAGAATTCGAGCTTAGAATAACTGTTATAGTGGCTTCTTTTATCTGATTTTTACATGTTGAGCCTAATGTGCTAAATGCCGCTTTTACCGCTTTGATAGTGTTTGGATTATATATAAATTGCTACGAAACCCTCCTCTCTCTGAGTTTTCTAAATCATCTGGGAAGTGTGCACTTCGTGTGACTTCTTTTCTGTTAGAGTCTTATCCCAATTTTAGAACGAGGTTCGGACAAGTTGCAAAGCCGGTGAAGCTTATGTATTCCCGGTACGCTGCCCCCTCGGCTCGAGCTGTCCGCTCGAGTAAGCCATGTCTAGAACAATACACCTAGGTTTTAAACCTAGAATAACATAGCCTCATGCAGGATCCCTAGTAGGAATGTTTGTTTGCATCACGTGCATTTGGCTTTGGGGACTCAACACATGGGTTGGGTCCGTCTATGGCAGGTGTACCTAAATTTAAAAGACCATCCTGATGCATTCTACTTGCTACTTGTGCATTTATTTGCTTCGGATTTGCATGTTGACTGACTTATGAATAATATGAGAAAAGTTGGGAAATAGAAAAATCAATTTGAGGGCTAGAGCGATAATTACTTGTTTTTGAAAAAATCGATGTCCAAAAGGTACCGAAACTCTACCGAAATTTTGAAAAAAAAAAGAAGAAAATTTTGTTTTTAAAAATATTTGGTATTGTTTTTATTATGTCAAATCTGCTCGAACTACGCCAGTTTGATTCTCACCAGATGTGGGATACATAGGCAACCCCCATCAGGTCCAACTTCATTTTTGCAAAAATAACCCTAAAAGAACAAAGATTTTAGTGTTTTGCCATAAATAAGTAAGGTAAGGCCGTTCTTGTCTAAAATAGCCAAATGTCCCCAAAAGGGCGCCGGAAGGCTGTTTTTGCAAGAACAACCACCTATGATCTCTTTTTTAACTTTTTGGTTGGTTGGCATACACAACCCTAAAATCTTCTTTTCCGAAGAGCTCAAGGGCCATATTTGCAAAGACCGGGTTTTTATTTTGAATTGAAAATTTTTGAAAAAAAAAATTGATAACCTTTTCTTGAGTCAAATAAATTATGATTTCTTAACCAATCACCCTAATAAATGTGCAGGATGAGCACAAATGAAAATGAACCCTTCACAGCTCTTGAGAAAATCCTATTACAGCTCCATATGTGGAGGAACAACTTAGGAAAAGTCAGCAGAGGGACTGTGGTAAAAGTCTTGGGTGGTCTCGTGGGACTTCTGAAATTCAAGCCGAGGTTGGATGTGATTGAGGCCTTGATACCTTTCTGGGACCCGACTCACAATGTGTTTCACTTTTCTGATTTTGAGCTCAACCCCACGCTGGAGGAAATTGCGGGCTATGCCGGTCTTAGTGGGAACCTCAGAAGTTGGTACCCGGTGTCGCCAAGAATAGTGTCTCCTCACAAGTTTCTAGATATGTTGAGTATTAGTCGGGAGGTTCAGGATGGGAATTTATCCGAAGGGTTTTGCACCTTCCACTTCTTGTACCAGCACTATGGCAATCCCTATGGTTTTGAAGCACCGGATACTGGTCTGACCCATGCAGGAAACAAAGATAAATGGGAGGCACGACGTGGTTTGGCCTTTATAGTAGTATTCTTGGGTGTCATAATCTGCCCAAGAAAAGATGGCAACATAGAATTGGGTTTTGTGGGAGTGGTCGACGTCATGATTAAGAAAGTTAACGACACTCTTGTTCCAATGATCTTAGATGAGATTTACCGAGCCTTAACCATCTGCTGAGAAAGGGGAAGATTCTTCTAGGGTTGTAACCTGCTACTACAACTTTGGATACAAGAACATCTTTGTCATCGTGTGAGGTATATCAACTACGGCATGACTGGTCTGAATTGCATCGAAGAGTACGAAAAACGAGTGGCGGGTGTTGAATTTCCAGAAGGTACAGAGGCTTGGTTTGCGCACTTGAGTTCTTTAACTTCGGACAAAATTGAATGGACTTTCGGATGGCTCCCTGTCACTGAAGTCATCTACATGTCAGCCAAGGTGTGCTATCTTCTCCTAATGGGTCTCTGGAGCGTTCAACCATATGCTCCTCACAGGGTGTTGCGCCAACTGGGCAGGTTTCAAACTATTCCCCATGACGAAGATTTGAGCCGACAAGTCATAGAATTGGGTCAAAAAGCTGTATTCCCAGAAGGAAAAATTCGTCAGATTTGGAATGAGTGCAGATTTCTAGAACTAAAGACTCTGGTGCGGGATCTATCTAAAGGCGAGTTAGACCCTAATTACATGAATTGGTTTAATAAGAGGTTTCAAATCCCTTGAGAGCCTGTAAGGCCTGCCAAAAGACCCCACATCCAGCAATTCACTGACGATTCACAAGAGCAATGGGGCTGGCTGGCGAAAGAGGCAAGCTATAGGGCCAAGATAAGTAAATTGGAGGGACAAATCAGGGACCCCAAATTTGATAATAGTGTACAAGCTACTGCCGATGAAGGGGAAAAGAAGAAGCTGGCTCAAGAAAACAAAGCCCTTAGAGCTCAGATCCAAAAGATGAAATAGCTGATGTAAACCAGGAGAGAAGCCGAGCAAATGAGAGGCTTATAAGTGGTCTTAGAAAGAAAGTAATCAAGTGTCAAGATGACTTGGAAAAATCTGAGACTAGTCTAGCAAGAGTCCGAGCACAACTGACAAAGAATGTAGAAGGACGAGCGGAGTTTGTACGGCAGTTGAAAACAAAAAATGAGGGAACAGTCACAGATTTGAAAAGAAAGCTCACTACCCCGAAAATGAGATAGCCAAACAAGCTAAGAACTTTAAAGCAAAAAGGGAACATTTCTATGCCTTAATGTCCCAGCTGGAGGAAGATATGCAACAGTTGCAGAGTCAAAACCATCATTATACCCAAGTGCTAGAAGCTAGGACTCAGCAAATCAGGCGTTTGCTCCAAGTAAAAGGTATTATCCGGGAGAGGGTTAGAGCAATTGCTGATTACATCGTCACGAAATACCACGAATGTGAAGACATGACTCGAACCACTTTCTTTGCTACAGTAATGACATTTGTTCGCCAAATAATGAGTGATCTTAAGCGTCTTTAAATGGATCTTGCACATAGGCTCGTGGCCAGACTGAATGATGTGCCACAGGCCCTAGGAGTAGAAGCACTTATGTACTCTTGATTTTCATTTATCGAGTCTATATTTTAGTTTTTAGTTTAAAATATTGTTTTGAGTCTGTTTGTAGTTTTTAAAATTCCAAGAAATGAGTATGTTAGAATCTTTTCTAATAGAAAAGTTTAGGAGTTTTATTAATGAAAATTAAAAATTTCCAAAAATTATTTCCTTATTTTTTGTACTTATTTCTTGAACTATGTAATGATCTGATTCATGCAGCGTCGTGATACGTAGGCAATTCTCATTGGATCCGGTCATGATTTTGTAAAATAACTCAAATAAAAAGGGAATGCGGGAAGGAAAGAACCTAAAGAAAAATCAAAAAGAAAAAAAAGGAGAAAAGAGAGCCAAAGAAAAACCAAAAGAAAAGCAAGAAGAGTAAGAAAAGAGAGAAAAACAGGAATACAAGGAGAAGCATCAAAGAGCCAAAGTGGAAAGAAAAGAAAATTGGGGAAATAAGCAAGAGCCGGGATGAAACACACAACCGTTGCGAAACATATAGAAACACATTTAACTGTATAGGTGCATCACACCCCAATGTGCGACTACCTATATGTTAATTGCTTCAAGCTAACCGGTTTGTTATCTATTGTTAAGTACATGTTCTATATTAAGGTGGTTGGTTTTGTGGTAGTCTGGCTTCATATCCGTACTTCACAAGGTCAAAAGGGAGTGTTGAAATGTCTTTGGAAAGTCATCTTCCAACAGTTCCTATCGTGGAGGATAGCCCGATCTCGGCCATCCCAACTTCCGAGTCAGCAACCGCTGAGGAAAATAAAATTTTGCGTCTCTGCATGATGGAAATATGGGACGCCTGGTCCAATGGCAGAGAACCACTAAGTGCGATACCTGGATTCCCTAAGCTACTTCCCAGGGAAAGTGGGACTTCCAACGTTCCCATAAGTTATCCAAATACCCTATTGGGATATCCTACCATCTCAGCCCACTTTTCTGGGACACCTTTTGAGGCTTGCCTGCAGGTGTTAATTGCTGGTATGGCCACCAATATATTCGTTGCTCCACCTTGTTCAGCTACGACACAACCCACTTTACCCAGGCCAAGCTTTGATCCATCATCTTTCACCTTCCAAGTGCCATCGTTCTACTGGAACCTACCTAGTTTACTACCAATTCTTACCCTCAGCCACCCCGGTACGAGTTTACCGCGGGATAGGAGAAAACCCCAAAGAACCCTGAACAAGAGGAGATTACCCGAAAAATGAGGAGTATGGAGTAGAGTCTAAAAAATATATAGGGTTTGAGCGGCAAAAGAGCGTATCCTATGCTGATCTGTGTATGTTTCCACACGTACACTTACCCTTGGGTTTCAAAACCCCGAAGTTTGAAAAGTATGACGGGCATGGGGATCCCATAGCCCACCTCAAGAGGTACTACAACCAATTGCGGGGAACAGGTAGAAAAGAGGAGCTTCTCATGGATTATTTTGGAGAGAGCCTGGTCGACATTGCTTTTGAATGGTACATGGATCAGGATATATCTCATTGGCATATTTGGGATGACCTGGCTCGGGATTTTGTCAGGTTTTTTCAGTATAAAATCGACATAGCCCCTGACAGGAATTCATTATCGAATCTCAAGAAAAGGTCCTCGGAAAGCTTCCGAGAGTACACTGTCAAATGGCGCGAACAAGCAGCCAGAGTCAAGCCTTCAATGGATGAAATAGAGATGGTTAGCATTTTTCTTCAAGCCCAAGAGGCTGACTATTTTCAAAACATGATGTTTGTGATGGGGAAACCGTTTGCCGAGGCCATCAAAATTGGTGAAATGGTCGAGAATGGTCTAAAAACAGGGCGTATTTTGAGTCAATCTGCTATAAGGGCTACCTCCCAAGCAATTCAAGGCAGGTATGGAGGTGTAGCGAACCGAAAGAAGAAGGAAGAAGTGGCAATGGCAACTTCAAGTGTAAGAAAACCCCGTCCACCCAGACCTTACTTCCCCGCAAGAACCCCACAACATTACTATCCCCATCAGGATATGGCCTATGCTATGGTTCCTCAGCCATACGCAGTGATGAATGCCCAGCCCTACGTCAGGCCACAACAATAGTTCAACCAAAACTGAGTTCCATTTACCAGAAATCAACCTCCTCGCCAAGCTCAGTATAATCCCCGACCTCCACAAAATAACTTCCCCTACAATGCCCATGCCCGGGAACCACCCAGGATGGCAAACTTCACGCCCATTGGTGAGTCATACTCTAGTCTTTTCCCAAAACTTGTCCAGATGGGTCTGTTGCAGCCCGTACCCCAAACCAGGCAGAACACAGAATCGCCCTCCTATAGAGTCGGTACTCGATGTGCTTACCATTCGGGAGCCGAAGGGCATGATACAGACGACTATTGGACCTTGAAAAGGGCTGTTGAAAATCTCATAGAACAAAAGCGGATAGTGCTAAAGGACGAAGACATTCCTAATGTGACCAACAATCCATTACCGGATCACAATAACGGACCGGTTATTCGAATGATTTGCGAAGATAAGGAGTTCGATCCTGCTTTGAAAGCCATAATTGCAATCGCTGATGTTGAAAAGAAGTCAAAGGCAGCAGCAAAGCAAGACAAGGGGGAGAAAAAGAGTAAACCCACCCCTCAAAATATAGAAAAGAAAGTGGAAAGCCCTCAAAAGATGCCGTTCTCTATGTTCCCCGGGTTCACAGGAAAGGACAAGTGACATTGAGCCCTCCAATAAGGTTTGAGATAAACAAGGGATCTAAAATGTACGTGCCTAAAGGGACCTATGTGGTACGGGGGCCAGTAATTTCACCCAGGCTGAATGAGTCCATGGTTATTGGCCGCACACCGTAGAGGCCCATGACAGATCCCACTACCGTCCCATAGAATTAGAACAAGGCGGTAGTAACCTACAAAGGAAAAGAAGTCCTGGGAGAAACAAATGAAACTAACCTGGCCAAGAAATACCTTAATCTGGAAGAAGTGAATAATGCCACGAAGAAGCATTTCCCACTCAAGAAGCCAATTAGTGTTGAAAAAGTAGAAGAGTTCTTCCGAAAAATGAAAATGGCGGACTACGAGATAATTGACCAACTTCGAAAGTCTCCTGTTCAGGTTTCCTTATTGTCTATGCTAATGAATTCAACTGAACATCAGAAAGTGTTGATCAAAACTCTCAATGAAGAGTATGTTCCCATTGAAACCACTGTGGAACAACTGGAAAGGATGGAGGAAAGATTTTTTGCAGTCAATCAAATTTCTTTCAGCAAGAATAATTTGCCCCCAGAAGGGGCCGCCCTCAACAAAGCCCTTCATTTGATAGTTAAATGCGGGGGATATTATGTAAAAAGGGTCATGCTGGATGGTGGTTCTGGAGTAGATATTTGCCCTCTCTCAATTCTGCAAAGAATGGAGATCGGTACTAAGAGAATCAGGCCCAACAACGTCTGTGTGCGTGCCTTTGATAGTATCAAAAGAGACACCATAGGTGAGATCAATCTGATCTTGACTATTGGTCCTATGGATTTCGAGGTGACCTTTCAGGTCCTGGATATGGATACTTCCTATAATTTTCTCTTGGGAAGACCTTGGATTCATGCACCAGGGGTTGTACCTTCTACTCTTCACCAGATGGTAAAATTTGAATATGAAGATCAAGAGATTGTAGTTCATGGAGAAGATGAGCAGTCGATTTACCAGGACCCATCAGTCCCATGTCTCGAAGCTAGGGAAGGAAGTGAACACATAGTCTATCAAGTTTTCGAGGTTGTGGTCGCAGACCAATGTGAAGAAGGAAACCCTTGTCCTCAACCCTTTCTCTCAAATGCGTCAATTATGGTTGCCAAAGAAATGATCAGGCATGGTTATAAACCCGGGAAGGGGCTCAGGACGTCATTGCAAGGAATCACGGAACCTATCACTCTGCCTGCCAGCGAGAAGTTCTTTGGTGTGGGTTTCCAAGCCACGCCAGCTGATGTGATGTGGGCGAATAAACGAAAAAGTGATGGTTGGGTCTTGCCTTAGCCGGTTCCGCACCTCTATAGAACATTCATCAGACCCAAGTACAATGAAGAAGAAGAAGATGAGGCCTTCACGGCCGAGGAAATTGAAGAAATATATGGAGCCATGAGGCAGATGCTGTATGAAACCCACATGGTTCAGTTGGGAGAAGGATCGAGCACTGCTGAGGTGCTATACATAGGGCCCAATGCCAAGTTGCAAAATTGGAAGGCTACTCCGTTCCCAATCAGGCGGAATCCCAGTAGTCCAGTCTTGCCACCTTTTCTGCATCACGAGTTATTTTAGGGTGTAAATCGGATGTTTTATTTTAGTTTCCTGTCTTTAAATTCCAATGTAAACCCTGTTGTCTTCAAAATTCAATGAAATGAAATTAATATTTCATTGTTCATCTCTCTTTATTCTTTCTGATTTTTGTTACTTTTTCTTATTTCTTTTTTTTTCAGTTCTAATAACGCGGCTTTAAATAACATTACATGCTTGCGAACTTCATGCCTAGATCCAAACACGCGGTCCAATTTTGAAATAATAAACCAAGAACCGAAATATGATGAAGAAGAGGCTTTTAGGGAAATAAATCGAGAATTGGAACAATTTGAGAATAAACCTAAGCCGAACTTAAATGATACCGAGCCGGTTAATTTGGGTAGTTCTGAAGAAGTCAAAGAAACCAATATAAGCATTCACACAAATGAAAAAACCTGGGACGCATTGATCCAACTTTTGTTTGAATTCAAAGATATGTTTGCTTGGTTATACGATGACATGCCAGGATAAAATGTCGATTTGGTGGTCCATAAATTGCCAACCTACCCCGAATTCCCCCTGTCCAGCAAAAGTAAAGAAAGTTCAAAACTGATATCAGTGACAAGATTAAAGAAGAGGTCACAAAACAGTTGAAAGCGGGGGTGATCCGAGTGGTTCGATATACCACATGGTTAGCCAATGTAGTTCTAGTTCCAAAGAAAGACGGGAAAACTTGAGTATGTGTGGACTACAGAGATCTGAACAAAGCAAGTCCCGAACAATTTCCCCCACCAAATATCCACATCCTTGTTGATAACTGCGCCAAACATGAGATACAATATTTCGTGGATTGTTATGCAGGATATCACCAGGTGTTGATGGATGAAGAGGATGCGGAAAAGATAGCTTTCACCATACCCTAGGGCACCTACTATTACCGGGTCATGCCTTTTGGTCTGAAGAACGCCGGGGCAACCTATATGAGGGCCATGACTGCCATTTTTCATGACACGATGCACCAAGAAATTGAGGTGTATGTAGACGATGTGATCATCAAATCCAGGACCCAGGATGACCATGTTCGGAACCTGAGAAAATTCTTTGAGCGGTTGCGTAAATATGATTTGAAGATAAATCCGGCCAAATGTGCATTTGGGGTCCCGTCTGGCAAACTCTTAGGATTTATAGTCAGTCGAAGGGGCATCGAGTTAGACCCAACAAAGATAAAATCTATTCAAGATTTGCCTCCTCCAAGAACCAAGAAAGAGGTTATGAGCATGTTGGGAAAGTTGAATTACATTAGCCGATTCATTGCGCAATTGACTTCTACATGTGAACCCATCTTCAAGCTGTTAAAGAAAGATGCAGCAATTAAATGGACAGATGAGTGCCAAGAAGCCTTTGACATCTGTCAAACCCGCCAGTCTTGGTCCCACCTGAACTGGGGAGGCCTCTGTTCTTGTATCTGACTGTCTTGGAAAATTCCTTTGGCTGTGTCCTCGGGCAACACGATGTGACCGGAAAAAGAGAGTAGGCAATCTACCATCTGAGAAAGAAGTTTACCAATTATGAAGCCAAATACACTTTGTTGGAAAAAACTTGTTGCGCCCTGACTTGGATCGCTCAGAAGCTTACGCACTACTTGTTGGACTACACCACTTACCTCATTACCAGGTTGGACCCTTTGAAGTACATATTCCAGAAGTCGATGTCCACAAGGAGGTTAGCAAAATGGCAGATCCTGCTCACTGAATTTGACATAGTCTATGTCGCCCGCACGGCAATGAAAGCCCAGGCTTTAGCGAATCACCTAGCTGAAAACCCTATTGATGATGAATATCAACCTCTGAGTACTTACTTCCCAGATGAAGAGGTAAATTCAGTTGAGGTAACATCAGAAGACACTAATGCATGGAAAATGTTCTTTGATGGCACTGTGAACGCAAAAGGCATCGGAATTGGGGCAATCTTGATCTCACCCACGGGTCAACACTATCTAGACACAGCCGGCTTCGATTTTTCTGCACAAACAACACTACCGAGTATGAAGCCTGCATTATGGGTATGAATATGTCAATCAACAAAGATGTGAAAGAATTGTTAATCATGGGAGATTCAGATCTCATTATCTGGCAAGCTCAGGGAGAATAGGAAACTTGAGATGTCAAGCTTATTTCCTACAGGCAACATGTGAAAGATCTTAGTAGGCGGTTCAAGTCAGTTGAGTTCAGGTATATTCCTCATTTTCACAATGAGTTAGCCAATGCGCTCGCTACTTTGGCCTCGATGCTACCATACCTAGGCAATGCCCACATTGACCCGTTAGAAATCTAGATCCGAGAAAGGCACGGTTACTGCAATACGGTTGAGGCAGAATCAGATGTTCAGCCATGGTATCATGATATCAAGAGATTTCTGAAAACTAAAGAATATCCTGACCAAACCAGTGGAGACCAAAAGAGAACTATTAGATGACTTGCAAACGGTTTCTTCTTGAGCAGTGAGGTTTTACACAAAAGGACTCCGGATCTCAATTTGTTAAGATGTGTTGACGGCAAAGAGACCAGAAGAATCATGTATGAAGTACATGTACTAGTGTGCGGACCCCACATGAATGGGTATGTTTTGGCAAAGAAGATCCTTCGAGCAGGCTACTATTGGATGACTGTGGAAAAAGATTGCTTCAGTTTCGTCCGAAAATGTCATCAGTGTCAGGTGCATGGTGACTTGATTCATGCACTGCCTACAGAACTGCATCCCATGTCAGCACCTTAGCCATTTGTTGTCTGGGGTATGGACGTCATTGGGCCGATCGAGCCAAAAGCTTCAAATGTGCATAGATTCATATTGGTCGCCATCGACTATTTCACGAAGTGGGTTGAAGCAATTACTCTCAAATCTGTCACCAAGAAAGTTGTGGTAGACTTCATGCACTCCAATCTCATCTGCCGTTTTGGTATTCCTGCAACTATCATTACAGATAATGCTGCAAACTTGAATAGTCACTTGATGGGGGAGATATGTGAGTAGTTTAAGATCACGTATCAAAATTCTACTCCTTATCGGCCCAAAGTCAATGGTGCTGTCGAAGCAGCAAACAAGAACATCAATCCTCCACCATCAGGAAGCAAAAGGAATGTTCTCTCCTAATTGGAAGGGACCATACATTATCAAAAAATTGTTGCCAAAAGGGGCGTTATACCTGGGAGACATCGAAGGGAATGACCCCGAAACAACTGTAAATGCAGACGCAGTCAAAATGTACTATGTCTAATCCTTCTACAACAACAACGTTATCCGATTGGGATGACGAAGGCTTTCATCCTCGCTACCCCAAACACCCCAACCCCTTGCTAATCCTTTGAGCTGGTTACTTTTCTTTCATTACCCTCTTTGGAACTTGAAGACGTTTGCAAAAAAAAAAAAATCATCAAAACAAAAGAAAAGAAAAAGAAAAACAACAAAACAACAAAAAACAAAATGTTTCCATGAACTACGTTTGACTTGATTCCGAAAGGATACGTTGGCAGCCTCTCTCTAGGGTTCAGTCACACCAAAATAAAAATCCAATTTCCCCCCAAAGTGAAACTGGGGCAGATGTTATAATGGTTCGGCGATATTCCTGCTTGAACGAGTCCAAAATTGTAATTTGATCCAAGTTTTGTTTACCCAAACCTTATTTAAGTTCTTCCGATCAATCGGTGAAAGGTGTTCAAAATAGGGGAATGTAGTTTGTTTGGATCCGATGCAACCAAGATGAGAGAAATAAAATGAGAGAGTCTTATTGGTGAAAACCCACAAGCACCATAAGTCAACGGTAAGCAGAGAAATTGAAAATGAGAGAGTCTTGTTAGTGAAAACTCGTAAAGAGCACTATAAGGCGATGGTGACAAGAGAAATGAGAGGGGTTGATTGGTGAAACCCGCAAAGGGCGCCATTGATCGAAAAGAAGAAACCCCTCACTAGCATTGGTACTGAAAGAGTCCTGGCAAGGTTTCTCGATTTTAAAACACGAGTCACAATGGGTTTATGAGAAGGTGGATAGTTGTGCAGATCGGGTATCTAGTCCAAGAAGCATGTCATGTCTATTGAAGTCTGCATGCACTCCAGATAAGTCCTTCTTTCCTCCCCGAAAGGGACACTTCTCCTTAAATTCACTTTTTTGTCCTTTGTTTACTTTTCTTTGAATCCCTTTCGGTCTAACTATGTTACAAAACTAATACAAAGAAAAGATGGCAAGATTGGTTCTACAGGGTTCTGCTTAATAAAAGCCAAGTTCAAAGAAAAGTACCCAGCCTTAGCGGGTGCATCAAGTCGATCCCGACTGGCCATGATCGCCGATACTCTAAAGTCAAAATTATTGAAAATAAAAGAAATCCGAAGTCAAATGCACATAGAGGCAGAATAAGATGAAAGGAACAAAGCCCCATACAGGTGAACCGTCATATGATGTTTTGGAAAGTTGAGTTCCTCGGTTCTAGGAGAGAGATCAATCTTCAGAAAAGCCAGCAAGCAACATAGGTTCTCACCAAAAAAGTTGGGTCGAGACCAAGTGATCAAAAACAATCAAGACCACAAAACCAACCACCGTTTCAAACTAATAATTGTTCTTTGTTTGAAAACTTGAAATATGTGAAATCCAAGGCAACCGTGCAAGAAGCAGGTGCAACCAAAAAAAAATGCGCAAGTGCTAGAAACAGCTTTGCAGCAACAATCCATAAAAAGGGAAGTCCCCTCCAAATTTTTCCCGCATTTACTCATTCCATGAAATAAGTAAAAATAGAGAAAACAAAACGAGATGAAAAAAAGAGATAAGAAGAAAATTAAAAAAATGGTAGTATAGGATCCCCAATCTCAGTCTTTTACGCTTTTCCAACATAGGGTCTCCACTCCCTAGTTGCGATTTTATTTTTAGACATAGAGTCTCCACTCCCTAGTTGCTTTTTGCCAACATAGGGTCTCCACTCCCTAGTTGAGATTATTTTAGACATAAGGTCTCCACTCCCTAGTCGCCTTATGCCAATATAGGGTCTTCACCTCCCTAGTTGAGATTATTTTAGACATAGGGTCTCCACTCCCTAGTCGCCTTTGACCAACATAGGGTCTCCACTCCCTAGTTGAGATTATTTTAGACATAGGGTCTCCACTCCCTAGTCGCATTTTGACAGCATAGGGTCTCAACTCCCTAGTTGAGATTATTTTAGACATAGGGTCTCCACTCCCTAGTCACCTTTTGCCAACATAGGGTCCCCACTCCTTAGTTGAGATTATTTTTGACATAGGGTCTCCAATTCCTAGTAGCCTTTTGCCAACATAGGGTCTCCACTCCCATGTTGAGATTATTTTTAGATATAGGGTCTCCACTCCCTAGTCGCCTTTTGCCAACATAGGGTCTCCACTCCATAGTTGAGATTATTTTAGACATAGGGTCTCCACTCCCTAGTCTCCGTTTGCCAACATAGGGTCTCCATTCTCTAGTTGAAATTATTTTTAGACATATGGTCTCCACTCCCTAGTCGCCCTTTGCCAACATAAGGTCTCCACTCCCTAGTTGAGATTATTTTAGACATAGGGTCTCCACTCCCTAGTCGCCTTTTGCCAACATAGGGTCTCCACTCCCTAGTTGAGATTTTAGACATAGGGTCTCCACTCCCTAGTCACCTTTTGCCAACATAGGGTCTCCATTCCCTAATTGAGAATATTTTAGACATAGAGTCTCCACTCCCTAGTCGTCTTTTTCCAACATAGGGTATTCACTCCCTAGTTGAGATTATTTTAGACATAGGGTCTCCACTCCCTAGTCGTCTTTTGCCAACATAGGGTCTCCACTCCCTAGTTGAGATTATTTTTAGACATAGGGTTTCCACTCCCTAGTCGCTTTTTGCCAACATAGGGTCTCCACTCCCTAATTGAGATTTTAGACATAGGGTCTCCACTTCCTAGTCTCCTTTTGCCAACATAGGGTCCCCACTACCTAGTTGAGATTATTTTAGACATAGGGTCTCCACTCCCTAGTCGCCTTTTGCAAACATACAGTCTCCACTCTCTAGTTGGGATTTTAGACATAGGGTCTCTACTCCCTAGTTGCCTTTTCCAACACAGGGTCTCCACTCCCTGGTTGATTTTTAGTATAGATATAGGGATCCACTCCCTAATCTTTTTTCTCAAGGATACACAATCCTGATTTTATTGCTTTCAATAAAGAAATAGCCTAGAATTTTGTTACAATAACTCACAAAATTTTCCTAGCGAAAACTGGGGCAGAAAAATTTCGTTTGTTTGTTTGTTTGTTTTGGTGTCTGGGCAGGTTTTACCTCGAGGCACAAGGTTTGAGATGACCAAAAGAATGAGTCTCAATCCAGAGTAAAGAAAAGAAGAAAAAGAGCAAAAAGAAGTGAACTCAAAATGCTGAAGTGGAGAAAGATGCGAACTGCTCAAGATATTAAAGTCATAAGCTTCACATGTGCCACCTTGATCCAGAGCCGAAGTATGAACCAGCGGTTACAGCTGACGAACATCAAGATTTAGATCAGAGCCTGCAGCAAGAACTGGCCAAGACTCAAGATCAAGCTTCAAAAGATTTATAGATAGAAATCTTGTAACTCGTAATTAATAGTCTTAGTTAGTTTATTTTTTATTTTGGTGTAAAGAGGAGTTCAGCAAGCAGTAGCAGCAGCAACAACAGTGAAATCACAGCTTCCTGGTAGTCCCAGCTACCGAAATTTCCAGAACTACATTGACCTGATTCCTTTATAGCCAATGATATGTAGGCAACCTCTAAAGCAAGGTTCGATCAGGCTCTTTCAAAAATGCTTCTCATGGAGTTTCAAATGGGCAAAAATCCTTCATAATTGCTCATTTTATCTTTACCCGAAAATCCTTCGTGTCTCCGAGCAAAGAGGGGCAATTGTGAGCACGTAATATTTGCCCCACATGAATTACTCCTACAAAATCCCAAAGAATTAGATTTTTCCTTTAATTATCTGTCATTTTAGGAATTATTGTAGATTTTTCTTAATTATTTGCAATTTCTTGTGCATGCTTAATTTCATTTAATCCCTGAAAATACAAAAATACTTTGCATTTGCATTTAGGATTTATTATACATTTTTTAGGTTAAATAATAAGTTAATTGTTTATAAAAATGAAAAAAATAATAATTCACTTTGCATTTTTAACTTTCTAATTTTTGAATTCTTTTAATTTAGGACTTAATTAATTTTGTAATTACTATGAAGGGTAATTAGCTTATTTTTGGTAAATTAATTTAGTTTTAAGAAGTTAATTTAGGTTTTATTTTAATTTGAAAAAGAAAAGGAAATGAATCAAAAGAATTGCTTTGATTTTGGGCCAATTTTATCAGCCCAAGTGATTAAATTCCCCAAAAGCGTTCAAAATCTAGGCCCAAATCGCCCTTTACCAGGTCTAGACAAGTTGGTCTTTCAGACATTTCAAACAACGTAGTATAGGGACGATACTATGTCGTTTTGAGTTCTTTAATAATAAATCAATCTGGGCCATTTATCTTCTTTCATCCAACGGCCATTAGGGCTCCAACCTAATTACATAAAACTGTCCAAACACCCTAAAGACAACCTAGGACTCAATCAGTTCACCCTCATCCCCTTCAGACTTAGAACCCTAACCGACCGCCTTTGAATTCTTCACCATTTCCAGCCGGTGACGACCTACAAATCCTCCCAAAAATTCACCACACACTCCCCATACTCCCTCAAACACCAAACCATCATCAATTTCCCCAAATTTCCACCGTTTTTCTTTAATTTCAGATCTTAAGACAGAACCCTAATTCCTTCCTCGCCTATGACTCATCATACAAAGGTCTGGGATCATTTTTCTCCAAGCATTGAAGTGGATTCATCCTGAAACGAGTGTTAGACGGTTGTTCTCATAAGAACAACCCGACTAACACTCATTTTTGGTCCAAATCGGGTTGGCCGGAGTTTCTAAAAATCGAAGTGCTAGGTATTTCTTCTTTAGCTTTTCCCCTATGACCTATCTCGTTGATTTTTTCTTTTCTTCTACACCTTTTCCTTTTTCTTCCACTTTTCTCTAATCAAGTTCACTGGTGTTCCTTGTATTTTGCTTTCTTTCTATATCTTTTCTTTGTTTCCCGGCCCTTTTTATTCAATCCTTAACTTCTATTCACGAACATTTTTTTAGTTTGGTTTATCATGTTTGTCAGATTAGGTCTAAAGTTCATTAAAAGCAATCATTAGGCTTGCTGTTTTCATGTTGATTACTTGTTTCGATTGTTAATGCACTTTAGCATAGTTTGGCCCGAAAGTCAGTCACAATTTGTTGGTTTTTGTTTGATAATTAAAAATTCAGGGGTTTTACTCAAAAGCCCACTGCCCCTCTCTCTTTCATTGTGACTGGTTTGACTCTATTGGACTGGGTAAGCCCAGGTTTTCTTTCTTGGTTTGGATTTATGTTTCAGCCTGACCCATGTTAGTTTACAAGGGTAAATAACATAAGCTTAAAGGGTAGTTTGGGGAGTCTGGACAAAAGAATCTTGTATAACTTATTAGGAAGCTACCTAGAAGGTGGGGTTGGGGCTAGTTTAATAAACAGAATTTAAAATTAGGGACTAACTAGAAAAAAATAAAAATTTAAAAAGGGGCAATGGGTAAAATCTTGAACCATATTTGCTGCCCTAGAGTTTCTCTATAAAAGACAGATTTCTTCATTTTCAAGTCAGATTTTAGAGAAGATATAATTTAGAAACGGCTGAAAGAACACTTTTAAAAAGAATACTGAAATTTCTGCATTGTTGGTTCAAAATTGGTTTAAAGTCTGCTATCATTCTTTTAAACTTGAAACCTTCAAGAGTCTCTGGTTCATTCTGGGCTTAAAGTGGTTTTTAGAAACTGAGTATTGATGTTGTTTAGCTCATGTTGGTGCTGCTGATATTCTGCTACTATTACTCCCATTTCAAGCTTATTTTCTTTGTTTCGTTGCTGTGACCAGGTACATTTTAGGACCCTTTTGGAGTGGAAATGATGATTATCAAATTAAAAATGGTGTTCTAGTGCTTGAATTCCAAGAACTTGATTTTAGTATGCTTGTTATAGTTTAATAATTGTTAGTTAGTTTGTTTATATGTTAGCTGAAAATTGGTATAATGTCATGAAGGTTAGTTAATCTGGTAATCATAAATTTATACTCTCAATTTAGTTTTCAGTAGTTTCAAATGTATGTGAGTAAGCTTCTAGTTCATTATTAGTAGTCTGATAATATACTACTGCTTGATTCATCAGTTTTATGTGTTAAAGCTAAGGTTTGAATTTGTCCTGATGGTTATGCTATGTACCTAAGTTGATGTCTGCTTAGAGAATACTGAATATGGACTCTTTGAATGTTGGTTTGTGGTTGTGGGCTTGGCCACTAGTTGGTCAAGTCAACAATCATTAGGCCCAGTAAGTCTATGGTTAATGTGGTTTAAAAATTGGCAGTTCTATGGTCATATTCAAGGTTTGCTTTTGTAGAATATATGAATTTAAGACTCAACATGTTTAACAATGCAATGTTTAACATGCATGTTAGGTTTTGATAAAAAGTAATGGATGGTTACATGTTGTAGTGTTAAAGTTAATATTGATTCAAGGCTGTTGCTTTTTGTCGAAAGCTAATCAGGCCCCTGTTTGTTAGCTTCAAATTTCAAATGCCTTTTTATGCTGCAGGGATTCGATCTCGAGTCCTGTGTTCCGCAGCCTCATTTTCGAGAGATTTGGGTCTTCCTTTGGGCCTAGACCTTGAGGCCACCTGAAATGGAAATCATAGGCTTTATCATGCTTGGGCCTGTCTCTCTAGTCTAATTCCTCATTTACCATGCCGTTGATGGCCCAAGCCATCTTCAAATAATCAAACCTGTTTTCTTTTTAACGCAAGTTCAACATTTTAGTTAGTTTGAATATTAGTTTAGAATAAATTCAAATTCTCTTAGCCTTTAATTAATTAGATTCCTTTAATTAGTTTGAGGTGTACCGTATTAGCCAAATACATAATTTATGGCCCTCAAAAGATTAGTTCAAACCTCCTTTAAAATTAGATTCGAGGTGTGCCATAAGCAAGATTAGATAACCCATGGCCCTCGGATAATTAATACTAATTCTTTAAAATCGAGGTGTGCCATCAGTTGAATTTTCCATGGCCCTCGCAAACCTTGTTTTAAATTCGAAATTTCGTAGTTGCTTTAGGCGCGCTATTTTAAATTAATTTCCTTTATTTATCTAAATTAGGGTGTGCATTTCATGTGACCCAACTCCAATTCTCAACAACGTTAAATAAAATGTGTCGTGGACCGCGGGTGCATTTCATGTGGCGTGGTTCAAGGCTTATTTTAAATAACGTTGAATCTTCCTAAAAGCGGTTAATAAGCTAAAATGCACATAGGTTTTAAAATGCGTAATTAAAATTAGATAATAGGCCAATTTTAATAGTTTAGGCGACCGTGCTAGAACCACGGAACCCGAGAATGCCTAACACCTTCTCCCGGGTTAACAGAATTCCTTATCTAGAATTTCTGGTTTGCAGACTTTAAAAATGAAAGTCGAATTTCCTTGATTTGGGATTTAAAAATAAATTGATGACTTGGGACACCAAATTAACTATCCCAAGTGGCGACTCTGAAGAAATTAAATTAAATAATCCCATTTCGAATAATGTTACTTAAATTGGAAAAACTCCTTATACCCATGGGTGTGTAAAAAAGGAGGTGTAACATCTTCCATTACCACTTTCCTCTTTTTCTATTTCTTTTTCCTTTTATTTACTCCCAACAGAGTAAAAATTGTCTTATCGGCCTGTACATTGTAGTGTCAAACCCTATCCTTAAACCCTAGAAAGCAATCCTCAAACCATTAAATCAAGAAAATTTTCTTCATTTTCAAGCGTGTGAGATGTCCAAACAATACTTTTTATAGATATCATCTGTCTATTGTAAGAGTATTCAAATGCAGAAATGTTGCAATTTGACCTTTTCGTGCGTATATGTGTCTTCTGTATATCTTCTTCTATTTATTCTTCTGATCAAACTCTTCGTTGTGGTAACTCTTTTATACAAAAAATTTCAGTATAAATTGCATGGAGAAAAGCTCTTTGGAATATGTATTTAGATTTTTTGGATCATAAAATATGAGAAATTGAGCATACATACTGAAACGACCCGGTTTTCAAAATTAAAAGTCAAAATACTATATCGAGAAACTAAAAAAATTAAATCCAGCTAGCTAATGCCACCCAAAATATTTTACCGAGACACTTAAAAATTGAACTAATCTAACCAATGCAATAGTTCTTCTGTTACCCCTTCCCTCTTTTTCTATTTCTTTTTCCTTTTATTTACTCCCAATAGAGCAAAAATTGGCTTATTGGCCTGTACATTAGAGTGTCAAACGCTATCCTTATACCATAGAAAGCAATCCTCAAACCATTAAATCGAAAAAGTCTTCTTTATTTTCAAGTGTGTGAGACATCCAAATAATATTTTTTTTATCGATATCGTCTGTCTATTGTAAGAGCATTCAAATGCAACAATGTTGCAATTTGATTTCTTCGTGCATGTATGTGTTTTCTGTATATTTTCTTCTATCTTCTGCCGATCAAAGGCTTTGTTGTGGTAACTATTTTATTCAAAGAATTTCAGTACAAATTGTATGGAGAAAAGCTCTTTGAATACTTTTTTTTGATTTTTTGGATCACAAAATATGAGAAATTGGGCAAACATACTGTAATGGACAGATTATCAAAATTGAAAGTTAATATACTATACCGAGAAACAAAAAAAAATTAAATCAAGCTAGCTAATGCCCACCCAAAATATTGTACCAAGAAACTTAAAAATTGAACCAATCTAACTAATGCAATATTTCTTTTGTTACCACTTCCCTCTTTTTCTATTTCTTTTTCCTTTTATTTACTCCCAACATAGCAAAATTGTCTTATCAGCAAGTATATTGTAGTGTCAAACCACTATCCTTAAACCCTAGAAAGCATTCCTCAAACCATTAAACTAGGAAAGTATTCTTCATTTTCAAGTCTCTAAGACATCCAAATAATATTTTTTATCGATATCGTCTGTCTATTGTAGGAGTATTCAAATGCACCGAATGATGTTGAGGGTGCTATAGAAGATGAAGGTTTTGACGATCCATATTATAATTTTTCTGATGAAGATGATGACTTTTAGAAGGCTATAGTTGAAGAAAAAATATAAGAGGTAAGGGGAGGCCTAGAAATGCATCGGGCCCTACCAATGTACCATCCATTTTTGCCATTGTTGTACTACCATATGTTATTGATGTTGAATCTGATTATGCAGATTCAGATGAATTGCGTGAAGAGGTTGAGTTTGAAGAGGAAGAAGATAAGATTCAAGAAGAGGTTGTATATGAAGAGTATAATGAAGCTAAACACAAAGATAAGCCAACATTGGAACAAGGGATAAAGTTTGGAAGTTTTAGTCAATTTAAACAAGCTTGTATGGAGTGGGATATTAAAAAATAGAAGACAACTAAAGTTTACTGTCACGACCCTAAATTCCCTCCGAAATCTTTATCTACCGGCACGAGCATACGTAGCTGGATCTGCACAAAAGATGTGCAGAAGCATATTATGGGTACACCACAATGGTACCCAGCAAGTATCAAGCCTAACCTTAATAGAGTAGTGACGAGGTTAGGTTAATATACCTACTAGGATATGAAATAGATAGTATAAAATAAAATACGGATATAAAATAGAAAGTAAGAAAATAATATGAATCAGGAAGATAACTGTAACGACCCGACCGGTCGTTTTGAGCTCTAGCGCGTCGTTCAGCAGTTGAAAGTCATGAACAACTTCATATCAGGTATATTGATTTGTACGTATGGTCAGAGTTGAATTTCGGGAAATTCGGAGTCAAATTGGAAAGAAACTTTTCATTGCGGCAACCTTAAGTTGAAGAAAATGGCTAAGATTGGAATTTTGAGTAAACGACCTCGGAATTGGGATCTGAAAGTTCCAGCATGTTCGTCTGATGATTTCGGACTTGGGCGTATGTCCGGATTTGGTTTTGGATAACTCGTGAGCATTTCGGCGTATATTGTGGAAGTTAGTATTTTAGAAGAATTTCATAAATTTGGGTTGGAAGGCATTTCAGAGTTATAGATGTCCGTTTGGTATTCCGAGTTTGGGAATAGCTCCGTATGGTGATTCTGGAGTTGGGAGCGCGATCGGAAGTGAATTCGGATGTCCGGAGGTCATTTTGAAGTCATTTGGCTAAATATAGAAATTTGAAGGTTTTTGAGAAAATTCGACCGGAAGTGGAAATTTTGATATCGGGGTCGGAATGCAATTCCAAAAGTTGGTGCAAGTCCGTAATGTCGAATGTGACTTGTGTGCAAAATTTGAAGTCATTCGGACTAGTTTTGGTAAGGTTTGAGACACTTAGTCTCTTTAAAGGAAGCTTAAGTTGGAAAAGTCAACCGGATATTGACTTATGTGTTAGAGGGCTCGAAATACAAGTTTTATTGTTCGGATAGCTTCTTTAGGTGATTTGGGACTTAGGAGTGTGTCCGAAATATTTTTGTGATGACCGGTGCAGAATTAAGCTTGAATTGACAAAGTTAGTATTTTGGCGAATTCCGGTTGATAGGAGAGATTTTGATTCGAGGGTCGGAATGGAATTTCGAGAGTTGATGTAGCTTTGTTATGCCATTTTGGACTTGTCTGAAAAATTTGAGGTCATTCGGACGTGGTTTGGTTGGGTTTTTGATAAAAAATGGAATTTGGAAGTTCTTGAGATTAATAGGGTTGAATCCGATGATGATTTGATGTTTTGATGTTATTTTGGGTGTTCCAAAGGTTGGGACAAGTTTGAATGATATTGTGGGATATGTTGATATAATTGGTTAAGGTCCCGAGGGCCTCAGGTGGATTTCGGAAGATTAACGGAATGAAATTCGGACCCAAAAAGAAAAGAAAAAGCTGCTGCAATTTCTGCTGATAAGCTGTCTTTGGACAGCAAATGTGCAGTCGTGGTGCGTACTTCGGAGGCCTATATCTTTTGATCTACAAGAAATTTTGAGATGATTCAAAAACAAAAGTTGTAGCCCTTTGTGTCTAGTTTCCAGAAGGTTAAGGAAATCGTAATTTGAACATGTTTAGAGAAAGTTATGATCGATTGAAGATGACTGGTGGAGCAGTTTCTCCAGAATTTTCTGATTTCATGGAGCCGACTTTAGAAGCTCATATCTCGGGATATATAAAGCGTTATATGGTGTACAACCTATCAAATTAAAGATCTTCGAGTCTAGTTTCTAAATCGCCAAACCGTTTATAATTTGGATATTTATACAAGATGTTATGGGTGTTTAAACAGAAGGTGTCCGACAAGGGAAAATTTTAATAGGATGTACAACTTGTATAGCACAAGTGCAAGGTACAACTCGACGAAACACGGGCAGATTTTTTAAACACGGATTTGGCTTATTTCTTTCATTTCTTTCATTTGGCTTGGATGATTTTGGAGAGAATTTCAAGGGGGATTTTATCAAGCATCAAAGGTGAGTTGTTTCTACTTATTTTCAAGTTAAATACAAGATTATATGTGAATTAGATCATGAAAATCCGTAGAAAAGTGGGGTTTTAGGGCTTGTGCTTTTGAGATTTTCTAGGGTCGATTTGAAGAGTCAAACTAGCTCCGATTTTTGTGTTCTTTATATGTACAAACTCGTGAGAGGACAAAGAACATTTTGGTATAAAAATTTATGAGTTTTGAGACGTGGACCCGGGGCTCGGGTTTTGTCAAATTCGTGAATTTTGATATTTTTCGATTGCTTTCGATTGGGTATTGTCCCTTTAGTATAATGAGACATATTCATTGTGATTTTAGGCAGATTCGACGCACGTGGAGGCCAATTCGAGGGGCAAAGGCGTCGCGAGCTAAAGAAGTAGCCAGTTTGAGGTGAGTAATTGATGTAAATGATGTCCTGAGGGTTTGAAACCCTGGAATTTCACATTGTAACGCTATATTGAGGTGACTTGCACGCCGGATAACGGGCGTGGGGTAGAGCACCATTGGGGGTTGTGACTTAGTCTGTCCCGAGAGATATTTTTACCGTGGTTTCTACTTGAACTAAATTGAAAATTATCCTTATTTGGATTTAACTGTTACATTTGGGCTTCTTGCCAATTATTTGAATCCTTCAGGGATTGACATCACTGTTTTCGCATACATGCATACCATTTGATCTCAGTCCAAGATTTTAAATACTGTTTTGCAAACTCAGCCATCTTTCTAAGATTTGAAAACTTAAATGATATTTCTAAATGATATTTCGGGCTGAGAACTACTGTTTTACAAATGCCCAATGGGCTTATTATGATTTCTGGACTGAGCATGGATCGGGCTACGCGCCGCAACAATGATTTGAAATAGTGGTAACAATGACACTGTATGATGTGACTTAAAACAGTGGTAACAATGGCACTGTGTGATATAAATTGTTCAGGTAACAATGACTGACCAGGACTTGATTGATGCCACGAGATGGTTTGTTATTGCGTTTGGGCTGTAGGAGCCCCTTCGGAGTATGTACACACCCCAATGAGTGCCGTCGACGATAAATAAATATGGATGGATCAGGCTGCACGCCGCAGTGGGTACCAGAGGGTACCATCATATGCATTGCATTGCACTCATGCATTTATTCCTCATCTGCATTATCTGCCATAATAATTCTGTGCTCTTATTTCATTGACTGGTTGCTTCATACTGTTCTGAGCTTGAGGGGCTGATACTGTTCTGAGATACTGAGCCCGAGGGGCAGATTTCTACTTATTATTTTGATACTAAGCCCGAGGGGCAGATTTCTACTTATTATTTTGATACTGAGCCCGAGGGGTAGATTTCTACTTGTTGTTTTGATATTGAGCCCGAGAGGAAGATTTCTACTCGTCATTTTACTGCCAAATTATCTTTTTTTTACTGGTTTAAAAGAATTTCACATGATATTTCACTGAATTGTTATTTTAAATGATCTCACTGCTTTTGTATAGAGTGTTGTGTGCCTTAACGTGTTTTCTTACCTTAAGTTATTATTTATATTTATTACTCATTGGGTCGGAGTACTCACATTACTCCCTACACCATGTGTGCAGGTACAGGTATTCCTGAGGCATAGAGCGAGTTTTCTGCTGTTCAGTTTTCATCGGAGTTATCGAGGTAGCTGCATGGCGTTCGCAGACCCGTTTTCTCCCTTATCTTCTGTTATTTATGATATCTTCAGACTTTGTTCCTAATTCCATACTTTGTAGAATTTTAGTAAACTCTGTAGTAGCTCATGACTTGTGACACCCCGGTTAGGGCTGAGTTGGGTTGGATTTCCGTATTTTATCTATACTTTCCGCTATTGGATATTATTAAACCATGTTTATACTATAATTGTGTTAATTAATTATCTTAAAAGGATGAATTGGGTTGAATGGCTGGCCTTGTCTTCATGAGAGGTGCCATCAAGACCAGGTTCGGGAATTGGGTCGTGACAAAGTTGGTATCAGAGCCTAGGTTATATAGGTCTCACGAGTCATGAGCAGGTTTAGTATAGTCTTGGGGATCGGTACAGAGACGTCTGTATTTATCCTCGAGAGGCTGCAGAACCTTTAGGAAAACTTCACATTCTTGAATTCTTATCGTGCGTTCTTGATTCAGCTTAAAAAGTAACTCTTGAAATTCCTTCCACGCGTTCGCATGCGCGCATGAGCGCTCAGTATCAGATTTTCCTTGATGGCTTGTGATTCCCTGATTGAGGGGCGAGACGTGATCTCTATGAGTTGATGTTGGGCCAGTCTGAAGGACTTGAGGCCGGATCTTTTCCTACGACTTAAGCACCGAGGTGCTGATTGTGTGAGCAAGTGTTTTGAACTTATATGTCCGGTATTGCCCCTATTAGTGGGAATGACGGCTGGGTAGCAATGTGATAGGTATATTAGTACTGCGAGATGTTTCTATATGACTTGGAAGTGTCGAGAAAGATCTGCTGGATGATAGGTGAACTATTAAGTGTATGATTTCCATTGTGATTAGAGGTGTAGCTCCGAGTTATGGGCGTGAAGAATCTTTTCAAGTCCTCCTGTTTGGAGTGAAGTAAATTTCATGTTACAGTATGAGTTTAGACCCAGGAAGACTAAGTGATTGTGTAATGTGTATGACGGTGGAAGGTATACAAAAATGTTAATTGGAGGCAAAGTAAGTGGGTTATCTCATGCGGAATAATCTACGTAGGTGTGTTCCTTATAATGTTGAGTAGAGAGTTTCTTTTCTACTAACAGGGTGTATGTGTTGAGATTTGAATTTGACTCTAATTGAGAAATTTGAGTTGATTGTCACGAGAATGAAGATGATCTTAGTAGTGGAATTGAGGTATTTTACGGTCTGTGTTACCTAAGCTTGTGAAGAAATTTTGTTGAACTAGCTGTAGTAATATGGCAATATTTCTGAGTTTGATGACCTGCGTGGCCTGGTTGAATTAGAGGAATTTAGTTCTGATAGATTGATTAGGAGAAAATGGATTTCCAAGTGTTCTTGGTGGTTTCTACCATGGTTTAAAATAAATACTTTCTACAGGTATGGGGAACGTGTTGTGTATTGTGAGTTCCTGTATATTTCTTCATTATTGATGGGGTACGAAGGTTTTGGAGCGAGGTTCTGTTTAATGTGGGGTTTCCTACTGGTACTTGGTTAGTTTGAGTGGTTATGGTGATCGAGAATGGTGTTGCGAGTATACGATTTGTGTAGTATGTTATGCGATTATATCTAGGGTTATTGTTATGGCTTGACACAGTTTGTTCGGACTTATACAGTGTGTGTATTTGAGATTCGGGTCTTGAAAAGAATTCTGGATGTTAGTAAGGTTAAAGTAATGTTTATTATTCACTACAATGGGTTTAATGTGTTTCGAAATAATTGGTTCCAACTTTTTTTATGAATTATATGCCCTACCGGTATGAGGGTTCGTTATGTGCTATGAAAAAAAATGTTTACGAAATTTATTGAGAAGAAGAAAGAAAGGAAATTGAAAACTACAGTTGTCACAATGTGAAATATTTAAATCGGGCTGCAAGCCGTGGTGGAGGTTATGTAAGGACAAGGTCCTTGTGGTAAATAATTATGAGTTTAAAGTTTTCCTTAGTAAAGTTTAATTTGTATGATAATATTAAAGGGAGTCATGCCAGTTAGGTTGATTTGATAATTCTTGTATATTTTATGTTCATATTCAGCCATTTTCGTACTATAAACATTGAGTTTTAACTTATGATATGAGTTCCCAGGTGGCGTTAAATGTGACTCATTAATTCGAGTAAGTAATAATGAGGTCTTCATGCCTCACATTCTGTTGTCAGTATTGTGAAAATTTGAAATGAGGTGGTGGTTAATATGAGATTTATTGATAATGATGGAATTATTTATGAACAACTATTAAGACCAGAAATGTGGTTATGATCATATAAATAATGCGTTTCATGTCAAAATATCATTGTGATAATGTCGGGCTTGTAATGCTGAGATTAGTGTTATTGATATACTTGTGGTGCTTGTTGGGTTGTGGACATGCTGTTAGGAGTTGTTTTGGTGTTACTATGACAGGTGGATAGGCCCAACTACAAGGGAGACTCTGCCGAAATATTTGAAAAATCTGGGAGTTAGTCAAATTTTTGGGACTTAAGAAAGTTGAAATGTTGGAAGAATATCTAAGATCTATATGAAGTCGTTCGGTTCATTTGGTTGTGGATTGTGGGGTGTTGTCCCGACTATGGTGGTAGTTCTTTCATGTTATGAGAAGAAATGACTTATTACGGTCCAGGAAAGGCTATCAGCCTAGTTCAGTGCGAGCAGAATCGACTTGAAGTGGGTGAATGGATTTAAATAGGATTATGGGCTTCATGTGAGTCAGATGTGTTCATTTTAGTATAGCGCTCCTCAAGGAGGGGTGTTGGAATATCATATGTTGTTTCGTGTTTATCAACTCATGTAATATTGTGATTGTGCCATGTGTGTTGTGAAACGGCTTGATAAATTCCTATTCTCTGGGGAAAAGTCCATATTAGTTGTGTGAGTTGAGCAGTCCATTCCTGAATCATTTCCTTATGTATCTTGTTCGCATTATGGCCTATTGGCGCATTTTTGCATCATGTGAGACAGTTGGTCATTGTCTGTGGTGATTGGTTGTTTGAGCAGCTCGTACTAGGTGAGGCGAGACTATTGGTATCGGGGACCATTGTAGTGGGATTATGTGAGGTATATTACAGGGCAGTTACCAGTATTTGGGTAGTAATGAGGTGATGATTTTAGTCAAAAAGGAGAGAATTAATGTTTGGTTAACTCTGCAATTGGTTAGAAATTTCTGCACATCTCCTCCATTGTGGTTGTATCGTCAGCATTATAACAGAATGTATAGGTATATCATCATATGCATTGGGAGCATCAGAGTCGTAGAATTTTGGTTATTAAGGATCATGGAGTGTCATTGTGGTTAGATGGTGAATTATGCGATGCATGGTGCTAATTAAACAAAGGTACGTAGTCGTGTTCTGGTACCTCGTGTGGTAGTTGATACAATGTTTATATACAGGGAACAAGTCTGGTAGAGAATTTCAGGTGTTGGAATTGGGTTCTGAGCTTATTGTATGGATAAAGAGGATATCTATAGATTTGATCAAACTAATGTGTCCATATGAGTTATGGTAGCACGGGCAGGTGCACGAGGGGTTAAAGAGTGATTTCAGATAACTTAAGGGCAGTTCTTGGAACGTTCGAGGACGAACGTCTATTTAAGTGGGGGAGAATGTAACGACCCGACCGGTCGTTTTGAGCTCTAGCTCGTCGTTCAGCAGTTGGAAGTCATGAACAACTTCATTTCAGGTATATTGACTTGTATGTATGGTCAGAGTTGAATTTCGGGAAATTCGGAGTCAAATTGGAAAGAAACTTTTCATTGCGGCAACCTTAAGTTGAAGAAAATGGCTAAGATTGGAATTTTGAGTAAACGACCTTAGAATTGGGATCTGAAAGTTCCAGCATGTTCGTATGATGATTTCGGACTTGGGTGTATGTCCGGATTTGGTTTTGGATAACCCGTGAGCATTTCGGCGTATATTGTGGAAGTTAGTATTTTAGAAGAATTTCATAAATTTGGGTTGGATGGAATTTCATAGTTATAGATGTCCGTTTGGGATTTCGAGTCTGGGAATAGCTCCGTATGGTGATTCTGGAGTTGGGAGCGCGATCGGAAGTGAATTCGGATGTCCGGAGGTCATTTTGAAATCATTTGGCTAAATATAGAAATTTGAAGGTTTTTGAGAAAATTCGACCGGAAGTGGAAATTTTGATATCGGGGTCGGAATGCAATTCCGAAAGTTAGTGCAAGTCCGTAATATCGAATGTGACTTGTGTGCAAAATTTGAAGTCATTCGGACTAGTTTTGGTAAGGTTTGAGACACTTTGTCTCTTTTAAGGAAGCTTAAGTTGGAAAAGTCAACCGGATATTGACTTATGTGTTAGAGGGCTCAAAATGCAAATTTTATGGTTCGGATAGCTTCGTTAGGTGATTTGGGACTTAGGAGTGTGCCCGAAATATTTTTGTGATGACCGGTGTAGAATTAAGCTTGAATTGACAAAGTTAGTATTTTGGGGAATTCAGGTTGATAGGAGAGATTTTGATCCGAGGGTCGGAATGGAATTTCGAGAGTTGTCATAGCTTCGTTATGTCATTTTGGACTTGTCTGCAAAATTTGAGGTCATTCGGACGTGGTTTGGTTGGGATTTTGATCAAAAATGGAATTTGGAAGTTCTTGAGATTCATAGGGTTGAATCCGATGATGATTTGATGTTTTGATGTTATTTTGAGTGTTCCAAAGGTTGGGACAAGTTTGAATGATATTGTGGGACATGTTGATATAATTGGTTAAGGTCCCGAGGGCCTCGGGTGGATTTCGGAAGGTTAACGGAATGAAATTCGGACCCAAAAAGAAAAGAAAAAGCTGCTGCAATTTCTGCACTAAGCTGTCTTTGGATAGCAAATGTGCAGTCGTGGAGCGTACTTCAGAGGCCTATATCTTTTGATATACAAGGAATTTTGAGATGATTCAAAAATGAAAGTTGTAGCTCTTCGTGTCTAGTTTCCAGAAAGCTAAGGAAATTGTAATTTTGACATCTTTAGAGAAAGTTATGATCGATTGAAGATGACTATTGGAGCAGTTTCTCCAGAATTTTCTGATTTCATGGAACCGACTTTAGAAGCTCATATCTCGGGATATATAAAGCGTTATATGGTGTACAACCTATCAAATTAAATATCTTCGAGTCTAGTTTCTAAATCTCTAAACCATTTGTAATTTGGATATTTATACAAGACGTTATGGGTGTTTAAACAGAAGGTGTCCGATAAGGGAAAATTTTAATAGGATGTACAACTTGTATAGCACAAGTGCAAGGTACAACTCGACGAAGCACGGGCAGATTCTTTAAACACGGATTTGGCTTATTTCTTTCATTTCTTTCATTTGGCTTGGATGATTTTGGAGAGAATTTCAAGGGGGATTTTATCAAGCATCAAAGGTGAGTTGTTTCTACTTATTTCCAAGTTAAATACAAGATTATATGTGAATTAGATCATGAAAATCCGTAGAAAAGTGGGGTTTTAGGGCTTGTGCTTTTGAGATTTTCTAGGGTCGATTTGAAGAGTCAAACGAGCTCCGATTTTTGTGTTCTTTATATGTATGGACTCGTGAGAGGACGAAGAATATTTTGGTATAAAAATTTCTGAGTTTTGATACGTGGGCCCGGGGCTCGGGTTTTGTCAAATTCGTGAATTTTGATATTTTTCGATTGCTTTCGATTGGGTATTGTCCCTTTAGTATAATGCAACATATTCATTGTGATTTTGGGCAGATTCGACGCACGTGGAGGCCAATTCGAGGGGCAAAGGCGTCGCGAGCTAAAGAAGTAGCCAGTTTGAGGTGAATAATTGATGTAAATGATGTCCTGAGGGTTTGAAACCCCAGAATTTCACATCGTAACGCTATATTGAGGTGACTTGCGTGCCGGATAACGGGCGTGGGGTAGAGCACCATTGGAGATTGTGACTTAGTCTGTCCCGAGAGATGTTTTTACCGTGTTTTCTACTTGAACTATATTAAAAATCATCCTTACTTGGATTTAATTGTTACATTTTGGCTTCTTGCCAATTATTTGAATCCTTCAGGGATTGACATCACTGTTTTCGCATACATGCATATCATTTGATCTCAGTCCAAGGTTTTAAATACTGTTTTGCAAACTCAGCCATTTTTCTAAGATTTGAAAACTTAAATGATATTTCTAAATGATATTTCGGGCTGAGAACTACTGTTTTACAAATGCCCAATGGGCTTATTATGATTTCTGGACTGAGCATCGATCGGGCTGCACGCCGCAGCAGTGATTTGAAATAGTGGTAACAATGACACTGTATGATGTGACTTGAAACAGTGGTAACAATGACACTGTGTGATTTAAATTGGTCAGGTAACAATGACTGACCAGGACTTGATTGATGCCACGAGATGACTTGTTATTGTGCTTGGGCTGTAGGAGTCCCTCCGGAGTCTGTACACACCCCCAGTGAGCGCCGTCGACGATAAATAAATATGGATTGCTCGGGCTGCACACCGCAGTGGGTACCAGATGGTACCGTCATATGCATTGCATTACACTCATGCATGTATTCCTCATCTGCATTATCCGCCATAATAATTTTGTGCTCTTATTTCATTGACTGGTTGCTTCATACTGTTCTGAGCCTGAGGGGCTGATACTCTTCTGAGATACTGAGCCCGAGGGGCTGATACTGTTCTGAGATACTGAGCCTGAGGGGCAGATTTCTACTTATTATTTTGATACTGAGCCCGAGGGGTAGATTTCTACTTGTTATTTTGATATTGAGACCGAGAGGCAGATTTCTACTCGTCTTTTACTGCCAAATTATCTTTTTTTATTGGTTTAAAAGAAATTTCACATGATGTTTCACTGAATTGTTATTTTAAATGATTTCACTACTTCTGTATAGAGTGTTGTGTGCCTTAACGTGTTTTCTTACCTTCAGTTATTATTTATATTTATTACTCACTGGGTCGGAGTACTCACATTACTCCCTGCACCATGTGTGCAGGTACAGGTATTCCTGAGGCATAGAGCGAGTTTTCTGCTGTTCAGTTTTCATCGGAGTTATCGAGGTAGCTGCATGGCGTTCGCAGACCCGTTTTCTCCCTTATCTTCTGTTATTTATGATATCTTCAGACTTTGTTCCTAATTCCATACTTTGTAGAATTTTAGTAAACTCTGTAGTAGCTCATGACTTGTGACACCCCGGTTAGGGCTGAGTTGGGTTGGATTTCCGTATTTTATCTATACTTTCCGCTATTGGATATTATTAAACCATGTTTATACTATAATTGTGTTAATTAATTGTCTTAAAAGGATGAATTGGGTTGAATGACTGGCCTTGTCTTCATGAGAGGCGCCATCACGACCAGGTTCGGGAATTGGGTCGTGACAATAACATGATCTAATACCAGAAAATCAACAGTATGAATAGTATAAAAGAAGCAACTAAAGGACTATAATTATCATGTACGGACAACAATTGATATAACACTAAGGAATGAAACAACACCTATAATTTTCCACCAAAACACTTTGCAACTTGAAATAACAACAAGAATCATATCGACGTACCGCCTCGTGTATAATGAAATCAAAACTGAGGTATCGCCTTGTATAATGAAGAATAACAATCAAGGTACCGCCTCGTATCCACATTTCTCAATTTCAGTCACAATCCTTCCTTATACCGCCTCATGAGGCTTACATTTGAAAATATGTTTTGAAAACAGTTTTTCTGAAATAGTTACATGCACTTTAGCTCACCTTGTGATGCCCGGTGGCTTCACGTATTTCCTCTACAAGCAACACGCACATAAGTCCCACCTTATTCCCCCGCATGCATATCAACCCAAACCTTATACTGCCGCATGCGTATCAATATCATATCACAATAATAACTCGCACCACAAGTGACCACATATCACAACTTACCTACAACAACAATATCAATGTTTCTATAATAATAGCCCATGTCTCTAACACAACGTATACAAGAATATCAACAACCATAATGGATGGAAAATGCTCAATAGGATAAATGTTTCAATAATAACCAACATCGCCTCAATGTATTGACAACTTCCACAACCTCAACATTAAATAACTCAACAATAAGAAAACAACGTGTAACCATGATATCAGGTCAAATTAACTCACAATAAAGGAAATAATCTTCAATAATGAGTATCAAATAACGGAAGTCAACAAATAAAGGGCAACATGAACAATTGATTCAACAATGATAATTAACAATGAAGAGATAACATGTGATAATAAAGGGGGCAACAAGTTTAACAAAAGCATGGGAGCAATTTAGCAAGTAGGATGTAGAACAACTACTAAACAATTCAACTAAGGAATTTAAGGATAGTCTAACACAATTAAGGATGATTTAACTACGAGAATTTAGAACATAATATGACATTTCAATTAAAGCATGAAAATAGTCTAAGTAGCCTAAAATGATCAAATACTACGTACAACCTGTGTACCCACTCGTCACCTTGCGTACACGGATTTCACTTAGCACAATTGAATCAAATAATATCAATCCTATAGGGTAGTTCCCCCACACGAAGTTAAATAAGACACTTACCTAAATTAGGTCAATTCAATACTCGAAAATAGCTTTTCCCTTACAATCCGCCTCCACACTGCTCAAGTCTAACCAAAATATAAAATCAAACAATGCTAGAAAATTCAATTGCAGTAGATAAATTTAAGATATTTACACTTTTCCTAAAAAGTCAACAAATGTCAAGCGGGGCCCACCCGGTCAAAACCCAGGTCCAATGGTAGATTCCGCTTACTCATGACCCCACGAGTTCATATATGTGATTAGTTTCAAAATTCGAGTCCAAATCGACTCTCAAAACTCAATTTCTTATTTTTCAAAAACTTGACAAAGTTTCATAAATTTCTACTTTGATTCACATGATTTTGATACTAAAATCTAAGATAAGTTGATGGAATATGATTAGAAGTAAATTAGAATCACTTACCCAAGTTTTCTAGGTGAAAATCCCCTCTCCAAGTCGTCTCCTACCGAATCTAGGGTTTAAAAATGAGAGAATGAACTCAAAAATCCCATCCCTCAGCTATTTGTCCAGTCGCAGATGTCGCATTTGCGACCTGGGTTGCGCAATTGCGAACCCTGCAAATGTGAAAAATCTCTCGCAAATGCAAAGACCCTCCCATCTCTGCTATCATCACAATTGTGATGAATAGCAATTGCGAACAACGGACCTTCACAATTGCGACCAAAGCGATCACAAATGCAAACTAGCTCATTCCCAGCACACTTCACAAATACGAATACTAGGTTCACAAATGCGAACCCAATAGGCTTGGCTCAACTTCGCAAATGCGAACTTAGAACTTGCAATTGCGAGATCTGAGGCCTGTATAGAAACCAACAACTCATTTGATTCCAACCACACCCCACTAATCGTTCAAAACTCACTCGAGACCTCGAGGCTTCAAACCTAATATAACGATCCGGTTAGTCATTTTGAGAATTTGCACTTCGCTCGGTAGTTTGAGGGAATGAGTAGCTTCGTATGACGTATTAGTACTTGTGTGAATCATCGGTTTTGGTTTTCAGGTTATTTGGAATCGATTTGAAAGAATGAATTTCATGATTTAAGCTTTAAATTAAAGGAGTTGACCAAATTTTACTTTTGTGAATTTGACTCCGAAATAGAGTTTTGATGGTTGCATTAGCGTATGCCCGGATTTGCATTTGGATATTTCTAGAAGGATTCGACGCTAAACAACAAAAGTTGGAAATTTGAAGGTTTGAAAAATTTATAACTTTGATCGGGAGTTGACTTTGATGGTATCGAGTTCGGATTGTGGTTTAGGGAATTTTAATAGCTTCGTTATGTCATTTGGGACTTGGGTGCAAAATTTAGGTTCATTCCGAGTGGATTTGATATGTTTTGGCGCGAGTTTTGGAAGCTGGAAGCTCAAAGTTCATTCTAGTTTGAATTGAGGTGTGATTCGTTGTTTTAATTTTGTTATATGATTTGAGGCCTCTAGTAAGTTCATGTTATGTTATGGGACATATTGGTATGTTCAGACGGGGTGCCGTGGGGCTCGGGTGAGTTTCAGATAAGTTTGGGTTGTATTGCTCTTATTTTTTATGCTAACGTCGTTTCTTCAAGCATAAATGGTACCATATTAAGAAAATGAGCTCTAATTTCTGATTTTATTAAAGCATTAGATCCGTATTATAATTACGGAGCCATAAAAAAAAGAATCGTTGAATTTGGACATCGTATGAGGTAGTTATGCTCATTTTAGTGTCGGAGAAGAGAACTTGTGCTGGTGCTTCGCAGATGTGAAGTTGGGTCCGAAAAATGGTCCGCAAAAGCAGAAATGACAACTAGAAATGCGCAGGTGTAGAGTTTTTGTCGCAAAAGCAAAAATCCCTGTGTATAAAAAATCAGATTACGTTCTTTTGGTATTTTGAGCATATCTTGAGTTCTAGAGCTCCGATTGAGGTGACTTTCGCGGTGTTACGTATTTTAATGGAGGTCAGTATCCAACTACAATTTTTGTATTTTAATATGATCACAGAAGTTTATTTTTGAATTAATCCATATGATAGGAGAATTGGAGGTTTTTATCAAAAACTTTTCTAAAGTGAATAATTGAGTTTTAAATATTGAATCGGAGTCCAAATTGGATGAAATTAGTATGGTTGGACTCATAATTGAATGAGTTATCGGATTTTGTGAGTTTTATCGAGTTCCGAGGTGCCGGCCCAAGTTTTATTTTAAGTCAATTTTGGGCTTTCGATTAAAGATTCGATCTTTATCAATTGGGTTTGTTTCCTTTGGCGTTAATTGATATATTTGAGTTTCTTTTGGCTAGGTTCGAGCCGTTCAGAGGTCGATACGTGCGAGATGGCATTTTTAGAGCATCGCTTGGCTTGTTCGGTATTGAAATTGGCTGGTTCGAGGTAAGTAACACTTCTAAACTTGGTGCTGGGGGTATGAAACTATGAATTACGTGTTATGTGTTTTATGTTGAGGTGACGCACATGATAGGCGATAGGCGTGTTGGCGTGCACCGTGTGAATTGTGACTCTGTTATTTCTGTGGTACTGTGTAGTTACCTGATCTTATCTGTAACCATGAAATCTCTACGTACTAGAGCTATTGAGCTGTGATCCATATTAGAAACTATGTCTAGGCTACATGCTTATTCTGTTGGGACCCACTGAGGTCATCCATGCTGTTGAGTTATTTACTTACATTGTAATTTCATACTCAGTCGTGTTTATTCATTTCATATCATATCCCTATCTCTGTTGCTATATATTGACACATCATATCATTATTTTTGGGTTAGTTTTATGGCATTGTGAACCCGAGAGACTGGAGAGATTGATGACTGAGTGAGGCCGATGGCCTAAGTGTGAAGTTATTGATACTATGGCACGTGAGTTTTCTGTGCACCACATGAGTTGTCACGTGCGGATCCAGATATTGATACTATGGCATGTGAGTTATTCGTACATCACTTGTCCTTGTGAATCCAGATATTGATACTATAGCACGTGAGTTGTCCGTGCAGATTATAACGTTTGGGATGAAGGAGACCCTCCAAAGTCTATACACACCCCCAGTGAGCGCAATTGATTTATATTGAGGGATGAATCTTCCCTGGGTATGGAACTTTCCCGAAGCAATTATATTTGGGGATAGATCTTCCCTGAACTGCATTAGCCTTATACAGTACTGAGTGACTGATTGTCAGTTGCCATATATATTTGGGATGGATCTTACCTCGGTTGCATTAGCCATATACAGTACTGAGTGATTGAGCATGATGAGTGGAAAGTGTGAGACAATGAGATTGAGTACTCTGAGAGTGTGAGTACATGAGTTCATCTCTGAGATATATTGCATTTGACATGCACACTTGACATACAGGTATAAAGACGCATTTTCCTCATGTTGTACGACATTGCATCATTCATGATTTCACCTACATCGTGACATGTGATCATATAGATGTACTTTACTCATGCTATCTGAAAAATGAAACATCTTAAGTATTGTTGAAAAGTTTTGGGAAAAATCACAGTTTTACAAACCTAATTTGTTTATGTACATTTCGAATATATGATATATTTATTTCATACCAGCTTTGTAAATTCTAACATTAGAAGCTCATGATTTGTACTACCAGTCCTTGGAAATTTTTGTATAAAGGTAGTTTTATTATCATTTCTTTCTTGTAAAAAAATCTCATTAATTAGATAGTTGTTAATTGGCTTACCTGATGGGTTGGGTTAGGTACCATTACGACTAAGTGGATTTTGGGTCATGACACCAAACATCCATACAAGTCTAAAAATATCATACAATCTCGCTCGCTCGATCAAAACACAAAAATAACATCTAAAACTACAAATTGGACTCTAAAATGCATGATTTTAAAAGAGAATTTCAAGAACTTCTAAAATTACAACTATGCGTCCGATTCCTGTCAATTTAACTCGGAATTATGCCAAATTTTGCAACAAGTTCTAAATGCCATAACAGACCTATTCCAAGTCTCAAAATCAATTTTCGAGCTCAATAGCTAAAAGTCAACCTACGGTCAAACTTTTCCATCCTAAAATTATCAAATTTCGGCAAATCAACACAAATCAACCTATAAACTTCCAAAATCAATTCCGGGCATACGCAAGTGTATGAAATAAAGACACAAAGCTATCGGAGTCATAAAAATACAGTTTCAAGATCGTTGTCACAAAGTCAAAGTGTTACACCCCATATTTTCGAAAATGAAAGTACGCCACAAGTAAATTGATGGAAGCTCCAAAATGAGATGTTAGATCCCGTATTTTTATATGTTAAAGTTTCGGCGTAAGTTAATCAACGTAAGTTTGGGAAATGAGATTATTTTGAGATTATAAGCATTATGCTATTTATAACAAGCTATAAGTAAGTGCCATGAAGGATAAAGGGTACACGAATTAAAGAAAATGAGTTTCGTTGAAAGTTGCCGATTTGGAATAAAATACGGTCTGAGCAATAATGCCTAATATTTATAGACTAGCACCATACAAGGTACCATATGACCGTGATAGTATGATGTATACAGTATATTAAAAATGGGTAGTATTTTAAGTAATTTGAGATAATTCTTAATTATATGGGTAATTGGTTAATTATTGGATAGTGAGAGATTATTAAGTTAATCAAGAGATTAGTGGTTAATTAATAATGGATTTGGATAAGGTTTGAACACCATTAATGTGGCAGCCAAAGACTTTATATAGTATGACTCTTGAATTCAAATGAAATGTGGCAAACCTTGGAAAACCAACTAAGCCACAAGTGGGGCCCACCCCACACTTAGTAAAAAACTTCTTAAAAATCAATAGAATTATGTTTTTGAATCAGAACACAAAGGATTCTAAATGTTCGCAAGATTCCAAATGTTAGCAACATGAATTCAACAAGACTTCAGCGAGATTTCTTGAAACGAAAATTCCTGACGAGATTTCTTATCATCTTAAGCAACGTGAGGTTTTTGCGATTCTAAAGGAGTACGATGCAACCTTTTACGATGCAACCTTTCCCAAGAATATCATACGGATTTTTCCCTACTCCAGGTATGTTAAGGCCATCCCTCCTTTATTTTTGGCATGATCTATACAACACAAACGAAACAAGCAAATGCACAACTTCCATACATTACTCTATTCATAGAAATGCAAGAGATGTATATATTCTTATTCTCCCATAAGTCTTATTATTCTATCGTCTGTACATATGTCTCAAAAAATACGTATATCCGAAAGGCATATTGAGTTTTATGGCATTTCGAGAAAATCTTATTAACGTATTTCTTATGCATTTCATGCATTTATACATGTACATTGACCCATGACTCAGATAGCGTTATATACGCATATATATGTATATGACATATGGGAAAAGGTTACAGCATTATATATGCACCACTACTTGATTAGCTGGTATACGTTGATGATTTTGCCCACAGTGGCCGTGATGATATGATGGGATGCCCTTAGAGGCTTAATGATGTTATGAACACATATACCTATGCACGACATGATATTCATATGCATATGCATGACACTATAAATATTTCATGATTTACAGAGTTATCCAGACTTACAAGTTGAGTCATTTACTCTATATTTCTTCCATGTCTTATATGTACTATTTATGTGCCTTACATACTCTGTACATTATTCGTAATGACGTCCCTTTTGTATGGGGACTTTGTGTTTCATGCTCGTAGGTCCCGATCGACAGGCCGAGATTCCTCCAAGTAGGCTATCAGCTCAGCGGAAGATGTTAGTGCGCTGTATTTGCTCCGGAGTTGCTTGTTTGGTCAGTATGATTTTGATGCGTATTTTTTGGTATGGTGGCGCCCTGTCCTGATCTTTATGTTAAGTGTGTACTCTTAGAGGCTTGTAGACAGATGTCATGTATACGAATGCTTGTATGACCTTGCCGGCCTATGTTTTGAGTTTACAAATGATTATGTTGGCCTTATAGGCCCGTATATCACATGTATAAGTTTTTATACCAGGTTGGGTCATCCTATATTGAGTATTTCTCTATGTTTATTCTAGTTAGCCCATGACGGCCCGTTTGGCCCATTTGTCAATGAAAGTACAATAAGAAAGATATGTTATGTTGGTACTCGGTTAAGTAAGGTACCGGATTCCCGTCGCGGCCCATTGTTTGGACCGTGACAAAAGTGGTATCAGAGCAGTTCTGTCCTAGGGAGTCTACAAGACGTGTCTAGTAGAGTCTTGTTTATGGGTGTGTCGTGCACCACACTTATAAGCAGGAGGCTATAGGGCATTTAAGACTATCACTCTTTCTTCTTACTCTAGATCGTGTGGTAGAGCTCAATTGTAAGAACTCAATTTCCTAAAATCTATCTTATTCGTAATACAACGATGCCTGCATTCAGAAAGATGATCGGTAAGAGATATAGCCGTGGAAGTGTTGAGTTAGAGGAACTCGATTTTGCATCTCGCTTATGAGTAAATGTGAGGTCTTCAACATATCATGCGTGTACTAAAAGGTGTAAGGTTCTTGATAAGGATATTTAAGGAAAGAATACTTATCCATTCTTACGGTAAAAAGGAATAACAGAATAAGAAGTTAGACACATGTTTCAGCAAGTAAAAAAAGCAAGGTGAAGAGGGGTACGAGGTACCCAGTTAATGAAGATTATCATTATTTACCATTCAGGAAGGGAGACATAAGCATTTTGAGTTACCTTCAATAGTAACAGAGGTATGTACAATCGACCACACCAATCTCAGTTATGCCCTATGGGAGCTAACATATATAGTTTAAGAGAAGGACAGGTTATCAGGATCTGGCTGGGGTTAGAGTAACCCAAACTAGTGAATGGATTGTTTGCGTTTGTTGACATTTTCGAAGGATATTGCAAATGTGCAAATAGGTCTCCTTGTGAGACACCAGATGGTGCATTCTAAAATAGTACATCTAGATATGAGTACTACAAAGATAAGCACTGGAAGCGCGGAAGGGATAAATAATACCTTAGTATGGATCCTGTCCCTGGTAGAGAGAGAATGTTAGGCAATTCGAGGAGCTAATGGATAGAGCAAAGGTGACCTAAAATCAAAAGAATGTCTTGTTCAAGTTTTTGGAATAAAGTAATAAATATAAATGTTAGCAGGAAATAAAAAGAGAGTTAATGATGCATTATGAGTAAGATGTGATACGTGGATGGCAATGGTAGATCAAAAAGATGACAATTTTACAGAATCTATAGTCAAGAAAAGGAAAAGACAAGAGGTGATAGGTCTTGAGACAACAAAAGAGTATAGTCCATAAAGTCATATCCTCATTTTAAGAAATAAGTTCGTGACTCCAATGCGACTGCCAGAAGTAAAAGTTAAACCCCAGAGTAATAAAAACCAATATGGGCTGGTGAACAAGATAAACTAAACATGAATTAGGGGCTGAGTGAATTGATAATAGTCGGCATTATGAGAATTTCAGAGATTGCGATCCGATGATAATAGAATGGACGACAAAGAATAACCTTTAAAGGTCATTCAGGAAAACGCTTCCCTAAAGCAAGAAATGTGAGCAAAGTTAAGCTTAAGGGACTATATGTGCCAGTTACACTAAGTGCCACCATTGCGAGTGAGGAATTTTATTATCATTGGTATAGAAGGATTACCGCAAGGTGAGTAAGGGTCATTGATGATGCGAAAGGACGCCAAAGATGGAGAGGAAAAACATCTATAGGAAGGTCGTCGTAGCTCCAAGTCTTAGTATTCCCCTAAAGGGGGGAATATGGAATGATAAATGAGGAATTCGATAAAAATGATAAAGGGATGAGATTGCCCTTATCAGAATCCTAGATATGCTATGATTCTAGAACGTTATGTAAGCACGATGTCAGAAAAAGGAAGTAAGGATTCCTGCCCAGAAGGTTATTGATAAATAAGGAGCCAGTGCAAGAGGTAAGTTAAACAAAGGAAATAACCCAAAAGAGATTACGCGGAATATGGATATGAGAATGGGTCGACGAATAGTTAGTATTTGTTTCAGGAAGAGCCTAGTCATCGCTAGACAAGAAGTTACAAATGGATCAGTAGATCATGTAAGATAAATGTAGTAAACCCCAACATGGAGAATTCAGCCTCGTAGTAATGTCATTATAATACTTGAGATATATTCAAATAGGAGTCGGGTTAGTTAAAGGTACCACATGAGTGTTACAGGGATAAAAGAAAGTACCACTAGGAAGGCCATCAAAATATCAGTTCAGAAGAAAACCTACAAGCATAAGGGCACGGAGGTAGGCAACTACGGATGATTATAGGCAAGGAAGGACATCAAAAGGTCCGTAATAACTCACAGTTTTACAAGAGTCAAGGGTTCTCCCTAAGTACTACAACGAAAAACTAGCCGGGGAAATAAGGAAGAAGGCTTCAACCTAAGAACAACAACCTAAAGAGGAAATAGTCGTGTAACAACAGTCTCACAACAACATTGGAAACACTCCAAAGGAAAGTGGCACCTACCGTGGCTAATGAACGTGAAGTTAAATTAAAAGTAGTATTCGAGATCATATGTATTGCACGGAAACTCTGGCATGTGTGGGCACTAAGATAAGCTAAGTATGGATGCAACACGGGGGGCAGAAAGACCAGGAAAAATAATAGCTTACCTTGAAAGAAAGCTTAGATAGAACGAAAGAAATTATTCGATCAATGATCTAGAGTTGGTTACGTTATGAATGCCATTAAGGGTTCTGAGTTTTATACATGCAGCATATACAGTCGTAGAAGATTCTAGTATACGTTAAAAAAAGAATTGAGCCTAGGTCATAAACGAAGGATTAAATTGTTAAAGGATTGTATCATACATATTCCTCAGTGCTTATGAATGGCTAAACAGAATAACTAATACCATGAACCCCAGAGCAGGAGATAATTTAAGTCGACATAAAGGCTGATCAGAAGAAGGAGGAAACTAAAGAGTTACATCAATGAAGTGAATCACGAATCCGATTATTGGACCCAGAAATTATAGAAATCGTGATTGAGAATATTGCAGAATTACTCTTAATATCGAAGGTACACGGGAGATATTACAACAACCATATCATATAATGGCTCTACGATAAAGCCAGTTAGAAGAAGTACTAGCCTCATAAAGAGTCAGTATGGAGCTCCCACTGGATTGTATAGGCACCAGAGGTGCAAGTATTCAAATGGTGGATGTGATTTATATCTATGCGGGAGGGAGGTTATGAAAGAAAGATAGAAGAATTTAAAGTGATATTTTAAAGTAGGTAAGGTAAAGGTGAATAGCGTACAAAATACTCAAGTATAGAAGGATAAGAGTGGTCCATACTTCAGGTAAAGGAATATAAGCGCTGGGATTCAGTATCCAGGAATGATAGCAGCGTCGTCAGTGGAATATTTCCCAACCTATATTTTCTAAATACCGAAAGGTCTAATTAGAGAGTAAAAGAAGAGTTAGAGACGATGCAGTGTCTCGCTTGGTGTTCTAGAAAATTCATGGGTATTGATCGCAAGCTAAAATATGATAGAACGACAAGGTTTTAGAAAGACAAGAGTAAGGATAAGAAGAAGGCAAGTGAAAAGGTGACAAAAATGGATAAGTCCTCGAGATTAAGCCTGTGAAAACAAAGGAGCAGATGGTTCCTCTAAGTTATAGAAAGTTCAACACAACTTGAATGAACTCAAAGGAGTCTAAGACTAATAACATCTAGAAGAAATGGAATGTTTCCCTGGTAGTGGAATGAGGGTGTGATTGTGATAGATAAAGGATGGCGTTTGGGCCTTCGATTGAGTAATGACTTGAAGAGGATTTCATGAATTGTACGGGATTAAATACCTACATAAGTGAATCACATTGGGATGCTATAAAATACGATTATTGAAGTACAATATTGCTGCTAAATGGATAAGGAAAATCACTTCGAATATTCCTCGATGCAACGTAAGCCCCTAGTGGCAAGGAATTACGTAAGAAGTTTCAAGTTATCAGTGGTATATTGTAGATCAATATTGAGGTGAATCAACAATGGATGGACAAAAGTCACAAAGTATGAGATAAGAATATGCCGTCATTCTTAAGATGAGCAGTAACAAGGAAGCATTAAAGGACTTAGATTTATACATATGTGATAAGTAACGAGAGTAAGCGGGAATTTGGTAGCAGACCTTAGCAACGATAAATCAAAGTAAGAGTTATGGCAGTAAATTCATATGGATGGATAAACGGACCTATGAGATAAGATATAACAATATTGGTGAGTTCAACAAAGTACCGAGCAAAGAACTTCGGTATACTCATAGATGCCCATAAGGGTAAATTTTCAAGCTCTGTATTTGATTACAAAATAAGGCCTAGAGATTGGCTAAAAACTAGAGAAAAAAGAGGAGAGAAGAGTCGCATAAGCACATTTACAAGGTCAAAGTCGTAGAGGCTGCATGATCGAAGATAGCAACATTTACGAGATTGGAAGGATTCTGACTATAAGTCATGGTGTGAGAAAGAGGCCTAAAGGGGGGAATTCCCTGGCCTTTGGAATTGTTCACAGAACAATTTCCTAGATGGAAAGGAGAGTTGTCACGACCCCGGTTCGCCCCCCGTGAACCATCGTGACGACACCTAGTCTCTGCGACTAGGTAAGCCTAAAATGCAGAAGATAAACCAATTTGCAGAAGAATACAATTTAAAACAGAAATAATATAATAAAACGACATTTAAAAGTGACGCTCGACATACAAAATATAACTCTCAAATCTAATATATATTTCTCCCAAAACCCGTAAACCCATGAATCACAAGCTAAGAGATACATAAGAAGCTCTAACTCCAGAAATGTCTAACAAAAGGGAAGTATTGAAGGGTTATACTATTACAGAAAGATAGAAAGGGACTCCTCGGTCTGCGGACGTGGCAGATATACCTCGAAGTCTCTACAGAAGCGCCTTAATTCAAGGATGATAAGACTGAGTGAAAGTACCTGGATCTGCACATAAAAAACATGCACAGAAAAGGGCATGAGTACACCACAATGGTACTCAGTAAGTGCCAAGCCTAACCTCGATTGGGTAGTGACGAGGAAGGTCAGGTCCCTACTGAGGTTAAATAAAATACAAAGTATAACAGTGTAGGACAAGACAATATAATTAAGTGCAACAGTAAGAAATAACATAGAATAGAAAGAGCAACAACAACTAGAACAGAGGCAAAATAATCACCGAGGGAGCACATCTCAACACAGAGATAACAACCGGGGATATACCAGGATACCGTCCTATAGCCCCCAAATGTAAATGTCCAGTGGATCTCCCATGTGTCGTCTCGTAGTCCAACTCATAATGCGTCAGGGATCTACCGGAATCCCGCTCCGTAGTCCCCAAATATAAATACCCAGTACTAGGGGAATCTACCGGGTGCAATCCTATAGTTCCATATAACTGTACATGGAGATCTACCAGAATCCCACATCCGTAGTCCCAAATAAACAGACAAGGGGGATCTACCGGAATCCCACATCCGTAGTCCAAACAAACATGCAAGGGGGATCTACTGGAATCCCACATCTGTAGTCCCAAATAAATAGACAAGGGGGATTTACCGGAATTCCCCTTCTGTAGTCCCAAATAAACAGGCAAGGGGGATCTACCGGAATCCCACATCCGTAGTCCCAAATGTAAATACACAACAACAAAATGGAAATATATTTAGCAAATGTCAGTTTCATATTAAGGCAAACAGGTAATTCTAGTCTAGCATGCTGCACAGAATTTAGGTAAAACATTTTGAGCAAATAAAGCAATTAAATCACTTAGACATGCTTTTCCTAAGCTAACAACAGGCTTAAAGTGCAAGTAATATAAATAGGGGGAACATACTAGTAATTACTTATTGAAAATCAGATTTTCAACAATTAGCACAAGTACGCACTCGTCACCTCACGTACAAGGCATTTCAATTAACAATAATACCAAATCTTAAGGGGAAGGTCCCCCATACAAGGTTAGGCAAGCCACTTACCTCGAACCAGCTCAAAATCAACCCGACACCACACTCTTGCCACGTGTACTCGACTCCAAATGACCCAAATCTATTCAATTCAATTTCATAATGTAAATAACACTTCAAGTAACTAATTCTACAAAGAAATTCGAAGCTAGTACGCGAAATTAGGTAAAATGACCAAAACGCCCCTCGGGCCCACGTCTCGGAATCGGGTAAAATTTATATTTTCAGAATCCTCATACTCTCATGAGTCTAACCATACCAAAATTATCCAAATTCAATGTCAAATTCCCAATCAAAACTCAAATATTTGGTCTAAAAACTTTCTCCAAATTTTCATACAAATTCCGAAATTTAATGTAGAATTCATGTTTAGATTAATGGGTTACAAGCAAAAAGGAGTTAAGAATCGTTACCTAATCGATATCTCTGAAAATCCCTCAAAATCTCGCTCAAATCCGAGTTCCCAAGCTTAAGTTTTGATAAAAATGGCTAAACCCTCGATTTTGAAATTTTATATTCTGCCTAGATGTTTGTACATCGCGATCGCGTAAAATGATGTGCGATCGCGAAGAGGAAAATCTGATGGCTCCTGAACTGGGCTATGCGAACATGTGATAAAGCACACGAATGCGGAAGAGGAAAAGGGTAGGCTTACGTGTTCGCAGACGGGGCAATGAGAATGCGAAGCGGAAATGGTCATAGCACCCCCGGCTCCTAGTTCTACTACGCGAACGCAAATGGAGGGATGCGAACGCGATTAAGAAAATCGGATACCAACAGTTCTGCAGTTCCAACAAGTTTCAAAATGACCCGTTGAGCATCCGAAATACACTCGAGGCCCCCGGGACCTCAACCAAACCTGCCAACCAATCCTAAAACATAATTCAAACTTGTTCCAACCTTTGGAACGATCAAAACACCTATTTTTCATCGGATTTAACCCTAAGAATTCTAAAAACTCTAAAAACACGCTTTCGATCAAAAAGTATATCAAACCTCATCCGAATGACCTGAAATTTTGCAGACACGTCACATTCAACACTACAGAGCTACTCCAACTTCCGGAATTCCATTCCGACTCTCGGATCAAAATCTCACTATCGAATCGGGAACTTCAAAACACAATCCGAACACGCCCCTAAGCCCGAAATCATCCAACGGAGCTAACAGAACCATCAGATTTCTATTTCGAGGTCGTCTTCACACTGTTCCAACTACGGTCGACTTTCCAACACTTAAGCTCTCATTTAGGAACTAAGTGTCCCAAAACTCAAAACCGAATATCCCGGCAAATAAAAATTGCAGAAATAAACTTGGGGAAAATAGTTAATGGGGGATCGGGGCGAAAATTCTTAAGATGACCGGCTGGGTCGGCACAAGAGTACTAAACTATTCGGAAGACATAAGTTATGAAAATGATAAGTGCATCAGTCAACATTCGAGGACGAATGTTCCAAAGAGGGGAATAATGTTACACCCCATATTTTCGTAAGTGAAAGTATGCCATAAGTAAATTGATGGAAGCTCCAAAATGAGATGTTAGATCCCGCATTTTCGTACGTTAAAGTTTCGTCGTAAGTTAATCAATGTAAGTTCGGGAAATGAGATTATTTTAAGATTATAAGTATTATGCTATTTATAACAAGCAATAAGTAAATGCCATGAAGGATAAAAGGTACACGAATTAAAGAAAATGAGTTTCGTTGAAGGTTGTCGATTTGGAATAAAATACGGTCCGAGCAATAATACCTGATATTTATGGGAACAATACAAGGTACCATATGACCGCGATAATATGATGTATAAAGTATATTAAAAATTGGTAGTATTTTAAGTAATTTGAGATAATTCTTAATTATATAGGTAATTGGTTAATTATTAGATAGTGGAAGATTATCAAGTTAATCAAGAGATTAGTGGTTAATTAATAATGGATTTGGATAAGGTTTGAACAACATTAACGTGGCAGCGAACGACTTTATATAGTGACACTCTTGAATTCAAATGAAATGTGGCAAACCTTGGAAAACCAACTAAGC